>NC_132892.1:19408954-20008954 GCF_030463535.1 Salminus brasiliensis | reverse complement strand
TTCATTATTCCATCTCATTATTATAAAAAAAAAATCCAGGAACATGCTACCATTAATATACATGGTTTAGCCCAAAATGTGAACTATAAAAAAGGATCTTCCTTCTATATATTGAAAATGTAAAGTTAGACACTTGGGGGTAAGAAAAAAGGCCCCGGAGAATATTATTGGCTTGGATCTTTTTTTTTTTTTTTTTTTTTTTTTTTTTTTTTTTTTCCACCAGAATTTTACTGACTAGCTAGCATTCACATTACATGCCAGCTGTCATGACTGTTTGCAAAAATCATGCAATATTTAGACAATTTGCTAGAAATGAGTTTCAGTTTTGTGTAATACGCAAAACATTCAAATTTGTAAATGTATGGCTTTAACAAAGGAATCATGGCACATTTTATGTACTGCTTTCAGTCTGATGAGAGCTGAGAAACAACTACAATATAAGCAGCAGGTATTTTACTGTTTTGTATTTTATGCACTACTATGTAAAAAAGGATCATCAGTATTTGCTAGTTTATTTTAAAGAGCTGAGGCTTTGAGAAAGGACAAGATACAGAATCTTTAGGCTGTTTTTGGTCACAGCTTCAGCCCTTATGACAGGCTGTGCTATAGGAGTAATGTCTTTTCACATAGTAAATGGTAATTAGAGAAACTGCCCCCATTAGAATTATGAGCTCAGATATAGTAACTTAGAGCCCCCCCTCCAACAATAAGAAGCTGCTTATGGTGCAAAACCAACTGCTTACTGTGTAAAACTGTGAATGAGGAGTTCAGATTTGGCTATTTGTGTCTTTTTTAAATCTTTAAAAAAAAATTATTTTTATATTACATAAACTATTACCTATATCTGCTGTTTTAATTGTATTACAAGACTTGAAAAAATTAATCACACAGAAATGATGTATATGGAGATTGGTTGCTTCATTTGTTGTCTTTGTGGCTGGTTACTGAACTGTTCTACTCTGCCCACTGAGTACTGGTGGGAGAAGCCGTTGTTACCACTGTGAAATATTTTTCCAATCTGTGGATGGACTGTGTTTCTTACACCACTGGTGTGTCCGACTGCAATATTACCCATCCATGATGGCACTGCCAGGTAAAAAACAATATACAGTTTGACCACCAATGTCAGATGTTTTTAGATTGAATTAGACAGTGTAGTGAAGTTCAGCAACTAGTTCACCACTGTCTCTTAAGTTTTCTTGCATGTGTGCCGTGCCCTGGCTATTGTCTCTGTAATCATGGGATTCTGGGGAGCTGTGCTTGCTTTAATTGGAATGAAATATACTAAGATTGGAGGTTCTGAACTTGCCAATGCCAGGGTAACTTTTGCAGCTGCAAAGTGATGTTCAAGACATATTCTAATGCCATTAAAACATAATTGCATTTACTTTGATTTCCCCTCATTTTATATATATACGTTTAAAACACCCACACTTACGCTTTAGCAGGCTTATCATTAATAAACACCTTGAAACTGAAACTGCTCATCAGTTATTGATAGTTGTTAAATAATCTATTAAATCTAATCTGGGCCTGATTGTGATTGTTTGACCAAAAATCTAATGCAGTCAATAAGCAAAGAATTTTCTTTTAATTTTTTTATTTTAATTTTTTTTTATGTGATCTACTTGTTTAAAAAACACATAAGCAGGTCTATTCAGAATTGCATAAGAACTGAAGGTTTGAGGTAAATGTTGATGTTTTAAGCATGTAGTTTGTCTGCGGGTGAACTATTAACTATAAGTTTATAAGCTTATTATTATTATTATTTCCTATACAGTGGCATGTACATGTTTGAGTTCACCTGATTAATGTCTATGCACAGTGATGAAAGTTAAACAAATTGTAATTTCTTTATTTAAGCTTTAGATTAGTTTTAATTTTATATTAGTTTTAATTTTACCATTTCTAAAAGGTAAAAGGGCCTGATACAAAAGTTTGGACACCTTGCATGGTCTATACTTAGTAACACCTCCAAAGATTCCTTTGTAAAAAATGGTAAAACGTTTTTCATGGTGCTATTTTTTTTTCACTTTATATTTGTACAAAACAAAAATTGTACAATAACATTCCTTAAAATGTTGAAAAGACTTTTATCTGTAAATTATGCTTTTTGAAGATCAGTTGTTACTGTGAACAATTCACAGTAAACAACAATATTTTGACTAGGGGTGCCCATACATTTACACGCTACTCCACATTTCCAATAGTTTATTCTTAGAATAGTAAAGTCTGTAATTGTATAAATTTTTATGCTGATATTAGCTTGATAAAATTGAATTTTAATTTAAAAACATCTTATTGAGTTCCAATGACACATCTTCTAGATCGGTCACTTTTTTCCAGGCAGCATGTAACTTTTCAAGTGTTAGTCATAGGCATACTACAGCTACATCCACAATTCAACATTTTAGAAGAGCTCAGAAGCAGTTGTTATTAATTTAACTTCACAAAGTGCTTTGGCATTTTAACTATGATGTCAATACAATGTTTTAAGAACCAAAAAAGTAGAAACAGTTGCCAAAACATCAAACTTTGTAAACACTGGATCCTCCATTCAATGCTTTGTCTAGCTTGTATCCTTTTACATTTGTCATTTAGGAATGCATAAAAACCAAAATGTATGTTTGCTCGCCAAAACACAGTAAAATAACAGGTTGTTTTTATTGGTAGTTATAAAGTTATGAAGTAATTAAGGTTTGGGAGAGAGAGAATTTGCCCAAATCTCCTTTCCTTCCTACACGTTTCTCTCTCAACTTTTTTGTTTTGTATCATGACATTTTTGCTTAACATCATTACCTCATCTCCTCTCCGTTCTTAAAAGCACTGCACATGGAGTGGTGAGGGCTGAAGATTTTGTTCATTCTTCAGATTTGAAATAGGTGCAGCAGTGTTCATAGGCTGGGGAGGGTCATCTCTGATTATAGCTGGAAGTGCTGTTATGTGTTACTTCTCTGGAAAAGAGGTAAGCCCTGTGCAATATTTGAATAATGAATGTACAATATCCACAGGCAACAAGATGTAGCAGGTGATAATGATGACAAAATGCTATTGATGACCTGTGACAAAAAGGATCCACAATATCACTTTGCAATCCGAATATCTAAATTTAATATAAGTATACATACAACCAAAATGTCTTTTGAAAGTATGCCATTCATCGCGTTGCAAGGAAAAAAGTTCAGAGGCATCCGCAAAACTTGATGTCGGCCCGCTGTACAACACAACTCTGTCATTTTCTTGATCAAAATAGACCCCGAAATAATAGCCGTTAGACAAACGCCAGGCATAAATCGTGTCTGTGTCTTTCAAGCGCAATCGCCTTTTAGCCAGAGTCAGTTTCATCTTTTTGGGAGTATCGGACGCCATGATTATTACGGCTATCTTCTAACCCTAACCGCCGCAAAAAACACTGACCCTTTAAATCCTTTGGCCTACAGGACCTGTTGAATGAATGGGTGGAGACTTATGACGTTGCATACTCTGATTTGCTCGATCGTATGTATCTCGGTCACCTGATTGGGCGCCTTTTTAAATGATGTTACCGAATCATTGCGTGTAATACGTAATTGACTCGTAAATAAAAGTCTATAGATCTCTGATCAACTCTCTCTCCGTCTCTCTCACGTGGCACAGGATGGGTTTGGCAATGGGTAACAGATGTCCGAAGGGATATCTATATTTTGCTGAATCAGGGTCTAGGTTCGTTCGGACCTTTTGACCCCGGCTAGGCTTCCCTTGTTTACACACACACACACACACACACACACACACATACACAAACACATACACATGGGCATGGGCACAGGTGTGGGGTGGGGTGGGGTGCTTGAGTAACAGATGAGTTACTCATAACTCAGATAAGTTCAGATAATGAATCAGGGTCTAGGTTCGTTCGGACCTTTTGACACCGGCTAGGCTTCCCTTGTTTACACACAAACACATACACATACACATGGGCACAGGTGTGGGGTGGGGTGGGGTGTTTGAGTAACAGATGAGTTACTCATAAGTCAGATAAGTTCAGATAATGAATCAGGGTCTAGGTTCGTTCAGACCTTTTGACCCCGGCTAGGCATTGGTATGTGAGAATGGATAACAGACCTGTCAAAAAAGTTTGATGAAAAGTGCCCAGCTATCCCATTGGACGGCAACACAATAGGCGGGACTTCCGGAAGGAGGGATATCCAGAAGGCGGGACTTCCGGTGAAAATGCACGCTTCTGATTGGTCGAGGGAGGGACATGCAGGGGGCGTGGCTTGATGACGTGGCATGATCTGATTGGTCGAGACGACCTGTCAAAACTAGTTTGATGAAAAGTGCCTCCTATATCTCTCTCTGACATCCATAAAGAGGAAACAAAGACTTTTTAACCTTTTAAAACCTTTAAAAGTTACCAAGAATCAAGGTTTGTGTGATACACTTTATCATATACATATCTATTAATGAAAAAAAAAAAAAATCTAAGAGACGTTAAGGTGTTCCAGCCTGGAGTCCTGTTGATAGCGGCATTACTCTCACTATTACGGATCAGTGGAGCATTACAGTGATTTTGAAGCATTTGAAGTTGTTTTAAAGGAAAAACGCTAAATACTGAAGGATTTACTTCCATTTCCCTTTTCTGAACCCTTTCCTTTCATTGCTATATAGAACCATCTATAAAATGTCTCCCACCAATCAGAAGACCCAAGCTTTTTTTAAGCATGGATAAGAATGGAACATTTTAATAATTCTAGTGCACGGTAATGTTATGAGATTTTACATTGATTTAGATCTACTGACCTATTGAGTGATTTATCATATAACATATAAAATAATAAAGTAAGGAAAACTACTGACACAGATGTGCAAATGCACACACAGCTTTTCTAGTCCCTGTGGAGAAGCACAGCCAATCGAACAGGACTCTCCAAAAGCAGATAAACATGAACCTATTGGCACCATGCTGCCTAATGCCAGTTTGGGCTAGAGGGGTATAAAGCCCCCTAGCACTGAGCTGTGGAGCAGTAGAAGAACTGTGTTCTCTGAAATGATGATGGTGCTCCACCCAGTCCTTTTGGGATGAGTTGGGGATGATGGATGAGGTGGGGTGGTGATTATCCAAAATCCATCCTCACTCACGCTCTTGTTGCTGAATGCAATCAAATCCTCACAGCAATGGTCCTCCCAATTCTAGTATAGAATCTTTCTCCTCTGGACAGTAGAGACAGTGACTCCCACAAAAGCAGGATAAACTCCTAATATTCTTGATTTCAGAAGAAATAATGACTGAACAAGTGTCCCAATACTTTTGTCTGGATCGTGTACGTCATTTTTGAATAGTGTAGTTGCATTTGAACGGCCCACTGTCCACTAATCTGGAAGTAATATTGTGTGAAACAGTACGATTGTAGCTCTGCGTGTTGGTTTCTGGCGTATGAACCGGGCTGGGTGAGGTGTGGGAGCACTCTCGTCACTTGGCATTTTCTCCACCACATCCTTGCAGAAGGAAAATGCGGTTGGCGCGGCGTCTTTCATTCAGGGGATGCATTAGCATTAGCATTTCTCTCGCACTGTTTGTGAGCGGCAGAGTGTATTTGACTCCAGCACGCAACAAGGACAGATTGTGGTAATGGCTATTGGGTAACAAATCAATTCGGCAGTGTAAGCAGAGGACAGAGAAGCAGAGGGGGAAAGAGAGAGAGAGAGAGAGAGAGAGAGAGGGGACTGGGGGGGGGGGGGGGGTTGGGTGATAGTGTGTTTGTTTCAGTGTTGATGGAAATATTTTTAGAGTCGCTGGCTCTGCCACGACCCAGTGAGCAGAAAGAGCACACTCAACTCCACTGAGGCAAACTCCGCCACTGACTCACACTGCTCAACTAAATCTCTCTCTCTCTCTCCCTCTTCACACAAGGTCACACCTTTTCAAAACAGCCCATACTTATGCAGCATGAGGTTAACCCATAAAAGTCAGGAGTTACTGCTGTGCTTCTGCTTCACCATTCACATGTAAATATGCAGCTAATTTACGGCTGCGCCTTTGCTTAATTAACCCCTTAACACTCCAAGGCTTCATGCACACTAAGGTGTATTACTCAGTAACTACAGGGTCTTCTGTACACACTGCTGGGGCTATTCTTTGGTAATAACACTTTGGGCCCCGCCGGCGGTACATAGGTGTTTTCAGGGGTTACAAATTTGCTAAGCTGTGTTTTGGAAAACAGTGAGTGTCTCGGATACATTTACATTTACATTTAAGGCATTTAGCAGACGCTCTTATCCAGAGCGACTTACAAAAGTGCTTTGCTATTTACCCAAGAAAAACCTCAGCTAGGTAGAATAGACCAATAGTTCAGAGATACCTCTAAGCTTAGACATTACTAAGCACAAGTCATTCAGGTGACCATAGTACTCTGCTATTCGTCCAAGTACTCTCGGAAGAGGTGGGTCTTCAGTCTGCGTTTGAAGACAGCGAGTGACTCTGCCGTTCAGACACCCAGGGGAAGCTCGTTCCACCACTTTGGTGCCAGGACAGAAAAAAGCCTGGATGCTTGTCTTCTGTGGATCTTAAAGGATGGCGGGTCGAGCCGAGCCGTACTTGTTCTTGGTGCAGATTGGCTTTTGACCATTGCCATCAGGTATGGAGGGGCTGGTCCGTTCTTGGCTTAGGCCAGCATCAAGGTTTTGAATCTGATGCGGGCACCTACAGTAAGCCAGAGAAGAGAACGCAGCAGTGGATATTGAACACTGGATGAAGTAGCACTAGTGAAACAGAGAAGGACTATGTTTTTGGTCTTCCTAGTTCATCCAGGGACATCTGGGGGACTTCCGGGGGAAAATCCAGGTTTCCGACACCTTCTATTGAGTAAAACATTTAAGGGTGATATTTAAAAGCTTAGAATACACTCTGAAAATAATGAGTTCTACAAAAGATTCCAATGCCATAGAAGAACCAGTTTTGGTTCCATAAAGAACCATTTTTGTAATAGAGATGTGACCTTTAATTTAATTGAGAACCTTTACATCAAGAGATCAAGTTACAAGTTGCACCTACAGGTGCAGGATGCCAAGGATTATATCTATTATACCCCAAAAACCTGTTGTTGTGAATAACTAAGTGAGTTAAACGATGGCATGATTTCCAAAAGTCAAAATTTAGGCTCCCTGCATGGTCTTAGTACTTAGTAACAACCCCTTTAGCAAGTATCTCAGATTGTAAACACTTTTTGTTGCTAGCTAAGCCTCTTTCAGTTATTGTTTCAGGGATTTTTGCCACTTTTATTGAAAAATGCTTCTAGTTCTGTGAGATTCTTGCACTGTCTTGCATTCGCTGCTCTTTTGAGGTCTTTCCACAGATTCTGATGATTCTGAAATTCTGATTTAGGGCATTGTGAGGTCCATGGAAAAATCACTTCAGGTACTCCACTGTGGATTTTGAGGTGTGTTAATAAACATGGCCATGTTGAGCTATTAAAAAAAATTACAGATGATGTGATTTTTGCTTTCAGAATTTTCTGGTATTTAATTGATTACATTTTCTTTAATTGTTTTGGTTAATTGTTTAATTTAAGTGTTTTTAATGCCACTGGCCATAAAACAAGCCCAAAGCATGATCCATCCACCACCATGCTTAACAGTAAGAGAGGTGTTCTTTTTATTAAATTCTTTATCCTTTTCTTGCAGCCAGAAAGTTGTATCTTTTCTTAAGTTTTAGCTTTAACAGTCTATAGGACTTCTTTCTAAAATGGTTTATGCTTATTTAGATGTTTCTTAGAAATCTTCTGTTGACTCTTCCTGAATGTTGTTTGCAGCCAAACAGGGGTTTAAATGAATCTTTCAGGCAATCCTACAAGCAGTTGTTCTGAAAATATTAATATGTTATAATATTATATTTTCAGTTTAGACTTTGAGACTTTATTTATTCAACATTATGTGATAATATAGAGTTGACCGTGACATTGTAAAATATCTTAGCCTCAAGCTAGTCCTCTAGCATATACTCTGCAATAAAGAACCGAAGAAGACATAGTAAGTCTATCACTCGTGTCAAACTCATGTCTGCAAAAGAGAACATTTAGAACAAAATGGTCATTTTAACCCATTTTTATTCACCCACTGCCTGCTGTGTTTACAATGTCAATGCAGCTGGCATTTTCAATTGGTGCAAAATGGAAAAAAAAAAAAACCAAAACTGTCCATACAAGCTTTTGATCCAACCGCAATGTTAAATTGTTCAATTTGTTGTTTACACTGCATGCATAGCCTGTACTACCTATTCTTACTCGCACAAGACGTCATAGACACCCAGGTTAGCAGAGCAATTTATTGTGTTTACAGGACTGGCCAAATCTCCATTCAAATCCCCAGGCAGACAATCCTGTTGTAAATAGTGTTCTTTAACAACCATGTCATCTCTTCATCCAATTTAGCAAGCTAACACGACAGCCTTCAGGCTGCAGACATGCTACCAATTCTTAGGTGAGATGTAGGGTACAGACTCTGAACATTAGCATTAAATTTCAGGCAAAGCACTGCATCAGCCTAGTTTATAATATTGCCCAGAATGTAGTATTTGGGCCAACACTGTTGTTAGATGTGGAATTGTTGATTCAAGTGTTGTCCGGATGATAACAAGGGATGAGGTGTGTGCTCCCGAGCAGGAGTAATGAAGGGGTTAATCAGTATTCTAGAACAAATCATGCTGAGGGAATGGCATTCTCACTGATCTGCTGCTGCAATAGGAATTTGCATAAAATTTGAACAGAGTGAGGTCCAATCGAAGGCGAAAGGTATAAGACATTAGCATAAGAGAGAGGGAGGGAGAGAGAGGAAGGGGTTGAGCAACACAGTGAGAGAGAGAGAGAGAGAGAGAGAGAGAGAGAGAAAGGTGCTGATGCACACTGAGAATGTGTACAGAATATCTACATATCCCAAAGAACCAGGCACGCCAAGCAGTTAGGGGCGTGCTAGCAGCCAAACAGCCACTGGGCATATTCAAAAAGTCCAGGGAATATGAAGTCTGGATATGAAGAGGATTATGCCCTACTTATAAATTGGATATAATAATTATTTTACTTTCACCAAAAAAACGACAATTTTGAGCCATTAAACAGGTGAATAGGGATATACTCCACACTTCATATGTCCTCTGAAGGCCTTATCAATCTAAGTTCTATTCTGAATGTGCATGAAACAAACTGCATATTGTGTCTTGTACATAGAAAATATGGCAGGGCACAGAAAACTCCAATTATACATACTGGTTTTACTATGTCCACCCTGCTCTGTGACAACACCACTGTCCTCCACACAGCACTTTTGCTTACCTGTCTGGGCAAACCCACCATATTATTGAAATCACAGTCCTTGGACAAGACTCCTATTTCCATATTCAACTTCCTCTGCCAAATGATTACACTGAAAGCTGCTCTCAAGAGTGTTTGCCAAATGTTATAAATGTAAATGCAATACATAAGAAAAGACAAGATTATTGTAGAACAAAATAAATGTGACAAGAATTCAC
Organism: Salminus brasiliensis; assembly: GCF_030463535.1. Taxonomy (NCBI): domain Eukaryota; kingdom Metazoa; phylum Chordata; class Actinopteri; order Characiformes; family Bryconidae; genus Salminus; species Salminus brasiliensis. Next base: position 19,999,452 of record NC_132892.1, on the reverse strand, counting down.
AGAAGGTTTTGTTATATTTAAACTATAGGGTAGTTGCATTCAACAAAGGTTCAGATTCATTCACTATTTGATTTATGTGTAATTTTAGAGAAATGGACTGAGGTACAATGAATAGACTGATCAGCTATGGGTCCTATGTGCTCTCTATTTGTACATGTAATAAATGTAAATGTACAGTTGGCAAAATACAAACAGTGTCAGTGTACAAATACAATTTTTGTAATTTGGCCTCAAAATTCAAATAATGAAGAAATCAGGATGAATTTAATTGAAATGAATAAGGCTAAGGATTATAGCCATTCTTTTATATAGTCTCTCTATTTACACAGACAATTAACTGGTGGTTTCCTGGCTGGACGTGGCATGGTTTCTCATTATTCCATGCCAAATTAGGGAGATAAAGGTCTGGAGTTCATTCCAAGTGTTGATTTTAGTAGCTGTTCATGATAACTCTGAATATGTGGTCCAGAGAAGTGTCATTGAAAGCAAAGAAGCCCATCATTAGGCTGAAAATGAAACCATACATATCAAGAGAGATAGTAGAAACCTGACCAAATCAACTATTTGAAATATACCACAACATCTGTCAATCATGGTGAAGGCAGTGTTATGTTATGGACATGTACAGTTTTCAATGAAACTGGGTGTTGAATTCTGAAAAACTAATAGGAAGGTGCTTCAGACTACAGATCAATAATTATCCAAAACATTCGGTGAAAGGCCGATAGCTACTTAAGTCAAAGAATTGGAATTCTTTGGCAGAGCCACTCACCTGAACTCAATCCAATTGATTATATTTGTCTCTTATTGAAGTCAAAACTAAGGCAAGGCAAAAATACCCATAAACAATCCATCATACCCTAAATATATACTCACTGTTTCATTTAAAATTCACTGAGGTGATGTACAGAGGTAAAATTACAAATTTGTATCACTGTCCAAAAACGTATGTACCCCACTGTACAATGGGATTTAAAAGTCTTAAAAGACCACTAAAGAAAATGCTTCTATTTTACAAAGTTCCAATGTTTCTAAATATTTCAGATATTTACACACATTTATTAGTATCTTTATTGACTTACAAATAAGGCTTTCTAATCAATCAAGAAGAAATGTTAAAGATTCACATATAAATATGAATATGTTCTTTTTCATAGTGAAGTGGCACTTATGAAGTTGGACTGCATGTCAACATGTTTGCTTGTTATATTCTAAATAAATAAACACATTTTGAAATATGTTAGTCTCAAGATAGTACACTAGCCATGACCTAACATGATAAGTATGACCCAATACAATACAATACATTGTGATATTTAGAATTATTATGATATTAGAGGAATTCTTTGTTTTACCATGTGTGTACCTGTTAATATTCTGAATGAATGTTCAAAAGGAAAACCAAGAAATAATGTTTTTAAATCTCAGTTTGTTTGTGTTTACAAAGGTTTTCAACACTTGTGGAGGGCACTGTTATTTAGAAATGAATGCAAAAAAGAATCTTTTTCACCAGTGCTCTGAGTCTTCACGACCACACTGTAGCATATGTTTTGTCAGATTTTTTTTTTACAGCCAATAAGGACAGCGGTAGGAGACTTGAATGTGATCTGCATGATAACTGGCAAGCATTTCCAGTGAATCTATTCCTATCTAGCAAGACGTCAACCATGAAATGCTGCTAATGCATATGGGTCAACCCCATTGTTCATATTAAAAGAGAATATTGCCAGCGAGCAAATGTGTGAAATGTTGCATAAAATGAAATTTACTATGTGCCAATTACTACAATGCACATATACAGTAACAAACCACTGATTGTGCCATCCATCTCACATATAGGCACAAATGAGATTTTCCACTCAAAGGACATACAGTATCTGATGACAGCACATGGTCCCGTTCCATCATCTGCCTGTACCCTTGCGTCAAAATATGTTATATATTTAATTACAAACCATTTTTAGCCAAACTACATCAGTCAGACTACAGTCATGCAGGAGCTGTTTATCTTGCCATCTTCCAGAAAGCTTTGTATTTCTGGCCGTTTGTTTTGGGATAAGACTTTGGCTTCATTTTTGCTTAATTAAATGAGACATTTCTTTGGCGTAATGCACAACGACATTTCGCCTGTAGCTGTTTATCATGTCCTCAATGAAACATGCTGACCTCTTTGCAAAACTAGCACTCATGCTTGAGCCAACTGCAAGCAGTTCACTCCAGCACTTTCTCCTGGAATGCTTGCTTATACTTTTAGTATACATAATATATGATTACTGAATAATAAACTCATACTTTGCGCTATAGAATACACAGATTACCGCAATGCACAAAGATGACGTAACGATCAAACTTGTGAAGTAAGATTTATGTTTGTAACATAGAGTATAAAACATTAATTCGAATTAAATAAAGAAACAATGTATAAAATGTATCTTTTCTTTGTGTTTGGCCTCCTGTTCACACGAACACACCTTTTTAAATGACTACTCAGATAACATGCACATATGGGGCCTGTATGGGTACCAAAAAGTTTTGTCCTCGGGTTCCATGTTGACCCCACATATGGATGTCCACCAGAGTCCCAACAAGCTCCGTGATCGGACCAGGAGGGGTTAAACATTGGTCCCATGCGATTTGTACACTGCACATGGGGCCTAGATGGGACCCATGTGAGATTAAAGTGTGCTGTAGCTTTGAGGCCTATTTGGGAAAGTTATGCCCACCTGAAACCCACCTAGCCCACGTTCCACCCATGTGAGCCCCACATTGTGAGCAAGTTGGCTGGGTGATAATTGAGGTTTCCCAGACTTTTAAGTATGCTCTCCTTGGTGGAGGTTTTTGAAAATTTTAACGTGCGAATGGTTGTTATTGACTAAAGTCTGGGTTTACAATAGTAAACCCTTAAAAACTGTGCTTTTCTTCCCGATTAAAAATGTGTGTATGGCTGTGACCCAAACAGATCCCCGATTATGTTTTAGGGCACTACTAAATACAACAGCCCTTTTTCTCCAAGCGTCCGAATCATAAAGTTGATTTCAAGTGTGATTTTGAGGGCACTACAATCTTAAACAAGGCACTTGTGATTTATAGTGAATGTATGTAAGTGTGGACCAAAATGCATTGCAAGTCTTTTGTGACTAAGTGGAACAAAATGGACAACACTGCTCATCTGGGCAATGATGGTTACGAGTCACTGAATGCCATGTATTTCAGACATTTTCCCTAAGTAGTTCAGTAACAGTTGGCCTAGGCTGCTAAGTAACATTATGAGTCAAAATGTTGCACAATGCCTTTTTATATTAAATAATATTTAGAATTCAGTTGGGCGTGTATGGAGATTTACACATATCTCAGTCACTCACAAATTCATTTATTTGACAGAGGCTGACGCAAAGTGTCTAAATTCATTCCTTCTTGTATAGCGCAAACTAATGAGAGAGAGTATGGATCCATTTTAGTCACAGCCTATGATTCAGATAAATGTGTATTGCTCCTTTAAACTGTGTGTGAGAATGAGTTTCAGAAACTTCTGTCTGAACAACACACTGTAAGAAAATCTTTGTTGTTAAAAAAACCTACTTCAGCATTGCACTGTATTTAGGTCTATTTTGGCCATTATACTTGCTTTTAGAGGATTTAGACATCAACCTTTGTGAGCTTTTTGCACCCCCTCCTAGACTGGCATGAAAACACAAGTATTATAGGGTTGTTTTTGTGTGTGTGACCAGACAGATTTATTTTTTAGAAATGCTGCTAGAGATGGAGAGAAAAACCTATGCTTTCAGGAATAGCTGAATATGTCTGGAAAGGGTCTATAAATGAATACTTCATGTGGTAATAAACAATTTAACTAGCTTACATTTAATTCAAATTAATTTCTAGAAGGAACTCGGTTTATGTTAATTATCATATTATTTATCAATATCAATCATTATCATTTATTTAATGTTTAATAAACCTAGCTCTACTGCTTACCACATGAAGTCATTTTTTAAAAAGTTGTCTTCAGTGTCAGTAAATGATGTATATAGGCCTACTAACAGAAATTGTTACCTGATTGCTATGAATCCCATAATTACATTTGCGCTTACTTCAGTGGTCCCAAACTGCTTAGCATAATGTCCCTTTTAAACAAAAGTTTGACTTCAGTCTAAATGAAACGAATGCAGTGCTTTACTGTTTTCAGTGCAACTGTTGGAGCCTAGTCAAAGACTAGGTCTAAGTAAGTATGGACTGACTGAAGGTGACTGACTGATCATTGGTTACTTCTTCAGCGACTGTGCAAATCTGGTCACCCTTCACCCCTTAGCTCTTACTTGCTAAAGCAGTCTCTGGAATCCCGCGCAGAGGCCATATCCCATCCGTAGGGCACTCCCTGCAGCCCGGCCCAGCTGCCTGTGGGTGGAGGCCAGCCTGATGATTTGTTCTTGTGGCTGGAAGCACAAGCAGAAATAACATTAGTATTTACATTATGCTTAGTGTAAAGGATAGGTCATAAAGTTGTACTGCATGTTGAGATAGGCTTAAGTGCTTTGCTGCTGCTACAGTTTATACTGAGTTTGCACAGTTAATCTACTCAGACTGCACTCTCTGCAACAATTTATATTCTTATACAATTACTACCTCATACCGTCTCTCCTTCTGCATATTGACTCTTGTTTTATTCCATTTGAGCTAAGTGGATCCCTGTTGTGTAAGATTTGTTCCTCTAGCACATTTCCTTACGACTTCCTGGTTGTAATGTTATGCAGGATTACCATGTAAGAATGCAATTAATACATTTATCTGCCACCATACTGATTTCACATGGCCAAATCTAGTGTATAAAACTAGAATAAAACTCTTCTTGTTAGCTGATGAACTCAATCTCTCTCTGTACAGTCTGTACAGTTGCAGTTGGAAGTTTACATACACTCATCATGGACACAAATGTCATGGCAATATAGGGCTCAAAGATTTTCTGTATTGTTTCTGTAACTGTTCTTTTTCTGAAGCAAAATAAAAGTACAACCATCTTTATTGGAAACAAATTATAATTTCTTGCGCAAGTTAGAAATTTTGGTGGGGGGGGGTCTGAAATCAACACAGCATCACAATTATACACACAGGGCCAAGAACATACATACACCCACCTCAAGCATTGATACAGTGGTGCTAAAGGTTGTCAAAATACCTTTTAACTTGCCAAAGGCCAAGGCCTCTTAACATCATGCTAGTGATCATGATTGGCTACAGGTGGTAGCTTCTTTGTGCCCATATAAAAAGGGTTTGTTTGACAGGACTCATTGGACTGACCAACACACAGTACAATAGGAAATTCCAAGGAGCTCAGGGAGTGCAGATCTGAGAAGGATTGCGGGGAATGCCTCTTAGAGCCATTTCTAATCAACTGCAGATTCCAGGATCATCAGTTCAAAGAGACCATAGGATCTCCACTTATGAAAACAGAAGTCACATCTACCATAAGTTAAGAAATCACACATTCAGCGAAACTTTCTTGGGTTGTTTCAATGAGCTGTGAGAGAGAGAAGTAATTAGTTTCACATCACACCAGGCTTTTGTCTTAGTAAGCAGTTACTGTGACTTCAGTGGTTAATGACTAAAAATGTACCAAAAAAAACAAAAAACAAAATCCATTTACCACAAAATCAGATGACTTCACCTCTTCTGCTGCACAACACACATTCCTCTCCTTGAAAAGGTGAACATGACACCCCATCTCTCTTATCTCCTAATGAAACACTGGCAGTGAGACACATTGTTTATAACAAGGCCATCCATTTTAGCAAATTGCAGAGAACAGAAAATTGGCAAACTTGCGGTGGCAGTTGCAGCGCCGGGTGTTAATTAACTTAACAACGCAATCAAGACACCATGGCTCCAGTGCTAGAAGTCACTGTAATGCTTATAGACCCATGAAATTGGTTTTCTGTCAGTTATTGGGTCAAGTGCAGTTCTTACAATCAATAGTGGAATATATTCATTTCACCCAATTCATAAAATTCATTCTTGAGGACGCAGATCTTTGCAGAACTGCCCCCTCAGCACACATAGTCCTATCCACTTATTGTTGGGTTCACTTTCGCGACTCCTCTGTTCCTCCCACAGGTGTTTTCTGATCTCAGTAGGAGTAGCACTCAGTGCTGAAAGGATCTATGTATATGTAGTTACTGTTTCACTTTCAGAATAATGCATCCAGTAAGTCCTCAGAGGACTTGGCTTCTGGAAGGTGTTTCACACTTAACCCTTAAGTGTCCGTTATACACAATTCAGCCCTAGCATTAAAGTCACTGACAAGCGAATGGAATAACTTTGCTTATTTTGTCATGACGGCACATTGGGCAGCAAGTGAACAGTCAGTTCTTAAAGTTGTTGTGTTGAAAGCATTAACTATGGGATGGTTAACTAGATTTTATTCTATAGGTTTTATTCAATATTTCAAGAATTCTATTAAAAAAGAAGTAATATAAGAATAAAAGAGGCCAATAAATAATAAACTGTAATTATTATTGAAGCTCATTATTCGAGGTTTGATGTCCACTGCATTTATTCATTTCATTAAAAAGCTTCCCTGTGTTCCACCAACTATATGAAACTTGTAAAGTTTCACAACAACAGTATAATATAATATAATAATATATGAGAAGCATTGTATACAATTATCCACAACCAGACTGGCTTTATATCATTCATAACAATGATTACAGACTTTTATACATTAGTGTAAATGGCATTTATTATTACTTAACTATACAAAAGTTTTTGTGTATGTAATTTCACACAAATAATGATATACATGAACACTATAATAACATCTTTACAGGTTCCAAGGTTAGAATTAGGTCTCCCAGTGTTTGAGAAAGAACTTTTGAACTACTGCAGAGGATTACAGTCTTCTCTCCTTTAAAAAAAGCTCTCCTAAGTGCCATTCCATTCACATCAATAAAATTTGAATGACTAAAGCACTCTATCATATGCAGTCAGTCTAAGGTGAGTTTAAGGTTGCCTGCTGCTTTTGACCCTCACAGTGACTCCTGGGTTCACGGTGTTATATGTCACAGTTTTTTAACATTTAAAAAACGTAATTTTTACAGCTTCCCAGTATCCTTCCAATTATTTAGACATGGTTGTGCTTTGAAATCTGGTTGCATCAGACATAATAATATATTAAAACCATTTTATACATTCATCTGCAACAGAATTTGTCTTATATTACTAAATAAACCCATAAACATATATACAGTTCGCTACACTAAGATATCTGGTATCTATATTTGGAAATTGGCCATTAAAGAAGGTCTAGCGCAGTGGTTTCCAACCCTGGTCCTGGAGGACCCCTTTGCCTGCACATTAATATGCTGATCCAGCTAATCAGTTGAGGCTAGTGTGTTGAAACAGGAAACCACAAAAGGTAGGGTTGGGAACCACTGATCTAGAGGATGACTGACCGAAATTGTGCCTCAATGTATGGGTTATGGATTCTGTACAACTTCAAGGTGGATAAAGAGGGCCGGTTCTGTCCTGGGGTACTTCTTAGACCCAGTGCAGGTGGTGGGAGACAGGAGAACAGCTCCCACCCCATGCATGAGACTCTGGCAGCACTGGGCAGCTCCTTTAGTGACAGGCTGCTTCACCCCAAGTGTGTGAAGGAGCGATATCGCAGGTCCTTCCTTCCTGCTGCAGTCAGACTCCACAACCAGCACTGCTCCCAGCGGACCACATACACATGTTCAGGGAACAGAGGTCCCTCAATGTAAAAATACAATGTGCAATAACCCCCCCCCCTCCACATGTGCAATTAAGAGTCATTTGCAATAACCTGTAAATACATTGTGTATATAGTGTAAATTATTTATCTACATTTTTGTGTAACTGAGTGTCTTGCTATCCCTTTCTGCTGTGACACTGAGAATTTCCCCACTGTGGGACTAATAAAGGATTATCTTATCTTATCTTATCTTATCTTAGCTACCGAAAAGGTGTTTCTGATAAAGTGGCCAACGAGTAAAAACTATAACTAGTCACTGATGTGGATAACTGGATGCAAATACACAACAGGTTGATAAGAATGAATGTTGAATTAATGCAGCACAGTTACCATGAGCATGATGCAAGAACGTAAGCCTGCTGGAATTTGATAATAGGATAGTAAAGTACAACACTGCATCATTTTCCTCTATGAATTACCATACGCATTCATGTGTCTGCTTAATGCAAGCAGCAGAACTAGCCTGTGCATGCTGCAGATAAGTTGTGAAATTGATCCAATTAGGTAATTAGATACTGAGGTATGAAGCCTGGCATGAAGCACGGCTACAGTGCTCAGGCAGTGTGTGCTCTAGCACAGCGCACTGTGAAAAGACAGCAATCTGAAAATGCTCTGAACGCAACCATACAAAACCTTTTAACGATTCATTTGACAAGATGCAGATGGAAAAGGCGTCTGTGACGCGTTCTGGGATGGACACACACACTACATTAAATCTCACTGCCCCACCGGGGAGGTTGTTGGACACATCTAGATTAACACTATTCATAGGACATTCACGATAGCTATTCCTTTGTATGATAAATTGTCCTAGAAAACAACTGCGTTAAACATTATTTTATGCCCCTGATATGACAATAATTTGACAGAATAATAATTTCATTACACCCTTTTAAAGAGCAATGCATTTTGTATAATTACATTTTCTGATAATATTGTGTATTTATTTAATATTAATGTTATAAAATGTAATATATTTTTTTCATTAAATAAAAACACTGTTTATATACAAAGTTGTCTCATTTATGTTCTGCTTAATGCCAAAATGTCCCCACACCAGAGCTGTGGACCTGTTCAAACGTTCTGGCTGGAGTTATTCAGTCTTTGGGGAAAAACAGCCTTTAGCAAGTAGCAATAGCAAAATAACCTCTGCTCTCCACTGAAACACCAGATTGATGTCACTTCAGATGTGTGGCCATGCTGGATGTGTCACCATTGTGCTGTTAGTGGTGTTCGCGAAATCTCTGTGTTCTGAGACTCACTATATATTATATATATATATATATATATATATATATATATATATATATATATATATATATATATATCTCAATCGACTTAAGACGACTTATTTTCTATCAGAATGCATGTTGTGCAGGACAGAAAAAAGCCTGGACGCTTGTCTTCCATGGATCTTAAAGGATGGCGAGTCGAGCCGAGCCGTACTTGAAGCTTGAAGGGCTCATGGTACTGATCGGCTTTTGACCATTGCCATCAAATACGGAGGGGCTGGTCTGTTCTTGGCTTTGTAGGCCAGCGTCAGGGTTTTGAATCTGATGCTGGCAGCTACAGGAAGCCAGTGAAGAGAACGCAGCAGTGGAGTGACATGACTGAATTTAGGAACGTTGAAGACGACCCGTGCCGCTGTATTCTGGATGAGTTGCAGAGGCCTGATGGTGCGCAGAGGAAGACCAGCCAGAAGAGAGTTGCAGTAGTCAAGTCTTGAAGTGACGAGAGACTGAACGAGCACCTGGGTGGCCTCTCTAGAGAGGAAGGGTCGAATTCTCTGGATGTTGTACAGGAGATATCTGCATGACCGTGTTCCATTTGCAACATGACTGCACCAAGGCTTCATGCTTCTGTAGATGGAGTGACCAGCGAGTTCTAAAAGGAGATGGCAGGATGATTTAGACATGCAGTTTCGACAGTGCTAAAAATGATGCTTCCATCACTTCCAGTACAAAGCTAAAAAGGCCTCATACTGCACACCATGTCCTGACTGACTGCCTACATTCGAGGTTGTGGAAAAACTGTTTCATTTCAGGCCAAACCATCCCGTTACGGGTTTCTGCTGAGGCCGGTTCATTACGGCAGGGCTCAACGAGCGGAGGGCCCTCCGCCTTTATCTCCTAATCTCTCTCATCAGAGCGAAAACAAATCCACACAATTTGCGGCAATAAGAGGATTTGAGGGAGTGGCGTTCAGGGAGGGTGGTTGGTTGGTTGGTTGGGTGGCGGAGATGGTGGTTAGAGGGGGCTGGAGGGGGGAGGGTGTTGTAGGGAAAAACACTTCAACGTTGCTGAACAGCATGCCCTCAAAGGGGGGAGGGAGAGCGGCTGGGAACGAGCGAGTTCCTCAAAAACCATTCCCGTGTTTTCAGCCGCCCAGCTGGGTAGTGGAGAAAAGCCAGTCGTTCAGTAGTGGATTTGTTAGCTTGCTTATTTATTTATTTATTTCTCGCGGCGGGTGACGGAGCGATAACAGACGTGAGAGGAAGTGGGCTTGTCACCATTTCGCTTATCTGTGATGGCACAGTTCTGCGGAACTAGAGAACTCGAGTGCAATTTGATGGGCAGCAGATCGTGCTGGGCAACTTGGGTATTGATTTTCCTTGGAGTGCATCAGACCTCAAAAAAATGATGCCCGGCGATGACTGATGCAGCACGACATTATGATGTATAACTCGCTATTATCATTAGCATCCTACAGAAATCTCATTTGTGTAATAGTCAGAGTACTGTCACTGGAAAAGATCCTCTATCATCTATCTATCTGTCGCTCCGTCCTCTCTTCCATCTTTTTAGAAGTCTTTACTAAATGGACAAAAGTATTGGGACATCTGCTCATTCATAGCTTCTTCCAAAATATGTAAATATGTAAATAAATGTATTAAGAAAAAGAGTTGATCCTGCTTTTGTTGAAGTAACTGTATATACTGTCCAGGGAAGAAGGCTTTCTACTAGATTTTGGGGCACTGCTGTGAGGATTTGATTGCACTCAGTAACAAGAGCGTTATTGAGGTTGAGATGTTGGATGATCACCATCACACCTCATCCTCAACTCACTTCAAAAGTATTGGATGGAGCACCACCCATCATTCCAGAGAACACAGTTCCACTGCTCCACAGCTCAATGCTGGGGGCCTTTATACTCCTCTAGTCCACGCCTGGCTTTAGCCTGGCAAAGTGCCAAAAGGTTCATGTGTATCTGCTCCAGAGTGTCCTAGTCCATTGACAATGCTTCTTTACGAGGACTATCTTTACACATCTGTGTCAGCAATGGGTGCAACTTAAAAAAAAATATTTTTTACTAAGGATGGATGGATGGATGCATCGATGATGGATGGTTTGATGGATGGGTGGACAGAAACTATGATGTATTTCGATTAGAAGACACTTTTTTGTTGTATAGTTGTATATAGCGCTCACACACAAAGCTAAAAACATACTTTAGAATGCCAGCCAAAGGACAATTCCCTGTATCCACAAACTTCCCATGAAAACGTCACTGAGCAGTATGCTACGCCTATAAGTCTATCGCTATTACATTCTGTCATGGGCGATAACAGCTTTGCAGTGACGTTTTAAGAAAGTCTTCCTCATAACTATTTTTTATGTGTTAAGCCATTGATACACGTACATGCCTAAGGCGAGATCCTTCCAAGTAGATAAACACCACTCATAACATTCAACCACCTTTATGGCCACACTACTACTCATATCATATTCGGCGGTCAGGAAGCAAAAGACAGTCATTGATCTTACTCTAAGATTTGGAAGCAGCCCATCAATATCTCGAGCAAGCTATTACCATTCCCCAGAGAGCTGAAAAGCTCTCGGCTGAGTGAAATTACCTTCCTTCCCAGCTAAAACGAGGCCTCAAATGTAAGAAGTTCAGAGCATTTCACTCGTATTTTGCTGTCTCACTGGCTCCATTATAGACCACCAGACACATTAGCCTTTTTTTCCTTCTCTTTATCTAGAAGGAACAAAAAGAAGGGCTTAAGTGACATAAGCTAAAGTGCCATGCACGTCTTGCATCCCTGATTGTATTGTAGGTATTTAACATGCAGCACAGACCCCACACTTCGAGCAGGATAAACCACTGAAATGCTTCATTTTTTCTAGAAGGAGATAGATAGACATTATCATAGTAATATGTAAGGCTTTGAAAAACCCTGTATAATAATATGTAATCAGAAAAAAATGAAAGGCAGTTTTTTTTGTTTTGTTTTTTCTGACAGATAAAATATTAGCATTATGATTTGACAGGCAATGAAATGAAATCATACAACAACAAATAATATAAAAGCTAGAGCAAACTGAAAGTGTATCTATCTACTCATTTTTTTGTTTATTTGTCTGTTTGGTTTTGTAATCAAGCATGGATACAAAAAATTATGAGCATGAATTGAAAGTCACTAACAAATAATATATAATATAATAATTCACAGACTAAAGCGACCTGAGAGGAGCCTGATATATATATGTGTTAAAAATGTGTGTTGCTGTAAATAGTTAAGTGAATTGAAGTTAATTTGCCTCCAAACAGCATGAAGATAGAGATGAAACAATATTTTATAACATTTAAAGCAAGATTAGTGTATTATTTTAGTGCAATCTGAAAGTTTTCACGCAATCTGAGCTTTCAGAGAGCTTTCAGATGGCAAGGCCTCAGACCGTAATTAGCTTGTTAGGACTAAGGCTTGTTCACAATCGTTCATAGGAAAGGCCAGATGATGCAAATGCATTTATAAAAGCTTTATAAATACTCTGGCTTCTCAAACCTTGTCCCAGCTATCATCAGTCATGGGCAGAATTAAAATAACTGATGCCCCCAAAGCAGCAGAAGACTGAGATAGTAAGTTTTTAGGTAGCCATTTCCTCAGTTCAGAATATAATTAAGAAATGGCAGGTAACAGGAACAGTGGAGGTCACATTGATGTCTGGAGGATCAAGGAAAGAAAGAACTGCTTGTAGGATTACTAGAAAAACAAATAAAACCCCTGTTTGGCTGCAAAAGAAGAACCAATAGCAGAAGTTTTAGCAGACTCTGGAGTGGTGCACTGTTCTACTGTGCAGCAACACCTGCAAAAATATGGCCTTCATGGACAAGTCAACAGTAGGTAGTATTTCATTTAAAACAGTAAAAGATGAAAATAAAAGCGTAATATTGGATCAAATATTAAAGAAATGTATCATCTTTAACAAATACAGCATTCCTTGAATGGTATCTTAGGATTTATTAATCATTTTAGGGCACATGTCTGACAAAGTCTCAAAACCACAACCTTTAGAAATTGTCCTGCATTGTTTTGACCAGAAATAGGATAATTTATTGTATATTACAAGTATTAAAACACCATATTTTATCAAAATATCTGCAATATTTGTAATTTCACACTACACATCATTGAGCCACTGCACACTTGTGAAAAATCACATTATCATGCTGTGATCACCGCATTATTGATGCAACGGCCGTGCCCCTACCTTTGCACTATACAAATTTGTATTGTATATGCAAAAGCAAAGAGAAATATGGAGTTATTTTACATTAAAGAAATGCAAGACATGAGACGCTGAGCCAATATTTTGTGGTGGTGGGATATTTCTTTTCAGGAGTGAGAAATTGGGATTGTCTCGCAGATAACCTGCTGTGTTCAGAAATGAAAAAAAACTCCTTCATCATTTATAATTTTCTTTTTTTGCAAGTAAAGAACTTGTGCATAGCAATGTGATGTATGACAGATATAAAGCTGTATGGGACAGTTTGGGCACCTTTGGCAGTTGCTCAGTTACAGAGAGTTATACAGTGTGGCCTGTGTAAAAATCAAGCATTGGTTTAGCTTTAGCTCACCAACTGTAATTAGGAACTGAATGAATTCTCCAAACTTTAGCATTTTTTAACTTGACTTTTTTTAGACTAACACTCATTAAACATGGGCGAAAGCAAATTCCTAAAGAACTGAAAATGACAGTAGTCAATCCCCACAATGTTTGTACCGGCCACACCAATAACCTTTATTTTTCATTTTTTTTCCCAACTATGCTTGGTGTGTAGGATCTGTGGATTTGTGGTGGATTTTTTCAGCAGATATTTTCAATTAGCCTGATAACTTCAATAAGATAAGATAAGCAGATAACCGCTGGCTACCACATTATTTTAGGTTGAAGTGATGATCTAAAGCGTTCATATTTTCAGATATGATTTATTTCCGAGATTTCTGTGCCGTTTCTCCTCATTCATAACATTTTAAATTGTGTTTCCATGTTTTCAGGTGTTTGTGCTTTGGCTCCATACTTCCTATTTGTGTGTGTGTGTGTGTGTGTTGAATACACCTGGTTGTAATGCATAAGCTTGTCTTCATGAAGTCAACGCTATGCTGCCACAGGGAGCACATTAATTATCACAGACATGCTTTGATTCAGACAAGCTATTAAGTGGGATAGAAAGCGTTTATGTGTGGTAGATCCAGCTGAAAATCAATCACACTAAAACATGCAAATGGAAGCATTCACATCCCTGCCAAAGTACATTATCAATACAAAGACCATAAATATCTGTACAAGACTGTTGTGCTGCAGTATCAATATATAATATTGGAAAAAGGCATTCACTACAGTGTGCACCAACGTGCCAGTGCTATGTGCTGATTAATGAAAGCAATGGTCCAGTAGAAACCTTTAGAGCCTTCAAAGTCATTGAATGACTGCAGAAAATATGTTTAATTGACCTTCGGACCCATTAATAAAACAAAAACAAACTCAGAAACGAGCTACAACATATAGAACACAAAATTGTTGAACCCCTTTATACTCTGAGTTGCCTTAATTTTACTCCATTCGTTTCAAGTGCACAGATAATCCACCAGAAAACATAAAAACACATGAATCTGGTTTTAGGGGAAAGTTATTATGCATTATTGTTATTATTTAGATAGCATTCATTATTTAGGACAATTAATTATTGAATTATCACCCCGATGTTGCAGAGGACTCAAAAACTCAAAAATACGTAATACAATATGATACAGTTGGCTTTAAAAGGTTAAAGATAAAGCTACCGTAAAGGGTTGCTTGGAGCAATGCCACTTTTCAATTACCTACAAAACCTCTCAGTGGATGGTTTTTCAAAAAATCTATTTGTAAATGAGATATGTGCGTGGGAAGCACCTTTTTTTAGATTAAAGAACCTCCACATTATGAAAAGGTCCTATGGCCAATCCAAGAACCATTGAAGGTCCTTTATTTTGAAGAGCTTCTGCTTAATGGGAAATTTTGTACAGTCAGAATCCCATCTACTGCAATAACGCAGGGCCTCACAAGTATTAGGAAGTGTGGGGCCATCCAGCTGAGAGCTCTGGCTGGATATGAGCGCGTTTCAGGCACTGCAGTGTGTAAGAGGAACATTTGGCAGACCACCCGTCATGCGCCAGTGGTTGTCTGCTACCTTGCCTTTAAAATGGATCAGATAAAAAGAGAATGAGAGAGAGAGAGATAGAGTGAGTGATGGACTCGGAAAGTCTCAGGCATGGCCTTTCAACCCCCACCCCCCACTAGACCATCACCCGAGGCCCTAGCCAAGCCCATTTAGTGCCACACAAAGACGCCTTGGACTCGACTCCATCGCAACACATTTTAAAGAAAATACACCCATTACTTTCTGAATAACAATCAAGCTAATTGCGATATCCCCTCAAGTCCATACAGTGGAGCAGAAGGTAATGGCGGCAGGCTAAAGTGCACTTCAGTTACAAGGCTAGCCGGGAGGCGACGCGATTTGCCAAAAGCTTTTTTTGAGGGGAGAGAAGTGGAAGAGTGCGCGGTTCATTATAGCTGTGCAGAAGAGGCCTGTATCGGTGCCCTATTCACTACACAGTGCACTATTTTGGGAGTCTGCCATTGTGTAGCTGCTTCAGAAAAACACAGCGGAATGCACTCTGCAGTAGGCAGCGTACACGCCAATGGGGAAACGTGACTGTTACAGCTAGGAATCAGTTCTGGGAATAAAATGTCAAAACTAGGTTGCTGTTTGTCAACAACCTCTACAATAAGCCTAATTTTGCTAATATCTGTTGCACCTATTAAGGAAACTGAAGAGTATGCTAGCCTTTAGCTGGTGCAGATGAATATTGTTGGTAGTTATTGATTAAATAAGGGCATTGAAGCCTGTTAAAAACATGAAATACAGTATATGTTGGTTTTCAAAAAAAAAAACACCAACATATACTGTAAATACTATATATACACTAGATAAATACTGATACTGCATACTACTCCTCTTTCCAGAACAGCATCCAGTATGCTGCAATTACCCTCATATAAGCATATACCACACTACCGGGAAGGGGAGTGACTCTATTCTACTAACATCAGGGACTGAGTCACTTGAACCCATTCTAAGACTTTTATTTACATAGCCCTCCAATCACTCCCTAGCAGACAGTTGCTAGCTGCCTTCCTACACTGCATTATGAAATGCATATTGGCTTATTTGGTCAGAGTAGTACATCATATGGGTATATTTGGCATATTGGATTCATGCAACTACTTCAAACAAAGCCAAGAACTTGCAGATATTCCAGAGTCTGAATTTTCCCCCTCATGAAATTGGTCCTATTCATGTGTAAGGCCTTCAGCCCTGTTCCTGAAGGCCTAACCAATGAAAGAGCTTGCACAGCTCTACCTAGATGTCACATGGAAAACAAATTGTTATTGGTCAAATTGTTAACCCTCTTGTTTCCAACCAATCAGGGACTAATCAATATTAACAATAACCCACTACAATTTCTGCTATACGTACAATTAAAGAACTTTAATAATCATTGGGCCTGAAACTGGTACATTCATCTGCTATTGCAGATTGATAAGAAAAAGCACATGACAAATGTTAATTTGGATCATGAACTGTTTTCTCTACTTTTAATAAGAAAGGTACTAAAAATGATGTTTGGTCGTAATGACCTATATTAGAAGAATTACTTCTGACTTCTGGTTCTTTAAACAACCTTTTTGCAGTGTTTGAATCATAGAGGAGCCAATTATAGGGGGTGGAGGGGCGTGAGGTGGTTGTCATTCCTGAAAGTCTAATTTATTTATTTATCTATTATAGTCATGCTGCCTGCCATCAGCAGCCGGAGCCTGAGAGAACACAATTGGCCTTGTACTCTCTGGGTGGGTGGGTGGTTCTCTATCTCCCTACATCACTTCAATGTGATGCTGGCCTGCAAAGTTCGAAAAGAGGCAGTGGCTTGTTGCACATGTGTCAAAGGAAGCATGTGTCAGTCCTCACCCACCCAGTGTCAGGAGCATTACATGTGAGTACTAACGAGTTGATTGACTTTCCCCTTTTTCTCCCATCACTAGCACTGCTCTTGACACTAGGAGGGTAAGGACTAAACATATATCTTCCCTGATACATGTAAAGCCAGGTCTTGTCAAACTGCCATTGATGCGGCATCGCCGGACAGCCGACAATCTCAGAGGAAAGCGCCAGGTCTCCAGCTCACCCGCACCAGCTAACAGATGCCGGCCAACATAACTTTAGGAGTGACGAAGGGAGACCCAGGGAGAGCATGGTTAATTGTGCTCTCTCAGACTACGGCCACTGATGGCAAAGCAGCATGGCTCGGGATTTAAACTCGTGATCCCCGGGCCACAGTGGTGGTGCATCAGACCGCTAAGTCACTCAAAACCCAACTTTTATGCATATTTAGTGTGTTCAGTGAAAATAAAGCACTTTTCTGTAGTTACTCATGAGAGTAATCATTGAAAAATGGAATCGGAAGGGGCACACAGCATGGCTGAAGATATCACTGCATCTCTAGCAGCTTTGTACACCTTGGGATGATGTTAGCTTGCTGGCTGGATCACATGCCCCTTTGCTTCTCACCATTGGGGTCTGCTGTCAGTTTTTGAGCCCTTCCACCCACTAAAAAGCCTGAGTTTGGACTTCTGGAGAAGGGAAACCCCTCAATTCTATCACTCTTGGCTGAGCAGGGAAAACACTACATGTATTCCCAGACCTTTTGGCCCAACCTAGAGGGAGTCATAAATGAAACATCTTCCAATTGTACTCTCTCAGACTCTGGCCACTGATGGCAAAGTGGCATGGCTCGGGATTCAAACTTGCGACTCCCGGGCTATAGTGGTGGTGCATTTGACTGGCCACTGGCCAATTTTTTTACCTGTTAAGTACATTCAGTCAAAATAAAGCACTTTTTCGGACCACTGCTACTTCTAATTGTACAGTACATTTTTAAAATACATTTCACAAAGCAAAATTTTGCAACGTCTTAAAGAGACACTCCTGAAAGATAGCAGAAGTAGCAGTTGTTGACATTTTTATAAATGAGATCCTCTGGGGAACCTCTGTAATTTAAAGGTTCTATACAATTTCGAGGCCTCTATGCACGTCACCTGGGCCTCAGGGTTTCCCATGTAGACAATAGTGATTAAGAAAGCATTTGGAACGGCACAGATCTCGTAGAAACTAGCAAGTCTCTGTGTGTGGCATTTGCTCCATTTACCTGCCAAACGTTGCGACCTTTCAGAGTTGTTGTTCTTTTTTAGCTTAGCATTTACATTAAGTTGCCTTGCATTATTCATTTGCAAAGAGGGTTCGCATATAGCTCGCCACGTGGACGGACACATCAAGCATGCAAGCAGCTGGATGCTAGCTGAAGGGACATTTAGGTCGAGCAACAGCAGCTAGCCAAGCATTCCATAATGTTAGTGTTTTGGATGCCTTTAACACACTTCTTTTTTTGCTGGAAGAAGGTTTTTTCCCCCCCGACTGCTATAAATGATTTAAATGGAATCGGAAGGGGCACACAGCATGGCTGAAGACATCTCTGCCTCTCGAGCAGCTTTGTACGCCTCGGGATGATGTTAGCTTGCTGGCTGGATCACATGCCCCTTCGCTTCTCTCAATTGGGGTCTGCTGTCAGTTTTTGAGCCCTTCCACCCACCAAATGGCCCGAGTTTGGACTTCTGGAGAAGCGAAACCCCTTCAATTTCCTCACTCTTGGCTGAGCAGGGAAAACACTACATGTATTCCCAGACCTTTTGGCCCAACCTAGAGGGAGTCATAAATTAAACATCTTCGCTCTTAAGAGCCAGTGTTCCAACTCTCTAACATGCCTGATTTTTTATATGTTCGGTATGGGTCAGGCTCTTGACAAGACAAGATGCTCAGGCTCTTACCGTGATGGCTAAGGCATCTGGATTCATGTAACTAGGGAGGCTTCTCTTTCCATTGAGAGAAAGCATGGGGGAAAACCAATGGGTCCCTCTGGCTTTCTCTCAATGGAACAGATGGAGCTCAAATGTAGCCAGTTAACCAAGCCATAACTGGTGTCTGAAGTTTGCTTAATGCCGGGGTTTCACTACACAATTTTAGTCGCTGTTTTTGGTGATCGCAGACAAAAGCCTCAGGTCGGAGGCAAATCGGCATTCGGTCAGTGCTTGCTTGGTCGCTAGGTGTGAACCGCTAAAAGACACCATCCGCGAACCTTGCAAGCCCCCGTCAAATTTCAATTTCAGCGCACAGACAACTAGTATAGCATGTTTTTTACAAAATCGTATCGCATCAGTGGCTTTGGAGAGCAGATAGATTCATCGCAGCAGAGCGATCTTGTAATTCGTGACCCCATGTTTGCGGATCAGTCGTGTAGTATGCAAACCACAACCACTAAGAGTCTATTGCAAGACAACACGTTGTGTAGTGTAGAGTACAACGATCTGACGACAAAATGAACAAACGTATGATAGCTGCAGTAGCCATCTACAATCCTTAACAGAGGTTAGTAGGGCTGTTAGGCCCATTTGTTAAGCCTGTGCCTCCTTGAGTATGTTAATTTACTTGTTTACAGTTTATTAGACGTCTTATAGTACACACTTTTCATCTTATGCTCTTCAAAATGGCACTTAGATGATCTTAGATCAGTGTTCTCACTCTAGAACTCTTGATTATTATGGCCCAGTGCTTACAAACATAGCAATATAAGTCATAAGTACTAGGGGGCTCCTAGTGGTCCAGCGGACTAAGGCGCTGCAGCTATGACCCGAGGATCGCTGGTTTGAATATCAGGTCAAGTTGCCATCAGCAGTCAGAGCCTGAGAGAGCACAATTGGCCTTGCTCTCTAAAGGTGGGTAGAAGGCTCTGGCTCTCTCTCTCTCTCTCTCTCTCTCTCTCTCTCTCTCTCTGTCTCTCTCTCTCTCTCTCTCTCTCTCTCTCTCTCTCTCATCACTTCATTCTGATGCTGGCTGATCTTGTCAGTCCTCACTCTCCCAGTGTCGAGAGCATTATATGTAATGGGGGAGAGCACTAATGAGTAGGTTGGGTACCTTGGTGTCCTCTTTGATTCCAGCTCATCATTTGAACCTCATAATGAAGTGCTGGCTAAAGCTGCTTTCCTACACTGAACCATAATATCACCAGTCTCCACTCTTCACCAAGCATGAAAGATGTTGAAACCCTCATTTACGAATCCATTACATCTTGTCTAGGTCCTTGTAATTCTCTCCTTATTGGCATTCCAGGAACAATAATGCATAACCTTTATTATGTTCAAAATTGTTCTGCTCATGATTTTGTCTCTTCCAAAAAACCCGCTCACATCACCCCGGTCCTCTAAACAGTTGCACTGGCTCCTTATTTCATCTTGTATTCAGTTTAAGGTCCTACTCTTGACTTATAAGGCCTTGAATGGCATGGCACTATCCTTTATTTCTGATTTGCTTCTCTGCTATTCTCCTGTCTGCTCACTGAGGTCTTCAGGTGCTGGTCTCTTGGTGGTTCTGCCCTATTAACTGGCTACTTTTCTGGGCAGATCTTTCAGTGTCATGGCCTTCACGTTATGGAATACTCATCCTCACCTTGAGTCTGCTCTTTTGTTTCTTCTTTTAAAGTTCAGCTCAGAACTTTACTCTGTTCCCAATTATTTCACTTTTCCTCACTCCTCTAATGCTTCCCATGGTTTTTCCTTTATACTTTATCTAATGGTTTGGATGTTGTTTTTTTCGATTGTTTACAACCAGTGCCATGACTCCAGAAAGCACTGTTCCTCACTGCTTGAGTGTTTGTGTCCAAGGACAATGAAAAGGAAAGGTACTAGCATTTTCCAAAAAATTAAAAAGCACACAGAAAAGCGACGTTCAGAATTTCATAATCAGTCCACGGTTCAAATGGAATTTTACTGCGCGAAAGCAAACCAGGGATAATGAGCACCTCTCTCAAAACAACAAGCCCAGAACTGGTCCTGGGTGCGGACTAATGTCTTCGCAGCCAGGACCCAAGCGTAAGTGTAAAAAGGCCCTTAGCCAAGATTAGCACAGTTTCAATTTTAAACATAATTAATAAAGTAGTGTTAATCCTTTCGGAAGTGTGGCCCCAGTTGTGTGATTCCAGTATGGTCAGTATGGCTCCATCTGTGGGATTTAAGCGCTCAACATAGAACGTACGGCGTAGGACGTTCAGCTTCAAACGGTTCTACTGGTTCATCAATTCTGTCAGCCAATTAGTCTTCCTACAAACTACAATAAGTCCCTTAAATGCAGCCAAAACATAGTGTCACCTGTGGGACGCCAATCTGTGTTAATTTATGTAAATTAGCGTCTCATACTGGCAGCCCTGCTCGTTTGTGCAGGCTCATGATGTCTTTCCCACGTTAGCGTTACTTAGCGGATGCGCTTCTGGTAACTTAACCATCTCAACGCATAATCTTAGTAGAACATCTTAGCCATCAAATACAGAGAATTCTGACACTGTTAACAAACACAGCTGCATCCACAAGTCTGGAGCTGGCTTTTGGTCTGTTTGTTCCTTTGTGGAATTTTCTGTTACACCCTGAATAGTGCAGACTGGAACTCAGTTGGTCTTCCAACCTTGGATGGTCCCCACCTTAATCTCACAGAGGTCCCATCTAAGTCCCATGTGCAGTGTACAGCCCAGATGGGGCCCATGCTCAACCCCTCCCGATCCATTCACTGACCGTAATGGGACTCTGGTGGGCATCCAATATGGAACCGTGGACAAAACCTTCTGCTTCCTAGTTGGGCTAAAAATGTTCTCTGGGATGCACCCATCTTAAAATGGGGCAAAAGCAGTGGAGTGAGTGTTAGTACCATGCAGCCGTCAGTTGCATTAGCCTCATTAATCTGATAACCCACAAAATAGTCCCAACAACCCTACAGTGACTTTGAGAGACTGAATCCTGATCATCTTCGCTAGATGTCTGATCTGACCTGGTGAACTCATGAAGATGAGAGCTAAAGAGGCAGTTAAAACTCTATAGCTAAGATCAGACTGCTAGCACAGGTGCAACTGTCTTTTACTGCAGATCTGTGAAGACATGGAGGTGGTAGGTTCCAACAATAGATCACACACTGTAACCACTTTTATAAGATGGCTGAATGAGGATGTGTTGAATCCTCACTCGACCGCAGAGAGACATGATTTTCTCATTTAACCGTGCAACGTTCCGTTTTATGAACTCATGAATATTTCATGAATATTGCCTTACCCTCTGGCCTCATACATCAAGAGATGGCTGATCAGAAAGTGGCAGGAAAATGATTTTTCATACTTATCTGTGCAAAATAGGAACAGATGTAATAACCCACCTTACATCAGAGCATATTTGGATCTCTCCAAGCATTTTCCAATGTCCATCATGTAGGACAGAGAAACTAGGTTAGAACACCCAACAGACACTCCAGTCTCCAGCTGCTGTCACCAGTAAGTAACTGCATTTAACTGGATTAGGTTAAGATTAGACTCAGAACAAGGGCCAAATTTAGGGTTAGGCTCTGTCTTGATGTTGAAGGGCCAGTGACGCATCATGCTGTGGGGATGCTTTTCCTCAGCGTGGACAGAGAGCGTCTTGTTAAAAAAGTACGGAGCTTTTCGTTGCATTAAAGATGCAAAATACAAAGAGATACCACAAGATGACCTGCTTGAGTCTGCTTTGGAGAAACTCTTCAACTTTCAGCAGGACAGTTATCCCAAACACAGGGCCAAAAGCAACAAACTAAACAAAAAAAAAAGGAAACAGATGCCACAGATGTGCAAATGCACACACAGCAAGAGAAGTACAGCCAATAGAATAGGACTCTCTGGAGCAGATAAACATGAACCTATTGGGCCCATGCCTAATGCCAGGCGTGGTCTAGATTGGGTATAGCTTGTCTAGTGAAGTATATTCATTAGCTATGCGGGTGTTTACAGAACAGTCTTCATGTGTACTATGTATGTTAAGCAATGGTGGGGGTGAATTTACATCCCTCATAGGTTAGACAGTGACATCCCATATATGGAAACAGTATAACAACATATGACGTGGGTATAAAATGTGAGGTGTTCCTTTGTCTAGAGAGAGAGCAGAGGGGCAGCAAGGATTGGCGGGCTCTCTCCACACTGATTGGCGGGATTGGCGGGCTCTCTCCACACTGTACTTTTGATTGGAATAAAATGTTCTATTATTGCAACTGAAAAACAGTGGTCACGAGTCTCCTTTCAAGAGAAGTCCTTCCAAGAACACCTCACTAGCAAGAGAAGTACAGCCAATAGAATAGGACTCTCTGGAGCAGATAAACATGAACCTATTGGGCCCATGCCTAATGCCAGGCGTGGGCTACATTTGGTATAAAGCCATCCAGCATTGTGGAGCTGTGTTCTCTGGAATGATGAGGAGTTTGGGATGAGGTGGGGTGGTGACCATCCAACATCCTGTCCTCACTAATGCTCCAAAAGCTCTGGACAGTAGAGACAGTTACTCCAACAAAAGCAGGATTTCAGCAGAAACAATGAATGAGCAGGTGTCCAGATACTTTTGTCCATATTGTGTACGTCAGCTGGTTAAGAGTATCTCAGTGAGCCAGATAGAACTCAGCGTACCAAAACAAGACATAATTGACTTGTAATTCGAGCTGCTTTCATATATTACCCTCCGCCGTTCAGAGCAGCTCTGCATTACTGTGCTGACATTTCATTTAAAAACCGGCGTCTGTGTGTTGCTTTGCGTTCCGTCCTACTATCAAGACAAAGGCCCATTTTTGTTTTTTTTTAAGTGAAGGAATGCGCTGTTGTGCTATTATGCCACCCGAGCCCATCAGGAATGATTTGATGTATCTCTGACAAGCACAACGTCTAATTCAATTCTCATCCACTGCAATCCTTCTCCAACAAAAGGAGCAGACAAAAACAAACAATCGCATTCAGCTCACGTGTCTGCATGCCGGCGAAATGTCGAGCCGGTGAGGGCTGGCGTAGCACTGTGGAAAAGGATATCTCAAACTGCAGGCCTTGCGTGTGGCTATGTCTTGTTTTTTTGGCTTGTGTGTGTGTGTGTGTGTGTGTGTGTGTGTGTGTGTGTGTGTGCGTGTGTGTGTGTCTGGGGTCATAAAAGAACTTAGAAGATGACACTGCAGACTGTCCAGCGTGTGCGCGTGTGTGTGAGGGTGGTTCATAACAGCTGGCGGTGAGCCCACAACCCAATGCAGCAGAACAGAGTGTCCCAGCAATCAGCCAAAGAGAGAGAGAGAGAGAGAATGAGAGAGAGAGGTAGAGGTAGACTGCATACAGAAACAGTGCAGGCCTGAGTCTGAAAGACGATACCCCAGTGACAAGACAGCATCTGATCCCCTGACTTGAGTGTAAAAATCTATACTGCTCTTTTCTGAGAGGAAACCGCTGCCAACATGCATGGTAATGTCAGCTGTACAGTTCGTCATTGGGTGCAGCTCTGCCAAGCAAATATACCTGACTGAACATTTGGAGAGCATTACTTTCCTTCTGGCTGAAGGTCATGAAGGTCAACACTTGGTCTCATGAAAGACAGTGGATCTCAATTATTCTATCACAGGTAAGGTTATGTATGATGTAATCACTGCAAGGCCTATAGCTTTCATAAAACAGCGACAATTATAAATATACAAACCTTGTTACTGTTGCCAAGGAACAAGAATAGTATATTTTACAGCTGTTTCATAGACGTTTCAATTCAAAGGTGTGAAGTAATGAAGTACAAATACTCTGTTTCCTTACTTAAGTAGAAATGTTGGTTATATATACTTTACTGGAGGAATGATCTTTCAGCCGACTTTTTACTTTCTACTCCTTACATTTTCCCATCTGACACATTTTTACTCCTTACATTTAAAAAAAATTAAAATTTCATTTCCGTTTGTTTTCATTCCGGCTCGTCATCCTTCAAAAATCAACAACAAAAAACACCCTATCCAGATAAATTTCGCCATCCAGAAAGTGTGAGTTTAAATGTGGTTGGATGAGAAGTATAAACATATACCATTCTGACACCCTATTGGTCTGTAAGCAATCCATCGCACCTGTACACGTCACGTCACACTCCAGCAAGGACAGAGCAGAGCATGTAGTCTAGTATGAAGACGTCTGTGACAGAGACTCAAGAGAACTTGAGTGAAACGTCCCGACTAAGCCCCACATTTACATTCCAGTAAAAGTTATTGATCACACGCCTCTGAAGTTTGACTTTTTGAAGATCTGCAGCTGAAACAGGCAGCCTAGTGCAGCCCAACATTTTTCAACATGAACATTTTAATAGAACATTATTGTCATTATGACTTGTAGAAAAATGTGTTTTTGGGGAGGTGGGGTAGTGCACTATAGGCCCCTGTGGTGCGGCCTAAGCTTTTGGCCTTTGTTTTCCTTCAATTACTTTTACTTTTACTTTTCTACTTTAACAGTAACAGTTTCATAGACTCCAACCCTGTGGGACTCCATGAGATTTGCTAAACGGTAACCAAATAATTCCAGTAATAACAGTTTCTGCATAAGGATTTATAACCAAATAAGAAATAATTCTCTGGCTCTGGTTAGATTCTGCAATTTCCCTGGATGTCAGCTGTTTATGTCTCAGCATTCTCTTCCTATATGTACCCTCACAGTTTTTAACCTGTATTTTTCTGAATGTTTAGTTTTAGCTTCAACTGTAAAAATATCAATATAACAGAATTCATTTCTTTTCACATCCCTCATTTAAAAACTCATTAATTATGCAGTGTTACTAAATATTGCTTTATTTTTTGGCAGGGTGTTTTATGATTGCATTTCTGACTCATGCATTTAAAGTGTGATGTGGACCTACAGCCAACCATCCCATTCTAGCCCCTTTATGTACTGAGCTGGCTTTAAGCTTTAATGCAAATGTAAGTATTTTTGAAACCAGTACTTTAACAATTTACTTGAATAAAAAGCTTAAGTTGATAACCCTAGTATTTACACTAGGGTAAGTAACTCTAGTATCTACACTACCTGAGTAAAGAATGTCAATAAATTGACACCTTTGATTAAATGTATTCTCAAATAATAAGAAAATTCTTACTATTATTATAGTATAGCAGTGTTTAATATGGAAATCCTAGAGTAATTTTAAACAAATAACTCCTGATAATTTCCATCAGCGAATCAGAAAATGTGATTTCCAGTGATCTGTTAGCATCAGGCTAGTGATGTTGTATATCTCTTTCCCACACTTTGACCAAACCTTCCAATATTTAGGTCTTAAAGCAGCTTTATGTGAGAATTAGTATTATCTCTTCCTGGGCTCCCAAAATAAATATAATAAATAAATAGATAAATAACAAAAAATAAATAACAAAATAAATAGTCAGGACATGTAAAAATATGACTCACGTTATGCCACATTACACAGTTCTCGCGAGCATCACCTGACCTGATTCACCAAAGTTACATAGTGCAGGTAGCAGCGTGCCGTGCTACAGAGTAGCAACGACAGAGGCACTTTTCTCCTTACGGTCAAAGGAGCATCACGCTGATTGTGAAGCTGCTGTTTTAAGGTAAAAATGCTACATAATGCTGCTTTAACAGCACCTGTACACAAACAGTGCATCGCATATCTAACAAAGAGTCATTTCACATTCACTCGCAAATACTCATGTATTCGAAAATTCATGCTGGGCATACCGTCCCAGTGTTAACGAATGGAGAAACTAGGCTACCTGTTGGGCAAGCTGATTAACCTGGTTCTAACAGCTAAGAAAACAAGTGGTAAGTTCCTCAATTTAACAAATCCAACCTCACTTCATCTGTCTGTACAGTAGTGGGTCCTTCTGAGGAACACAATAGTCTATTAGAACATATTCCTACTTGTGTTTATGCAGAATTTGTGTGGAAAATGGAAATGATGTATAAACTAGCAGCCTAATTATTTTTGTTTCTGTGGTCTAAACTGTGAAAAGGCCTATGAATATTTTTATGAGCAGCCATGGCACCCCATAGCACCCCTCTGGCACTGTGCCTAGAACAGAAAAAAAATCTTAGGATAATTAGATTTTTGACTCTGTTTCCGTTCTTAGTAAAATACTGTTCATTGCCTTCTTTGTGTTTCTAAAAGCTTTGTGGGTACATATTTGACCCTTTCTGGGTATTTACATGAATAAATTCTAAATGTACTAAAAGAGTTAAAGATGCAAACATAGGACAATATTTTAAAATATGAAACATTATCATAATAAAAATACCCTAAAACAATAAAATATGTATCTGACTGCCAAGCCTGGTTTGTACTCATATGTGATTTAACCCCTTAAACCCTGTATGTAAGCCCATGTCTCGTCACTCCCATAACAACACTGCTGTCTTACAGTAACAGTTTCATAGACCCCAAAATTGAACCCTGTGGGACTCCATGAGATTTGCTAAACGGTAACCAAATAATTCCAGTAATAACAGTTTCTGCATAAGGATTCATAACCAAATAAGAAATAATTCTCTGGCTCTGGTTAGATTCTGCAATTTCCCTGGATGTCAGCTGTTTATGTCTCAGCATTCTCTTCCTATATGTACCCACACAGTTTTTAACCTTTTTTTAACATTTTTCTGAATGTTTAGTTTTAGCTTCAACTGTAAAAATATCAATATAACAGAATTCATTTCTTTTCACATCCCTCATTTAAAAACTCATTAATTATGCAGTGTTACTAAATATTGCTTTATTTTTTGGCAGGGTGTTTTATGATTGCATTTCTGACTCATGCATTTAAAGTGTGATGTGGACCTACAGCAAACAAGTCTTATCAACCATCCCATTCTAGCCCCTTTATGTACTGAGCTGGCTTTAAGCTTTAACGCAAATTCTGCAGCTTG
This sequence comes from Salminus brasiliensis, assembly GCF_030463535.1. Lineage (NCBI taxonomy): Eukaryota > Metazoa > Chordata > Actinopteri > Characiformes > Bryconidae > Salminus > Salminus brasiliensis. Next base: position 19,971,532 of record NC_132892.1, on the reverse strand, counting down.
TGTTTATGTGCTTTAGCGTATGTCCTCCAGCTGAATGTGTCCCAACGCTGTGTGGTTGTGAATGGCCAGATAACGAACGGCACGACTAATAGCATTAACCACCGGATTAACATGGATAAAATGGCCGTCATAAAAATGCCAATTGAACTGTCAGCTGGAGTGAGCTAGAAAAACACATATAAAGTCACAGATCACTTTGAGGGACTGATTGCAGAGCTCGCTTTGTTTACTAGAAATCAGCAGCTGTAAGTGGGCAGTGATCAACAGTATCAGTTTATTCACCTACATGCCTGAAAGAAAGGTGCCGAAAGGGGGATAGCGATGCCAGATGGAGGACGTTGTCTTTCAATAGACGGTTTCTTAGAAAACTAATTTAACAGGTTTCTTTGGGGCAGTGTTTCTGAGAGGGCAAACTCCATAAAAACACAAAAACAAGTCTTGTGACCTCCCCCTCTTTCCAAGCCACTGATTTGACAGCATACTGTCATGGCTAACCTCCCTTTTTCTGCAACATAGAACGGAAAGCAGAAGTTAAGATGCAACAATTATAATTTTTATTATATATATTATGTATATATTATATTATGTTTATTATATATATATATATATATGTACAGCGATCTATATGTGTGTCAGGCATTCAGGTCTCACATGGGTCACGGGCATGTCAAGGCAGTCAATCTGCAACGCACACACCATCAGGTATCCCACATCCTATGAATCTGCCCGGGCCTCTGTTTTGCCTATTCGGGATGTCTGGTTTCATGATGCCTCATCATTTTGACTGGTTTTAAAATCTACCAGAACATCATATGCAGAACACACACTAAGCGCCATGCACTGGTAATACGACCACAGCCGAGACCCTGAAAGAGTACAATCCTTTGGTCATAGTGACAGCGCCTTATCCCGTGGGACCATTCGGGGCCATTCTGGGTTTTTTCTTATTCTCATCAGATTTATACTCATGTAGAAACAGACCCATTTGCAGATGAGCTTTTTATTGGCCACTGTTTCATCTTTGTATCTTAGCCAGCCTACAACTTTTTTTTCTTTAATAAAGTATAAAAGATCAGAGTTTGCGTAGACAGAGCATCCGGTCCATTTCTTTATGTTAGAGGAACAGTATGGAAACATTACACATTTGGACAGAAGATCCTTTTCCATTTTTTTGAAGGGTGTAAGACTAAGAATCAAGGCTACATTCCTAAAAAGATGTTCTATGTCAACTCAAGGAACTATCTGCATGATATCCTGGTGCTTTACATGATTAATTAGTTCTTTGTTGCACTTAAGACCTTTGAACCTAATGAAACTATGGACATTTGGTCTGATATAGCATCACTACTTCAATACTGAACCAGCTTTGCTAAGACTGCCACATTAACGAGAGGCAATAAAACCCTTTGTGTAAGTTAAAACACTGTAGACCAGGGGTGGCCACTAAATCTACAAGCCTGGAGATTTTCTAAAGTTTTAAAGCAGCATTATGCAAGAATTGACATTTCTTGCTCTCGGGCTCCCCCTACAGTTGGAAACTTAAAGCTTCAGTGAAAGTTCTATCAGGAGACTTTAATGCTACATCGTCTTTAGCTTGACCAATCATCAGCTTCCACCTGACTTCCACAGTTGCCCAGGAGGTTGGCTTCTCCCCTGCTTTCCATGTATGCCAGCATGGGCTGACATTTTATTTGGTCTGATATAGCATCATCACTACTTCCATACTGAACCCTTTTTGCGAAGACTGCAACATCATTGATTGGCTACTTGAGCTAAATTCGTCCCCACCACTTCATGGTGGCAGCACAGGCAGATATATCGGCTTCTGAGGGCCAATAAATGTCATTTTAAGTGCAACCAAGAATAAAAGGCCTAACAGAGAGCGTGAGCAGCAACCTTCCCTTGATAAATTATAACAAAGCTACTTAAAGACAACCCACATTTTTGTTCTTGTGAGCAGCGGCAATTAAAATAGCTAGTTCAAATCCAATAGTCTTGTACATTAGGAGCATGGAATCACTGTGGAATGGCTGCTGGAAGGATTCTGCTGTAAAGAACAGAGACCCCGAGTAGACAGTAATCATCCAAAAAGGAAGCAAGTATGTTAAAGCCATGGCGCGAGAGCCCCTAGCATCAGATGTCACAGCTGCGACGTTTGACTCTATTGATTAGCAGGCTCTCTTGTAACATATATAGTGTCGTAGCAGTAACTCTAGCATGAAGCCTGGGGTGAATTCAATCTTCACCCAGTCTTACATCGAAAATGTTCTGGTCTGACAGGGAGGGGTCAGTTGGTGACAGCCTTTTTTAAAAAGCACCATGCCATTGAAGATCTACTTTTGGGTCCCTAAGGAACCATGTTTGAAGAGTTATGTGGGTGTGAAGAACCCCTTAATGTTTTAAACAACCTTCAGAGGATGTGAATGTCGTTTGTCAGTTTAAGTACTCCTCTACAGGAGGTCCTTTTAAACTTTACAAAGGATTTGTTAGGGAACCAAGTGCTTTCTGTGGTAACATGCAAAGAACTCTTTTTGGCATGTTTACGCTTGAGAAAAAAAACACTGGACCACAAAGGCTTCAGCACAGCGCAACTTTCACAGCCTGTCTAAGGTATGCTGGGTGTATTTAATAAGTGAGGCATTAAAACACTGAAACAGTGTAGGTCAGGGGTGGCTACTTTCGATTTTGAAGATCTACCAGCCTGGAGATCCTGGAGATTTAAAGCAGCATTATGCGAGAATGGGCATCTTGAATCTTGTTCTTGGGCTCCTCCTACTATCAGGAAATGAAAGCTTCAGCGAAAGGTCTTTTAGGAGACTCTAATGCTACATTGTCTTTACCTCTACCAATCATTAGCTTCCACCTGACTTTAAACAACCTCTACTTAAATGATGACATTTCATCTTTTCATCTTCCTCCCTGCCACCGCCGTTACAAGACATGGGCCGACGGCGATGGGGTCTTCGTCAAAGACTTTAATAATTATTTTCTATTAAATTGTTAAAAATTTTTACAAAATGCATGATTTGCACATGCATTTTACAACCAGTACTGAATGTGAAAGAAGCATGAGGACTGATGCAGTAGAGTAGGATTTTTCAAGGATTTTACATAAGCATGACTCCGGTTTATAATTCTCAGAAGTGTTTTCCTGCCTGCTTTGCCAAAGCTTCCTAGAGCAGTTTCTGGCCTACCGAGCCCAAAATAGCAACCTAACCAAGGCTACTTTTGCTAATACAGGTCAATGGAGCATCAACATGATTTATTTTAAAGTATAATACTGCATAATGCTGCTTTAACACACCTGGCTCTAATATTCAGATGCCCCTAAAGGCTTTCGTTACAAGGATCAGCTGTGTTAGTTTCGATTCTGGGATAAACTCTGCAGGGTGGTGGATCTCCAGGACCAGGATTAGGTACCACTCATGATGAGATTATTAGAAAGGTTATTGTTCCCAAATGTTCCATAGAGGAACCACAAGAACCAAAAAAGCATGTTTTTGAATGTGTGGAAATGCTTTTAAAGGTTTAGCTACATGCATAATGTAAAGGAGTTTTTCTTGGAGCCTTTTAAAACGTCATCTACGGCAATGTCCCACATAGAGCTTTTTAGTATATTTATTTTTAATAACGTAATTACGCCGTCTTAACAAATGGCAGATGTATTTCCAAGACCAAGTCGTTTGGGTTCCTCACTGGCTGATGTATTAGCAGACCTTCTTCAGTTCTGCAAGACTTCAGGTCCGCAAGACTGTGAATGATGATGGAACGAGATTGATAAAGGGGTGGAATCCTGAAGAGCTCAGAGGTTGGGAAGGGGGTTCGTTAGGGCTAAGCCTGCTTTGCTCCAGAGGGCGAGAAAACATACTGCTATGGACACAGGACCTGTCAAAAACCTGTTAGTGTGAGTTGACATTTTGGTTCCCTTGGCGTCTGCTGAGGAGGAGCAAATCAGCCGGACTTTTGCACGGTAACAGCAAATTCCCAGCAGGCAGGAAGGTTTTATACCGAAACCAGTGAAACATGAAATGACTTGCTCAAATGTGAGTTATCTTTCAAAACCTTGCGTACTGTCAGCCCAGTGAGGAAAGGCATTTCTACATTGCATCACATCGCCACAGATCCCTGATATCCCAGTGAATGACTCTTTTGTTGGGATCATTAAATAAACTCTATTTTAAACTCAGGAATAATGAGCAATCACCACCACTGTTTCAAGCCTTCCAGTCACTACATCCTAAATGCTCCAATACATCAGAAATGCTCCTCACACGCCCAGGGTGGTGTGAGACCACTGGCTGTACTTTGAAGTTAACTATGCTAACTATGGACCCCATACATAATTATATATATATATATATATATATATATATATATATATATATATATATATATATATATATATATATAAATACTGTCCGGACAATGGACATGGCTATCTGCCCAAACTGATTCTTAATGGACTCATGATTCTTTACCATGGATGAAAGTAAGACCTGTTTATGGCTGATTGTATTCTTTATAGAGGGTCCACCCTCCACAGCTGAACCAGCTGATATATTCATTCTGAAGGATTTACAAGGTCAGCGTGTTTCCCATCTGCCATTGTCCTAATATATCACGTGTACCAGCGAATGCCAATGGCCACATTAATTCTTGCACTTGATTAGGCTCAGGTAAGACCAAAAAGCCTTGCATTCGCTGAGACCCACTCAAACCATTTCATCTTAAAAAACACAATACTGTGCCGACGATTTAGGCCACAGTATTTTAAACCATTTATCTCAGTAAGAAGATCTAACATTAGGGAATACAGTAAAAAGTTGTGGAGATCTTATTAGCTAGTTTAAAAGAAACAAACCAGTGGATTTGTTCAATTCCATCACCTGATTTCACATCATTTACCAAACCAGGTGTTAATAATGACTATAAATAATCCTACACTCCCTCTTTGGAGAGGTATTAATGAACACAGTAGGCCTGGGCACCCTATCTTTTCAGCATAATCATCATTTTGAAAGCTCGACACAGAAAATTCCCACTGTTCTCATTTTCCATATTGACATATCTACCAGAGGCAGAGTATCCCTGCCCAGTATCATTTTATGTACATAGAGTACTCATTGGCTTCTGGCGACTTCTGGGCAAATCTGGTGAAAATTCCTGTATTTCTGTAATATCACAATATATATCACAGGAAAAAGGTATTATTGCAATGTCAGTTGTTTGCCAATAACATGCCAACAACAGCCACAGAGGTGGAAAACCACTACGTCTTGAATGAAGATATTATAATATAGATACATATATACATATATATACATATTTAGAATTATATATGACCTGTATATTAACCAGATGATATATATTCTGAGAGCTGTCCTTCACTCAACAAGGTCAGTCTGCACTGACACAGGAATGACGTACAGTGCATTGATGAGTGGCAGCAAGTGGCAAGTGCATGACAATTCACTTTTCTCACAGTGAACCAAAACAGAGATGTGAATCACAGAGGCAGAGGCTCACAGTAGGGCACGTCTTATATGCTACTGATATGTACTGTACGCCTGTCAAGAGAGATCAAGCACAGATGAGGTGAGTTGGGCCCAAAAGTCTGACACTACATTGGAAATCTGAGTTTTATTCCAATTTAAACCTGAAAATAAACAGCAAAAAAAAGAAGGAAGCAAAAAAGTCATGATAATAAAACCACGAGGAAATACTCAATATTCTTCATGATTTTTATGTCTATTTTTAATGTTTAAATCCAAGCAAACGTATGACATTGACCTTGACCATGTCAGTGCCTTCGTACAGAGAGGTCAGATGTGTTCTGTGGTTCTTTTCCATTAAAGCACAGGTTAATTTTTTCCAGAAACTTGTGGAGTTAATGCAGCTCGAGTACACAATGTCATTAAAGCAAATACTAAGAAACTCTGAAATACATATAAACATATTGAGTAGTAGTGCACATTCCTAGTTTTTAGGTAATTGCATATGCTTTTTGGTTACACAGTGAGTTGCAGTGGGTGATATGGATACAAATAGTACATCAGGACATACACATAATGCATCAGTAGCGGCAGATTCTCAAAAAAGCTATTAAATACTCCCATACTGAGCACAGGGATTCATATTAGAATCTGCCGCACTTCATCTAATTTTCTGTACTGTAATGAGCAGTTGGTCAGTGATCTTTACAATATCCACAATATGCTCGCTTGTATCAAGAAAAATAAAAGATCACAGTTTGATAAAATATTGTCATTGCCCGAGCCTTACAATGAGTACCACAATGACTTCAGTTCAGCCCTACATGCTTAAGCCATTTGGAAGAAAAAGCCCCTGCACATGAAAATAGACTACTTCACTCAAATGTGGAAAACTCTTGAAGACCTAGGATGTCAGGCAGGTAGCTAACATACATTTTTTTGACATGCTATTGTAAAATATGACATCCTGCAATGGGTGGCTAATGCATGTGTCTAGCAATGCTGCAAGCAATGGAAAGAAGCTGACAAACATATCACTAACTAGGGCTGGGTGATATAAAGTAAATAAGTAAAAATCATGTGGTTAGTGAACCACATTTCACAATATTTATTGTGATATTTTGGCATGCAGGCAAAACGCACTAGTAGAGGCAGATTCTTTAAAACTGCTGTACAAATACTGATGTCCCATATTGACTACAGTGATTAGCACTCAAAATGTGCCACACAATATCCAATCAAACAGGACTAATTAAACTCTCTGTAATGAAATGTTCTTCAAGTCACTGATAATATGCTCAGAAAAGTGTGGTGTATTATGATGATAAAATAATTATCACAATGCAATAAAATATTGTTCTATTGTCCAGCCCTAGTGCCAACTCTGATTGGAAAGTTTGGTCCCTGATACCACCTACACCACATTGTATCCTGGTCAACTAAAATCCAACATAAGAAAACTAAAGAAAATAAATAAATAAATAAAACCCCAGAGTAAATTCATAGTTAATGATGAATAAAAAAATAAAATAAATAATAATAACAGAAAATGAGTTGGCAGGGACTTGTCCTTGTATACAATATCCATAAATGTCTCATTTTTTAATGTTGATATTACGATTCGGTAGTCTTACTTTTAATGAGTGAAGATTTGCAGCAAAAAGGTTTAATGGCAGTCTTAATAGCTTCTAAAAACGCCAGACACTCAGTAATCCTTATTTTGGTATTCCTGTTTTTTTTAAACCACACAGCGACACTCTCTAGCTGGTAAATCGCTATTTTCATTGTTAAACTTTGTCATTTCTGTAATTTCCAGTACATAGATATGCCCCCCCCCCCCCCCCCCCCCCCAAACAGACCCCCTTGGCCTAAGCTCATATTCATGCACACAATGCTATCTGCTGTGACCTTTCTTTGCTAGCCTAGAGCAGCCTTTAAGCCACAGTTGTTTGGGACCAGTGATACTATCTAGAGCAGAAGAGATCTCTTAGCCGCCATTGTTAACCAAGTAAAGGGGAATGAGGACATACAACGAAAGTGGGACTAAGGCTTTTTTTGGGGGGGGACCTCCCAAAGCCAGTGGCCTTGTAACTTGCATAGCCTCACCCTGACTCGTTATCTTTCGGTTATTAGCCCGGCATCAGCAGACAGTATGTGGTCCAGAACAAACACGTTCGGTGGTGACATTTGATTCCACAAGCTTCGATCAGTTTGAGAGATTTGTTGAGAGATTGAGAATTTCTCTGGCTCATCATTTCTGCTGGATCCAGTGTTTGACCTTACGCTTCCAGGGCTGGAGCTAAAGCTTGAACCAGATGGCTGAGACAAAATGTCTGGCTTAATAAGGCAGTCATACAGAACGCTCAGCAAAGAGTCATTCAGCTTGTGTGTCGAGACATACCGCTGAAACACTGGGCTCAGGTAGACGGCCTTTAACAAACAGGATTACACTGAGAACAGCCGGACAACAGAAACAATGCTCTCTGTTCCTCTTCGTAAAGGCTTCTCATCTCGAAAGCTAAAGTACACTAGCAGCTTCCTTAACATGGTCTCAATGAACTGCTTCCATCACATTCTACTTTATACAGTCGCTGGATTTTCCTCTGGATTTCTCAACACAGTCCCACAAGCTCTCAATGCTGTTAAATCCAGAGAAGATGTGATTCATGGCATCACCTGAACCTCCTCACTCCCCAACCCATTGCCATCACTTTTTGAATGCTGCAGTATCCTGTTGATCCTGTTGACAGATCTGAACAATTCTGGCAGGGTAGCTAGCAGCTAACGGGCGGGTATATCTACCAAACACACACACACACCGTGATCGCGAGCACACATGCCCGAAGCGGTGAGAAGCCATCGCTGTGGCGCTCAGGGAGCAAGGAGGGTGAAGGGCCTTGCTCAAGAGCCCAATAGTGGCAGCTTGCCGAGCCCTGGTGTATCGAACCCACAGCCTTGTCATCAACAGCCACTCCCTTACATACTGGTCTTAAACTACACTGTTAAAGTTGTTAAATAATAATCTAAAATAGACTTCATTGAGTTTTCTGGCTTTGTCTTTCTGACAATGACTTGCTATTCTCTATAAACACGGGCAAAAAAAGGAACCTTTTGAAAAAGAACCTACAGCCCTTCGAGCTTCAAGTACGGCTTGGCTTGACCCACCATCCCTTAAGATCCACGGAAGACAAGCGTCCAGGCTTTTCCTGTTCTAAAGTTGCTCGCTGTCTTTAAACACTAAAAGACGAAAGACCCCCTTTTTAAATTATTATTATTATTATTATTGTGGTCTCCATACTGACTTTTGTATTTAGTAATATCTAATCTAAGGTATTTTTGGATTCTAGTCTATAAAAACTAGCTAAGGGGATTTTCTGAGTAAACAGTAAAGCCCTTTTTATAAGTCGCTCTGGATAAGGCCGTTTGCTAAACGCCTTAAATGAAAATGTACAGCAAAATGCAGCCGTCAACATGGCTGTTGCTGTTGCTGCTTTTAGTTATAAGCTTTTGTACATTTTATAGATATGACTGCTTTGTGACTGTGTACAGTGTTAAAATTTACTTATGGAAGTAATCTGGGACTTTTAGTACACCCTACGAATTCTGCACAGGCTATTCAATAACTAAATGGAAAGCAATGCTAACTGGCATTTCAAAGTTATACCAGAGCAAAAAAGCCAGGAACAGCTGGTGGTTCTGCAAACTTTAACGTGGCCTGATGCAAGTGTGTCACACGGATATTACACTGACTTCAGAAAAAATAAATATATCATCATATATATTAAACTAATATTAGAATGCTTAAATGTTGTAGAACATCTGTGCTAAAATAGCTGCATTTTATTTAATTCGTTTTCCTGGGTGTGTAATCCTACAGATAACTGTTTCTCCATAAGGCTGAGAAAACTGTGGCTAATGACGTCTAGTCACTGTTAGTCAGTTAAAAAAATCCTTCACAAAGAGTAGTAGGCCCTAAAAGAATACTCCGAGGTTTCCTAATCAGCATATGAGGGCACACAGGGCAAGCTCTCTAAAAGGCAATTAGCTTTTCTCCACTAAAATGAAAAACGGACAGAATTCCAATGAGGAAATATAGTTTTTTAGTATTATGCGCACCCTTACTCTTCTAATGAAGAGACTTACGAAGTTAAAATGCTTAAAACAAAAGTGACATTTTAATAAAATAAAAGATCAAATCTACTGTAAGATATGCTGTAGGAATGTAAGCTAAACTGAATGTGTCAATCGAGGACAGATCCATTGGGTCTGCTCAGGCTATCAGGGTTGTGGGTTCGATTCCCGGGCTTGGCAAGCTGCCACTGTTGGGCCCTTGAGCAAGGCCCTTTACCCTCTCTGCCCCCCGGGTGCTGGAGTTGGCTGCCCACCGCTCTGGGTGTGTGTGTACTCACTGTCCCTAGTTCACTAGTGTGTGTGTGTTCACTACCACAGATGGGTTAAATGCAGAGGACACAAATATGTGTTATTACGATCGATTACAGATCAAGGTTTTACCCCAGGTTTACCCCAGATGTTATGCAGCACTTCATTCACACTTTGTTCTTGGCAATTTAAAATTTTTTAGGGAATTTTAGATTGACTAAATAATTCTGAGCGCATTCTAGAAAATCTTTCAGGGTCAGAATTGTTTTCAACCAGATGTCCAAAGCCTTTTAAGGATGGGTAGCACCAACAGGTAGCACCAACAATTATTCTTAAACTTGGAATAAGGTTTAATTATCAATCCTAAAACTTTAAACCTAATTTAAAATTAATTAGTTGATGAATTAATTAATGAATTTAGTTTTTAAGAAATCACTTTCGTTTTATGATGTAATTCACTCATATATGTTTTGAGAGCTTATCTATATCAATATATTAATAGCTTTTGTGTTGATCACTGAAAAAAGGCTATTCACATTCTGCATTTATAAAAGAAATGGCTGGAAAATACTGGGAAAAAATACTAAACATTCCCAGCTTAAGAACACAGGTTGATAACGAGGCTCTAGTGTGACCAGCTCTGCCCTCCAATACTCAGATTTAGGCATGTGTGTCTATGAAAGACTCTCTTATGTTACTGTAAGACAAACATACAGATCACAATAACAGAATGTTGCCAAAGCCTAAATGCAGACGCTTAACTGTACAACAGTTGCAAGTCTAAAGCCAGGTGTAGAAAGTGAAGTAGACATATAGTGTTTCCCCCCTTAAGACAGTGCCATGACAACATCACAAATGGTTTAAATGAAAGTTTATATATATATATATATATATATATATATATATATATATATATAAATAAAATAGAATAATATATATAGGAAGAATCTGATTTCAGAAGCCAAAATTGTTCTATACACATACAAACTGGGTTCTTCAAAGGTTCTTTAGTAAAAACAGGGGTTTCCTATTGAAACATGACAACTCAAGGAACCATACAAACAGTACTAAACTGGTTGTTTGCCTTCACTCTTTGCAGAAAGGGCTCTATGTAGTACTCGAAAGGGTTCTCTATGACTTCCAACAATAGTAGAACCATTCTGGTGCTAAACAGAACATTATAGAAGAGAACCATTTATCATGCAAACAACTATTTCAGCGTTCAAGTGTTTCTTTATTTGTTTATTTTGATTATTTTGGGTCTCATGGTTCTATACAGAACTATTGATTGTACTAAAGAACACTTGAAGAGACACCTTTTTAAACCTTTCACTTGCAGTTAGTTCTTTAACGAATCTAAAAAAATAAACTGATTCCAGCAAAAGTCCTTTTCACTAAGAGTGTAAACTACAGTGTAACCCCCTTTTGGTGCTATATAGAACCCTTTAAATGTACAACAGGTTTCCACTTTACCTGGCAAAGACCTAACAAAGCTTTCCAAAAATGATTTGGGGTGTCAAGAATTTTTAAGGGTGACCTTAAACAGCCTTCATTGAAAACATTGCAATGCTGGAAGATAACCCTGCACTGGATCCGCTTGATCAGACTTAAAACTGCTGACTCAACCGACCCGACTGCACTGTTCCCCATAGCCGTCGGACAAATCAGGAGAACCATGGAAGCAATTCAGAAATCCACATGTGACAATTATTAATAAATATCCCTGTATTATTATTAAAGCTCCATATTCAAAGTCATTGCTTCCTGTAGATTCATACAGACCAGCATCTACAGTGCACCGCAACCAACGTCCACATCCCCCCACTGCACACTCCACTGAGCTCCACGCGTGAGCATTTTAAAATCCCTCAAATCTTTTTTTCCTTTTAATATCAAGCCTTATTTCATGTGTTATTGTGTTTTTTTCTCTCCTTTTCTCTTTCCCCTACCATCCCCCTCTCCCCCACCTCCTCCCCTTCCCCCTCTTGTTGATAGACATGCGGAGACATGCCGCTCTCTCATCCGGCGAGCGAGGCAAGCCATGGGTGCAGCGGTGATCACAGAGCCAAATCCCTTAGGAGGATTATCTGGCCTCAAATCAAGAAAATCGTGCAACTTTAAGGGTTGTGTGGAGCTGTGGGGCTGTCATTCGGGTGAAATGGTTTTTTATTCGTTAGCGTTTGCTTTACTGCTCTTAGCTTCAGGGTCCCATACGCAGGAAAGCCGGACTCTCTGATGCTGGACTGCTTGACTAGCAGACAGAACTTAAACAGTTCAGTAAAATGAAATGAGAGTCAGCAAAACTGGGTAACAAGGCAGGGTCTCTACTTTCATGCTGTTGTTTTTTGATGGGTTTGTGCTGTGAAACAACCCTGGGAGGATAATTCACGTTAAATTGGATGATTTGACTGACTGGCCGATTGATGGATTGACTGACTGAAATTTATGACCAAATTCAGTTGAATTCAAGGTTAAAAAAGTGCAGAATTTACATAAATGTTTCTATTGTATTGTTTTTATATATTTTTGTACTTTCGTAAGTCAGCCTTGAAATTACCCTGAGAGGGTAATTAAAGCTCAGTTGACTAATTGATTAAGTGATTAATTAATTCATAGATTAATTTACCTAAATTTTTAACAATTTCTGTTTGAATTATCTGCCAGATAAAGTCTAGAATGTTATTAAATGTTTCCAAATATATATTTTTTTATTTTCTTAATAGCAAATCATCGGACTTTAAAAAATTCTACACTCAATTCAACAATATCTAAAAATGTTCTTTTTCTTGAGAAAAGTCCTGACAAAAAGTTGGTTAGATTACTGATGTGTTTTCAAACTGCATAATGATGGATTCCACTGTCCTCGGAAATTGAACAAATCCCAGATAAGGAAACACTGGTGACTGTCAGGGTCTTTGTGAAATTTATGTTACTGGGCTTTAAGAAGAAATTTCTTCTTAACTTAAATTCCTGGCTTTTTACCCCACTGTTATAAAAGGGGTATAATAAAAGTCATGGGGCATAAGGGGTTAAAAATGGTTGGTTAATAAGGCCCAAAATTGTCAATCCCAATTTTGTGACTTTATTGAAAATATATAATATAAAAATTTGTATATTTTCCTGATTCTTTTTATTTTCCTGTATATTTTCCTGATTTATTCAGAATGAATGAATTAAAATATTAATTATAAAAATAATAATAATCAACGCCTTTAAACACCATGCAGCCTTTGCACTTTTCTCTTCTCCACTATCTTTAATATGGTTCCTTTTCCCATCATCCCTGTCTGTCAAACTCACATGCATCCACCCCCCCGGCCCCCTCTACCAAAACACGCGTGGTCTGCCCGTGCCACCTCTGAACTTTTTTTGGCTTGCTCCCGCAAGCTCAGCCTTAGTCATGAATCGCTGGTCGTGCTCCCTAATCCCTCGAGAAATCTCAAACATCCCGCACATCTGACCCCGCAGCGGACATGTGCTTAGTAAGCTTAAATCTCCCGTCCATCTCCTGACCCGTGGGTAGAAAAGAAATTTATGCAGGGGGGTTGGGTTACACTCACCCTGACAGTTTAGCCATCTTTGAGAAGCCGAACACATCCATACAGCCGTCCAGACAAGAAACTCTTCACCGATAAACCCCTCTACTGATCCAGGTGAGGTCCCGACTCCTTATTGCTAGCTCGATTCCAGATCCCAAAATTTGGACTCAACTCTCCATTGTTGCACTTGACCGGTCACCCGTGGACAAGGGATAATTAAGTCGGAAGCAAGAGGTCCAGAAATCAACCGGAAATCAGGGACGGTCCCAGCAGATGTTGTCCAAAGCTGGACGCTCCCGCAGCCGGCACGCTAGTACCTAGCATCCATCCTCCATCCATCGCTAGCGAGCTGTGTGGGGTAGAAGAGCTGGAGTGGAGCGACCGAAGGAGAGAGAGAGAGAGTGTGATCGAGAGCGAGAGAGTCGGTTGGGAGGTGGGGGGAGGGGAGGGGTCCAGGAGGGGAGTGGAAGGAAAAAAGAGGAGAAAAGAGGAGGAGGGTGGAGGGGAGGCAAATTAATGCCGAGAGATGCTGCCGTTACTTGAGCCCAGATGGATGCTGACTCCTTCTCCCCAGTGAGCCCTTCACCCCTGAGTCCCTGTGGGGCAGGTGGGAGGTGGGCTGCAAGGGTGGGTTGGGGAAGAGCACAGTGAGGGGAAGAGAAAGAGAGAGAGAGCGAGAGCGAGAGAGAGAAGGACAGAGAGCTGACTCTGCAGTTAAATACCCGGCTGCTGCTGGCAGGGGAGCAAGACCCTGTTGGCCACAGGATACACACACACACACCAACACACACACAGTCTGCATTTGCATTTTCAAGTGATGCACGCCTTGTTAAGCCAACTGGTTTCAGATCTACCTGAGATTGCTTTAAGAAGCAGGTAATATTCAAGTCAAAGCAAGTAAGCCCGTCAAGTTATAGGGGATGCACTGAGATGGGAATTGTGGTCACTGCTGGTCTCCAGCATTTTTCACATGCAAGAAAATGTGGCCTGTGTAAAGGTTTGGACACTACACAGAGTCAGTCCACAGCTTCAGTCCAGGAACTGTGAGGGCCTCTCTAAACTCTTCAGTTTGTGTCTCGTCAGGTAGCCCATGCTGGATTTTAAGATCCTAATTTTGGCTCGTTATCCAATTGTAGAGGCCATCATCTTTCAGCTCCTGCCTTTAAAGAGATTGTTTAACATTTGCATCCAAGACATTCCCCTGCAGTATCGCCAGTGAAACTGGCAGCAACACAACCTCAAAGCTGATAGGTCTGGCCCATGCAGCACAGTTGGTAAGGTGGTGTTCTCATGAAATGCAGTTGCTCGTTTTCCCAAAACTCATCTGGCTTGTCTAGATGTTTTGTAGCATACCTCAAACGTGGAGATTTTTGATAAGGTTTCCTTCTTATGACTATTCAACTTTGTCACTGTGAGGGGATGTTGCTTGGGTTATCCCTTGTAAAACTACTACCATGTTCTCTCTCCATCCTCTTTAGATCAAGGTGGAATCACACTGATTTACACAGCAAGTGCTTTGGGTTTTATCAGGGAGTTTTTATCAATATACCAAGCTCTGTGAACTTATCCCACAGTGTTTCCTGTAACCTACAGGAAACCTGCAACATAAGTAACCTACATATAGTAACCTACAACATAGTGAGTTAAATTGGAGCCCTCCACAAGGTAGAGTAGGGTCAATTACAACTCCTTACAGGGAAGTCTGTTCACTCGGAGGCAATCTTTGTGACGCCGCCGGGCAGTTATTTACAGTCACACAAGCTTAGGGGGGAATTTCCAATACAAAGTACAGCAAGTTTGGACTGGTGTACTCGGTTGTACTTACTTGGCAATTTTGACTACAAACTCCTGAGTGTTCGGCCTATACTTGGCTAGATGTGAACTTCTGAATCAAGCAGTACTTGGGCTGCAGCTGATGACTTTTCACAAATCCACAGGAACACAAGCACAGACAAGAATGCAGATTGAGAATCGGATTACTGGAAACTACTGGAAACTGAAGGTCAAACTACCATTTCAAAAGCATATTTTAAATCACTGATAAAATCAGACAAAATCCTTATGGATAGTTTGTAGCGTTCGGCTCAACAATACAAAAAGAACACTGATTTTTCAACTTGGCTACTGCACTCGCGCACCAGCCCGTTGACATTTCTCCATTCGCCACATAACCAGCAAGCCGATTGGCTCTTTTGGTTGAAGAGTTGGACTTTTTCTGGTAACACCCGCCATGTTGAGCACTACAAGATTTATACTTCCCATTTATACTTCAACCAGTGGCCGGTCTCCTCATTCAGAACGTCTCTGATGGGGTTCGATTCCCTGTCTGAGCAAGCACACCACTCTATTCTAATAATGGTCCTTGGGCTAGACTCTTAACTCTACATTCACCTTGCTATACCACAAACTGTTCATTCTCTTCATTTGTGCAATCTGTGTAATTTC
Source organism: Salminus brasiliensis (assembly GCF_030463535.1). NCBI lineage: Eukaryota > Metazoa > Chordata > Actinopteri > Characiformes > Bryconidae > Salminus > Salminus brasiliensis. Next base: position 19,955,676 of record NC_132892.1, on the reverse strand, counting down.
AGAGGTGTAATACTTGAACTGCTTTATATAGCATGTTCTATATTTATGATCACAGTTGCTGCCACTTTGCTACTTTATTATATTCTGATAATTTATAAACATGTACATATATATTCTTTCTCTTTTTATTTTACATTTTATTTTATTTTGTGTGTTTATTCTTACACAAATGGTTGCAACTGTAACAACTGCAATTAATCCTGGAAAAAAAGTATTTCTGATTCTGATCTTATCTGATTCTGAAACTGACCTCAAGTCTTTATTTGATCCCACAGTCTGCCCTGATTTTTATTCTTTTTTTTTTAGTAAGGCCACTGGAAAAGTGTTATAGATTAGACATTATTTGTACCGTATAACAACGATGAGGCTTCAACATAAGTATTTTTAAGTAAAATGATCTTGTCCGATAAATCTCGCAGATGTCACTTAACCTCTTAACGCTCTGAGAATTATTATTACACACTAAGACATTGTATTCAGTAGCTACAGAGAGTTCTGTGTAAACTGGTGGGTCTATTTCTTGGTAATAGAAGTCTGCAATAAAACACTGGCCGTTTAAGGGGTTAATAAATTAATGCTAGATACCTTGGAGGACGATTTCAACAGGAATTATACTGTTTAGGAATCAAACAAGAACTATATCCAACACCACGGAGGTTTGAACATATTTTTAAATATGAATATGTGTTAACTTAACATTAATGTTTAATATTAAGCCTACAATCATAAGCCTTTGAAAAGCATCCAGAAGCAAGTTCAAAAGGAACCATTTTACCCTAAGCACAGTTCTCCACCTTTACTCCTGCGGGATTTTGAGAGCATTAATCACTGTCTTTGTACAAGAGTGTCTACAAGCCGCTGGAAAGCCTGGATAGGGTTTTGCTTAGAATGTGATCAGCAGATGGTTAGGAGGCAAAAGAGCTACTTAGTCCAGTCTATCCAGAGCTACTATTAGGTCCTTAGGGAAACCAAGGTTAAACTGCATTCAAATAAAGGTCACCTCCACTGGTTAGGACCAGCCAGCAAGAGACGGGGTTGGGATTGCATCAAAATGCAAGTACTGAGAATATGTACTCCTACTACAGAAATGAAAACTGTAAATCATATTAAAAACAATATTGATGCTTGTTTACTAACTATTTTCAAATCTGTACAGCAGGGGTGGAAAGAGCTCAGAGAAACTACAAGAGACGTTGAAGTGTTGGTACTGTATCAAAATCACGCTCTGTGCAAATATGAAGCCAAATAGATACTGAAATCATGTAAAAAAGCATCTAGTAAAGAAGTAACAATTACATGTTTTAACAAAGAGTTTACATTCATTACAGGAACACTATTTCCTAACTTTAATTACCCATAATGGCATCTCTAGTAATGGCAAACCCAAACAGAAGATTTATTACGGCATTTGAAAGAAATAATTTTACAATTTATTTATATTTTCAAAGTGTTTCAAGTATTTTTTTTTTGGTCAGAATTTCTAGAATTTCAATTCAAACTTTTAAGTTTTTATTTTTAAAATGTCTAGTATATTTTGTATTTTCAAACTTTCTAGTACATTTTTATTTTAAAATGTTCTAGTATTTGTAATTGTTTTATTAAAATATTTCTAATACATTTTTCAATAAAAAAAATCTAGTCTAGTCCAGCAAAAATGACAGTGTGCCTTTATCTGTTTTATATTACTCATTTCTATTTAAATATTTCATAAAGTGGGTTTTAAGCAACAGTGTTTTGCTGGATGTTGTTGCTGTAGCACAAAAAAAGTGTTTTCCCATGTTTTACTTTTCCCACATGATTTGTACCTGGCAAGAGTTACATTGTGCGAAAAATCCATAACAGGTCAATAGAAAAGTACAAAATGACATGGAATGTAATCTAAGTTTACATTTGTACATTCTATATTTACGTCATACATTACAATAAATTGAGCCACCACTAAAGGGTAAGCCTGACACATGCATTTTTGGACAAGCTGAGAGATACAGAACTGTCTCTGAAAGTGAAAGAATCATGTGCACTGAGGTGGTAGAGTCATGTTACAGGATTTTACACAAAAATGGCAGAGTTGCACAGTCCTCTTGCTTCACCAGAGTTACATAGTGTAGTAGCCAACATGCCAAGCCTGAAGTGGGAATGATTGTAAACGTACTGGTGCTGGATGGGGCACCATCATTCCAGAGAACACAGTTCCAGGATTAGACAATGGTTTCCTTTTTTTGGAAGTAGTGTCTGCAAAACTGGAAAACTGGAAGCTTTGAAAACAGAAGTTCTGTCAAAATGCTACACAGTCCTGCTTTAACAGAGTTGTATTTATTTAAACACCATGGAAAACAATTTGTTCTGTTTAAGTTAACAGAACCCTGCAGAACATCAATGAGTTGAAGTAGTGGTACTCCATTATTAAATATTATTTTAGCATGTGATTTTGGCCAAATACCTCTGTGTAGCTGTAGTAATTGTTGCCATTGTAAAAGGAAAAGGCCCTTAACCCCTTAATGCCATTTATTTATACTGGACTAATGGGGGTCGACGCTTCCGGTTTTCCAGTTTTGCAGACAAAACTTCTAAAAAAAAAGTATTGTAAAACTATTGTCTAATCCTGGAACTGTGCTCTCTGGAATGATGGTGCTCTATATAGCACCAGTACTTTTGGGATGAGTTATTATTCAACATCCTGAACTCTTACTACCACTCTTGTCGCTGAATGCAATCAAATTTCCAAAGCAATGCTCCTCTAAAATCAAGCAGAGAGTCTTTCCTGGACAGTAGAGACAGTTACTCCAACAAAAGCAGGATAAACTTTGGATTTCGGAAGAAACAATAAATAGGCAGGTATCCCAATACTTTTGTCCAAAAGGAAAATATATTTTGTGACAGTAAAAGTAAGTCAGAATCATACCAACACACTGAAAATAAACTGTAGCAAAATTTAAGATTTTATACTAAATCATTTAAAGATGTCCAAACAGCTCTACGGTCCAAACAGCCCAAAAAATGAAAAAATGAAAAAGCACCAAAACAATCCCCCCCCCCCCCAAGAAACCCACCAGGCACCTTTTGGAAGGAGACGTTACGCAATTGGTCCCAAGAGTCGAGAGTACAGTAGTTGCCCATTCACCACAAGCCTCTAAAAGGATGAATTGAGGGGAAGTTCATTAATCTTATTGCAACTGATGACAAATTTCAGTGCTCCCATGAATCAAAGTGAAGTTAAAAGCAGGGAGCAGGAAAAAACGCAAGCCATGCTGCTGAAAAAAAAGAAGAAAAAAAAAAACCTTTCAGGAGAGGAAGGCACCGAGCTTTGATCTGGGAGGACACTCTCTTTTCAAGCCGCATTCATTTTTCATAACAGTGTTTCAGGGACACAGGGTCTCCAAGTATGCACCTGCTGCTTCTGCTGCTTCTGGGTTTAAAGTGTGTCTCCAGTGGACCTTACTGAAGACTGGAGCGCTGGAGTGATCTTAGTTGAAGTCATAGTTTTACACTGTTGGAGTGCTTTTAGAAGTCAAGGGAGATGTTTTCAGAAGGATTCATATGTTATGATGAACATTATAGAAGTAGCAGCCTGGTCTCAAGAGGTATTCACACATATAAGAACTAAAAGACCATTTCAGGATTCGCACAGTGTGTATTAATTATCTGTTTATAAGAGCTTTCAGATGGTAATTTCTAACAAGTACATTTCAACTGTAAAATAAAAAGTATTCCTTACTAATAAACTTAATACATTTTTACAATTTACAATTTCCCCCATTTTCATTTTGCAACCGTATGTAATCCCCAAACCCACCCCCACCACCAAACGCATGTGATGCTTCCGTCACCAGTGAGGGCCCCTTCCGCCAGTGACCTACAGCACAGCAACAATATCGTATCTGACTTAAACTCACATATTCCTACAGTTTTCCCACCACTAACCACCTGGAGACCCTATTCGGGAGTCCTTCATTTCTTAAAAATTTTACCCAGTTTACCTCCCCATTTTGGATAGTCAATAACCTGACCCACTCTTTTTGAACTGCAGCCAATGCTGATGGAATAGGGTATGATCCAGGATCTGAAAGTGTTTTTGGAATCTTTTAAGAATCCCGGTGTAATTCTCTGAGCTTGGATGAGGGCAGTGAAGAAGAGGGCTGAGTTAAAAAGCCTCTGGGCACACAGCTCATTGTTAAATAGTAAACCAATCATCACATTAGACAGATGTACTACAAGAGTGGTTGATCTTAATACTATGAAGCCTTTGCGAAACAAGCCCCATTTTTAAAGCAACACTATGTAGCATATTTTAATGCTCCTCGACTTTAACAGGGAGAGCAGCATCTCTATCATTGCTACTCTAGGCTCAGCACACCAGAAACTGCTCTAAGTAGTAACTCTGGTGACATGGGCAGGACAATGCTCACAGGAAACACTAGGTCATATTTGTATAAACTCTGTAATATTACTCTACCGCCTCGGTCCACATGCTTCCATCTTCTATTAGTGACGGTTCTTTTTTTTTTTTAGCTTGTCCAGAAATGTATGTGTAAACCGTATCCCTTAGAGGACGTAGGAATTCCTCTTCCAGACTGTAGGGGGAGACCAGGTGCAAGAAATGCCAATTCTCGCATACTGCTGCTTTAAACTGCAGCTACACTATTATTATATTATATTATTATATATTATATATAATATATATTATTGTATATTATATATATATATATTATATATTATTATATAATAGTATCATAGTATTATAGTCGTATTATAGCACAATTATGCTGGTTATGCTTTTATTTTGGATATTCAAGCACCTTTAAAAGCAAGCAGAAATATAATATATCTACTGTTCCACGCAACCGCTGGATCTGTGTGCTTGGTTCACCACTGCCTACCACGAACATGCACGGAATATAAAATCAGCATTTACCATCCTGACAAATAAGGTCTGGTTTAAAGAGCAAAGCAGAACCACAATCATAAATAATGAGCCCACACCAGTTTGATTTGCACGTTTGAGCTATTACGTGATTATTATTTCACAAAGGTTGTGTTTATTCCCCCTCCTGTAGTCTGTTTATGTCTTGATTATACACTGCGTGGAGGAGGGGGACAAGCATCCCAGTGGTTTCTTTAGAAAAGGACAGCGCAATACAGTTAAGGTCACACACCGTATGTGTGTGTGTCGAAAAGGAGCACATTAGCATTTACGTCGCTATTCTCCTTGCCATGCACATTGAAGCACAGAGCAAATTCAATGTTATAGAAATAGGCTTGCTCATGAATAAAATAAAAATCTATAAAACTGCAACATACAGGGCTCAACTGTTCATGCTCTAATGAAGATATATCATCATATTCATAAGAGGCGGTGGCTGAAGAGGCATGTGTCAGTCTTACAGTCTCCTTACTCTCCCAGCATCAGAAACATTACATGTAATAGAGGAGAGTACTAACAAGTAGGTTGGGTAATTGGCTATCCTAAATGGGGAAGAAGATAAAGAGTAAAAATAGGGTCACAAAAATTATTTATAAGGTGGTTCTTCTATGGATTCACCTATCCATATTCTGTAAATTCTGAATAAAAATCACTACAGTTTCTGTTAACAGTTTGGAAAATCTGCGACTGTCTCAAAATACCACATGAAAATGTCTGTAATACCATATTTTTACCCCCTGTAACATCCACCCCATTTGCACTGATCGGAGGTCTGTTCTGCTAGTGCTCTTATCTTGATGATCAAGACAAGCATCATAAAAGAGACAGCATTGCCTCTTTCATGATGGTCAAGGGCGCTGGCTGGACCCTGCTCAATGTAAATGAGTGATGTCTGCTCAAAGCATACGGTAGCTTTGTGCCCGCTGGTCCCGGCTAATGTCTGCCTGCCATCTCAATTTACCTATTACTGCTGTGTGAAAGCCATGCCACAAGTAACATGACAAAGAGATCTGGCGGGAATGATCAATCATCTCACCACTGGAGCATAATTAAGGGCAGCAGGAAAGGCTAATATAATCACTGCCTCTGTCCAAACAGCCGCTGTGTTCCCTGTGCGCTCTGCCAGGCCTTGCTTGTTCTGCTGCCGACACAGACCCACACAAACTGAGCACTTTATTAGGAACACCTATATATTTATGCAGTTATCTAATCAATCAAGCATGCAGCGGTGCAATGCATGAAGTCATGCAGGAACAGTCCAGGAGCTTCCGGTAACGTTCAGCTTCTCGTCTACCATCAGAATGGTTATGGGAATATGTGAACTCTGTGGCTTTGAGCGTGGCGTGATTGGTGGTGCCAGACGGGCTGGTATTAGAACTAGAAGGTTCTGTAGAAGAATTAGAAGGTTCTGTAGCTGGAAACTGTGGAGGAACCTCTTAAGGTGCTTTGATTCAAAAAGAAGAACCTCCAAAAGTTCCTGTCTAGAGTTCACTCAGAATGTAATTGATGGCGGCATATTGTCACACCTACCAACAATTACAAAGTCCAGGACTGGAAACTGGATTCAAGATCCAGATTTGAAGACCTCTGGGCTACAGTAACTCAGACTAATACCCAGTACAGCTGGGGTGAGCAGAAAAGCATCCCAGAGTACCCAGCACACCCAGTCTGGAGCTGCAACAACAGAAGTGCAGCTGTGTGCAGTGCTCTTACAGTGTCCACATACCTTCGATTCAGTGCAATCAATTAGAATGAATGCTACAAACGTCAGTTGAGGTCTCGACTTTAAGATTACACTCATAATTTTAGTGAAGCACAGTTATATTTAACTGGGGCATTTTTAGGCAGGGTTAAGTTGGTGGTTAAAATTAGGTTGTGAGTTGAGGTTAGGCTTAGGGTCTGGATGAGGTTGAGGATAGGTTTTAGGTTTAAGGTTAGGGTTAGGATTAGGTTTTAGGTAGAGATTAGGGTTAGGATTATGGTCTGGATGAGGATTAGGTTTTGGATTGAGGTTAGGGTTAGGATTAGGGTTTGGGTTAAGGTTAGGTTTAGAGCCAGGATGAGGGTTAGGATTAGGTTTTGAGATGAGGTTAGGGTTAGGATTAGAGCCTGGGTGAGGGTTAGGATTAGGTTTTGGGATGAGGTTAGAGTTAGAACTAAGGTCAATGTGTTGGTTAGGATTAGGATTTGGGTAGAGATTAGGGTGAGGATTAGGGCCAATGTGGTGGTTAGGATTAGGTTTTGGGTTGAGGTTAGGTTAGTATTAGGGCATGGATGAGGGTTATAGGTTTTGGGTTGAGGTTAGGGTTAGTATTAGGGCATGGATGAGGGTTATAGGTTTTGGGTTGAGGTTAGGGTTAGTATTAGGGCCAGAATGAGGGTTAGGGTTAGGATTAGGTTTTGGCATGAGGTTAGAGTTAGAACTAAGGTCAATGTGTTGGTTAGGATTAGGATTTGGGTAGAGATTAGGTTGAGGATTAGGGCCAATGGTGGTTAGGATTAGGTTTTGGGTTGAGGTTAGGGTTTGGTTTTAGGTTAAGTCTAGGGTTAGAAATAGGGTCAGGATGGTGGTTAGGAGTAGGATTTGTGTTGAGGTTAGGTATAGGATTAGAACCAGGATGAGGATTAAGTTTGGGTTAAGGTTAGGGTAAGGATTAGAGCTAGGATAGTGGTTGGGATTAAGCTTTGGGTTGAGGTTAGGGCCCAAATGAGGGTTAGGATTAGGTTTTAGATTAAGTTAGGGTTAGGACTAGGGTCAGAATGAGGGTTAGGATTAGGTTTTGGATTGAGGGAATGCCAGGTATGAGGTAGAGGGGTATAAAGCCCCCCATCATTGAGTTGTGGAGCAGTGGAATTTGATTCTCTGGAATGATGGATGGTGCTCCATCCAATACTTTTGGGATGAGCTGGGGAGTTGAGGAGAAAGAGCAATATTTCAAGCTAGAGTAGAGACAGTTACTCCAACAAATGCAGAATAAAGTATTTTTTATACCCTTGATTTAGGAAGAAACAATGAATGAGCAGATGTTCTTTTGAGTGGCTAATGCTGTTGGCATTGAATTGACAAAAATCAATTGATCCTGAGTTTTTCACACATTCACATTTTGACAAATCTGATGCTACTCACCTTGTTATTGTTGATAATGGTCAACCTGGTGTTTTCCACATTCCCCTCACTTGGTTCTACAGTCCAGCAGGTTTACTGCTTTTACAAGCTGGAAAACGGGAGAACCTAATCTGTTTGGCACTGGAGTACATTTAGCATTAGACTCCCAGACCTTCACCTGTATTCATGGAGTCCATTGGCAGGCAGGCAATGGCAGTACTCCTGAAATGACTAGCACCCCCTACTGGGTCTGGCTAGAAATAAAAAAAATATTCAAACATTCATATTTATATTTACTTCACTCCCAGGAAGACTCAAGTTCAGGTGGGTGCATCAAAGGTATTTGTGCACAGATGGGTGAGAGATGCATCTGACAACATCTTTTTGAAAGACTTAACATGACTATTAAAACATTTGGGTATTACAACACATGCCTATGTCATGTTTGGACCTCTTATGAAGCAGATTACACACTAAATCACAGGGTGATACAAAAGATTGTATACCTCCTATACATCCACTAGAAGAAAGGGACTTTGCTTGTGATTGATGGCCTGCCATGATGCTTTGATCCTATTGGCTAGGAGGTCGTCCTAAGTCTCTACATTTACTAAAGAGTAATGTGTAAAATATGAACGGTAAACCTCTAATGAGTCTTGGCTTTGATCATCTTTTACATGGCTAGTGTGAAACACTCCTTCTCTATAGCTTACGTTGAGCAAACACAATAGAGTGTATGAACACCAATAAGACTGAAATTCTTCAGAAATGACTTATATTTGATCATATATTGAGATCATATATACTGAGTCAATATTTCAATATTTATATTCATGCAATAACCTTCATACAGGAACAAAAACCCTACAAACCTCTTAGTCTTTTAATGTGGCACTGCTATTTTATTGGTTGATACTTTATTGGGATGATCCACTGTAAATGTCCCTTAAACGCAACTGAACTAAAGCTTAAGTTGAATGTAAATGATTGTCTACTGAATGTAACCCTACACCTAACTCTAACCCAAACCGTAACCTTGTAGGGTTAGGTTTAAGTTAGGTTTAAGGTTAAAGTTAAGATAAGGTTCAGGGTTACATTCAATAGACAGCTTAGAGTTCAGTTGCACTTAACAGGCATTCAGTTGAATGTTAGGTAAACATCTACAAGGCACCTACAGTGGACCATCCAAGTAAAGCGTTATCTATTACTGATGCGTTTAGTTGAACTTCCCATTCATTCATTAACTTAAACAAATAACTAAATATTGCCATGCATATTATTTATCATGAAAATCACCCACCACCCAAGCTGTAGGTCAAACCAGAATCGCAAATAATGTTCTAGGAAAAACTGGGGCTTGTTTCTCGGATCTGCTGAGTCACTGAGGTTATGATCTTACAAACCACATTGTTTTTTCATACTTCATTTTCTTCGCTCAGCCTCGTCGGCCTGCCCGTGATTTCAGCCAGACAAATAATATACTTTACAGTCTCGTAAGCCTCGCCATGCTATAACAATAAAATCATGCATTTGCATTCCTCATCTGCAACAAATCCAAGCTGCAATTTCCTCTAGCAGAAGGCCTAATCCCCCAGACGACACAGCCTTCACTCCACAGAGAATCACAGAGTGACTAGGGAAGGGGCTGGAAGTGCTCGGGAGCTACTTGCATGATGTACGGAGTCATGTGCAGAATTCTGTATTTGTGTGGCCAGATTTGAAGCGGTAGCTTGACGAACGATCTCATTTGCACGATTTTCCTTCTTCAACCAAATGTAGTCAATCAGACACGACGTGTTTGGCATATTATAATTACTCAAAGTATTTATTCGAGTTGAATACGCTTCGTTTGATTTCTTGTTACGACATGAAGTCATTTTTTAGGTTGGTGCTATGAGGCTAATGTAGCAGCCAGCACGGTAGTGATGCTAACATTGCGTAAGTGATGAAAATGCTATGGTAGCGATGCTGGGAGAGGCCGCCAGCTGGTGTGACAGTGATGCTAACGCCATGTTGGGCGAGGCCAGCGACGCGATAGTCATGCTAACATTGCGGCAGTGATGCTGTGCGAGGGCAGGGGCTTTTACAGTAGCAAGTCTAATGCGACGGTAGCGATGCTGAGTCGACAGGCTATCACTATGGACTTTGACACATGTGTTAATGCCATGCAAATGCCTTTACAATAATATTTCAAGCAAACAGACCTCAACCTCAGCCTTCCTAATGTTACATCTTCTCCTGGCAGCGCAGATACTTGTTAGCTTTTAGGCTAAATGTAGTCTTCAGACCGTCAGAAGCAGAAAATGTCTTTTCTAGTTAAAGAAGTCAACAAGGTCCGTCAGTCAGTCACTCACTTACTCACTCTCTCAGTCAGTCGGTAAGCGAAATTGCCTACTCTAGGCCGGCCTGCTAGTTTGTAATAGAGATGGGTACAAACATGGACCCAAAATGGTACCTCGCTCAAAGAACCATCCGTAGAAGCCTTATTTTTAAGAGAGCAGGATTTGCTGATTAGCTTCAGAGGCTGTTTCCTACTCAACTCTCATTTCCAAAGGTCCAAAGGGTGCCCAATCTTTTGCATACATCTGTATATTAGCCTAATAAATGTTAACAAGATGTCAGCAGAGCTACTCCCACAGCACCATTTATGACCAACTGCCTCTGAGGCAGTGACCATGTACACGCAAGCTGTAGAAAAATCCATCATTGGTGTGTGTGTGTGTGTATCATAAACTACTTTCAGTAATCTTAAGCTGCATGTCTCTGCTCTCAGGCTCCAGAGTCTCTCCCGCTCTCCCTGTTGTCCACTTGCCACCTGAATACTAAGCACACTCATCAATAACCGGAGTCTGCGTGGCAGCTTCAGATACTGAAGAGCAATGCAGCGCGGCCATTCATCACCGTTTCTCCCCCTCGACACCTGCCGCTGCCCCTCCGTATTGAAGTGCCACATCCCGTTAGCCCTCCTCAGCACAGGCCTCTCTGAGAGAATCAGTCAGCTACACCAGGAGCAGCGGACACACGTGGCATTATCCAGACGCAGATGGCACAGGTGGGACGAATGCGTGAGCTCCACTGGAAAAAAATGATGTATTATTATTTTATATATTATGTAGATATTTATATATTATGTATAATTATTATTATTTTATATTATGAATATCTGGAGGTAGGAGCAAGAAATACCAATCCTCACATTATACTGCTTTAAATGAATGCTCTAATATTTTTCAACCTAATCTCTATTAGCTGTATATGCTGTCACACATACACTATATGGACAAAAGTATTGCGACACCTGCTCATTCTTTGTTTCTTCTAAAATCAAGAATAATAAAAAGACTGTGTAAAAAGGCATTGACTGTCCAGTAGTACTGTCTACTGTACAGCGAAATGTGTCCTCCACATTTTACCCATCTGTGGTAGTGAACACACACACTAGTGAACTAGGGACTGTGAGCACACACATACCCAGAGCCAAGGGCAGTCAACTCCAGCATGAAGAGGGTGAAGGGCCTTGCTCAAGTGGCACCTTGCCCACCAGTGGCAGATCGCCGAGCCCGGGTATCGAACCCACAACCTGTGATTAATAGCCCGGCACTCTAAACGCTAAGCCACCACTGCTCATAAAAAATAACAGGAGCCCCAGCAGCCCCCCACTACCAGAAATTATGCAGTTGAGATTCCCGCATGTGGGGAATTCGCAAGGGTCAGCACAACCCAAGTGCAATGGCTGAGCCTCACCTTAGGTAAACCACCTTTTGATCATGGAGTCATCTGTGCCAGGTACATTCCACTGCTATACAGCTCAATGCTGGGGGCGCTAAACACCTGCCATTAGGCAACATGGTGCCAGTGGGTTCAGCATTATCTGCTCCAGAGAGTTCTATTCTATGGGCAGTGCTTCTCTACAAGGACTAGACAAGCTGTGTGTGTGTGTGTGTGAAAATTTGCACATCGGTGTCAGCAAAGGGTGCAGCTTGAGGTAGCTGAATACATTGTGTAGTTGATTACCACAATCAATCATTTGCTCACATTTTTCCTGTGCTTAGAACACCACTGAAAACTTACTCGCTCAAAATTCACTTGAGATATAAATCAATAGGTACAACAGTGAAAAACTATGCAGTACATCTGGGTTAAAAAATGAACATCAAAAATATATCATATCAGGGCAGCTGAAATATCTAATATCTAAATATCTGAAATATCGAATGTTTTCTAGGTATGTTTTCATACCCTTTCATACCCAAAACACTATTGACGCTTCTCAGCAGCAGAAAGATCCCTTTTCTGCTTAATAATGTGCTGCTTAATAATGTCCTTCTTAAGTAGTTTTACTTTCTTGTGCGCTGTAGAGCCTGCCAATGTCTGCTCTGCCTCAAACTTTACAATCAAAATCATACTCTCATTACATTTATGTGTGTACATGTCTGTGTTAATATATCCTACATTTCCTGACCTCTGTCTATTTAGGTTTGAAAACACGAGGCCTGGGGAAAAAAAGAAAAGGTTCTAAGGACATTTTTTTATATATAATTATTAATGTTCAGACTTTACAGAGTCTTTTGATACCAAACGTGAGGATCGGTCAAAAATCCTAGGATTAGTTTGCAAAAAGGTTTTGGGTAGTAGGAAGTTAATAGTCTAATATTAATGCAAGGAATCAGCCAAAATGTGTTTTGCTACGATACAGTGCCCCCCATAGGCAAATCAACATACAAAATACTTCTATCTACCAAGTTTGGTGTCTTTGCGACATACAGTCTCTTCTGCATAATAGGGCTCTACTCACTACGTAAGAACCCTAATTAAAACCAAACAAATCAAATTGCACCAGTTTACACACACACAATCAGGTATATTAACTATATTGAAAAATGTATTTTGTGTGTGTACAACATCTTCATCTTTACATGTGGATGGATGCTGAAGGTCTGGGAGAGGGTTTCTTATTGGGGTTTTTGTACATAAAGCAGTCTTATTAACAATTAAAAAATGCTAATGTGGTAATTCAAGCAGGTAATACAAACGCACTGTAATGTACACACACACACACACACACAAAACTTTCATTTGCGTGCCATCCGTCTACCATGACCCACGGATATTCAACTATTAATCTTCCGTGACCTTCAGTGCATGAATACAGATTACAGTCACTGCATTCGGCGCATGTATTTTTTTGGGTTAAACCAACAAACATAAATACAAGCTGCATCCACTCCTCACACTGAGACTGAGAATTTCCATTACACGCAAAACCACAACATCAATTCCAATGTCAGGTCACATGTCAGGCAGGATACGGACTGATGTGATAAATATCAATGTGATGATGTGGGTTGGGGCAAGGAATGATGTGAAAAAGTGCAAAAACATTGGAAACTTTGCATCTCCAAAACAGGTGACAGGAGAAGGAAAAGCATCCTTCATCCCTTAAGCACAATTTCATCATATCTGATACATGTACTAACGTAACATCAGTGTGATAATTAACGCTGGCTAAGTTCTGGCTGCCTGTAATGATCCGCCCAGAGTGAGTTTCTTCTTTTTAGCACAAGCACTGCTTACATTCTGTGCAAATACAATTTCTGTATTTCAGGATGCGCTGTATGTTGTGGAAAGACTAATCAGTGGAGCAATTTAAGGAATCAGTGGATTTAAAGATGACTATTGTGTCGCATTCAAAGATTATCATGTATAATCTCAAATAATAATTAGATAATGTTAATAATAATAATAATAATAATAATAACAATAATAATAATAATAATATAATTAATTACATAAAATAAGGGACATAATTTACAGGATAAGAAATCATCAAAAACCATCAGCATCAGAAAAATACATATGCATATATCTAGTAGTTAAAAAAACTTGCTGTGGAAAAAAAAAAATTTACAAAAACAATAACTACAACAACAGATGTATTAAATACAAAAAAGTAATAGAAAGACAAATAAACACTCCTATTTTAAATAATTGGATTTTTCTGCTCATTATTTGATGGTTCAGGTTTTAAAGGGTTAACTTATAACAATGCTGTTGTGTCATTTCTATTGGTGGCATGTAATGATTCTATGTACAAAGTAAAGGCATCTGACATTTTAAATGGTGTGAATAAACAAAGGCTGTTTTCTATAGCAGGTACTGATTGTTATTGCTCTTTGCCTGGGTACAGCCCATTCTTCACGATTCTTCTAAAGGCTCCAGAAGTTTTAATGGCAGTAACGTGCGCTATAAAGCTAATGACATTCCATTTGTGTGCCTCAGTTATTGCTGACTCAGCAGTTTCAGGTAATTGTCCTTTTAGTGCCCCACAGTGATCTAGGACACGCTTTCACTGGCCAAATACTATCAATGAATATCATCACATCTGCAGGTTGTGAATCAGCTGCATTAGTTTTGCGATATATATAAATCTAACATCTTGAACAAAATGCATGGTAATAGCTAATAATAAACATATAATAATACTACACTCAATAGAGCTGGTTTTCCACAGATAGAATGTCAATCAAATTCAGCAACAGCTATAAAAGATCAAATACATTTCAAAGCAAATTATAAGCTCTATAAAATAATGGCAGACACTTACATAATAAAACAATGTAGAATTGTCATCAAATATTATTTGAAAGTGTGTTTTATAGAGGTGTGTACTGAGCTTGCCTGCTTCATACCCTGAACTCCACAGTTTAATAGCACAAACAAAAACAGAAAGAGGCCCCTAAACCTTTGCTGTAATTTATGCAGGGGCTTGGCAGAAAGCCAGTATGTGCAGATCTAAGATCACAATCTGCATGCTATCATAATTACAATTCAGTGAAGTATCCACTCTGGTCTTTTTTCTCCTCAGGACATGTAATAATTCTAAAAATGAAGCTAGACAGCTCAACACAGACCAGCACAATGCTACCCAACACTACACACTTGTCAACTGTAACTGTTTTACTTGATTTTTGTGTTTGTTTGTTTTTTTTATTTCTAGTTATTTTATTCTTAAATAATATATTTGGTTATTTTTGATCATTCACTGATTATTTTATTTACTTTATTGTTGAATGTAAATTTATTATTTACATTATTACTGTAATTTTTAGTTTTTGTTTTAATTATTATTAAATTATTATTTGTAGTAGTATACAGACACTTTATTTAGATTAGCTTTTTTTGTTTCCTTTTTTGATCTTACATTTTTTTAGTTTTTTTGTAAAATTTCATTTTATTAAATTATATTATTATATACATTATATATATTATTTTATTAAATTTCATTTTTATTAAATTATAATTAATTTATAAATAGTATTAAAATCTTACTCCAACTGATTTATTTTGAAAGTTAATTGACTTAATTAGTTTGATTGAGTTAATTAACTTTTCTGTTTTTACCTCCTAGTTCTGTTTTTCTTTGTCATTTGGTGTATTAATATCTATTTGTTTTACACTGATTTTGACTTTTTTCTGCCTTAATTAAAATCTTAACTTGTTAATTTTATCCTATCATTTATTCTCAATCTTCTATTATCCTCATTGTTTTCTTTCTCATTGTCCTATTTTGTTCATTTACCTTAGTTTCAGTTATTTTAGTTTAAGTTGATTCAATATTATTTTTATCTAGTTTTCTCAATCCCTGTTTACTAATGCTTGGCTACACTGAAAATTATGGTCATCCTCAATGCATTTGTGAGTGAAAATAAAGGTTGATTGATCGACTGATTGATTGATATAAGCTATTCTGCAGTCAGCTCATAACATAAACACAGCACTTATATTTCTGGCATTTGACTGATACATTTGAATTATGCTACACAAGTAGGTAAATGTAGTGATAGGAGTCTTGCCCATAGACTCTTATTATTGTGGTGTGGTGTGCTGGTCCAGTTGGAGAAGCCTAGCCTACTAACGAGGAGGCAATGTTGTTACCCACTACACACCACCAACCACAACCTCAGTAACTGACATAGAGGAATAGAGTGTTGCAGTATGTTACAGCAGCAAACATTGGCTGAGGATGTGTGCAAGAAGGAAGAGTAAGGAGGGTCAATTCAGTCCTTCTGACAATTATTGATCACAAAATGGTCAAATGCATGCAAATATCCTCATTCTGTCATATGTACATCTTTAGTTAAGACATATTTGAGTAGCCTAGGCATCATTTTAATCACTAAAGGTGAGTATTGTTGCTGGGAAAAAGCGGTGGAGGTTTAGGAGTTTGAAATATCCTGATTTTATTGTAATGAGAATTTACCAATTTTGGTGCCATTGGTACCGACTACCAAATTTCTGGTACCGTGACATCCCTATTCTATAGCTGTCCATGGCACCTCAAAGTGCAGGTTATATTTACGACAGTGGTGTAGGAGTGAATTACACCCTTCAACCGTAGGAGGAGCCCAGGAGCAAAAAACACAGTTGCTTTAAAGGATCATAAGGTAGAGGCGCATCTGACCGTGACTGAAAGACAGATCCATTGCCTTGATGCCACCACTGAGAGAACTTAATCACCCTTTTCTTTGAATTGGGGACCCCAAGCAGATGATGATCTGAAGATCTCAGAGCTCTTACATTTACATAAGGCATTTAGCAGATGCTGTTCTCCAGAGCAACTTACAAAAGTGCTTCACTGTTTACTCAGAAAATACCCTTAGCTAGTTTGTATAGACAAAACATACAAGCTTAGACACTATTAAATACAAAAGTCAGTATGGAGACTATAACACTCTACGCTACACTTCACCAAAGTACTCTTGGAAGAGGTGGGTCTTCGGTTGGCGTTTAAGGACAGCGTTTGGACACCCAGGGGACAGAAAAAAGCCTGGACGCTTGTCTTCTGTGGATCCTAAAGGATGGCGGGTCGAGCCGAGCTGTACTTGAAGCTCAAAGGGCTCTTGGTGCAGATCGGCTTTTGACCACTGCCATCAAGTACAGAGGGGCTGGTCCACTCTGGGCTTTGTAGGCCAGGGTCAGGGTTTTGAATCTGATGCGGGAAGCAGCTACAGGAGGCATGTAAAGCTGAAACAAGTCTGATATGTAAATGCCTGATCTCCTAGCAAAAATGTCCACATTGGTCGTCTGGTACTGTCTTGTAAAACGACTCATTGCTACATTCAGAGGAATGCAACCTCTAGGGCGAAGAAAAGACTACAGGCGATATTTTCTTTAAAAAGTGCAAAAACAGCAGAATTGTGTCCAGCATTAAAACTCTACTGAACTAAATTCTGAATTGGGAAGCCAATGAAGGGATTTGAGAATTGCTGTAATATAGTATCAACTGGAGAGCTGCACCACTCCAACCATTTGATGAGCAGAGAGTGGGCCATGGTGTCAAACGCACACCTTACAGGCGTGAATTAACACATGGTGCTTTGAACTTCAAGTGTCAAGTGGTTGCAAATGAACAAAGTGACACATTTGAATCATGAACCATTTTGCAGAGCAGATCAAAACCCAACAACTCAACAATGTGTGGGCATTTCTTAATAGCCCAAAATGATTCTGAATCAAGTTCCTACATTAACATACATTAAAGTTAGGATTTATCCATGTCCTGTCATTGAAGTTGGCAGAGAATTCGCTTCAGAGGACAGCTTTCAAAACACAATTTCATGCACCAGCAAAGGACCACCACTGACTCCATTCATCCGGCCGACAACTATTCCCCGGATGCTTCCTATCACAGCTAGTAAATACCAACATATGGAGCCAAAGCCCCCGCCCACTCCACCGCCCCATACAAAATGCCTACATCATAGCGATTCCACAGAGGATCTCCTCGAACAAACGAGCATAATTCAGTCTCGGAAGTAAACGCTCGGCCCATTGTCACTATAATCTGCTTAGACCGTTGTTGTACGGTCCAAATCCAAGATGTCCTCTCTGTTTCATCCTCACTTGTTTGTATATATTAAATCTAGGGATAAACAGTATGCCAGTCAAGTTATCTAACACCACGCACCAATACTGACTTTGCGGGGACTTACAGGGCAGATGATGAGTTTCTGTAGGGACAAGGTCAAGAAGAAAAATAAAGGGGGACAAAAAAAAGTTCCAGCACAGCTTCCGTGATGGCGAGATATTAAAATCGCTCCATCAAGTCGTTAAAACAATGGCAGCACATTAAGGAGATATTAGAGATGGAATCTCTTTACACAAATGAGGCTGAGCGAGAGGTTCAGCGGGGACACGGTCAAAAATGAAGGAAACATGATTATTAGTCTGCAGATTTTATAGGGCTGGCAGTCACACAGCTCAGAGAGAGAAGGCAGCATGTAGCAAATTCTATGGACTGATTTCCCAAGGCTGGGAAAAAGATATTAGCCAAATAATAAATAAAGCTATAAAATAGACCTTAAATATAAGTTGGCCTATATAACATTTTTTTGTTGACTGAACACACTTTTAGGGTTGTGCCAATCAGGTTATTTTGCTCTGGGGTCTAATCCAAGTCCCTTAACCCCTTAAACAGCCTGTGGCTGGATGGTGGGCTGAAAGTGTTATTACAAACTTCTATTACCAGAGAATAACCCCACTAGTTTTGTACAGACGTCCCTGTAATTACTGGGTAATACACCCTAGTGTGATAAGCCTTTCTGTGTTAAAGGGTTAATGCTAAGTGTCAGCGACCCGATCTTTATTTGTATAATTAATTAAGCCACATAATGTTTAGCTGCTGATTAATCCGTCCAATAAAACAGTTTATGTTAGTAGCAGCTTCTACAAAGAGACATACCGGACTGACTGATTTAGTTTAGTCTTACTTTTCTGAAAATCACTGTTTTATAGTGTGTTTAATATCTAATAATCCAGTCAGATTCCCAGCTCCTTTACAACACTGCGGTTAGGCCACTTCCTGTGTGTGTGTGTGTGTGTGGTACACACTCTGGGCTGATATCTGTTGTTGTTGATCAACTGATATGAAAGCTGGTTAATAGAGTGGTTAATATGCTGTGATTTGGGTTCTACAGCGTGGGTATATTAACATTAGCGTTAGCCTCCATTGGGTTCTAAATGGGCTCTTCAGTGCTGGGTTCTCCAGCTCATAAAACAGAGCTTTTCGGTGATCATTTTATAAAGGTTCAGATATTCTGGTCTGGTTTTATGTTTCTCACTGCTGCCGGCTGGGCAATAATGCCCGGGTGCCTTGAGGACACCAGATGGAGCTCTGAACACTGTGGTTAAAATAAAGGCTTGGAACTGGATTGGGATTTAAATAACCAATACCCAATCATTAAAATGTGCCTGGATCGGCCCAAATCCTGATCCACTGGATCAGCTCTACTGATTTTAACCTCAGTCCTATGAAAAAGGAATTTATTTAGTACTGAAAATGCAATGAAACAGTATGTTAACAGAGCAGTAATCACAGCTTTTGTTATATAAAGTCATTACCTGATGCTGAGTAAACATATAATCAGGAACACCAGTGGTGTATGGTAAGGAGAGAACACGCTGTAGCCAATGTGTGAAGATTAATGAACATAATGTAAAACCAAATTTTACAAGTGAGAATTCCACCCAGATACCTGGAAGCTGTTAGCAAGTTAGCAACCTATAATGCTAAGCCTGGCACAAGCTGATAGGTGTCTGACTACGGCGAGTGCAAATGACACCCGAAAGCTAGAAGACCCACCTGCTTCTTTCAAATCAGCAAGTGTGTCTTTACTTTGGGAGAGTTGAGCTTAAGCTTTGTGTGTTTAAAAGTTTAAATGGAAGCCTCAGTGGAATAAACTGAAACACTTGACCTTTTTTTAAATTATTCTATTTATTTTGTACATTTATAATATAAATAAAATAATATACACAAAAATATGACCTAATCGAGAGTGTGTGGTCACTGTTTACATTTTACTGCTGAACACTCTACAGGCTGTACCAACTACCCTAGGGGGGACTATACGACACTAGAGCCAATTCAACATAAAACTCTAAACAATGTCCAGAGAATCAGGTATTACGGATATTTCGGACATTACCCAGAATTGCACTTCCGCACAGCAGGCACGTTCTCACTACAGGAAATGTGCTGCGTGGTTAAGGCAAGGGACAAGGCCCGTGTAGCAAGTATCTATTCACACATGGACTCACACCGACATCACCAGGACTTTGCACTAGACAGTTAGCAGGATAAAGTCTGATACAAATAATCTGGACCTTTGCATTCACACATACAGCTCCTCCGGATAATGTCCAGCACGATAACGCCTGGGTTACTGTACTGAATGTCCATGTCTGAAAGGGGCAACTGTAACTTGCACGACTGTCTGTTTAAAAACAATCTAGCCTTTTGCATTTTTTGCTTAAGGCGTGCACAGTCAAGCCACTCATTTTTCGATCTGCCGCTGAAGCAACATTGTCGAGCAACCAACCGGCCTGGAGAGAAGCGCTGATACTCGGCTCCAACGCACCAGCCTGCAGACACCAGCGACCACCAGAGACCGCCAGCACTGCAACAAAGAGATCCAATGGAGAACGGAGAGCGCCATCTACCCAGTAATTGTGCCTTGCTCAGGGCCTTGGCTGCCGATGACTTGCAGCATGACAAGGGTTCAAACCAGCGACCCTCTGAACACAGTGACAGCGCCTTAGTCCGCTGGACCACCCGACTACTTTTAAGAAATAGTTTTTGCGAAAGCGATGTGTGAGTGTGAAGACCTTTAACTAGCCAGGACATGCCAGCAGGTACAACCTTTAATTATACAGCTCAATAATGTAGGCATACCCAAGCTGGTCTGCACTGTAGTAAGAAATAAGCCTTAGGATGTTGAGCAGTTTAAAAACTGCCTTAACCTGGACCAACACACCCATGTCAAGAACTAGGAGCCGTTCTTCTTGTTCACCTTCAGTGCTATGCTTAGACCATACTGCCAAAATGCAGAATGTGCATCTAATCCTCAGTGCAATCCCAGCAGCTTTGAGGTTCCTCAGTATTTCCTAACACATGTAATGACTTGACATCCATCAATCTAGGAGTTACAAGTTGCAGGATGAGAAGACGATAAACCACCAACACCAACTAACACACCACTCTGCACACCACAGCTTCCTGTGATGTCCCATCATGAGTAAGACCTCCAGACCTGCATTGCAGTCATTCTGACTTTAATGTCTTTAGGCATTCTTCAGTAAAGAGAATGGTTCTACAACTCAAAGAACCATTTACTAATCATTGTGAATTTGATTATTTGGTGTTTGGTTTAGCCCATTTTGTGGCGTCCCACAGGGTTCTATTGTAGGGTCTATGAAACTGATGGTAATTACAAAAGCACTGCAGTTATGAGGGTGAAAATGAAGCGTAGGCCTCTGGGTTTAAATGGTTCTTTACCTGATTAAAATAATATTTTGTCAAAAAAATAAAAAAATCACAATTCTCTTCTTACTTATGTGTTTGGTGTGATATGTTTGGTGTCCAAATTGGTGTAAATTGTGCTTTGGAGCTACAATGCTAACACTGCTAACAAACACTAGGGGCCTTATTTTAGCGATCTTTAGGCGAGCCTTTAACCGCACACAGCTTGATTTAGGGCGTGTCAGTGTGTCTTTGCCATCATAATGACAGGTAAGCTTTCAAGCATTCATCAAAACATTCAAAAGGAATGTACTAAGTAGCTTAATTAATAATACAAATTAATAAAGCAATCAGCGTGCCACTTGCCATTCCCTTTAGGAGCCAGGTGCTGGACTGCGATTTCAATAGCACATTGTGCACGGCCTGGGAAGGCTTGCTGAAGCAGTGGAGCACCTTGCCTCTAGAATAATATTATTTTATTCAACTTATTGTTGATGTAAAAGTTTGCATAGCTGCCAACAGGCAGGAGCTATGAGTTTGTGCACTGATGTGAACACATTATTTGCTTAATATAGTTGCTCCCCTTAGTGCTGCCACAACAGATCCGACCATTTGAGGAATGGACTCCTCATGGACTCCACAAGACCTCTGAAAGCATGGTACTAAGGCATTAGTAGCAGATCCTTTAACCCCCACAAGACCTGCCTAATGTTTTGGAGATGTCCTGATGCACTCGTCTATGTCAGACTCATGATGTGTTAAATTGATGGATCCCACTATCTCTCGTAAATGGAACAAATCCCAAATTAGAAAGCATGGCCCTCTGGTCTGGTCGTTGGCATGGTTTATGCTTGCGTAGTTTGGTTGATGGAGAAGCAGTGTTAGCATTGTAGCTCCAGAGCTACTGAACTGAAAAAACACAATTTGGACACCAAACATATCTGGCTGGGCAACTACATCTAGGGTAAGAGGAGAATTGTGATATTTAATTTGACATTTGACATTTTTTTAATCAGGTAAACAACCATTTACACCCTCATAACTGCAATACTTTTGTAATCAGTTTCACAGACCCTAAAATAGAACCCTGTGGGACTCCACAAAATCTGCTAAACCGAACAGTTATCAAATAATTCACAATGGATTCCGCAGCATGATTAGTAACAAAATTACAAACCTAGGGTTCAATAGGTTAAGCATCCACATGGTTCTTTGAGTTAGAGTATGAGTAGAACCATTATCTTTACTAAAGAATGCTAAAAGGACCCAATTCTTTTAATTTTTAAAACTAAAAAAAGTTACTTGCATATTTTTTTTCCGTAAAAACTATGCAAGTAGATTTTTCTTCTTAAAAATGGTTATTCTGAGAATTAGGCCCTCTGGTCTGGTTGTTGGCATGGTTTAGGCTTGTGTAGTTTGGTTGATGGAGAATCTGAGGTACCCTGCTTTTTAAACCTCTTTTTGACCCACATCCCTGTGCCTTCCAGCAGGCAGACCCCATTCATCAATAGTGTCCACTTAATGTGCCGAACAGTGACACAGGCTATTAGCATCAGTTCAACTCACTTATGTGCTAGTAAAAGCAACAGAATGAGCTAGCAGCACAAAGCTGAAGCTCTGAATGTCCTGGGTAAATTCCACTCAATGGTGACATATATGATATATATGATAATGGTGATATATAGTGATCTAAAGTAGGTCACCAAAATAGCAATTTGTGTTTTGTGAGATGTCTAATCTCATTGGCTCTTTGGAAATAAATTCTAATCAGCAAGTGTTTTTTACACTGTGTGAACACTGTGTAATAACACATGGGATAATATTTAGAATGAAAATGGTCCAGAAATGTTAAATGCTGTTATTCATAAAGCTTTGTAATATCTTAGTTTTCAGTGTGAAGTTTGTGAATACACACAAAAGTAAAAAAAGAAGACAATTACATAAGTACAGAACTGTCCTCAGTAAAACATAAATTCTAGAATAATTACATTTGTATGAAAATACAAAAAAAGAAAATAAGCAAAAAGTAGTGGCTCTCAGTGGAGTCTATAAATGGTATTTAAATAAGTAGTATTTCAAGTATATAAAGTAGAAATAATTTTTTTATTGCTTTTATAAATGGAATCATGGTCAGTATAATTTGTCTGACAAGATTTTACACCTTAGGTATAAAAAAACCAGAATTCTATATATAAATTATATAAGTTATATAAATGAAATAAAAATATATAATGTAAAATAAGTGACTTCATAAATATCTACTATCTTTAAAGTGACTGGCCTAATTCAACAGAGGGTCTAGTCAACCGGTGCTAGTACTAGTAGTCTCACCAATGAGAAATCGAGAAATTGAAGGAATATGGCCCATGTGTAAATCTTCCTAGAGCAGGCCGTCCTCACAAAGTGAGGGGGCAAGGAGGACACTAGTCAGGGAGACCACCAAGACACCTGGGACTACCCTGAAGGTGTAACATTGATGCTGCCACCACCATGCTTCATGGTGGGGATGGTGTGTTTGTGGTGATGTGCAGTGGTTGGTGTCCAACCAAGCATAGAGTGTAGACTCATGGCCAAAAATCTCCATTTTGACCAAAGAACTTTCTTCCAGGTGACCTTGGAATCTCCCACAGTCTCCCTCTTTGCCGCTCTTCCATATAGCGTTGACTGGTGAAGAACCTGGGCAACGGTTGTCATATGCAGAGGCTTAATTATCTTAGCCCCTGAACCTTTTAACTCCTTTGGAGTAGTAATGGGTATCTTGGTGGCCTGTTTCACTAGTCTCCTTCTTGCACGGTCAGTCGGTTTGTGAGGATGGACTGCTCTCGGCAGACTCACACATGTGCCGTATTACTTCCATTTCTTAATGATGGATTTCACTAAATGTCAGGGGAAGTTAACCAGTGACTGCACCCTCCAGACAGGTGTCTATACACTACAATCACTTGAGACGCATTCACTGCACTCAGGAGATCTCCATTTCACTAAATTTGAGACTACTAGCACCAACTGCCTGGACCTCTACTGAATTAGGCTGGTCACTTGGATATATAAGCACATATCACTTATTTTATTTTACATTATATATTTTTATTTTATTGAAATTCATTTGTAGAAATGTGTTTTCACTTACGCACTTCTTTTACTTACACACACACAAAAAAGGGAAATTATTTTATAATATAAAAGCAATAAAAGGGGGGAAATATCCGAGGGCATGAAAATTCTTTAAGCACTGTATTTTATATATTCATGCTATATGTCCAAATGTTTGTGGACACTTTGTGGAAACTTCAAGTTGCACCCATTGCTGGCACAGATGTGTAAATGCACAGCTTATCTAGTCCCTGTGGAGAAGTACTGCCAATAGAATAGGACTTCTTGGAGCAGATAAACATGACTCTATTGCCACCATGCCCAAAGGCAGACGTTGGCCAGAGGGGTTGGCCAAAGCCCCAGTAACACTTTACTTAGGGACAGCCTTCGATAAGGTTATATGACACTGACGTAAACTCTTTATGACTTGAGCTTTTTTCAGCAAGTGTCTACAAAAGGCTACTTTTGTCAATTCTGATGACAACAGACACTTATGGGAATAAGCCTTTGTATGTGTGCATTCATACAGAAGGTTTATGTCAGTTCCCATGAAAGACTACTGTAGGTGTCATGTAGCCTTATGAATGTTTCTCTTCACTCTCAAATATCCACTTTTGGATCTTTAAAATAGAGAATGTGTGCGAAGAACCATGCAAAGGCTAAAATCACTGGACATACATTTCAAACATGGTTCTCTAAGGAACCTAAAAGTGGTTCATCTATGACATTCCTCAAAGAACCATTTTTTTGGTGTATTGAGTTTTTCAGGCAGGCGTTATCAATTATGCTCAAAGACCATATCTACTATAGATCCTACGGCCACACATTTACCATAATCTGAGATGTATTCCAAACGGTAACACACACCTCCCCACATGTGATGTAACACCTAACAGCAATCAGAAGGAGCTGTGGATTTCTCTTTGTAAAGAAGTATTATCTAGTGAGCTAATCTCAATTTTGAGTGAAGTGAGGTAACACTGGAGAAGAGGATGAACTTAGATAGAGTAATATTAGGTCAACCCGTCACGACACTGTCAGGCATTAAGGCCCTGGCGATGGCATTAGGAGGCCCGTTTCTAACACTTCCATATTAACATATTCTTAAAAAAAGGACTGAGGCATTTACTAGGGTGGTACCCTCAGGGGTATATTCCATTGTAGTTGCTTATTTTAACCCCTTAACACATAGCAAGGCTTATTACACACTAAGGTGTATTATTCAGTCATTACAGGGACGTCTGTACAAACCGTGGGGCTTTTCTTTGGTCAAAGAAGTTTGTAATAACACTTTCGGCCCACCAGCAGGCTATAGGCTGTTTAAGGGGTTAAGGGGTTGCATTGTCCCATGCACTCTGTTGTCTGTGATAAAAGGATAAAATATACCACTGCGCCCTGAAAAAAGCAATGTAGTTTAGCTTTAAGGTACACAATTGGGCTGTATGGTCACTTTGAGGGTACATTTGCATAGTTTTAACTTGTTGAGCAAAAATTTACCTGTATGGTAACTTTTTTGATGACAGTCAAAATGCAGTACATTAATAATATTATATACACAAAAATATATATCAACTTTATTACCAAACATAACTAAACTGAATAAGACTGATTTGTGCGGATGTCATGTATTTTTTTAGTGGAAATGTATTATAATGTATTATAACTGTATAATATTTATAACTGTGATCAGCAGCATATTACCACTTTGGTAATATGGAAACAAAATCTAATGGGAAAGGAACCAGCATGTATAGTAATGTCACATATGGTGCAAAAGCCTAAGCATGAATTACTATCATGTCAACTGATGATTAGGGTCTTCCAGTATGGGCTGGATTGGAGGTTAGGATTTCTATGCAGGGAAAGAAAAGATGAGGTCAACTCATGTGATAAAGCTCATAAATGCATACACAGCTCAGCTGTTTTTATAATAATGCAAAATAACAATGTATAGCCATGAAATGACTGGTGTGCATAAAGCATAAAAAATATGTTACACGATCGTAAAGTTTGCCAAAATAATAGATGTTGTGCTCTACAATATGCAAAAAAGATTTACACATAATATATACAGAATACTCACACACAGAATATATTTATACAGAAAAGTCTAAATACATTTGACAATATTTCATTTGTTGATATTGCTGATTTGTAGACTGTAATTTCAATGTTTTGAAAAACTTTATTAATAACTAAACTAAAAATATAGTTTGGTCCCAGCAAAGAGAACTCACTGAACAATATGATATATTTAATATATCACAAAATTTGGTCTTCTAGCAGACTGGGTCGCAGTCTAAATGGCATGGATTGAAAGCATCAATACACAAATCTTATAAATGTATAAAAATGTATGGACACCCCTGTTTTCTATGTGAAAATAAGTTAATTATAATGTACAATTTCTATTTATTTTGCCAAATTGATCATTTAGGGGGAAATATAATTGTAATATTTAGCATAAGATTTGTGTCCATGTTTTCCAATATGTTAAATGCAGCAAATAAACTGTAATAGTGTATTAAATAATATAATGCAGAGGTGTGTGAAAATCAACAAAGCCTGTTGGGGTGCCAAAAAAAATAGCATACGACTAGAAAGTTCTAAACATTCGACTCCAACAAAACCTGTTTTAAAATGAAAATCCAGTGCAAGTTCAGTTAGTGTGGGTCATAGTTTGTAATCTGCATTTAGTGGAAACAAGTGTTCAATATACATTATCACTGTCATGCAAAAACCTTCTCTAGAATGGCAACTTTACAGGAGAAGGAAAAAACCTTAACTTTCAATGGAAGTCGATGGACGTCGATGTACAAAGATTTTAAATCTCCAAATTAAAATAATTTCAAAATGTAAAAGAAAACACAAAAAAGAGTATTACCATTGTAGATGCCTCGTAGATGCTCACCAGATATTCAACTACCATTCAACTAAACGTCTATTAAATGCATCTGAACTCATAAGTTACTAAGTTAAATGTAAATGTTTCTTACCTAAACCTTTTAGGGTTAGGTTTAGAGTTTTAGAGTGTTGGGGATGATGCAGGGGTGGGGTTAGGTACAGGGTAACAGTCAACAGACAACCATTCAGTTTTCAGTATTTAATTTTGGAGATATCCAGTTAAATGTCAGGTGAGCATGTATGAGGCATCTACAATAGACCATGCAAGTAAAGTGACACCCGACAGTTTATAAAACACAGCTCAGTCAGAAAACTGACCAGAACCCTGACACGGTCAAACCCATCATACTGCAGCAACAGATGCACTACAGGCTACACAATAAGACATTGGCCTAATACTGGAATAAACTCAGTACTTTAGGTAGGGGCTATCAAAAAGAGTTTTGTGGCTTTAGCCCAGTCTGAACGGCTGATGCCGACTGTACTCACTGAATGATGGTGAAAACCCCCAGCTCGTCCTCATTCAGCTCCATGCCTGTGCGTTGGAGGATGGGGGGGTCGAGCCCACCTAGAGGAGCAGAGGTGAGACAGCGATGGCCCCTCTCCACCGCTCTACCTCCAGTAAAGTGCCCTCTCCTCCTCTCAGACAGAAGAAAAAAAACGTCCTCCCTCTCTTTTCCTCCTTTTTTGCCTTTTTTTTTTTTTTGGTTGAGTCCTGTTCCTCCCTAGTGCAGGGCCAAATGCTCCAGCTTAGCACGCCACCACCAGTGATGGATTTAGCAGGGGCATCTGGGCCAGGAAGGATAAACACACACACACATACACACACACACATATACAAACACACACACACACACAAACAGTCACGCCGTGCAAGTTAGAGCCAGGGCCCTTAGGGAGGCATGCCCTAGTACTGACACAATATTATCACATACCAGAGAAAGAGAGAGAGAGAGAGAGGGAGAGACAGAGAGAGACAGACAGAGAGAGACTTATCAAAAGGCAGTGATTAAATACAAGAGAACGCGAGAGACGAGAGAGTGAATAGGAGCGAGTGCAAGCGGAAAAACAGAGCTGGAGCGAGTGGTGAGGGAGGGACGGGATCAATGCTTCAACAGCTGCAGCCGCACACACAACAAAGCTGCCACAGCGTCGTGTTAAGAGAGCGAGAACAAGCACTTGAACCTGCTGGCTATGGGATGAGGACAGGGAGCTGCAGTGTGTGTAACGACCCTTGGGATTTGGAAAGCCTGGCTAAACTATGCTAAATAGCTTTGGCCTGGATAAACTCTAGCTATGTATGGATGCACTCAGGGCCTGACTTTATTTAAGTGTTACCATTCAGAGAGGAAAAGATGGAGCAGATGAGAGGAACTATATGTTCATCAAGTTTGTGAAGTAACGTCACAGGTCGCGATTATCATGGGACTGCATTTTAAAGCCTGATTTGGTCGTAGCTACTTCAGCTGACTATTGACATGCAGCGCGAGAGAGGAAGTGAAGCCCGATTCAATGCCTGATTATCCAAATGAGCTCCAATGGATGTCAGAAATTTCTGTCACTCATCTAAACAACCTGTTCTCCCATTGTTTTCCATACTGATACTGAAGACTTCATTTCCTAGCTGGCAAAATCCGTCTGTAAGTCATAGAACCGGCATCGCTGGCTAATGCAGTGCCACTTGGAAGAGAATGCTAAATCTACCAGCTAACAAATGCAGTCAGTTGGTCAGTTAGGTCAGTCAGACTGGACTGTAAGATATTAAACACTTAAATATTTTAAAACAGTGGTTTAAAAAGTTGCTCCAGTCTGATTACAGAAACAAATACTAAAAATACTGATTTTACTGATGTTTACTGTTCTGGATAAACACATCTTACCCAAGTTGTGGGGCTGTATTAGTAATAGAAACATAATGATTGGATCGATATTGGCTGATAGTCACCATTAAGAGACTCAGATCAGATCAGGGGTAAAAATCCTTGGTCCAAATATCCCTACATCTTACCTAAACTGTGGGGTTTTACTATTTATAGAAACACAAAGATTGGATAGGTATTGTCCGACAGTCAGCATTAAGAGACTCGGATCGGGGGTAAAAATCCTTGATCGGGACATCCCTACATGTTACCTAAACTGTGGGACTGTATTAATAAGATCAGACTGGTATCAGCCGAGACTCAGCATTAGGAGACTCGGTTTGGATCGGGGTAAAGATCCTTGATCAGGGCATCCCTACATCTTACCTAAGCTGTGTGTAGCTGTATTGTTTATAGAAACACATAGATCGGATCGGAGCAGATTGGTATCAATCGATAGTCAGCATTAAGAGACTCAGATCGTCTCAGGGGTAGAAGATAGAAGCATGTGGACTGAGAGGGTTAGAGTGATTCTACAGGATTTTACATGAACATCACTCGGGTTACACAGTTCTCTCTGCACAGTTCTCACAAGTGCCGTCCTGCCTGCTTCACTGAAGTTACATAGTGCAGTCAGCAGTGCACCAAGCCCAGAGTAGCAAGTACTCTCCATATTACAGCGGTTATTTTAAGGTACAACACTAACTAATGTTGCTGCTTTAACATCAGTGTCATCCTCTGGACATGTGAGTGGTCGTATTCTCCTGAAAAGCTCCTCGTTTGCCTGCACTCTCGCTGTGCGCGCACGGTCACCGCTCAGTGATCATCATTTTATCTGATTATTATTGCTCCTCTTATGCGAGAAGTGGCGAGAGATATCACTTTCTGCTTTCTAAAGGCCTCTGGGTCAAGTGGAAACACATTTGTTTGATAGTGCATTTTGTTTCAACCAAAAAAGAATGACTTTTAAAATCCTGGCCCAGATTAATGTGATATAATAGCACTTTAGCACTACACTATAAAAGCCCAGACCACTAACAACATATTTATATAATGAGATATCCTGGACAGTCACTTGACCTGGCTGCTGGATGTTAGATTTGCACTGCAGCTACAGAGCTGATGTTAAGAGGTATTATGGGTATAATAATGGGCACAAGTACTGTGTAATACCTAATACTAATTTTGAGGGACTGTTGACTGTTGAGTCATGTGCTGAAGCTGATATCGGTTATTTTTCATGTTGATACATAAACCTGATAAATATGATGCAATTATTCATGTACAATTCTTAATGCAGTGAAACAGCATGACAGTTTAGAGTAGTAGCCCAGCGTATCATCAGGCATAGACACCAGCTAGCATCGTATAAACAGCCTGCCTACATCATTACACACTTCTTTACACACTATGTTTACAGGGACGCTTCTCAATGGCGCAGCTGTCTAAGCACTGGCCTTATCATCAAGATATCATCGGTTAGATCCTTGGTGATGCCACGGGCATCTGTGGCCAGGAGTCTCAGAGAGCACACCTGGCATGTCTTCTCCAAGCATGTTAAGCATCCAGAGTCCAGTGATGTTGTGTTAGCAGCAGTCTGAAAAGATGGGGTTGGCTGGCTTCATCATGTGACTTGAAGGAAGCACATGCTAGTCCTCGCCATTTCAGCACTGGTGCCATCATTCTAGGCACTAATAGTTCTAGCTACTCTAGGGTGGAAACTGGAAAAGAGTAAAACTGAGGTGGAATAGGTTAAAAAGCTAACCGAAATATCTGTCTACTCTACGTATCTATGCAAATCACGTAATTACGGATTCCAAATCTAAACAGAGCGTTATATATCTGTAATAGAACAGTATCTGCCTGTAGGGAGAAAGAAGGTGTTGGAGATTCAGCCAGAAATATGCATGTGTTGTGGCATCAGCGTTCACATGAAGCTCATTTTTTTTCCCCGTATAATTTTGTGATCTAACGTTTACTTTTACATGCTGGATATCTTCAAAAGACAGCACAGTAGGGTGCTACGCTAGCAAGGCACTCATCAGTCTCAGGTATAAAGCAAAGCAAAGAAAGAAAGAAGGGTCTTATATGTAGACTGCCGTCGTCCGATACATGCACAGCTTGGAGCATAAGTCAGTACACCATGTGACATGATTAAAAAGTCTCAAGAGCTTTATGGAAGATCAAGGATTGTGTGTGGGACGCATGACCACATGTGCGAGGCGTGTGTGAATCTTCAGCGTATGTAAAGGCCAGGGAAGGCAGGCACAGGTCAGTAATGAGCAAAGGTTAGAAAGGCCAGGACGCAATGCACTTGGGTCAAAGAGGATCATGGTGGATACATCATTACAAGGAAATGCTCTAGTTAAGATGCCTGTTCAGGTCATACATACTTTATGTCCAAAAGTTTAGGGACACCTTCAACTGCATTAGGATGCACCAGCTGCTGACACAGGTACTCATACATACAGACACACGCAGGACTGACCAATAGAATGGAACGCTCTGGTGGATCTGCCTATGGGCCACACTATGCCCAATGCCTTGTGTTAGCTAGAATTCTATAAAGTCTCCCAGCTGGATCCCAGTGGGATCTCTGATCCAGAGCTAATCATCTAACATTAGAACGCAATCAAATCCTTAAGTTAAGGATTCCAAAATCTAGAGGAAAGCCCTTTCCAGAATTCTGCATAGAAGACCATGGAAGCATCTTGCTTGGGGAAAAAGGCTGGGCAGCAAGCCTCACTGGAGTCAATAAATCAATCAAAGCGTGCAATGATTCCAAAGCATTGACTCACTGAAAATAGCTAAGCACACACACTGCTGGCCATGCCACTAACTATGCACATGGCCATGGACCAACATGGCCACGGACCAGTGGAAAAAGTGAGTAATTAGATTACTCTATACTTTTTTTAACGACACACACACACAGAGCTAGTTAATTGTAACAGCGCCCCCAGTGGACAATTTTGAGCGTACATGGCTGTAAAAGCGCCTTCACTACTGGAAATGTTAAAAGAGCTTCTTATTTAAAAGTGAAAAGGTAAAGAATCTCACTCTCCAGGGTAAATGTGCTCTTCCAGCAGTGGATATTCCCTCAGCTTTAAAAGACTTTAGAAGAATCTGAAGGTAAGAAAATCTCCACTGAACCCGTGTAGTCGAGCCAGCACTGCTGTAAGATCAGCAGACCGCTGGACGCGGGCGTTCTGTGGCTGGACGAGTGTGCAGTTGTGTTTCTGTGCAGTATTTTAATACTAATAGTACTGATCACAATAAGCTGTGAGATAAGTTTTATATATCCTCATTAACATTAGCAAACCTTCTTAAATACTTAGAATTTCATGATTTTTAGTTTCTTACATATTCTAAAAAAAAGCCAGCAGACCGTTACATTCCTCTACTAGAAAAACTAGCATACACCAGTAAACCAGACCAGCACAGTGCAGCATAGACCAGTTTGGATGAACATGGAACTCTATGAAAATTTAACTATTTCCTGTGAAGTTCCCATTTGCGAGAAGAGGTTTTGTTATTAATACAGTTATTAAAAATGTGTTATTAATAATGTTAGTAATAATATAACTAGTTATTATTATTACATTCTAAATATTACTGTCACACACTCACAAAATATTTCCATTGCAGCATAAAACTACAAGCATTAAAATAAGTAGCTAACTGTTATAGTGGCCATGTCACGACGCTCAGCCCTGTTACCAGCTAGCATAAATAAAGCCTATGCTAATGTAAACTGATGCCTGTGCTAGTTTAATGAATGCCTTTCCTTCAGTGGTCTAATATGTAGTTTGGTAGGCTATACTGTAGATATAAGCAACACATATGAGCTATGAGCTATCATTACCTTCCTATCCCATGCAATAAACTAAATAAACTGCCTGAAAGCGTTAGCTACACACTTTTAGTAAGAATGAAAGCTCTAGTGAAAGTTCTACCAGGAGACTCTAATGCAGTGTCACCGTCAGCCAATCACCATCCTCCACCAGGCTTTTGTTGCTGCTTTCAGAAGTGATGTCACGTCTCTTGCTCCTTCTTCCCCATCGCCACCAGTTTGGGGGGGTAGGATCCGCCCCTGCCTCTAAGCTCGTCAGGATCTGCGGGAGACCTGGGCTGACCTGGGCTGACCATCAACAGTTCAACCTGCTAACACTGTTCCCATCTCATTAATTGTCCAGATTAAATTTACGATTTACAGCCTAATGTCTCCAGAGTCTTCTGGGAGAAATGTAGTGTCACAGTAAATTGGGTCTAATGACGCCCCTTTTGGTATTAAATTGCACTCAGGCGCTGACCTGCGTAGCAGGAGCGATATTACAAATATGGCCAATTTTTCTATCATGTATGAAATAGTTACAAATATACCAATGTTTACTGCACGTCATGTACAGTAATACTCATCCATCTCCTTCTCAGACTCATGTGCAAGCACACCAGGGTATCTACATATTGTGATAGGGGTGTTATCTCCTCTTCACCTGCCCCTGAGCAGGGCTGACGTAATCCAGACGGCGCAATCAGATTTCCTTTTACTCTCCAGTGCTCTAACCTCTTTAGACGTTAAAGACGCTGCAAGAACATTAACTGTTTCTGAGTCGAGAACCTCCGCCTCAAAGAGATTAACTGTTCTCTGAGGGTCCTGCCCTCCCGCCTTTCGATTTCCAAGTATTTGTCGCTCCCAAGTGCTGATCTTCTTGTAATCCTTATTATCGTTAGCTTGAGCGTCCAGTCAATTTGCAGTGTGAACAGTCCTGCACTGTTGGGGAAAGGACACACCAACCAAATAAGAGAACAGTGGGACGGAGAGAAAGACGAGAATATGGAGAGGTAAGAGATTTGCCTTGAGTAAAGTGCATCTGAGCATGTGAAGTGAAGAGGAAAGCAATTAGACACTCCCCAGAGAAGATACCTGAATCAATTGCTGAATCAAGACTTCAAGTTGAGGAAAACGATGTACAGTCTTTCAAGTGCTACTCAAACAAAGTAAAACTTGTCCATAATATGCACCTAGTTGCCAGTTTTTAGGTATATTGTATATGTCTACAGTCACTGGCCATTTTATCAGAAACACCTAGCATACAGGTGAACTATTGACTGCAGCCTATTTGTTGCTGCACAACCAGCCGTCCATGGAAAGGCACCACCGTGGAACCACTGCTCATCACATTTTATTTAGGTTAGTGGACCATTCCAAAAAAAGCAGAGCTAAGCAGCATCATGATTAGACTACCATTTACATTCACAGTCAGTGATATACCTAAAACTCCAAGAATGTCAAATGCAGGAGGCATCAGTTCCAATCCTGGATGGCTGGTGTCCAGCACTGGGTGTCCAGTTGCGCTATTTGTTTGCTCAAACACACCTAATTGATCACTTATCTAGTAATTGCCAGTACAATAGGTGTGTGAGAGCAGACGAATAACCAAACTATGCCAGAATCGATGGCCGAGAGTGACTAGAATTTGGTTCCAACAATTGGAAATTAAAACCTGATTAGTTGATTTCACTGTCAGTTCGCAATCATAATGGTAGTTCATTTCATGGGTAAGGTCTTCAGTCCAGCTCCGGAAGTCCTAAGCAATAAGAGAGCTAGTTTGGCCGTTCCTACCTTGCTAACACCCAATTTGTCCAACCAGGGTTTATCTCCCCAGAGGTATCAAGGTAGATACAGCCAAACAAGCTGTTGGGCCTTCAGTCCAGCTCCTGGACTTCTTTTAATTCCCATCAATAATTTATCTGAGGGCCTAAAATTCACTGATGGTTCCCCATTGCCATGTTAGTGTTGAAGCTGTGAACACTAGTTTAGTTCAGTTTATAGAAGTAAGGGTCCTATGGTGGTCTTTTTCCATTGACAGACAAGGTAGACTGCATGAACTGTGCAGACACAGATGAACTACACTGCTAAAAGTACAAGATCCTTGAGGAACTTTTGGAGGTTCTTCAGTTTAAAACTGTGGAGAAACCTTCAAGAAACCTTTTTCTCCTAAAAACCATTCCTTGAAGGTTCCTCACACAGTTCCTCCAAAGTTTCAAACTGAAGGACCTCAAAAGGTTCATCAATGATCTTATACTTTTTACAATGTACAGTCAGTAATGGTTTACATGAATGCACCAGTGGTAGGGGTTTCTGATAAAAGGACAATGGAGTGTAGGTACAGGGTAGTAGTGTGGCAGTGTAGATTTCCAGTCCGTCGAGGAACACATCAGCAGAAAGAAAGACACTGTGAAAAATAGCATGGCTCTTTTAACACTGTAAAATGAAAAGATATTGTCCAGAGCTTTGGCCTATATCAACCATCTTGACAATACCGAACAATAGCGAGAGACCGAGAGATGCATTAGCAGCGAGTTCCCAGCACGTTACGGCCCATTCGCACAGCTGTGAATTACAGATAGGCTTAATTGAACTAGAGTTTGGCTTAGATGAATGCACTGACCACGATAAATGGTGCTCTCAGACTATGAGAGTGAGTGAGAGAGAGAGACAACGGCATAGAGAGCCAAATCAAATGAATAAACATTTGGACTAGCAGAGCCTAGTAAGGAGCTCTTCTGAGGTTTCCAGCCCTTAAGTCCAGGGCAAACGTATTGATTTTCTCTCCGTTTCTTCCTCAATTCTCTCCCTCTTACATTAAGAACTAATGGCTGCGTTGTGCTAAATGAGAGAGCCCTGAGTCTTCTGTCTCGGTCTGTATTGGTTGAGGTGCTCCACGATTGCATGCGCCTGAGCTTCGCTTTAGGAGGCAGTCACCTTCTGGAATAATTGGAAATGTACATATGAGGGAAGTCAACATGACTGTTCTCTATCTATTCTGTTTATTTGAACTTTAAACAACACTGTTAAAAGTGTAACATCCTTAAGGAACTTTTGGAGGTTCTTTGGTTTCTGTGGAGGAAACTCTTAAGGTGCTTGAGGAACCTTCAAGAAAAGGTTTTGGAAGAAAAAGGTTCCTTGAAGGCTCCTCAAAGGACCTTAAGAGGTTCACCCACAGTTTCAAACTAAATAACCTCCAAGCCTTCCTCAAGGATCTTATACTTTTAACAGTGTCATGCATTTGGGCATCTACATTCCGGATAACAACAGGATACCTTACAGCACCAGGCTTTCAGACAGATCCTTTCAGTGCTCCTTCAGAAGCTCCGCCTCGCAAATTCATGCATGTTGTAGGTTTAGCAAACTGTGGCTACAGTTGTGATAATCTGTCGCAGACATTCACAAACTGGACAACACTGAGCTATTTCTGTATAACAACAGCAATAAGAGCAACACCCTCATCCCTTCTCAGGTATTTGAACTTTTGGAGGTGTCTTCACCATCCAAATGTGTTTACACATGTCTTCACCCACGCCTTATTAAAGACCTTTATTTTGTTCCTTGAATAGTTTCCTTTTTGACTTTTTGGCTGTTTCTTGAACATCTCTCCTTGAAGAGGGCAACTACTGAATTGTTCTAGCAATAATTTTGATCAAACATGAAGAAACAAAAAGGTCCGTCAGTGTCCAGCTAATGTATTTACTACACAAGCAGTTAACAAATCTGCTCCTCCATAACCCACATCGCTAACAGGACTGGCTTTGCCTTTTTTCTGCTAACGTGCAAGAGGCTGCATGTGATTTACATTCGTGGCGTTTAGCTGACAGAGGAAAAGGCCTCAGCTTCCAGGGGTCCCCCTGTGGACCAATTTAATGTCCCCACCAATGTGAAAATCAGCCCTATGCCCTCGCTTGACAGTGCATGGCGTTCAGCACGTAGCATGTGCCAGATCCACAGTCTGACCAGCCCCTTCCCTAACCCTATCCTGTGCACGAGTGTGAACGCCCCCTTCTTTGCTGACTGACTGCAATAGTGTTGTGTTTCTTGGCCTGAGCCACTTTGTTTGGTTTCCATTTACAGAGCCAGGGCTGAGTAAGAACACTGGGCTTTTTGTTTTTTTTTTCCCCCCAGAATGCAAAAGCAGAGCAGAGAGCTACTGTAAGGATGCATGCAACATACAGCGCTGTTCAAATGTCAGAGACCTCCATTTTTTTCCTTTCCTGACAAAACAGCTCTGAGATACAAGGTGTGAGTTTAAAGGGAGGAGAAAAGTCAGCGCTGTGGTTGTGAAAGGATGTAAAGCTGATCAAAAAGCTCTTACTAAGATCAAATCAAACTGCTGAAGCTGACGCTGCGCTGTTCTCAGAACTATAAACTGACCACCACAACAGTCCAGACCTCAACATCACTGAATGTGTTGAGATGATTTGGATAGTAAGAAGCAGAAAATGCTGCAATGTCTAAGACTGGACTTTAGAGGTGTGGAGAAAACTCCCTGCAGAAACCCAGTTAAAGAATGGAAGCGAAGGTAATTAAGGTAATTCATGGAAATGAAGGTTATAGGTGGGCACAATAAACACTGAAACATATAAAATTATAGTTAATTGTCTGATTCTCTGTGAGAAATATGTGTTCTACTCGTATCTTGATACTGAACACTGAATGACTTGATACTCAATGGCCACTTTAACTGAAATGTAAATAAATGAAGGCTTGTCTCTGTCCATTTGTTCATTGCTATATATTCCCTAAATGAGTATGCAAAGCATTTTCTCTGGAATCATCAAGCACCAGGCAGGAATACTCCCTAGACAGGGCACCGGTCCATTGCTGGGCACCACTGACTCCTAGAGGCAATTCACACCATGTGAAATCACAGAAATTAAGAAATCAATTCATCAGACCAGGCTAAGTTTTTCAACTTTGGTATTGGTGAGCCTGTGACCACTGCAGCCTCAGCTTTCTGTTCTTGGCTGACTGAAGCAGAACTCAACCTGGTCTTCCCCTGTTGAAGGTCATCTGCTTAGATACTGCTAAACACAAGTCAACATAGTACTCTACTCTTTGCCTAAGTACTCTCAGAAGAGGTGGGTCTTCAGTCTGTGTTTGAAGACAGCGAGCGACTCGGCCGTTCAGACACCCAGGGGAAGTTCGTTCCACCACTTCGGTGCCAAGACAGAAAATAGCCTGGACGCTTGTCTTCCGCGGATTTTAAGGGGTGGCAGGTCGAGCCGAGCCGTACTTGAAGCTCGAAGGGATCTTGGTACTGATCGGCTTTTGACCATTGCCATCAAGTACGGAGGGGCTGGTCCTTTCTTGGCTTTGTAGCCAGTAGCCAGTGTCAGGGTTTTGAATCTGATGCGGGCAGCTACAGGACGCCAGTGAAGAGAACGCAGCAGTGGAGTGACATGGCTGAATTTAAGAACGTTTGCAGGGGTCTGATGGTGCGCACAGGAAGACCAGCCAGAAGAGAGTTGCAGTAGTCAAGTCTGGAAGTGACAAGAGACTGAACAAGCACCTGGGTGGCCTCTCTAGAGAGGAAGGGTTGAATTCTCCGGATGTTGTACAGGAGAAATCTGCAGGACCGAGTTACGTTTGCAACATGACTTGAGAACGATAACTGATCATCCATGACTACACCAAGGCTTCCAGCTTCTGTAGATGGAGTGACCAGTGAGTTCTCAAAGAAAATGGCAAGATCATTGTGAAGTCCAGCAGTTCCCAGGATGTACGGCAGCTCTCTCTTGCTGGGGTCGAGTTTGAGGTGGTGAGCTGCCATCCAAGAAGAGACGTCAGCGAGACATGCTGAGACACGGGTAGAAAAATTACCAATAACAATCAGAAGCGTACTTCCACCAGTTAAAGCTTCCAAACAGCTCAAAGGCTTTCAATCCAGATTAAAAAAAAACAACACAACATGATGTTCTCATGCTTCAGTCAAGCTTGCTGTCCAAGCCAGGTACAACCCCAGGTACAACCCCAGGTACAACCCCAGGTACAACCCCAGGTTACAATCTCAAGTACAACCCTAGTTACAACCCCCCAGGTACAAAATATGAAAGTTCTTCAAAAAGTACTTCCGGACCAAGGCTGACAACTGCTGTTTCAGAGAAGAGAGCACGGAAAGGCATGCTTCCCCCTCCAGTTCAGTTTTTTTGGACACCGTTGGAGAATGTGAAGGACAGATACTTCTGACTTCTGTCCATAATGAAAACCACTCGACTCGTAGCAGCGCACAGTGCTTTCGAGGGGTCCTGCTGTGAGGCGGCTGCTCCTGGAAAGCACTGTACAAAGCTAGGATTAGGACTACAAAGCTGTGTGAGCATTAGTTAGTGCACTTGCACACCCACACGGCGAGGATTCTCTGGGAAAGCCAAGAAAAGTCACCAAGCAGGCACTGGCGGACAGCTGAAGTGTTCCTTGGAGTCACCTATTTCCCAAACCCAAGGCAACCCAACAGAAGTTTCTGAACGTTTTACAGCGTAGCACACTTCACACACTACAGGCCAAAACAGATATACAGCAATGCTGTACGTGTGAGTGTTAGGCCTGTGTAAATAGCCTGAGAGATAAGCCAACACCTAGTTAACGCTTCACTTCATTGGGTGTTAATAAAGGATCTTGAATAATACATTATAACCAACACCAGTACGCAGAGGTCAAGTCCGTGGCAGCAATGTTGCGGACAGAACCTCCATTGGAGATTATTGCAGGTATCACTGTGATAGGGTGACCACTGATGATGGCTAACATGTAACATTTTGTGACGTTTGTGGTGTTTTCCCTCATACCATTGCATCCTAGAATCCCACAAGCGCTGTCCTGCTCTTACACACCTGACTAAACCTAAGAAAGACCAAAGAAACAGCAATGCAGGTCATCAATCAACAAAATAATTTTAAAAAAGCCCAATTTCTAAAAACGCAGTTTAATTTCACCCCAATAAGCTTCCATCAGGACTGAAATGGACTGGACATAATAGGTTGTCTTCATGCTGGCTTTTGTGGATATCAGTAGAGATTGCTTACAACAGAGTTCTTCAAGGCATGTGCTACCCTCCAGTAGTGGTTCTGGAGGTACTATCGAAGATACTGTCATAGATACTGTTGAAGAATGTGAAGGAAAGAAATTTCTGACCATGCCAAACACCTGACCTTCTGCAGTCCTCCTACAACCCCTTAAGTTTATGCTGTGCTGCTTGAACACACCTGATGAAACTCTGAACTGTGATGCAGGTGGTCTACAAGACCGAAGCTGGGAAATGCTGCTTTTGAGAAAGTACGAGGCAACTGGTAAACACTCACTTTTGTGGCTCCACAGGTTCCTCCAGCCATCCTACATCTGCTGCAGTCAGGGATGTGTCAGCAGCGGCCCTCGGGTCCATGGTTACTGCTCAGATATCCAAGGCAGCTCGGGTGTGGAAGAGGACACAACGTAAAAAGGAAAGCGAGCGCAGGAACGAGAATGACAGTGGAGGACCGAGGGATGAGTTCCAGATGCATTTCCAGATGATGATACTTGCTAATTTCAAATCGAATCACCAGGAAACAGATATGAAGAAGGTGGGCGGGACAAATCGGTTTATCGGAGCCCTAGACGTGTGGCTGGTCTGAGATTTCTCCGCCATCCGATACCACGGGCGACACAGGCCAGCTCCAGTTTCCTTTGTAAGAGCCTCGTTATGCTCTGCTATAGCATTGCGATTGAATTAGCACCTAGCACTCTGTCCATTAGCCTCATTACGACAGCGAGAGCATTGCAGCAGCAGAATGGGCTGAGAGGTGGTTTGGAAATGAAGACAGGGTGGCTGTTGACGGGACTGTGTGATGGGAAATGGTAGCATTACTGAGAGTTTAGCACACATCATGGGTGAGGCACATGTGTAGCGTTAGACATCTCCTTGGACCTGAACTTAGTTATAGCATGGTATGGGTCCATTTGGCCAAGGACTAATGTTAATCATACGCTCGGAGACTCTGAGAAGTCTGACACTCTCCCTAAAGACAACTTGTCAGTCCTCACAGATGATTTGTTCCAGGGTCACTAGTTTTGCAGATTTCAGGCTCCTGGTGGAAATTTACAAGAGGAGGAACTGTTGAACAATGGAGCAGAAACAGAAGCAGCTTTTGGCCACAGCTGCCCGTCTGTATGTGCAGTAGTTTGTCTGAGGGGGGAAAAAAACAAAAACAAAACACTCTACACTCCTCCATACCCCCCCCCCCCCCATATACCCCCAAAAAATGACGTCTTGGCTGCTGCCTTGTTGGTGCTGGAAAGAGCTCACCTATTGGTTATTTACAATGTCTACATCACAATTAGCTTGAGCCAAGACTAGAGCTGTGCCAAATCCAGATATCACATAGGTAAAGTTTCCATTCAAAATTCTATCCAACAACCGTTTTAATGCTTTATAAAGTCAATGCTTTCCATTTAAATTATTTTTATTAATGCATTTATGCATAGATTTAGTGTTTTCTAACAGAGATCCCTCAGATCTCCCTACTTGCTTCTTACAACAAACAGTTCAAGAGAAAGATGTCAAGAAAAGACTATGTTCAGTCTTTCTACATGGAATGTGTTTAAAAATGCTGGTAGAGAAACTGAATTTCTCCACTAAATGTTCAGATGATAAATATTCAAAATAATAATAATAATAAGTAGATTATGGTAGATAAGTGATTGAAACTAGAAAT
This sequence comes from Salminus brasiliensis, assembly GCF_030463535.1. Classification (NCBI taxonomy): domain Eukaryota; kingdom Metazoa; phylum Chordata; class Actinopteri; order Characiformes; family Bryconidae; genus Salminus; species Salminus brasiliensis. The sequence goes on along the minus strand of NC_132892.1, from coordinate 19,913,971 downwards.
GGAAACCTGGAACACAACCTTTTTAAGCAATTTGTCTGTATGTGTATATTTATATATATATATATATATATATATATATATATATATATATATATATATATATATATATATATAAATAAAAGTGTAAATAAATAAAGAATATAACCCAATAATAAATAAACCCAGTTACCGCATGAATTATTGTATGTAGTCGAATGGGTGAACTGTAGAATACACTACGGTAATTCACAGTGCTTAATATAAGTAAAACAAGTATAAAAAACAGCCCAAGGATCTGGGAATTAAATCAAGCCAAAGACATGTTTAAAATATTTAAAGAACATACAAAAGAAAAATTGAAAAACATCAGAAGAGAGACCAAATTAAAAATAGCATTAAAATGAAAGAGAAGACGGTAGAAGAAAACCGTCTAAAACAGTAAAGTGAGCGGTGGAGTGTGAATGTTAGGCCTGTGTAAATAGCCTGAGAGATAAGACAACACCTAGAAGATATCATTACACACAGTATATTTTACTTTATGGCTTGAAGATTAGACCAGTCTGGGACAAACATAGATGCCCCCCCCCCACCACCACCACCTTTTTTTCCCCCCAATTTGTAATGATCTGGCTTCTCCAGAACCCAGAGTAAGAAACGCTGCATTAGGGTATATCATCTCCTCGATAACCTCAATACCACCCATCTCCATCTGCAAACCTCGCACATTAAGCAGCTGGTGCGTACGAAACAGGGAAAGGCTTCCATGGGCTCAAGATGTGGAGCCACAGGAAAGTGTGACATTCACAGAAATACAACACCATGTGCCTCACCACTAAGGAACAGCCTCCAAAGGCCCGGGGCAGAACTGTTATGCTTAATATTTTAATAAAGTACAAGACCAGACTTCCAGAAGTCATTTCCTGGACATTTGGCTCGGCCAACAAGCGGTGTGGCTGACCTTCAGAAGGACAAAAGTATCGGGACACACATTGCACCTACAGGATCGGGTAGTAACGGAATACCTGTAGCTAGCTAACAGCTTTACATAAGCAAGACACAAATAAACAGTAGCTGTAATCCATCACAGATACCGTTAGAAAGTATGTAATTAGATCACAGGTACGTTTTAAATATATAGTTTAAATATACAGCTTGACAGCCGTGTGTTTGTGAGTGGCTACTGCTGTTGATGCTCGTTGTGACCTTTTGAGCCAGTTGATTGTAACAGCACCCCCAGTGGAGAATCCAGTAGCATGGCTGTAAAAATGCCTTCACTAAAGAAAATGTTAAAAGAGCTTCATATTTAAAAGTGAAAAGGTAAAGAATCTCACTCTCCAGGGTAAATGTGCTCTTCCAGCAGTGGATATTCCCTCAGCTTTAAAAGACTTTATCCTTAAAGAAGAATCTGAAGGTAAGAAAATCTCCACTGAACCCATGTAGTCGAGCCAGCACTGCTGTAAGATCAGCAGACGAGGGCGTTCTGTGGCTGGACGAGTGTACAGGTGTGTGTTTCTGTGCAGTATTTTAATACTAATAGTACTGATCACAATAAGCTGTGAGGTAAGTCTTATGTATCCTCACTGACATTAGAAAACCTTCTTAAATACTCAGAATTTGATGATTTTTAGTTTCTTACATAATCTTAAAAAAAAAAAAAAACACAGCCATTACACTGCCCTGCTAGAAAAACTAGCATACAACAGCATCAAACCAAACCAGACCAGTTTCGATGAACATGGAATTCTTGCTGGTCTAAATTTATGCGTAAAGTGTTTCCTTTGTCTTTATTAGAACATACAAGTGATCCAAAAGTGACCAAAATGTGATCAAATTACATTACTTTAATATAGTAATACTTCAGGTCACATTACAATTACCTTTTTTACCAGGTAATCTGGAATAATTTTTTAGTGTAACCCTCTCAACCTTTCTTTCATGATGTCCCATTGTGAACCCATAGCCATTAATATGGAGCTGGTCCCCCTCGCAGCTCTAACAGCAGCAGGTTTGGAGCTCTGCAGTTCCTGAGTCAGCAGAACGTTGGAGACCTTTCTACACTATAGGCTGAGCTCAGCACTCGGCCCTGACCCCGCTCTGTAACTTCACGTGGTCGGACACTTGGGGGCTGAGTTGCCGGGGTAGCTAAACACTTCCACTGGTCAATAACACCACTCACAGCTGATGGTGGAACATCTAGGAGGGAAGAGATTTCACCAACGGACTTGTTGCACTGGCGACTTTCTGAGGCCCAGCAAGTTCAGTGCAGCAACAGACCATCAAAATACATAAGAGACGTCTCCAACAATGCTAACAGGTCATCACGCGATCTACAGCTAGCTGTAGTCAAAGCTGAAGTCAAAATACAGCAAATCATCATCAGAAAGAAAACAGATTTTTTTGTGAAAGGTGTGTAAGGAGGAAACCCTTATGTTCGCAAAAGCCATCAGAGCAAGACACTGGAGACTCCTATTACAGAACCACACAGGACGTCAGTGAGCTCTTTAGAACCACTCGTTCTTTCACTAATGTGTGTGTGAAGGCAGATGGACTGCTTGGCTAGGGCCTTGATTTTATACACCTGAATGCAATTGATTAAAAGGTGCGTCTCAATACTTTTGTCCTTCTGTGTTTATATGTAATGTTGTTGATAGTATCTGTAATAAGTTCTGGGGGGGGACATCTTTGCCTTACCCTGCAGGCATCTCTCCACTATCATTTCAAGTCTTAAGTCTAGGTTTTGGCGTGGGTGATTTTTAAGGCATAAAACTCTTCAGATGTCAGGTTCTCATCTCCACCCCTGTGACCTAGTAGGAACACCTAGTAGGTGTTTCACATCAACTTGTATCAACATGTTGGAATTTAGAAAAATCTACAGAATATTCCTTTAACAAAACATCCATAACTGCACAAAGTTCTTTTTATGAGGCAGGAGAACCACTTTATATGGCATTAATCTACATTTCCATCAGTCACTCAGTCACTCAGTCTGTCATATATAAAGCTTAACAACCTTCTTTAGCCTCACAACTTTCTCCAGACATGGTTCTTCAGGAAGGCCAAAGTGGTTCTACTACAGCATCATTGTTTAAGAGTTAGACATCCAGTCATTTCTTTACAAAAAAAATATAAAGTGCAGGTCAGATATGTCCATATAGCAGCACCACTGCATATCTTTGATCAGCTATTGGACAACATGATTTCAATGGGATTGCATCTGGCTGATGCCACTGTTCTGCAACCGAAATCAACATGGATAAGGAGGATAAACAGTGTGACGGAGAAGGAAGATTGAGGTTATATTAACACAAACTGAAGAAAGAAAGAAATGTCTTTAAAATCATTTGTAAAAATGAAATTAATAGAAGAAGTTAGGACACATGCACATTTAGAACTATTTCAAATGACTAAACTAAGCACATCAGCTGCAGATGATTAGACCAGCAATAGAGACGATTTCGGAGGGAGCCCGTCTTATTTAACCCTCAGACATTTAGTTTGCTTTGCTCCTTATTGGTAAAGTGAGTGTGATCACTATGGTGAGATCCAAAGAGCTCTCTGAGGTTGTAGATGCAGAGGAGCATTTCGAAATCAGCCGCTACACTGTCAGCAGGGCCAGATCAGGCCATCCTATGAAATTCATTCCAACAGAGATACATACAAGATACATAAAGACGTCTCCAACAATCCTAAAATGCCATCACGGGACCTACAGGTAGCTCCTGCCACAGCTGAAGAGTGGAGATATGCACAAAAGGTTTTCCAGAGAACACAGAGACCAAGACCTGGACATCTGGAACAGAGGACATGTTTAGCGTAAACCAGACACAGCATTTCAGCACAAGAACTCAGATCAACTGTGAAGCTTGGAGGTGGAAGTGTCATGGTTTAGGGCTGCTTATCTGCAGTAGGGTGTGGAGAGCTCTCCAACATAGAAATGAGGAAAATGTGAGACCATCGGTGTGAAAAGAAAAGATGTTCATGGGGTGTCCCTTTTCACATGGCACACACGCCATAACATCACCTCCATGTTTTTACACTAACTGTCCATTATACCAGCTCCTCTTACCATAGAGGAGCACTTTGCAGTTCTGTAATTACAGTCTGTAGTCCAGGGTGAAGGGAGGCTAACAAAGTATGCAGAGAACAGAAGGACTACAGTCTGTAATTATACGACTACAGAGTGCTCCTATACGGTAAGTGGAGATGATCTAATGGACAGGGAGTGTAGAGACATCCCGTGTATACACACACACACACACACACAAACACACACACACTATAAAGACTATACAGAGGCAAGAGAAAAGAACAAGTGGTTGAAAGTACAACTTGCAGAACTTGATCATGAAAAACGCAAGACAATGTGAGTTTATTCTACTCCATTACACACACAGGAAAGAAACTGGGAGATTGACTGGGAGAAACCGAATATGTACATACTGGAACAAATCTGTGAAAAGGTTGGAAAATCTCATTAAGAAATGGGGGGCTTCACTGGCAAACGGCCTGGCTTTACAAAAATACATAACTGAAAAGACCTGTAGTGAGCTTTATAAAGGCCCTATCCGCAATAGGAATGCTTGATCTAGGACTCTCTGTTTGTTGGTTTGTTTGTGGACATGATGACAAACTAGGCACATGCTTTTCCTAGATCAGCATTCTTATTCCGAGAGCCTTGTGGAGGGGAGGGGGGGTGGTTCAGAGTAGGGCTGCAAAATGCAGAAGCGTCTAACGGTTTTGATGATTATTCTTGATTATCGTCGAAGGCTGTAGCATGCAAATGAGCCATCTTACCCATTCACATGATCTGTGGATGGTTTCTGGGTGGGGTACTGATGAATTGAGTAAATTATTTTGGTGAAACTAATGAAGGCCATCTTTAAAGGCCCATATCATGCATTTTTCTTGTGTATTATGAGCTCTGTGGGGGTATATGTACCAAACAGTCCTTATTAGTTCTAGCATGTCCGTTTTCCACTCTCATTTTACCCCTTAGAATTAAACAGGCTGTTCACTTTACCTTTAAGACAGACACATGGCAAACCACCTCTGTTCTGACTGGCTGCCCTGTTCAGTGAGGGCTGAAACCCTTCTTATAACTTGTGTGAATGGCCGGGGCTAAACTGCTGTGGGCTGAGTAGCTGGAATTATGGACATGCGTTGGTTTTTGGTGATATTGCAAAGACAGTCCACACCAAACAGGCAGATTCCGCATCCCAGTTAACAAACAAACTGTGAGTGAAGTTGCTGCTGGCCTTTTAAAACATGTCCTGTTACTCATTCCGTATTGTGGTAGATTAATATACCGCAGTCACAACACAACACATAGCAACACAATCGTAATACTAGTATAAACGGTCCCCATCATGCAGCCCTACCTGAAAGAAAGTATGCTCATCATGGTCATCCGATTTTGCATATATTGCATCCTAATAAATTACAGGGACGGAGGGCCTGCTCCTAACTTCAGTCCTTTTACTATGATTACAATGTACAATAGAGAACACCAGATTCCTTCCAAGTGTAACAGTTATGGCATAGAGAGCATCGAACACATCAACGCATGCCTTATTGACAATAATCAACAATGCAGGAAAAAAAAAAAAAAAAAAAGAAAAAAAAAAATCAGAACAGTCCCAGCTTGCAGGAGTAAGCAAAGAGTACAAGTTGGACCCAGATCTTCTTAGTCCCCATTTGCAGGACCTCCGAATGAAGTCTTTCTTGCTTGCGGGCCTAAGCAAAAAAGCGAAGGGGGAGGAAGGAGCGTGAATGCTGTAGTGCTGGAGGAGAAAAGTACAGTTGCTGAGCATTAAAAGGCAGAGCTAAAGGAATTGCTGGTGAGATAGTGGCCTCCCTCTGGCTCCCAAAAGAGGGGAAAAACAAGAAGAGGGTATCCATTCTTAAGCCACTATGTCCACAAAGCTTCAAGCAAAAAAAAAAAAAAAAAAAAAAAAAAAAAACACGAAAAAAAACATACAAACAAACAAACAAACAAACAAAAGCAGACGGATGCCGTCGTCCTGCCGTCAGTAGAAAGAGGACAATGCGAGCTGGTCAGACTCCGGGCGGCTCGAGAAGCTTTTGAAAAGTCAAAAAAGAAGGACAGAGCGTTCGGCAGTCTGTAGCGGAGCAGGCGACACAGCTGAAGATGCGAGGCGGAACAGGGTCCAGCACACGAGAGGTCCTTCAGCAGACTGGCCGCGGCTGCTTCATGCTGTAATGGGCTTCGGTGGCGGACACGTACGCGGTCTCAGGGAAGAAGTCCTCGTGAAACTCTGACAGAAACCTGCCCAAGAGAACGTCAGAAATCAGAACATCAGAAGTCAATGTTAAAAGAACAGATCGGTGACTAATCAAACTCAGCCAAGAAGTGACTGGTGTCTGAAGGAAAATGCCCTTTACCATGGTCAGCTACTCCATGTGACATCATTGTATGAGCAGTGACTGCTATATGTAAATGACCTCTGTTATGACTGGATTCCCTGAATTTTTTGTCCAAATCCAGGACAGTTTCCAGGCTTTCCTAGTTTTCCTAGTTCCATATACTACATGTACTTATTTAGTCTATGCTTCTACCCATAGACATATATGCTGCAAGGCAAATTAAATCAGTTTTTCCCTGAAAATATGTCATGTCACCATTTTTCAAAACTTGGGTCTGTACTGTAATACTTCTCCACAGAACTGGGTTCTTGGGTTGATCTCAAATAAGCTAATGAATGCTAGGCTTAATTCTGGATTAAAATCTATTATTCAGTAACTGTGATTAATTACAGTTTTGTTCAAATTACTCCTACTTTGTACAAAGTAATTAGACCAAAAACATAAATTTAAATATTTGATTAATTCAATACAATAAGCACATTTGAATTTGAAAAATATTCTTTCAAACTCTTTGAAGCTACTTCAGCCAGTTGGTCGCACAAGCATGGATGCAGAACACAAAGTAGCATGCCTTCGCAGATCATAAATATTATCCAGTAACTGCGGTTAATTACAGTTGCATTCAAATCCCTCCTACCTTCAATTGCCAGGTTTAAAATTGATAAACGTCCAGCTGTCGGCAATTAACCAATCAAACAAGACTAAGTTAAAAAGTATTTTCTACAACTGCAGTCCCAGAATTATTCCACCCCTCCATCACAAGCATCTTCAGTACTTAATGAGACCACTGTTCCTCATGGGCAGAGGGCTCCAGTTTGCAAACGTTCTTGGGTTTGCGTGTTGCAACCGCCACCTTCAAATACTGATTTGGTTCCTCTGGCACTGGAAACCTGCAGCACGTGAAGGTCAACATGGATTCAATCAAGTGCCAGGAAATTCTAGGAGAAAAAGTCCTTCTGTGAGGAAGCTAAAGCTTGGGTGTCACTGGGCCTTCAAACAGGACGGTGATCCCCGGCGTACCTCAAAGTCCACCAAGGCTTGGATTTAGAACAAGTCCTGAAAGGGATCCTACAGTAGCCACTGCAGCACGCAAACCCAAGAATATTAGGGAACTGGAGGCCACTGCCCATGAGGACTGGACCAAGATTCCTCAAGAATGATGCCAGAATCTGGTGTCTGGCTGTGCATCCCGTTTGTGCAAGACGCTAGTGATGAAAGGTTGAATAACTTCATTGGTCATTTAGAGAAACCACTAGTTATTCTTGAGTTATTTAAATTGGTCTTGTTTGATTGTTTTATTGCAAACAGCTGAAAGTTTGTACATTTTGCGAATAAACCCAATTTACAATGGGTGAACTGGTGCAGATTGCTCAGTTATTCCTAATTAATCATTAACAACTACAATATATTCATTACCTGCTATAAGCCTTTAGCGTTTTAAAGGTTAAGCAAGAATTGGGATGATACATTTTTCCAATCAAATTACATTTGTTCAGCTTTTCCATGAAAACCATCGTCTTTTAACACCATGTATGGAGAAATAAATTAATAAATGATTAATAACTCTACACAGCCACAAGCGGCTCTGTTCATCCGGAACATGGGCTAATTAATCATTTTATCAGAGCTAAATAGAGCACAGAAGTGCCTACTCCTCATGTCTTGCCATAAGGGTTCAGGAAGTGAACAGTGCATGTTTAGCAAACTTCCCGAAGTGGCAGCCTTTCTGAACCAACTGAAAAAGCTCAAAGAAACACAAAACCATGCAACCGGCAAAGGCATTTAATTAAGGAAATGAAAACCAAGCGTTTTTGTCTGCGAACAGAGATTCTGAGCGTAGAGTATTATCATTGGACAGTATGACATTCCAACACATCCTAACATTCAGCAAAATTATGCTTTTAGGGCAGATTTTTAATTATTAATTATATACTTTGTAGGTGCAACAGTAATAGCCCGTATATACTGTTTATCCAATATTAATTTAAGGAACACTTTTGTTCGGTCCATGACACTTCTAATTGGTTTAACCACCATGTCTAATGTAAAGTTCAGTTAAATACACCCCTAATTGGAGGCTAAAAAGCTCAAAAAAATAAACATTCCACAAATCAGTTTCTGATCACAGAATTGTAATAATATATAAAACACTATGGAAAACTCTAACAAACAAATACAGATTAATTGATTTTGATAGATTGATTCATTTTTGAAAGCAACCTAGTTTTCAGTATTTTGCCCACCAAAGAGTCACGAAACGACCCCAACCTTCTAATATGATACACAAACTGAATTGCTCAAATGCAGCCAATTCTATACTTCTAGGTGATACATTATGACCCACTTGCACAACAAGGTCTCAGCAAGTTTTTATTAAGCATTATAACAACTAACAATACAGTAAATGCTCTAAAAATAAAGTAAAATGTCTAATCCAGAATGTATCACGTCTATTTAGGGCAGGGCGATATAAAAAAAACTAAATTATTATATTTCACAGACTAAATTAATATTTAGCGACAGATTCTACTAAATACTACTATTCAGATACTTTCCCATACAGAATACAGTGATTTATATTATTCAACATCTGCAGCTCTTCATCTTATAAACCAGTCTAATTACACTGTTTGTAAAGGAACCTGCAGATGATCAGTGTTTATTAAGCACCAACAATATCCTCAATATGCTTATAAAAGCATATTGTGCATCACAATAACAAAATTTAGCACAATACGATAAAAACGTCATATTGCCCAGCTCTATGTCTAATACATGATCTATTTAGGGTTCGAGAATACCACCTTAATAAAAAGTTCCAATATTTTTTTTAGATTTTGTTCCACAACTTAATTGTTTTTTTAAACATTTGCCTGTATATACAGCCATAATACTTGACCAGAGCTGAACAAATAGCTTCTCTGTAGGCCTGTGGCATCAACAGTATTGCGCACCCCACCATCCGACACAAGATCAAAGAGAATGCCCTCAAAAAATAATGCAGAGTAAGAGTGCAGCCAGTGTAATTCTCTGAGAAAATGCTGTAACATGGGTACAGTCTGTGTCGCGAGCCAGCCTTTGGGATTTTGCGTGCCTCTCCACCCCCCCCCCCCTTCCTCCTTTTAAGACGGCATCCTAAAGTGCTGTCACCGAGTTTTGCTTCAGTGTTGCTTAGTAACACGAGGGCGGAGGAGCTTTAGGGAAGAGAAGCCTCAGTTTTGACATCGAGCCAGATCGTAGTCAGACAGACGGCGAGTAGAGAGGATAAGAACGGACAGTGTCAGCCTCATCTATTCTGCGTGTCAAAAGTTTGGGGACACTCAACTTCGCCGACTGCATTTCTTTGTGGGTCAGCAGTGGCATGAATCTGATCAAGATCTGGCCACTGTGCAAAAAGGAAGGAAGAGACAGAAGTGCTGGCCTGTGAATAATGTTTAAGACCACCTTTAAGCCGAAAGATCTCCGCTCTAGCCTAAAGATCTTTGTCTATGTATCTATATATGAGGGGCATATATATGAAGGTGGACAGGCCAATTTCTATCTGCTAACAGAGCTTTTTTAAAAACCCCTTCCCTTGTCTCTACATCTACAACCTGTTGGTGAAGACCTCAGAGAGCTCTTTGGAGCTCATCCTAGTGAGTGCATTCTCTCAAACCATGTTCTAATCACCTGCAGCTAATGTGCTGCACCTGATTTTTTAATGAATAAAACTTTAAAAACAAAAACTGAATTTATATTAATGACATTTTACAAATGATTTAATATAAAAAAATTGTATAAAAACAAATGTATTGTTCAAATGAAGTTGTCCAGATGTTTTTGCACGACTGTAATTAAGATCATTAGAGGTAGGTCACATGGTAAGGGACAGCCATTACTTCACTTACCTTTGACTACTAAGAGCCTGAGCCTGGTGTTTATTGAATTTTTATTATCTCCACCAACGACACAAAACTGAACCTAACTGAACTGCCTAAGGCGGCAGCAGCAGCCTCCACATTGGCGCTGGCCCAAGTTGGCAACCGGAACTAATAACCGTTGGGGCAGAGTGAGCGAAGCAGACCACAGGTAAGCTGTCCTCTGTGGCTCCTAGCTTAAGTCAAACACACACATAGTTTAGGTGTTTCACATCGCAGAACTGCCTTAGCTTAGTTTTCCCCAGACATTTAATTAATCAGCTAGTCAGGTAGGTTTAATAATATAAATTATATTACATAAAATTTAATTTATTTATATATATATATATATATATATATATATATATATATTTTTTTTTTTTTTTTTTTTTTTTTTTTTAAACAAAACATCATATGTATAAAATCTAAAGAAACATCTGAAGTATTTTGTTTCCATTCCTACTATAAACATTTTTGAACATGGTCTGTACTTGAACCTTGAATCTATAAAAGAGCGACACTTACTTGCTCTGTGTTTAACATCATTCCTTAACAGTGGTAGAATCGCTGTAACACACTGCCTATTAAGTGATAAACCATGGATCTCATTCATTTGCATGTGAAGTGTCCTTCCTTTCAACCAAAAGACTACAGATCAGTCAGAGCTTAACCAGATTGAATACAAAAATCAAAAGCCGTCACAGATCCTAGGGCCGCTCACAAAGAGAAAAGCTGCAGACACGGCCCCCCTAAGGTGGGTTGGCAACTTGCCTTAAATAACCCAATTCAGCAAAGTTTGCAGGCGAAAAGCTCCCCGTCTAATCAGGAGAATAATCCGGAATGTCCTTAGTATCTTCTGCTCGGCCAAATCCGCTAAATCTTGCCATCTCATCTTAGCTTCCCCCACTGCACGGGCTCCTAATCTCAAAGCAAACAAATTATCCTCATCAGTGAGGAAAAAATTAAGACTTTTTTTTTATAAACCAACAACATTATCATGCTGACCGTAGCCATAGACTGTAATTTACCATAAACAACATTCAAGCAAAAAATGAGATTATGATTTAGGAGACGTTATTAAAAGGCAGCATCATCATCATCATTATTATTACATATTTAGGAGGGTCATCTTCCTTTTTTGGCTTCGCAAAGAAATGGGGCATAAAATGTCAGCACTGTTACAAAGGAAGACTCCCATATAGTCTCAATTTCTTCCTCTCAAATACACCGAAAAACACCATCAGCCACACACAATCACAGATACACACACACACACCAGATGGGATTAACCTCAATCATTCGTGCTGAGATCTATTTGCTTCTATCCCATCATGCACTGTTTCTGACAGTAATGGCCCACTTCAAAAATGAATGCCTTCATTTGCTTTCGTTTTCTGTTAAAAGGCATAAATAAAGTCAGACAAATGTTTATATCGAACAGACTGGGGTTGAGCTTGGCTGATGTTAATCATCTGTCTATAATACTGATTTTAATGACGGGGGGGGGGGGGGGGGGGGGGGCATAATCGATCAGTTTTAAAAATCTGTGCAGCCTAAATATGGTTTGATTTAATTAGGCAATCAATAAATAAGACATTTTAGACAATACCTCATATCCCCTGCGCTCAGTCGAGCTTAAACAGAACCATGTGAGATCCTTCTAACTCTTACGCTACATTCTCTCATTCTCGCTACAGCAGGAAGAGTACTGACCTCCGACTGACTGGACTGTGCTGTGCTGAACTACATCGCTCAGCTCAATGGAACACATATCTTGCCATGCGCAGCGCTGTGCTGTTTTTCATAACCTCCTACTGTGATCACACGTTTGCAGCTGATAACACTGCTAGAAATAAACACTGAATTAAAAAAACCTAATAATAATAATAATAATAATAATAATAATAATAATAGCAACTGCTACTCTTAGTTTACATCTGCCTGTCAATCAATGAAGGTAGAAGCAGAACAAAAGGTATGTTTTTAATTGGTGGTAAAAAAAAAAAAAAAAAACGAATGGGTGAAGAATATCATGAAAAGAACATCTTTCCAACTGTTGTTAAGCATGGTGGTGAACCGATTATGCTTTTGGCATGTGTTGCAGCCAACAAAAATCAGACAGAAAATAATCAGAAAATAATAATGATACTAAACACAGCTCATCCACAATGGACTACTCTAAGAAACACAAGCTTTTTAAACAAAAAAAAAAAAAAACAAAAAAAAAAAAAAAAAAAAACGCTTTTGCCATGGGCCTCACAGTCCCCCAGACAGACAGACCCCCCCCCCAAAAATAATAAAAAAAAAATGTAATGCAGCAAAGATGGGTCTAAAATCTCAAGAAGTAGCAGCATTTCACAAGGAGGAATACATGAAAAGCCCCCCCCAACAACAACTGAAAGACTCAAAACAAAAAGCTGCCATACTTTCCAAAAGGGGTGTTACTATGTACTGACAATGCATAAGGGGTGTCAGAAAAAAAATAATAATAATAAAATAAATATATATATATATATATATATATATATATATATATATATATATATATATATATATATTACTCATTTTATTTTGAAGTATTGTAATGTGTTTCATAATACTGTATCGATTCTCAAAAGCACTGTATCAATTTTTCATTTATAGTCCACATGCAAATGACCTGCATTTACAAGCTGCGACAGTGGTTCATTTTATACGGCTGCAGTTTTCCTAAAATAAAATATGTATGAATTAACAAATTACACATATTATCTTGCTTACATTATCACAATAAACTGAATCGTAAGCCCTGTATTGTGATCTTATCACCAGGTCCTTGCCAAAACAGTCTTGCCATGTATGGTGCTCAAACTCCTGAGACCTTTTTAGTATCATTACAGTATAATTACAGTAAAAGACAACTAGTATGCCACTCATTACTACACTCACGTGCATCTGAATTAATACATTTAATCAAAGCATCCAAAATGTAGTTCAGTGTAAAATGAAACGGTTATTAAATGCTTATTTATTTTTGTTTCAGGACCAACCAGAACCAGACAGAAGCACCACCACAGAGAGAGCCTCTCATTTTGTTAACTTGTAACTTCTCCTTCATACAGGTGTTGTAGAAAATATTTAAATGTGGATACTTTAAGGTTGGGGTGGATTCTCCTGAACTAGAAAACTCCTTTCATTCAATTCCAAAGACTCAGACTGCCTAACAGCGCTCAGAGCTGGTGGGAGGCAGTACTGCAGCAGTTTGATTAGAGAGGAGAATAATAAATCCCTGGGATTTGGGGCCAGCTGAAGATCGCTGGGCAGGATTTAAAGATTAGTTCAGAGGCTTGTGTAACGCCCACTGATCTCGCTCACTTTTAATGTGAATTCTCCCTCTCCATCACTCACACACACACACACACACACACACACACACACACACACACACACACACACACACACACACACACACACACACAAATCTGTGCAGGCAACAAATAACACCTCAATCCACCATCTGATCTTTTCATCCTAACAATACAAAGCAGCTATTGTATTTGCTGTCATTTGCTACTACTTCCCAATCTGCACACCAGATGAGGCAGTGATCAGATAGCCAGGTCTGCTCACGGAGAAGCAACTGTGCAAGGATTTTTCTGTCATAACATCACAACTGCTCTTTGATAATGGGGGGGGAAAAAAAATAAATAAATAAAAAAGATTGGAGTAGTGTACATGCGCCTATTTTGCCCCATTCAGCATTCCCAGTAGTCAGGGGGACGCGGAGGGTGGGTGTTTGTCGGCACAAGTAAACAGCTCAGCTGATCGATGGAGTCAGTCTGAACGGACAGTGCTCTGGGGAACTCTGAACTGTCACATCAACAATTCTATTCTGGTCCAGTCTACGCTTGCAAGCTTTCCTCATGTCCAGCTCGCCATTTTGTTCAGGGGTCCATTTTACCATCAGTTCTGGTTTTCTTGGATTTACTCATTTCTCTAACAAATAAAAAGTGGCTTAAATACTTAAACATAAAGAAAAACATCAAAAACAACAAAAAAATCATAAATTCAGCAATAGCAGGTTTAGGGTTAATTTAATTAATCATTTAAGGCTAACATTGGCTCTAAAGATTATCCACAAATAGGATGAGGAGTCAGCCCTGAAACACCCCCCCTATACAAAAGTATACTGCATGCCACTGCCTTGATGTACTGACGTGTGAAATATGTTGTTTACTGATATGAGAAGCATTCACTAATAAAATAAGTAAGAATACTAAAATATTCCCCTGTTTTTCTGATACATTATTACACCCCTATATATCAATGAACTCAACAGCCAAATCAATGCCATTGTGTTGCATGTTAGTGACACCAAGCCATAAGTGACCGTTTCAAGCACATGCTTTTAATAGTGTTAGTGTGGGGTATGGTCTCTCCTTTTTTTTTTTTGTATAAATACACATCGCCACGACTGCCTCTGTGGACTGGTTTAGCAATAAATATGACCTATAAAACTCAACCACTGAGCCCTTAAAGGGACTTTTAAAGAGTTATTGATTTGAGCAAAGGGTTACTCTGATCATCACAGAGTACTGACAAATGTTGACAGGCTACAGCAACCAGGGCAAGATCAAGGTGGTTAAGCTAGCCACTGCAGCGGGGCAGGAGAAGGCTCCAATTAACCAGTTGGGAGGATAATAAAGGCCGAAGGTGTTCAACCCCAAACCAAACAATCCGTCAGAAGATGGTGTTTGATGCATAGGCTAGCATACTGAAATTCATAGCACATTTAAAACCACACTGAGAGTATCCTGCTAGCATAAATTACAGCCTACATTTTCTGATGGCGAGGAGATTTATTTATTTATTTATTATAGTTTATAGACTATTTGCAATTAACTTCTTGACTTGCAGGTATTTATTAAACACTGTTCAGATTTAAAAAGGACAGTGTGTGATTCTTTTACTGTGTGGAACCTGAAAGCTGGTGCAAATGCCTAGGTCATCCATGTCATTCAACACATCCACTAATTTTCAGTAGTGGTTCCAGTTTTGGGTGAGACTAGAATACATAAATATCAGCTTTGCAAAGGTTTTGAAGCATCACAGAAGGTGTGACTGGAAGGGAAGGTACCTGAGAAAAAGCTCCAAGTGCTTCACCAGGGCCCTCAGATTCTTCTCCGGCATGTGCATCTTCCCAAGGATCTCTGGAAGCTTCACTGCAAAAAGATACAAGCATTCAAATATACAGTCAATCTCCTGGCAACACCACAACACTGTGCAGACAGACCGGCGTGAAGATTTCCACACACACAGACCAAGCACATTGGCTTAAAATGGGGCTTTAAAGTGAGCAGGACCATCTCTCACTTTAGAACAAAGATGTATATCTAGCATTTATTCATCTTCCACTGAAAAAAGCATGGATCCTTATCTTCCCGACATTGCTCCCTCACAAAAGGTCCTGCACAGAGGCAGACTGCCCAGCACAACTTTGAAGACACCATGCTTTACTCTGAACTGGCTCATGTAAACGTTGGTTTTTAGTATAGAAAAGTAATGTGTTCCTACCATAACACACATCGACACCTCAACATGGTGATGCACGGTTGCAGTGTACATGCCCTCAACATGGGCATGAATGTTGTTTAATGGTAATACTGGGCTTTTTAGTTTTTCTTTAAGCTCACTTCTTCTGGGGCAGAAAGGATTACAACATAGTATAAAAGGACAAAAGTATTTGGACATCTACACATTAGCCCTGCAGGAGCTTTTCGAACGATCTATTCTAAACTCATAGGCGTTCATTTGGAGCTCTAACACCAGGTTAGAGGAGCTCGGACAGTTGCTGAGTATGCTCCTTAGCTCTCTGTGACCCCACTCTAACTTTACGTGGTCTGACACTTCACAGCAGAGTTGCTGTGGTTTCTAAATGCTCCCACTTTTCAATAACATCATCCACAGTTGATGGTGGAATATCTAGGAGGGAGGAAAGGCAAACTGACTGCATGACTAGGTGCTTGTTTTTTTACTGTGACAATGGGGGGGGGGATAGGAATTTAGATAGATGTTATTGGCAAGTCATCAACAAGCTTCTGGCCGAATTCTGCTTTGCTCTTACTAGCAGAGTTCAATTAAAATTGTTCCTTTCCTGGTACAGACCTGACTTTTAAGCAGTCCACATATTTTTGTACTTATATTTTTTCATACTTTGGGAAGTAGATTCCACAACTCCCTGTGGTATGTTTAGAGTCATTGTCCTGTTGGAACACTGAATTGCCTCCATCTAGCTGATGGTTTGAGGTAATGCTATGACTCTACCACCACCATGCTTTGTTCTTGGAGCTGAATACCTTTCACCTTTATTTTCCCAAACTTTTCTCTGGTCATTGTGACCAAACAACTCAATCTTTGCCTCATCTGAACACACAACTCCAGAGGGCTTTTTCTTCGTTAAGGTTTCCTCTCATCTTGGAGCCATTTTCAGCCACTGCAGATTCCAAGGGACATTCTTTCCTGATTCCTGACTTCATTGGACTTTTCTATCGTACCGTGTGCTGGTCGAGCCAACGGGTGCAGTCAAACCAACCCCTTTTCACATGGCCAGAGTGAAGCTACCAACTGTAGCCAACTAGGATCATTAACAGGAAGGAGGCCATAGCAAATTAGACATTTTGGGACCTTCACCATAAGTCAGTTAATAATCTATGTGGGGGTGTAAATATATTTGACCCATGGGATCATTTCAGAATACACTCATTCCGTCTCCCAAAAATAGAAACTTTATTAGAAGGTTATTAAATTTATTAAAGCTGTGCTTCCCCCAGTGGTGCAAGGTTGATCTTCGGATACTCACCGAAGAGCCGTAGCAGGTGCTGAGAGCCATACAGATATGAGGGCGGCGGAGGCTGATCACTCAGAGGGTAGTTGTCAGGCGTTAGTCTCCAACTCAGGACCTACAGCATGTGACGGGATTCAGTGTCACTGAGCATGAAGAGATTAACAGATCTACTCGGCATGTCTCACGGCAGAGGCGCAGATGAGTGGGTTATAAATAGAGTGTGTGCACTGTACTTCAGGAGTCTGAAGTAAGCAGCTGCCGCTGCGGAAGAAGCACGTTGCAGATGTTGTCTTAAACAGAGCAGAAAAGAGGGAGCAGGTGTTTGCTACAGCTGTGTGACAACAGTGTCAGAGTGCGCTTTCACAATGCTAAATTAGACTGCAAAAGACAACACGAAGCGCTTTCATGCTGATGTAGAAGAGCATAGTCTAAACTTTACACATACGAGACCCGCCATTGCACCGGCTGATTGTGAATAAACATGAATTTTAGAAATGGAAAGCAAGGTAAAGATAATCAACAACATCAACAAATGAGAAATCTGTTTCAGGACAAATTTGAATTTTGCAAATAAATAAATGAGCAATCTAAACAGGTTTTGGAATGGAGTTACTTAAATGGACATTAGACTATGCAGCGATAGATTGATGGATGCTGGGCAAAGATGGAAAATAATAATAATAATAGTACTAATAATAAATAACTAATAATGAAATATAAATGTTTAAGATCTCAAAGAAAGCGCAATAATGCACATGAACTCAAACAGCATATATGTAATGTCTTTTTTAACCAACACTGGGTAAAAATTCCCCTTTTTCTTCTTTTTAAATGAGCTTTTTGGGAGAATTTATGTTTTTTGCTCCTGTGCTTCTCCTATAGTTGTGGAGTGAAAATCACTTTTACACCCACTACCAGGGGAAAACAAACAAACAAACAAAAAAACAAAAAAAAACAAAAAGAACACACATTATGCTTTGAGCAGCCCCTTGTGGACAGCTGTAAATGTGCATTTCTCTGGACAAGCTGAGAGAAATAGAACCTGCATCGGAGGTAAAGAAACATGTAGACTGAGGTAGTAAACTAAACTACTGGGTTTTACACAAATATGAATCAGGATTGTGCAGCATTACGCATTTTTCGCAAAAGGAACACCAAAGTTACATACTGCTTAAGCAGCATGCCAGGTCTGGAGTGGGACATGATTTTCCATATAAAAGTGAATAGACCATCAATATGATTTTTAAGGTGGTTACAGGTGATTTTTGCCATGTAAAAAAAAAAAAAAAAAAAACCTCTAGATACATCAACTTTTAGAATATAGAAATTAGGACTAGATCTACCTGGATCAGCATTAGAGAGAAAGATAAGATTTGTGGAGGTTTACAAATGACGCAAAATAAATAAAATAGATGTTTCTGGTTGAAATATTGGTCAAATTTGAATATTTGTCCCATACTGATATTTTTCAAAGCAAATTATCGGCAAAAGCTGCCTTGAGCCTGGTATTATATACACATTTCTGCTTTCTACCCCCGAGTCCCAAACCAGTAAAACCGAAACTTCCCCCTCTTTGATCCATGAACCAAGACTAAGTGTGTCTTAAATCCTTAGAACGCTCACTCACTTCGTTCAGTTCGTTGTTGCGGCGGGTCTCTAGCCCTGAAAAGACACCACTACCATCCTTACTTGGCGTGAGGGGCAATGGGGACGAGGAGCCACTGTGGACAGGAGTTCCTGTGTTTATATTTTAAAAACAAACAAACAAGACAGTAAATACATAGCAGGCAAGAAACTGCTGTATAAAGGCATCATTATGTGCTTTCAAGCTACAGCAAGAGTGAATGAAAAGTGCCACCTAGTGGACACAAGATGCTGTTACTATTCCTTGTAGGTTGTGAGTCACCGCGTCAGCAGCATGGCGTTTTGCGCAAATGAGGAACTGAGTCTAGGCAGTCTTTTCTATATGACAAAAAATGAAAAGGTGGGCCACTACTGAGCCCTGTGATGAACAAAAATATCTCACTGCAGACATGTTTAGTCCTGTGTATACTTCCCTTCTGATGTCAGCAAAGCTTTTAATATACAAATAATGCTGCATTCATGCTACAACCAAGCCAAGACCATACACTAAACGGGTGCTGAATGAAGGCAAGTCTACTGCTACACTTCAATTCTATCATATAATGAAGGAATCGAACATAATGGAAGGCATTCATGGTGCCAGTGGGGCTAGGTACAGGCTTAGGTCACCAGGGAGGCCAATGTGAATCTACAGTTATTGATGTAGTGGGGGTGTAAAGTGTGTACAGTTGTTGATGCAGTGCAGAACACCTGCAAACAAAGAGCCGTTGTAATATAAGAAGGTTTTTAACCATGTGAGCGACAAATCGAAGCAGCCACGCAAAAACACCACAATCATGCAACCCCGTACACAACGTTGGGAGCGGATAACTTCCACGCCTGAAGCAAACCCCGGATCACTGATTTCAGGAGGACAACAGATCATTCGTAATATTACTAGTAATGTAGTAATATTCATAATTGATTCCTAAATTATCTAGTGTTCCCGAGTACTAATAGGACCCCCCTTCCCCCACCAATCCTGCTTCTGTTGGAGTAACAGTCTCTACTGTCCAGGGAAGGCTTGCTACTAAAGCGAAAGTGAGGTCAGGATCACCACCTCAACCCAAACTCCTAACTCATTCAAAGTATTGGATGGAGCACCATCCATCATTCAAGAGGAACACAGTTCCACTGCTCCATAGCTCAATGCTGGGGGGGCTTTATACCCCTCTAGGCCACGCCTGGCTTTAGAAATAGTGTGAATAGTCCCATTTTATTGGCAGTACTTCTAAACAGGGACTAGACAAGCTGTGTGTGTGTGTGTGGGGGGGGTTAATTTAATATTAGTTAACAGATAAACATATTAAAGAAATCAATAATTACCACCCAATTAATAACCTGATAAAGCAGCACTCACTTTTCTCCAGGTTAAGGAAGAATTTGGGCAGTGGTGTTGGTGCTTCAGAGAGCCTGCGTTTGGGCTGGGGTGAAGCACTGCTGCTGCTGCCCCCTCCTCCTCCTCCACCGCTACTCCCTGCTCCTCCTCCTCCTCCTCCTCCCCCCCCACCTTCAGCGGCCCGGTCCCCTCCTGAGGTGTTGCGTGTGGAACGTCTTAGAGACTGGGTGGAATCAGAGTCAGGATTGGTGCAGCGCCGGCGCTTTGGCGTGGTCGCTGCAGTGACTGGGGTGGTGGACGTCTCGCTGAGAGGAGGCTGGCTGTCTGTGGACTGAGGGGTGGAGGGATTCAGGCCTGGGCTAGGGGAACGTTCTCGAAGAATCCTAGGAAAGAATAATAAGAGCAAAGTGGCATCGTGTTCAGCTTTTAAAAACCAGAAGGCGGTTAAATTGATTGCTGGCAAAAAATCGAATTCATACAATTTCACTACAATTATTTAAGCAGCCAATCATGTGAAATGTGAAAAATCATGCAGACAGGGGCCAGCAGCTTCAGGTAATGCTCACATCAACCATTAGAACTCTGTTATTCTGAGTGTGGCATGATTGCTGGCGCTAGACCGTCTGCTTTGAGTACTTCCAGAATTGCTGATCTGCAGAGATTTACAGGGATCTCCAGAATTTACTCAATGATGTAAAACATCCAGTGAGTGGTAGTTCTGCAGATGGAAACACAAGGTCAACAGAGAACAACCAGCCGACAAAGGTTACAGTAACTGCATAAACCACTTGTGTACAATTGTGATGAGCAGAAAAGCATCTCAAAATGCACAACACAGCACTTCAGATTCCACTGCTGTCAGCCAAGAACAGAAAGCTGAGGCTGCAGTAGGTACAGACTCACCAAAACTGGTGAAAATGTAGCCTGGTCTGAGGAATCTTGACTTCTGCCGAGGTACACGAATAGTAGGGTCAGATTTTGCTGCCAACTCAATGAATCCATGGACCCAACATGCTTAAAAGGGAACAACGAAGCCTGCGAGTGGTGGTGTGATAGTAAGAGGAACGTCTTCTTGGCCCACTTCAGGCCTGTTAATATCAATGTATCTTCAATTGACTGACACAGTCAATTTCAGTATTTATTTTTAACTGTGTGGATACCTTCATGGCTGCAATTTACCCATCTTCTAATGGTACTTCCAGCATGATAATGCATCAAAACAAATGTACAATCATGCAGTTGTTGTCCGACGACTGTGTGTCAACCACTTCAAAACCATCACCACTTTTTCTGAAACCAAGTCTTTGAGGGATTGGAACCTTTGAGGGATGCCTTCCCGAAGCAGCAGGTTTCCAGGGCCAGAGGACGCAAAGCAGCCCCAGAGCATCACAGAGTCACCTCCATGCTTTACTGTAGGCAAGGCGTTTTTAAACGTATGCTTAATTCTTCCTCCTCCAGACATACCACTGATCCATAGGCCTGAAAATATTGTGTTTACTTGCTCCACAGAACAGAATCCCCCTTACAGGGCTAATTTAACTGTTTTTTGTTGGTTTTTTTATATGTGACATTTGAGGCGACCTTTTCTTGCACTTTTTGGTCAGTAGAAGTGTATTGGCATGAAGGCTTCCTGTGTTTAGTATTCCCTTACTGTGCAAACTGAAACCTCAATGCCTGCTGCTAATAAACCCTGCTGCAGCTTTTGCAATCACTTGAGGTTTTTTGGACCAGCTGCCTCCTCAGCAAACCGGTGGCAGTGGGTAACCACTTCCTCTTTCTGTCAAGACTAGGTAGTGTAGCCAGTGTTGCTTTAACTCTGAACTTGTGAACTCTGCTTCCAGCTGGATCTCTAGGAACATTCAGTGCTGCCTTTGCTTTCTTTGTGCATCATTTTCCTTGTTTGTGCAAGGCAATGATCTCTACTCGAAACTTTCTGGACAACTCTCTTGACTCTTTGCCAGTCCAGATATTTGAGGTGTTTTCCCCTCACCGGGTGCAACTAATGAAGCCCCTGATTTGCCACCAGATAATTGTGGTTCTGTCCAAGGGGTTGAATACTTCTGAGACTGTAGTCATCGTTAAAAGTGCCACTGTGTTGAATTTGGAGAAAATGTGTTATATTAGTTGCGTTAAGATATTTTAACAACATTTTGCTCATAAACCTGCTGAGGGTTAAATGACTGATTGCAACTGTAGAGCACAAACCTATGCACTGTACTTAAATTGCCCAAATGTAAACATGCCGGTGAAATCTGGTCACCCTACCTGGTAGAGCATCCTGCACCATCGTTGATCGGCTGGAAAAATTTGGACGAGCTGACTTTCTTGAACTGACCCTGCTCGTTGGGATACAGGAGGATTAAGGGTAAAGTGAAGTCAAAGGTGATCCTCAAGCCATCCACCATCTCCTTACAGAGCTCCTCACTGCAGGCAGAGAACACAAAGAACCACGTGTGGATCATGGGAGGAACATTTAGCCACTTACTCGGTTTCCTTCCGCTCTCTAAAATCAACCCTGGTACGAACCCTCATACTATTTACTTAACACTACATTTCCAGGTCAATTTATAGGTCAAGCTGCACGACCACTTCACACCTCAAACCCTATTAAAAGCAAAACTGGCATCATCCCAGGGAAACTTACTTCTTCTCTGGTGGTACATAGTGCGGGTTCATGTTGGACTGTGTTGAGCTTTGAGGATGTCGATAGCGCTCGTTGGCAGAAAAAGCAGCATTTATAGTGAAGTGCTTCACGTAGGACTCCAGAATGTTCACTATGTTCATCTGGCACGGGAGCTTCACCAACTGGAGACAAGGTGGATACATCAGTCAAACCAGTCATGTGTTCTAATACACTGCAAGGTGTACTGCACTTATAGAACGTGAACATATACCCACAGACCTAGGGATGTACCAATCAGGTTATTTTGCCCCCCCCAATTTGATTCGAAGCTCTTAATGCTGACTATCAACCGATACCGATCCGATCCAATCCAATCCAATGTAAATTATAGTCACACGGTTTAGATCCGATGAGCTTTTTTTTTTTTAAGTTTTGGTTCAGAAGAGACATTTCTTAAAATTATAATCCAGTCTGACTCTCCTCCCTGATCAATCAGCTCTGTGCTCCTCTACAACACTGCAGTCTAATCACTTCCTGTGTGTGTGTGTGTGTGTAGTGGTACACATTCTGGACTATCTAGATATCTGTTGTTGGTCTACTGATGTGAAGTGGGTGTGTGGGTAAATGTGCTGCAATTTGCGTTTCTACAGCGCGTGTATTAGCGTTAGCCTCCAATGGTTCTAAATGTGCTCTTCAGTGCTGGTTTAAAAACCAAAGAGAATTGTTTCAGTGACAGATTCAGATAGTATGATCTTTTTTCATGCTCCACTATAAAATAGCTCCCACTGCAGACTCTTACTTAACTTCTGAGAACGTCCGCACTGCAGCCGGCTGGACAAAAATGTCTGTTAACAATGCCTTGAGGACACCAGATGGCGCTCTGAACACTGTGGTTAAAACTGGGAACTGGATTGCGCTTAAAATATCAGATACACTAAAATCTGCCTGAATCGGACATTGCCATTCAGTATCTAGCATTTTCTTCTGAATAACTCAGAATGAGACTTAATATTAAATCAGTAAGAAATCAAAAGGAGAGACTATTTTCTTTCCTTAATTGTCTGATCATTTCCACCATGCAGACATCAATCATTAAACAGTTCATTTTCGTCTGTTACCTCTTGAAAGAACAGTGTTGTAACGCACAGAAAAATTACCTTCTTTCTCTTGTTGACGTAATAGCAGTCCTCTTCCAGCTTCTTCTTGAGGACATCAGGGATGTCTATATTTATGGCAATGGCCTTATCCTCACTCTCCCTCTTGGCGTGTGTCTCTTGCTCTTCCCTCTGTGTTGAAAAAACAATGCATGCGATGCATTTGGTATTGTAAGAGGTACTTTTGATACTTTTAATTAAAATAGACTCCCAAACTGTCTTGCAAAGCGGACTGAAAGCTACACTGTAAAAAAACCCTAAGACATGTATTTAAAATGTTTACATTTTTTTTCATTAATTTTAAACTAAAGAAAATTTATTTTTAATGAGCTGGTAGAAAATAATTTTATGAAAAATATTCAGTTATATTTATGCCTATTTTTCCTATGAGATGTCTTTTCATTAGCAAACAAGTTTACTTATTTAAAGAAATACAGCTAATTTAGCTTGTTTTAAGAAATAATGACAACTTTCTCAACATAATTACTATTAACCAGTAAAAGAATCTCCAGTGAGAAGAATATTTTATCATAATAACAAAATTAAAGGGCCCTGGATTTGCATATTTTATTTTTTTTATTTTAGTTAGTTATTTGTTTTGTCAAGATCAAGTGATATATCCCCCAGGCAAGTGTACATTTTCTCCAGAATGCAGTGGGTAGAGACGCTGATCATCTTAAGAGCTTAGAGCACACATTTAATTATTATTGAATATTTGATCAAAACACCTGCTAACCCCATTTTCTAAATGCAACAGTATTTTATAGCTTTGATAAAATGTATAAACAAACAGAAAAACTTTTTTTTGAGTTCTTGGTATCTGAGCTCTTGAGAAAATTATTCGGATTTTTACTTGATATCTATTAACTACGAAACTATTAAATCATGAAAAATGGAGTAAATATAGTAAATATAGATGCAAATCCATGGGCCTTTAGGGCTTCTGTAGATATATATATTATATATATACACACACATACATACATACATACACACACATATATACACACACACACACACACACACACTATAAAACGCTCACCACATATGGAAACACTAACCATTTCTTCCAAATCCTCAGATGACTCGCTCTCGCTTTTTAAAGACTCTGGATCGGAATCGTCCTCGTCGCTGTCATCAGATGACGAGATCAAAGCTGGATCACAGCAAAGCAAACGAACAGAAACACTCATGACATGAACACACACAAATCTGACAAACTACCGTGTCATGAACAGCAAACTGCATCTTAGCAGTTAAAAAAAAAATGCCTTTTTAACCACTTACAAGCATCATCGCTCTCCTCCTTTTCCTCTTCAGGTAAGCCTTTCAGCACAGAGTTAACACCAGGCAAACGACAGCGTCGCTTCCTCCATCCCTTCCTCCTCCTACCAGGGAAAGTAGTGTGTGAGACAAAGTGTGATACAACTGTTGAAACACATGCATACATGTATGGATTCCCCACTGACCGGCATATTTACATGCACCCTGATCCAAACACAGCCAGTCCAACCACTTCACTAGCTTATAAGGAAAGTGCAGGACGACACTGGGTGCTCCATGCTCCAAAGGCTGGGAAACACTGCATTAATAAACAGTGTTTATTCAGCTTTCCACACAGCGCTTTTGGGAACCTGGCCCACATTTATATGGTGGTTGAATCTCGTTAATCTATCTTTAGCCCGTGGGTTGGCTTCCAATGTGCTACAGACTCACTATATAGTGCACTAGATAGATAGTGCACTAGACTATGGAAATACTGTGTGCCTCATCTCCAATACAGTGTCATTACAGGACACAACTGAGCAGATTTAATAAGAACAAACAAAAAAATGGTTAAAGAGAGAAACCTCACATGCGAGCCAAAGCCTTGCGTGCCAGTTTACGTTGTAATTTCCGATTTTCCTCCGAATCTCTGAGAACATGATCCTCTGCAGCCCAGCGATCCCAACTGGGAATAGAGCAAAACAGGAGAGAGCGCCCGTCTGAAGACACAGCTTAGCCCCGTACCGGCACACAATGCATGGCTAGCTGGGTCACACTCGGTTCAACAATTCAGCAAGCAGTTAAAAATGGCTTTCCTGGCCTAAAATGCCTCAGAATACATTAAGAAAGAAGAGCTTAAAGACACGGTGCAGCTTTAATTCGTGTCTTACCAGGACAGCTAGCTAAGCTGACAGCCTGTTAGCTCGCTAGCTAAGAGCTAACCCAGCTGCTGAGGAGCGGCGCGGGCTGCTTCTTACCTTCGGTTCCAACCATTGAAGTGAATCAGATACTTTGGGACCCGCCTGCCCTTCTCATCTTTTCCTACTACAATGTCGACCACCTATAGATAAAAAGGGAAAAGACCGCATTAACACACACACGGGGTATGAAGAAGCTGGAGTGCCACTGGTATCCAGCGAGGATTGCACTGATTCATCCAAAACGCCCCCTGACAAAAAAACACACACACACAGAGGAGGAGGAGGGGCAGCTAGCACTGATTTTTAGACTTTCTTTATTTTTAAGTGTTTTTATAAATATTAATTATTAATTATTTTACACAATAAAAAAAAACATCTTACCGTGCTTAGAAAATGCGCGTTAACTGTGCAACGCCAGCTAGCCTGTGCTAGCTAACCTGCGCTAGCTAGCTAACTAGATAGCTAAAAAGTCTCGGGGAAATATAGCTAGCTACCACAAAAAAAAAAGTGTCCCACCATAAGCATACCTAATTATTAAGAGATCAACCAGCAGTTTTGCGTCCAACCACAAAAACTGAAGCTGCTCAATATTTCAAACACAATGAAACTCCCTTTCCGATTTGCGTGTCTTGATTTGGCCTGATCGTTAAACTCACACCCACACACAACATCCTGGAGCAAGACGATCCGTATGGCTGACAGATCCGACTAAATCAAAATCAAGGAGCGCAGACAGGAAGAGAAGATTCCTTCAACCAAACTAGCTGGGATCCTCAAACGGCTCTCTGCAGTCAGCTCCCCCAACGTGTGTGGAGGGGAAATGGGCTCCAGTGGGGTGGCAAATTACTGCAACCAAGCCAAAGACATGTTCGTTGCTAAAATCGCTAAAAAGTCTTGTCATACGCGATTCACGACTCGAGCCTCCGGACGGAGTGAGAGAAGTGTGATGGGACCCTGCCTGCAGCTGTAAACACGTGCTGTTTATTTGTTTACTCCTGGTTAAGCCACAGTCACAGTGACAGCTGATTAACCCCCTGTTAAAAAAAAAAAGTTTAGTAAGGTCAGTGCATTAGCTAGCTGTTAAGGATCTGCTTCAGGAGTTTATATGGGCTATGAGTGGATCATTAAACCCCTGTGTATTATTTTAAGACACATATTTGAGTTTTTAGAGGTCTCTAATCTTAAATATTATTATTTCATACTATCTAAATAACAACAGTAATATATAATAAATGATCAGATCAGTTTATTTTCATGCTCATTACCCGTGCCCTGCATGCGCCAGAAAAATACATCTAGATTTCCAAGTTTGATATTGACATTTTAGAAGAACTGAGTTTTTAAACATGTTTTAGTTTGTTTTAAGAAAAACTACTGTTAGCAATATAATCTGAAGCTATGAAATATGATACAAATTACATTTATTCACTTATTTATTTTTTAAAGCAATTGCTAAGACGGTCTAATAAACACTCCAGGGTTATATCATTTGAAATGATGGCAATTATTTGAAGGGTTAAGCCTGAATATTAAGTAGCTAGCTGGTTATTCAGACTTTTAGTGCACCTCCTGCTGTGCGCAGTTAGTTAGCCAGCCTTCATACACAACTGACCAGCTGACAGGCCCAGTGTCAGATAAGGCGAAGTAGGGAAATGCTAGCTGTCTGTCTGTCTGATCACAACACTAAAACCAAGACCAAAAACAACTACAGCGGCTCGTCTGATCTGCTCAAGGCTCAGAGCAACATCACAACTTTCAGTAACTCTGAAAACGCGAGTCTCTGAAGTGACATGTCGGAGTAAACACGCCCCAGGCACGCCAGCGTGTTCCCGCTGCGCCGAGGCGAAGTGCACACAGTCAGGACACGCAGTCAAACATTAAAACTGTGCCCAGCTGTAAATGTCTGGGCTGCTGCTGCTGCTGCAGGGCACTCCGTATGTAACGCAGTGAGCTACAAACGCACCCGCGGCTGCCTGAAACACGGCGCACTGATGGGCTCCTGGGCTAAGTTACCTTTGCATCGTACAGCACTTTGGCCTTTGATGGGTCGGGTTCGAAGCAGAGGACCTTTTCTCCTTTGCGGAATTTAAATTTCATTCCCCGAGAGTTCATTTGTTCATCATGGCGATGTGGAGAGGAGGAATCGTGGACCCCCCGCTCCTTAACCCGTTCTCCGCCGGGCTCCTATCCCGCTCAAAACAAGGATGGAAGTGCGCAAGGCCTTTCCAGCGAAAACGCGAAAAACACGCTCGGCGTGTCCCTAGAGGCCGCCGTAGACAGGCGTGGCGTCACAGCGATGAGCGGGAAGATGGTGTTGGGATGTAAACAACACCGGATCACATAATAAGAACATATTAGTTAAAATATTAAATATATAAAAATACGTTACAATAAAGCAGTAATAAAAACACTATTATTATTATTATTATTATTATTATTATTACATTACATATTACGACATTAAAAGTAATGGAGTACAACCTAGTCCTTGAGCCTGCAATTAATGCCCAAAATATTTATTGTAGGCCAGCTAACTTTGACATAAATAAGCTGAACCTTAAAAAACTTAATAAAAGTGAAAAATGAAAAGAAAATATACATATATATATATATGTATGTGTGTGTGTATATATATATATATACACACACACATATATACTTTTTTTATTTTTCACTTTTATTAAGTTTTTAAAAATATTTTATATAAATTATATATATATATATATATATATATATATATATATATATATATATATATATTTTTTTTTTTTTTTTTTTTTTTTTTTTTACTTTTATTAAGTTTGTCCAGAACAAACAGAAGAAACACAAGATAATCACAAGAAAGTGAAACTAGTGCAAATGGTGACGTCCCTTCACACAGTGAGCCAAACCCGGAACGGATCCGGTCTGCAGAACTGGACCAAAATCATTTATTTAATAATGCGGCCATTTCTTTATTAATAGGTATTTACTTCAACTCCTAAGCTTTCTTTAATTTGACTTGAAAGTCTCAAATAACAATAGGTGGGGTTACAAAACTGATAAAATAATGAAAAACAATGAAATTCAACACAATTCAATGTGCTTTAAAGGGCTTTCTATCCTAAATACTGAACAATTTCTAAATCCAAATAAATATTAAGAGTGAATATCAGCACCATCATACTGAAAAAGTATTTTATTGATAGAGTTTTTTGATAGGGTAGGTTTTAGATCTTCATACTCGAAATGAACTGTGAACTGCAGCATTTATGTTTATGAGTATTATTTGTAATGTAAAGCTATTACCGGCAGACTGCTAAGACTGTTAGTTTTCATGGCTGCCTAAAACCTGTGCAAAGTACCGCACATTGTATGCAGTGTGTACTCCATAGATTTCAATAGCATCTGCAGTATTTACAACAGTCTTAGGGTCACTCTCCATGTTCAACCATAGAAAACAGCCTCAGTGCACTACATAGGCCTAGGTTTGCCCACAAGAGGTCACCCTTCCCTCATTCTTCATGATCTAACCTTGTAGTAGACCACACTGTTTCTCAATCCTGGTCCTGGAGTAACTTTGCCCTGCATGTTGTAGGTTCTCCCTGCTCTAATACTCCAACTTTACATCAGGAACATAATCTTAATTTGTTTATTAGTTGCATCAGAAATGTGCAGGGAAGTTGAACCCTAGGTCCAGGACTGTGCACCACTGCAGTAGATTTCTCAACTCTAGACGTCTTGGCACCATTGACAAAGATAAATATCCATTGCGATGTCCTATTTTCAGAATGTGGTGCAGGTCTGCTGATAATTAATGACACAAGGACTTTTCATTTACACTGGGGAGCAGATTAGGAGGGCTATTTCTGCTTGCAGAGCCTTGCTGTATTTATAAAGTGGATGATTCCTCCATTTAGAAACAAGACATAGATGGAATGTCCTCATACTGTACTTTGCGTCTTTCATTTATTCCATTTCTAGTCAAAACAGCCACCATTCATAACAGCTTCCACTCCTTTTAAGATAGTAGAGATGTTTCCACACCTCCATTCAGTCTTAGAAGTTGGAGCATTTGCTGTTCTTCTGCATCCAAGTCATCCTAAACCCATTCAATCATGTGGATTATTGTCTATGTAATCTCTAGAAAAATGAATAACTTCTATATAGTGGCAGTTTTAGCTGTATTGACTGATAGGCCGCTTTCTACAGCCTAAATATCTTGTCAGTCAATCACTGTTGGTTATTATGTGGTGTGCCAAATAATCAATCAATCAACCTTTGTATTATTTAGTTCATTAGTTCAATTTTCCCTTTTTTCCCCAATACATTGCTGCCAGTAAACTCATGCGCAAATAACATAACTCCTCTACCGCTAGCTTCGCTCCCGATACTAGGAGAGTAAGGATCTCCCCCAATACATGCAAAGTCAGCCAGACTGCCTCTTCCCAAACTGCCACCGATGCAGCATTGCTGGCCAACTGACACACTCAGAGGAAAGCACCGGGTCCCCAGCTCTGCCACACCAGCTAACAGATGCCTCTGCCAGCCAACATTACGCTTAAGAGTGCTGAGGGGAGAGAGCACGGCCAATTGTGCTCTCTCAGACTCCAGGCGCCGATGGCAAAGCGGCCTGGCTTGGGATTCAACTTCACAACCCCCGGGCCACAGGGAATCAACCTTTATTTAAACAACGTAGCAAAGCTGGTACATAAGGTTGAAAATTTAAAATAGGAATTGAAATAATATACAAGTAAGATATAAAACAATTATGATCAATTAAAAACATATAAAGTCAAACAGCAAAAATATTGATAATAAATGAATACAAATTGGTAGAAAAAATGGGTTACATCTGGGTTACTTCATGTGGCTAATAATATGCAAATATGCTAGAATATGCAACTTTGCTCATTGCACAGCAATTATTACTGGTGTTTCAGTTCTGCTGGAAGGACTTCTGCTTGTGGAAGGTGTCTTGGAGAGACGGATGCGTTTACACTGCTGTAACATGTGGCTCAAGTGCGTCTCGGTCCACCTTCTGAAGTGGTTCGAGTCTTGGGTGTGTTTACACTCTCATTTTTTTTCTCAGGTTTTAGTATTAACGTCCTCATATATTGTAGAATAGCCTCAAATCTTAGTGAAATTGTTATAAGCAGCCAATAAGTTTCACAACATCAGTGTTTTACCACCATATTTCATTATTAGGATGACGTTCTCCACCTTTTTTGACAGAATGTGTCCTCTGAGTGGACAGATTTGGCCTCATTAATGCACATCAGTTTGTTACAGTACAGTTACAGGACTTTCCAAGTGATGTTTTTTTTTGTTTTTTCCCCCCTACTTTTATCCTTGCAGGTCTGTCGTTTGTTGGGCTATCCGGTGTCGACCAGAGAAGGATGGGTTCCCCTTTTGTTAGAGGAGCCTTGGTTCCTCTCAAGGTTTCTTCCTCTCGATCTGAGACCCTGATCTCTGTAAATCTGCTGACAGATTTGTGAGAATATCTGAAATTAGCTTTGCTGCATTTGCAGCCTGAATGCACCAAAAAGACTTTGGACTAAATTGGATTCAAGCCACATACATTCAGAATCTATGTGGTATCAAATCGGATTCACATTCAGATTTCTGGACTCTCACGATTTCCTAAGTGCACATTTACACATTTTACCATAAATAACCTAGTGTTAAAGCTTTTCACATGTTTTACTACGCATGATGTAGTTTTACTGCTTCATTAAAGATTTGAGGCTAAAAGCGTTATCAGTGAATGTTACTGGAGGAGCCTATTAGCCTCTTAGCTTAGCTGACCAGGTCAGCCTGCATTACTGTCATGCTCTGTTCATGTTGTAGTTGATGAATAGTGCAGTAGTGCTGTGATGTACAGCTTGACCCTTCTGTTAGCTAGTCGTAGTTCACGGACCAGGCCAAACTCCCAAACTGGTCAATGCTAGTTCATGCTACACTACAGTGGAGGAAATAAGTGTTTGATCCCCCACAGATTTTGAAAGTTTGTACTCTGACAAATAATTAAACAGTCTATGACTTTTATGGTAGCTTCATTTTAACCGTGAGAGATGGAATATCAAAAAGAAAATCTAGAAAATTAAATAATATTTACATAAAAAATAATTTGCATTTCATTGAGGGAACTAAGTATTTGATCCCCTAAAAACCATGACTAATGTTGGCTCCCACAGACCACTGACACACCCTAATCTCAGTGAAGTCGTTACCTGCATTTAGGACAGGAGAGACACCTGTCCCAAATTGTCACCTATGTAAAAGACCACCTGCCAAGAGACTCAGTGACATCTGAGTCTGGCAGTGACTCAGAGATATATGTCCGAATGTTTGTAGACACCCCCTTCTAATGATTGCATTTAACTGCTCCCCCTTGCACCCTTTGCTGACACAGATGTGCAAATTCTTGTAGAGAAATATTGCCAATAGAATAGGACTCTCTGGAGCAGATAATCATGAACCGACTGGCACCATGCTGCCTAATGCCATGCGTGTGCTGGAGGGGTAGACAGTGGAACTGTGTTCTCTGGAATGATGGTTGGTGCTCCGCTCCATCCAATACCTTTGGGGGGGGGGGGGGGGGGTTTGGTGAGTTAGGGAGGAGAACTCTTGTTTCTGAATGCAATCAAATCCTCACAGCAATAATCCAACAAAAGCAGGATCAACTCGTTTTTAATACCCTGGATTTCAGAGGAAACACTGAATGAGCAGGTGTCCCAATACTTTTTTTCCATAGTGTAGCAAGAAATCTATTACATAGAAATCTTAGAAAACACTCAGTTTGAAAAGATCAGATTCAGGAGACAAATCGGTCAGGGTGAGCAAAGCCTCGGTGACCTCAACACGCAAGCAGCGACGGCTTTTCCTCAGCCTCTCAGTCTCAACTGTGAACCTTTTTCTACCTGCAGATCTATCTCAGCTTAATCTTGCAGAATTGGATGATGTTCCCACATGGTTTCACAGCGTGAAAAGCTCAGTTTAGTCAGACAGTTACTCCGATAATCAAGCTATTTCCCATAGCTCTGTCTCAGCATTCACACATTCAGCCTTTTGATTTTAGTGTGTGAGCTTCTCAGGGACACATACGAGCCCTTGAGTTCTAATTGAGTCCTGATTAGCCGGATCAGCACACGTCGGACTGGATGCCAGAACGCTTCATTCACTGCAATCTGTTTACACCTCAAATTCCAAAAAGGGTGGTTCTGTGTGTTGCAGTTTAAATATGTTTAGTCAGCTTTAAAGCGGCACGTTCCTTTCTAAATTTAGAAGCCCTTGGCAAGACTTCAGTTTGTCCCAGCCGTGGACACAGAGAGGAATAGAGAGAGCGCATTTGGTGAAGCTAGCGTTTAAGAGTACCCTCTGCCCTGCACTGTTTCACTTTATCTCAGTCAGTTCATAAGTTCAGCGTGATGCTAAGTACCCTGTGTATCTGTGGGTTTCCCATGGGGCTCAACGATGTGGACAAAGGGCTAGTATCGCTGTATGATCCTTTGAGTATTTAGGGCTGGCCTGCATACTCTTTGTCCAAATAACTGACCTATCGATGTGTTACACAAATATCCTGATTCATCAGAACTCCCATAGAAAAGCTCATGTGGACCTGTGATCGGTCAAGATGCTCACAAAAAGCAATGTGATTGGTTAAAGGACGTTTTTGCAGTTGGAATTTATATATGAAGGTTTATGAGAGAAATAGACTTCTACTGTTTATTTTGGAGAGCTGAGGCACTGTTTCCTCTAACCCCTCCATGCGGAGGCTGTACTTTAGACTGACTCTCACTGTGAGTTATTTCTGTGGCTCTAAAGGACACTACGTTACAAAGCTGAAGAGAGTAATACACAGTCAGTATCATCAGATTTTAACTGAAGCCATAAAGATTGAGACTTTCAGCTTTATTAAAAAATTAATTAACAAGAAATATTTCAAGTGGTTGCTATGAAGTCGCTAAGGGGTTGCTAGGTGTTTGCAATGGTATCCCAGGTGGTTGCTATGGTGTTTCTGAAAGTTTGCCATGGCCTCCCAAGTGTTTTTTATGGTTTGCTAATTGTTGCTTAGTGATTAGTTGGGGATTGCTAAATGGTTGCTATGGTATCCCAGGTGGTTGCTATCTTATAGCTAAGTGATTAGTAGGTGGTTGCTGGGAGTGAGTGGTTGCTGAGTGGTTGCTAGGTGTTATCTTGTGTTATCTTATGGTATGCATCAACCATTTAGTGCTGCTAAGTGGTTGCTGTGGTCTCCCAGGTGTTTTTTACATTGTTGCTAAGTGTTGCTTAGTGATTAGTAGGTGGTTGCTATTGTGTTGCTAAATGGTTGCTATGGTATCACAGGTTGTTGCTATGCAATAGCTAAGTTATTACTAGGTGGTTACAACTGCTATGGTATCCTTCGGGGGCTGCTGAGTGGTTGATAGGTGTTTACAATTGTATCCTAGATGTTTGCTATGAGTGTTTGCTAATTGGTTGCTATGATCTCCCAGGTGGTTGTTACTGTGAAGCTAAATGATTGCGATGGTATCCAAGGAGGTTGCTATGAAGCTGAGTGTTTGCTAGGTGTTATCTTCCGTTATTTATGTTGACTGTTGAGGTCTTCCTGAGTGGACACTATGGTATCCCAGGTACTTGCTATAGTGTTGCTAGGTGTTTGCTAGCTGGTTGCTATGGTATCCCCAGTGGTTTCTTGGTGGATGTTAGATAGGTGCTACAGGTGATTGCTATGGCATTTCAGGTATTTGCCATGATGTTGATTTGACTTGACTCTTGTCTTGATGTTGCTTAGTGGTTACTAGATTTTCGCTATGTGGTTGCTATGGTGTTACCAAATGGTTGTTAATGTTGATGGCAGGGTGTTACAAGTGTATTTGTATCATCGTTACATTTGAAGGGTGCCAAAACATTTGTACCCCATTCATTCCTATGGGAAAAATTACCACAGAAATCCGTTGCTATGCTGAAACCGTATGGGATGAGATACTCAGCGAAATTCCGGCCGAAAAATCCCTACCTGTAATGTTTTGCCTAAGCAGTTTGGTCAGATTTAGCATAAAGGAGTGCTGTGAGGTTGCGTTCAGACACAAAATGTGTTGAAATAGCGATGACATAGTGATAATAAAACTCATGATCACATGATCATTTCTGAAAGTGCAGCTATTGCTAATATTTTGATTAGTGGTTCATGAGAAAAGCGCCTCTGTAGCAAAAAGGCCGCTCCTTCTGGAGTAAACAGCCTGAGTGAGCCAGGTTTCTTGATTTAGAACTGTTGTCGTAAAGTAGTTACTCATGTTGCCTGCTGGCGAGGGAGACACTCCGTACACTTTGTACGTGCGTGAAAACGGACTTTGCTTTCGCTCAAACTCATTGAAGTGTCCCGTTTCAGGGGCCTCGGACCGGAGCGTCCAATCGAAACAGTGTGTGCCTCTTAGCATTTGCGTGGAAGCACATGTGTGTGTTGTGTGGGCCCGTATGTGCAATGATGTCATCCTCTGTGCCGACCCCTGGGTCAGTTTCTGTTCTGTTCGACTGATTTCACCACTGGCCGTCTTCTGTCTGTCCCACCCACTGCATGTGTGTGTGTGTGTGTGTGTGTACAGAGACAGAGAGAGAGAGAGAGAGAGAGAGAGAGAGAGAGAGAGAGAGAGGGAGGAAAGGGGCCTCTTTTCCTTCTACCTATCTTTCATGCTTGTTTTTCTTCCACTTCTTTTTGTCCTGCTATCATCATACAAGCAGTGATGGTGGGTTCAAGGGGTTCTTGCTGGGATTAGGTCATCTGTCCCCGAGAATAAACCCCAAGAAATCACTGTTCTCCTTTTATCTTTTGGGTGTCTTAAACTACAATCGTTTGTTACAATCATGTTGGTCGAGCCATGTTTGAAAACAGCTGTAAAATGCTTGATAGTACTGCCGTCCATTCAAAAACACTCGTTTTTTTCCTCCATCGTTTGAACCATGTACACTACTCTGTACACAGAAAGGCTATAAAATGACTTGGATTTACATATTTTTACACTGACATCGATTGAAAGTTACAGAGGTTTCTTCCTCCTCCTGTGAAGCTGCCATTTTGGAGATTTCATTGCACAGTGACGATACGCTCAACCTGACCATATATTCACATATATCAACAAGGTTTGGGCATATAAAGAAAAAATGTCAAATATAAAACATTTTATATATATATATATATATATATATATATATATATATATATATATATACACACACACACACACACATATTATAAATATGTAATATATGTAGGATATAAAGTATATTGCTGCCTCCCCACAAAGGACCTTGTATCTCCATCTCCTTCTGACATCAAGTGAATCTAACAGTTGTTCTTTATATTGTCAGGACATCATGATGAACGGACCAATAGAAATGCTCCAAACTGAAACTCATTGACTTCCATCGAAAGTTGAGGAAGGTTTCTTCCTCCTTCTGTAATGCTGACATTTTGAAGATAAAAGGCTTTTGTGTGACATCGACAAGTTTCTTTCATATACTGTTAAATATAAATGAAATGGACAGAAGTATTGGGACACCTTCTCATTCACTGTTTCTTCCAAAATCAAGGGTATATATAAAAAAACAATCCGCTGTGTTTTACTAGATTTTAGATTTTGGCCACCTCATCCCCAACTTCCCAACTCTTCCCAAAAGTATTGGATGGAGCACCATCATTGTTCCAGAGAACGCAGTTCCACTGCTCCACAGCTTAGTGCTGGGGGGCTTTATTTACCCCTCGAGCCCACACCTGGCATTAGACATGGTACCATCAGGTTCGTGTTTATCTGCTCCAGAGAGTGCTTTATTCTGTTGCCAATATTTCTCTACAGGGACTAGACAAGCATCGAAGTATAGCACTGAAGTAGCTAAATGCATTCATTAGAAGTCCACAAACCCCTTTGGGCGTATTGGATATGTCACAGATGCCATAGATCTGAAATGTAATGCCATATTTCAGATTTTCATATGCAGGCACACCACAACGATGCATATGGCCTGAATTCTGTATTAATACAAAATACTAAAGCCATTGTGCTGTAAGCGAGCTGTTACCCTGCTCCTATGGGCCATGGCAGTGGCATGGTATTGACAGATGTAAGATGTAAGCATAAGCAAAGTGACCATTTGTTTTCTTAACAGCTTGAACTAAGGTGGTCAACTCAAATGACTTACTTACACTAAAATCTATATCCACTACCATATATATATATATATATATATATATATATATATATACCACCAAACTACCAAATATCTATATTCACTACCAAATATATATATATACTACCAAACTACCAAATATCTATATCTACTACCAAACTACCAAATATCTATATCCACTACCAAATATCTATATCTACTACCAAACTACCAAATATCTATATGCACTACCAAATATCTATATCTTCTACCAAACTACCAAATATCTATATCCACTACCAAAAATCTATATCTACTACCAAACTACCAAATATCTATATCCACTACCAAATATCTATATCTACTACCAAACTACCAAATATCTATATCCACTACCAAAAATCTATATCCACTAGCAAACAACCAAATATCTATATCCACTACCAAATATCTATATCCACTACCAAACTACCAAATATCTATATCCACTACCAAACTACCAAGTATCTATATCTACTACCAAATATCTATATCCACTACCAAACAACCAAATATCTATATCCACTACCAAATATCTATATCCACTAACAAACTAC
This sequence comes from Salminus brasiliensis, assembly GCF_030463535.1. NCBI lineage: Eukaryota > Metazoa > Chordata > Actinopteri > Characiformes > Bryconidae > Salminus > Salminus brasiliensis. The sequence goes on along the minus strand of NC_132892.1, from coordinate 19,876,223 downwards.
CAAATATCTATATCCACTACCAAACTACCAAATATCTATATGAACTACCAAATATCTATATCTACTACCAAACTACCAAATATCTATATCCACTACCAAAAATCTATATCTACTACCAAACTACCAAATATCTATATCCACTACCAAATATATATATATACTACCAAACTACCAAATATCTATATCCACTACCAAAAATCTATATCCACTAGCAAACAACCAAATATCTATATCCACTACCAAATATCTATATCCACTACCAAACTACCAAATATCTATATCCACTACCAAACTACCAAATATCTATATGCACTACCAAATATCTATATCTACTACCAAACTACCAAATATCTATATCCACACCCAAAAATCTATATCTACTACCAAACAACCAAATATCTATATCCACTACCAAATATCTATATCCACTACCAAACTACCAAATATCTATATCCACTACCAAACTACCAAGTATCTATATCTACTACCAAATATCTATATCCACTACCAAACAACCAAATATCTATATCCACTACCAAATATCTATATCCACTACCAAACTACCAAATATCTATATCCACTACCAAACTACCAAGTATCTATATCTACTACCAAATATCTATATCCACTACCAAACAACCAAATATCTATATCCACTACCAAATATCTATATCCACTACCAAACTACCAAATATCTATATCCACTACCAAACTACCAAATATCTATATGCACTACCAAATATCTATATCTACTACCAAACTACCAAATATCTATATCCACTACCAAAAATCTATATCTACTACCAAACTACCAAATATCTATATCCACTACCAAATATATATATCTACTACCAAACTACCAAATATCTATATCCACTACCAAAAATCTATATCCACTAGCAAACAACCAAATATCTATATCCACTACCAAATATCTATATCCACTACCAAACTACCAAATATCTATATCCACTACCAAACTACCAAATATCTATATGCACTACCAAATATCTATATCTACTACCAAACTACCAAATATCTATATCCACACCCAAAAATCTATATCTACTACCAAACTACCAAATATCTATATCCACACCCAAAAATCTATATCTACTACCAAACTACCAAATATCTATATCCACTACCAAAAATCTATATCTACTACCAAACTACCAAATATCTATATCCACTACCAAATATATATATCTACTACCAAACTACCAAATATCTATATCCACTACCAAAAATCTATATCCACTAGCAAACAACCAAATATCTATATCCACTACCAAATATCTATATCCACTACCAAACTACCAAATATCTATATCCACTACCAAACTACCAAATATCTATATGCACTACCAAATATCTATATCTACTACCAAACTACCAAATATCTATATCCACACCCAAAAATCTATATCTACTACCAAACTACCAAATATCTATATCCACTACCAAAAATCTATATCCACTAGCAAACAACCAAATATCTATATCCACTACCAAATATCTATATCCACTACCAAACTACCAAATATCTATATCCACTACCAAACTACCAAGTATCTATATCTACTACCAAATATCTATATCCACTACCAAACAACCAAATATCTATATCCACTACCAAATATCTATATCCACTACCAAATATATATATCTACTACCAAACAACCAAATATCTATATCCACTACCAAATATCTATATCCACTACCAAACTACCAAATATCTATATCCACTACCAAACTACCAAATATCTATATGCACTACCAAATATCTATATCTACTACCAAACTACCAAATATCTATATCCACTACCAAAAATCTATATCTACTACCAAACTACCAAATATCTATATCCACTACCAAATATATATATCTACTACCAAACTACCAAATATCTATATCCACTACCAAAAATCTATATCCACTAGCAAACAACAAAATATCTATATCCACTACCAAATATCTATATCCACTACCAAACTACCAAATATCTATATCCACTACCAAACTACCAAATATCTATATCCACTACCAAACTACCAAGTATCTATATCTACTACCAAATATCTATATCCACTACCAAACAACCAAATATCTATATCCACTACCAAATATCTATATCCACTACCAAATATATATATCTACTACCAAACTACCAAATATCTATATCCACTACCAAATATCTATATCTACTACCAAACTACCAAATATCTATATCCACTACCAAAAATCTATATCCACTATCAAACTACCAAATATCTATATCCACTACCAAATATTTATATCCACTACCAAACAACCAAATATCTATATCCACTACCAAATATCTATATCCACTACCAAACTACCAAACATCTATATCCACTACCAAACAACCAAATATCTATATCCACTACCAAATATCTATATCCACTACCAAACTACCAAACATCTATATCCACTACCAAATATCTATATCCACTACAAAACTACCAAATATCTATATCTACTACCAAATATCTATATCCACTACCAAACAACCAAATATCTATATCCACTACCAAATATCTATATCCACTACCAAACAACCAAATATCTATATCCACTACCAAATATCTATATCCACTACCAAACAACCAAATATCTATATCCACTACCAAATATCTATATCTACTACCAAACTACCAAATATCTATATCCACTACCAAATATCTATATCTACTACCAAACTACCAAATATCTATATCCACTACCAAATATCTATATCTACTACCAAACTACCAAATATCTATATGCACTACCAAATATCTATATCTTCTACCAAACTACCAAATATCTATATCCACTACCAAAAATCTATATCTACTACCAAACTACCAAATATCTATATCCACTACCAAATATCTATATCTACTACCAAACTACCAAATATCTATATCCACTACCAAAAATCTATATCCACTAGCAAACAACCAAATATCTATATCCACTACCAAATATCTATATCCACTACCAAACTACCAAATATCTATATCCACTACCAAACTACCAAGTATCTATATCTACTACCAAATATCTATATCCACTACCAAACAACCAAATATCTATATCCACTACCAAATATCTATATCCACTAACAAACTACCAAATATCTATATCCACTACCAAACTACCAAATATCTATATGAACTACCAAATATCTATATCTACTACCAAACTACCAAATATCTATATCCACTACCAAAAATCTATATCTACTACCAAACTACCAAATATCTATATCCACTACCAAATATATATATATACTACCAAACTACCAAATATCTATATCCACTACCAAAAATCTATATCCACTAGCAAACAACCAAATATCTATATCCACTACCAAATATCTATATCCACTACCAAACTACCAAATATCTATATCCACTACCAAACTACCAAATATCTATATGCACTACCAAATATCTATATCTACTACCAAACTACCAAATATCTATATCCACACCCAAAAATCTATATCTACTACCAAACAACCAAATATCTATATCCACTACCAAATATCTATATCCACTACCAAACTACCAAATATCTATATCCACTACCAAACTACCAAGTATCTATATCTACTACCAAATATCTATATCCACTACCAAACAACCAAATATCTATATCCACTACCAAATATCTATATCCACTACCAAACTACCAAATATCTATATCCACTACCAAACTACCAAGTATCTATATCTACTACCAAATATCTATATCCACTACCAAACAACCAAATATCTATATCCACTACCAAATATCTATATCCACTACCAAACTACCAAATATCTATATCCACTACCAAACTACCAAATATCTATATGCACTACCAAATATCTATATCTACTACCAAACTACCAAATATCTATATCCACTACCAAAAATCTATATCTACTACCAAACTACCAAATATCTATATCCACTACCAAATATATATATCTACTACCAAACTACCAAATATCTATATCCACTACCAAAAATCTATATCCACTAGCAAACAACCAAATATCTATATCCACTACCAAATATCTATATCCACTACCAAACTACCAAATATCTATATCCACTACCAAACTACCAAATATCTATATGCACTACCAAATATCTATATCTACTACCAAACTACCAAATATCTATATCCACACCCAAAAATCTATATCTACTACCAAACTACCAAATATCTATATCCACACCCAAAAATCTATATCTACTACCAAACTACCAAATATCTATATCCACTACCAAAAATCTATATCTACTACCAAACTACCAAATATCTATATCCACTACCAAATATATATATCTACTACCAAACTACCAAATATCTATATCCACTACCAAAAATCTATATCCACTAGCAAACAACCAAATATCTATATCCACTACCAAATATCTATATCCACTACCAAACTACCAAATATCTATATCCACTACCAAACTACCAAATATCTATATGCACTACCAAATATCTATATCTACTACCAAACTACCAAATATCTATATCCACACCCAAAAATCTATATCTACTACCAAACTACCAAATATCTATATCCACTACCAAAAATCTATATCCACTAGCAAACAACCAAATATCTATATCCACTACCAAATATCTATATCCACTACCAAACTACCAAATATCTATATCCACTACCAAACTACCAAGTATCTATATCTACTACCAAATATCTATATCCACTACCAAACAACCAAATATCTATATCCACTACCAAATATCTATATCCACTACCAAATATATATATCTACTACCAAACAACCAAATATCTATATCCACTACCAAATATCTATATCCACTACCAAACTACCAAATATCTATATCCACTACCAAACTACCAAATATCTATATGCACTACCAAATATCTATATCTACTACCAAACTACCAAATATCTATATCCACTACCAAAAATCTATATCTACTACCAAACTACCAAATATCTATATCCACTACCAAATATATATATCTACTACCAAACTACCAAATATCTATATCCACTACCAAAAATCTATATCCACTAGCAAACAACAAAATATCTATATCCACTACCAAATATCTATATCCACTACCAAACTACCAAATATCTATATCCACTACCAAACTACCAAATATCTATATCCACTACCAAACTACCAAGTATCTATATCTACTACCAAATATCTATATCCACTACCAAACAACCAAATATCTATATCCACTACCAAATATCTATATCCACTACCAAATATATATATCTACTACCAAACTACCAAATATCTATATCCACTACCAAATATCTATATCTACTACCAAACTACCAAATATCTATATCCACTACCAAAAATCTATATCCACTATCAAACTACCAAATATCTATATCCACTACCAAATATTTATATCCACTACCAAACAACCAAATATCTATATCCACTACCAAATATCTATATCCACTACCAAACTACCAAACATCTATATCCACTACCAAACAACCAAATATCTATATCCACTACCAAATATCTATATCCACTACCAAACTACCAAACATCTATATCCACTACCAAATATCTATATCCACTACAAAACTACCAAATATCTATATCTACTACCAAATATCTATATCCACTACCAAACAACCAAATATCTATATCCACTACCAAATATCTATATCCACTACCAAACAACCAAATATCTATATCCACTACCAAATATCTATATCCACTACCAAACAACCAAATATCTATATCCACTACCAAATATCTATATCTACTACCAAACTACCAAATATCTATATCCACTACCAAATATCTATATCTACTACCAAACTACCAAATATCTATATCCACTACCAAATATCTATATCCACTACCAAATATCTATATCCACTACCAAACAACCAAATATCTATATCCACTACCAAATATCTATACCCACTACCAAACTACCAAATATCTATATCCACTACCAAATATCTATATCTACTACCAAACTACCTAATATGTATATCACTAACAAAAATCTATATCTACTACCAAACTACCAAATATCTATATCCACTACCAAATATCTATATCCCTTACCAAAAATCTATATCTACTACCAAACTACAAAATATCTATATCCACTACCAAATATCTATATCTACTACCAAACTACCAAATATCTATATCCACTACCAAATATCTATATCTACTACCAAACTACCAAATATCTATATCCACTACCAAAAATCTATATCCACTACCAAACAACCAAATATCTATATCCACTACCAAATATCTATATCCACTACCAAACTACCAAATATCTATATCTACTACCAAATATCTATATCCACTACCAAATATCTATATCCACTACCAAACAACCAAATATCTATATCCACTACCAAATATCTATATCCACTACCAAACTACCAAATATCTATATCTACTACCAAATATCTATATCTACTACCAAACTACCAAATATCTATATCCACTACCAAATATATATATCTACTACCAAATATCTATATCCACTACCAAATATCTATATCCACTACCAAATATATATATCCACTACCAAATATCTATATCCACTACCAAACTACCAAATATCTATATCTACTACCAAATATCTATATCTACTACCAAACTACCAAATATCTATATCCACTACCAAATATATATATCTACTACCAAAATATCTATATCCACTACCAAATATATATATCCACTACCAAATATCTATATCCACTACCAAAAATCTATATCTACTACCAAACTACCAAATATCTATATCCACTACCAAATATCTATATCCACTACCAAACGACCAAATATCTATATCCACTACCAAATATCTATATCCACTACCAAACTACCAAATATTTATATTTATACGTTATATATACATGTTTTTAAATTTATTTATTTATATTGATTTATTTTCAATTTTTTTACATTTATTAGAATCTTTGTTCCTCAGTCTTTGTTCTGATTTATACTCCTCTTAACTGCTTTGCCTGTATCCTTTACATTACTTCTGAAAAAAGTCTGTGGTCCGCTGGCATGTGTCCTGCCCACTCTGTCCGCCCCTTTATCTCTCCCCGTCTCTTCCCTCTATCTGTTTTTAGACTGCGAGAATCTGACTGAGCTCTTATCAGTATCATGCAGCGCTTCTCTATAAGCTGCTTTATCAGAACACCCCTCCCCCTCGTCTCCCACGGTGCATCCGCTTTTTTCCCTATGTCATTTTATACCACACCCCCCCCCACCCACACACACACACACACACACACACACACACACTTACGAGGTCAGACAGGGAGAAGTAACACTGATGAACTTCCATTGCAACCTGAAAAATCTGTCCTGAGAAAACACTTGCTGGCTAGGTCTTCACACTGCACACTCCTGAAAAGAAGGTTCTTTTCCAATGCCACAGAAGAACCATTCTTGGTTCCAAGAACTAGATTTATAAAAGAGATCTGAGTGCGAAGAACTTTTAAACAGGTAAAGATCCTAAAAGGTTCCTCTCTGTTACAGAAATGGTTCTTCATGGAACCATAAATGTATTTTTAAGAGCATAGTGCCAGACACAGATTGCAGCCTGAGCCTTTTAGGAAACCCAACTGCGTACATTACATTATGAATGAGTCTTGTAGTCTCCTACCTATCTGAGGAAGAGTTGCCATGGCTTAATATAGCTTGGATTATGATAATAGGAATTAATGCATGCACACACACACAAACATACACACACAAGCTTGTACTCCTATCTTTGTTGGGTATGTCAACTGACTTCCACACTACAGTATAAAAAACAAACATAGAACGCTAGCTTCACATAAAAATTTATTATACAATAATCAAATATCAAAATGAAGGGAAAAATAATATCATGTATTATAATATATATATATATATATATATATATATATATATATATATATATATATATATATTAGTTAAACCAGCCAGGAGTGATTGAAGTACAATAGGTCTAAAAAGGTTCCTTGACCAGTAAAAACAGTGAACCCACTTTTGATGTTATATCAACTGTTCTATAAGGAACCATCTACAAAGAGATTTCCATTAATGCATAGAACTCTTTTACCAGCTTCTACATACGGTCTTGACTGTAAAGACTGTTCAGTAAAGCAGTCCACTTCAAGTGCTTGATTGATCAAGCACTATATAATATACTGTAGTTTTTTACTTCTGATACTAAAGCACAATAAATCCATAAATTTACTCTAAATATAGATAGAGTACATGTTTTCACTCAGTATTATACCAAAGGTATTTCTACTTTTACTCAATATTATACCAAAAGTAATTGTAGTTTTACTTAATATTATACCAAAAATAATTGTAGTTTTACTTAATATTATACCAAAAGTAATTGTAGTTTTACTTAATATTATACCAACTGTATTTCTACTTTTACTGAATATTATACCAAAAGTAACTGGACTTTTACTCAATATTATACCAAAAGTAATTGTAGTTTTACTGAATATTATACCAACTGTATTTCTACTTTTACTGAATATTATACCAACTGTATTTCTACTTTTACTCAATATTATACCAAAAATAATTGTAGTTTTACTTAATATTATACCAAAAGTAATTGTACTTTTACTGAATATTATACCAAAAGTAATTGTAGTTTTACTTAATATTATACCAAAAGTAACTGGACTTTTAATCAATATTATACCAACTGTATTTCTACTTTTACTGAATATTATACCAAAAGTAACTGGACTTTTACTTAATATTATACCAAAAAATAATCAGACTTTTACTCAATATTATATCAAAAGTACCTGTACTTTCATTTTATACCAAACGTAATCATACTTTTACTCAATATTATACCAAGCATATTTCTACTTTATTTCAAGTGTAGAAAGCACTGTACAAGACCTGAAGTTTGTGAAGCTCTATTCTTACTTTAGGTAAAAAAACAACATGATCAAGCTTTAAAAAAAGAACAGTGAGTAAGAGCAAAGCAGTCTAGGTGCTGGTGTTGCCATGTGGTTCCCGAAGAACTGAAACACACCAGAGGGGTGGGATACATAGATATCTGAACTCATTACAGTGACTGTGGATATAATACTGATATATGTACTATTAGAATGAAGGTCCTGTAAAGAACCATCTATATGAGCTAAAACAGCTCTGACCAGTCCATGCACGGACTCTACCTCTGACCTCTGACGGTTAGCAGCAGACGTTCTGTAAGTTGTGAGGTGAGGCCTCCATGGATGGCTTCAATGAACCTTGGGTATCATGACCCTGTCGCTGGTTCACTGGTTTATCGGTTGTCCTTCGTTGGACCACTTTTGGTAGGTACTGACCACTGCATACCAGGAACACAGATCTTCAGCCTCAGTCATCTGGTCCACAAATCGTCCATTGTCAAGGGGGCTCAGATCCTCAACGCTTACCCATTTTTCCAGCTTCCAACACCTTCAATCCAATTACCGTCACTTGCTGCCTAATATGTCAGTCACACCTCTTCGACAGGTGGCTGTAATTTCACTTGTCAGTGGTTTTAATGTTTTGGCAGATAGGGCACTGAGTACTACAAGAGGAACCTATAGGAACCTCGAAAAGCTGGTCATCATACTGAGTACATTAAGTTCCTATAGAGACATAAATACATGTCCACACACACACACACACACACACACACACACAAGTTCACCTCAGTCAGGCGCGCGGAGGCTTCCACGGTAAGGGTTGCTGTTGTATGTGAAGTAGAGGCAGAGCTTATGGAGGAGGGAGGGGAGGGGAGGGGAGGCAGGACAGGGCGACTGAGTTTCCCAACTATCCCCTTTTATCTCCTCCAGCCTCTCCACCTCCTCCTCCTCCTCCTCCTCCTCCTCCTCCTCCACCTCCTCCTCCTCCTCCTCTCCTCTCCTCAGTCAGAGCCGATCGGCGGAGAGGGACAAGCCTCAGAGCGATGTAGGCAACCGAGAAAACCCTGAGGAGTTAGCAGCCCGGTTCCCTCTCTGTCCTGACGGAAACCTCGCAGTGGTTTGGAGTCATGTCGTCCACGCATGGACTTCTGAACACCGTCTTCTCCTCGTGCTCCTCTCCCGCCTCCAAGGGCCTCTCCAAGCGACGGCTGCGGGCCACCAGGAGCCTGGACCCGGCCATCATCAGACACTACGGCACGGACGAGGCTCCGGCGCCGGATCCGGAGGGTTTCAAAGCCTGTGGCCGCTCCATCCATCCCCCGCCTTCACCCTCGAGCCCGTCGACACCCGTGGAGACCTCCACGTGGTCCCACTTCCAGTTTGAGGAAGACTGGAGGGGCGTGAGGAGAAGCGCAGGGTGGGAAGGGCCACTGGTGGCCAGGAGCCCCAGCGTCAGCCCCACGGGCAACTTCTTCTCGCCGAGGAAGTGGCTCCAGAAGAAGGTGCAGCAGGCCACCTGCCTCGCCTACGTTGTGTGGAAGTCTGAGGTAAAGCGTTATTCTCTATGATGGAGCTGGTTGGCCTGAAGGTGGTCTGGGGGAGTGGGGGGGGGGGGGGGGGGTGGGTGTCATACAATGTCACACACTGCACAAAAAAGAGGTGCTTTAACTTAAGAAAGTGAGCTGAACTTGGAAGTTGGACTTGTAGTACCTCCAACCTTGAGCTGAAGCTTGTGAAGCTCTGTTCTTCCTTTAGGTCAAAAATAACATGTTCAGCCTTCAAAGCAAGAGCAGTGAGTCAGAGCCAAGCAGTCCAGGTGCTGCCAAGGGTTCAAGTAACTCCACATTTTAATGCTGCAAGTCAATATTATACCAAAATATAAATAATTCTACTTTTACTCAATATTATACCAAAATATAAATAATTCTACTTTTACTCAATATTATACCAAAATATAAATAATTCTACTTTTACTTAATATTATACCAAAATATAAATAATTCTACTTTTACTTAATATTATACCAAAATATAAATAATTCTACTTTTACTTAATATTATACCAAAATATAAATATTTCTACTTTTAGTCAATATTATACCAAAAGTAATTGGACTTTTACTCAATATTATACCAAAAGTAATGATACTTTTACTCAATATTATACTAAAAATAATTATACTTTTAGTCAATATTATACTAAAAATAATTGGACTTTTACTCAATATTATACCAAAAGTAATTGGACTTTTACTCAATATTATACCAAAATATAAATAATTATACTTTTACTTAATATTATACCAAAAGTAATTATACTTTTAGTCAATATTATACTAAAAATGATTGGACTTTTACTCAATATTATACCAAAAGTAATTGGACTTTTACTCAATATTATACCAAAATATAAATAATTCTACTTTTAGTCAATATTATACCAAAAATAATTGGACCTTTAGTCAATATTATACTAAAAATAATTGGACTTTTACTCAATATTATACCAAAAGTAATTCTACTTTTACTCAATATTATACCAAAAGTAATTCTACTTTTACTCAATATTATACCAAAATATAAATAATTATACTTTTACCTAATATTATATATATTATAATATAATAATATATTATATTATTATATTATATTATTATATTAATTGTACTTTTTCTAATATTATACCAAAAATAGGTGGACCTTTACTCAATATTATACCAAAAGTAATTCTACATTTACTGAATAGTTAGTCTATTCTAACTAGCTAAGGTTTTTCTTGGGTAAATAGCAAAGCACTTTTGTAAGTCGCTCTGGATAAGAGCATCTGCTAAATGCATATTATACCAGTAAATGAATATTATACCAGTAAAAAGTAATTGTACTTTTTCTGAATATTATACCAAAAATAATTGTACCTTTTCTAATATTATACCAAAAGTAATCATCCATTTACTCAATATTATACTAAAAGTAACTGTACTTTTATTTTATACCAAAAGTAATCATCCATTTACTCAATATTATACTAAAAGTAACTGTACTTTTATTTTATACCAAAAGTAATCATCCATTTACTCAATATTATACCAAGCATATTTCAACTTTATTTCAAGTGTAGAAAGCACTGTACAAGACCTGTGAAGCTCTGTTCTTCCTTTAGGTCAAAAATAACACGCTCAGTCTTCAAAGCAAGAGCAGTGAGTCAGAGCAAAGCAGTCCAGGTGCTGCCAAGGGTTCAAGTAACTCCACATTTTAATGCTGCAAGTTAACTAACTTGGAAAGCACCCTTTTTCTTCCTTTTTTAGTAGCTTAAATGCTACTGAACACTGGTCCAAAATCAAGAAATACAAAACCCAGGTAAAAAAAAAAAAAACCTTCCAAGAATAAGGCAGCTCTCCATGTACTAACTCGATTAAAAAGGCTATGCAGTCGTATGCAAAAGGGTTTCCACCACTCCAAAGAACTCTTTAACCAGTTATCATGGCTCTCTATATATGGCCCTTACTAGAGAACCCTTGGCAAACCCCCTTTTAAAGAGTGGGCAGTGAAGCAGTGCAGCTGAAGTGCTTGCTTGTGAATGTACTCCAGGTACTCTGAATGGGAACCAGGTCAAGTAACATGTGTTATTTTATATTTTTAAAATGTCATCTTTCCAGAAATATTGATCTACAATGAAAAAAAAAAAAAAAAAAAAAAAATTGCTCATTTAGGTGTAATTCCTGTCATTAATTTGAACAGAGGTGCCCAAACCATTACAAATGACCGTAACCTGCTTCAATATTGTACATTTATTCATTTATTTTGCATTAATATTATGTTTATGGTACAAATCCAGGTATCTGTGGAGGAAATTCTGAAATGAAAACAGTCCCTCTCTCTTTTAGTTTCAGTAAACTCAAACTCCTGCCTCCGGATCTCCAACCTGGGTCAGAAACCTATCTACTGGCCAGTAGTTCTTTTATGGCTAATTGTAATCATTATCTTTGAGATGCACCTAAATAATGGAAACAGCAACACAGTCATGCCCTTTTAAAATGTCCCAAAAGGTTGTTGTCCCAGTTCGCTGCTCACATCCTGTCCCACTCAGCCAATATGTTCTTAGTTAAAGTGGAATCGAGGAAAACTTGCTTTCAATAAAAGCTGCCCTTCAGGCTTTTTGCGTCCCACTTCCACATTCATGCAGTTTGCAAACTCTAACTTTTTTATTCCTTTATAACCTTTATGTGATTAGTCTTGTATCGCTATGTCATTTCACTCATTGATTTTTATGATCCTGGAGTAGAGATGGAATGTGCCACTCCCCCTAGAAATGACAAGACAAACTTTACTACCAAGGGAAGTAGTAAAGCAAAGAGCTGTGTGTACATTACTGTACTGTAGGCAGCATGCATGCAACTGAAACTATGAAGCCATGGAGGTTCAAGCCTAATGGCTCCAGATTACCAGTATCCACCCTATATGGGATGGTAGGGGTTGAGGACAGAAGTGCAGCTTCTCATGTTTGTTCAGTTCATTGTGCTATGCTGAGGATGAGTGCTGAAATTTGCTAAATTATATTTTAGTCAGGTTTGAGGTTTGAGAGAATTGTCTTTTAGAGGTAGTTATACGCTGTTAAAGGTTTAAGACACTTGAGGAACTTTTGAAGGTTCTTAACTTCTTAAGGTGCTGAAGAAACAGAAACGAGAGGTTCCTTGAAGGTTCCTCAAAGCACCTGGTCAGTTTCCAACTAAATAACCTCCAAAAGCTCCTCAAGGACCTGACCATATTCTTTTAACAGTGTACAGTAATACACTGATGGTGGTTAGATGACTGGGTCAGAGCCCCATCAATCTCAAAACATCAGGCAGGTCCTGTGTGGTGTTCCCAGTATGGAGTGGCCTGTGTCTACCAAAAATGCAGGAACAACCGATGACCCGGCAATAAGGTCATGGGCATCCAAGGCTCAGTACTTGCCCGATCCCACAGAAGAGCTACTGTAGCACAAATTTCTTAACTAGTTCATGCTGGCTATGTCTTGTGGAGTCCCTGCCTCGACGGATCAGAGCTGTTTTGGCTGTAGCTGATCTGCATATGTGCTGAAGTGAGATGAAGATGGCTTTGGGCCTTCCCTACTGCTTCTCTAAGCAGATTCCTTTCTTGCAGTAGAAGGTGCAACGGTTTGCATGCTGTGTGGAAATCTGAGGTCAGGCCATTGAAAAATATTGGCAAAAAAGGTTCTGATGGAGATGGTTGAGGTTGGGTTAAGGGGTTGCTCAGAGCTGCTCAGAGGGGTCCATTTGGTTCTTCCAGAGTTGGATTGGAACTACAGATGATTTATCAGCATCAATATCAGCATGATAACCCACTTTTAGATGCTCTTATGTGATCTTAAGTGAAGTGCTTCAGTTTAGTGCATTAGGAAAGCACTGATACGGGACGGGGAGCTCCGGAGCTACCGCACATGAGTGTCCCCTTGACCGGGGCTAAGGGTTGGCTAGAGAGAGATGGAGCTCCATTGGATAGCTTTGGGTGGAGTAAGTGGAGTGACTTTCGTGATCCAGACGTAATCATCCAGCATCAGTAGCTGAGCTCAGTAATGCAGTTATGGCTGAAAGCAATCGAATACTCACAGAAAGTGGTTGGATACAGCAGCAAAGAGCAGAGAAACCCCCTATTAATATCCTTAATTTCTAAAGAAAACCCTGGATACGCAGGTGTCTACGTACTTCTGTAGCTACGGGGAAAGAAGTGTCATTAATATTGAGGTACAAATTCCTTTTTTGGCTGTGACTTCTTTCTGTTCTGCTCCTGACAGCGCATAGACTGCTTTGCTCAGTTTCCCATGCCCTACAGTTTTGAGCTTTAGCATTTCATTGGAGAACAGACTAATCCCAAAAAGCAGAGTAGTGTCCAACTTCGGTAACTTCAGTTCCTATGATTCCCGCATCGGCAAGAAATCCCAGTGCACTTCTACGGAGAACTCGAGGAGGACGTTTTTCCTCCTAATACTTTAATACTCCTCCTCAAAGTTGCTGCATGTGTTTGGAGTGATTGTTCTATTGTAGGAACAAGCCTTTTTACTTGAGATAGGTGTTGGGTTACCTCATGTACCTCTGCTGGTTTTGGCTGAACACTCGCACTGTAACTCATGGTCTCTACAAGGGCTGAGAACTCTTCATTGGCACAAATGCAAGACATAGTAAGGGGAGGAAGCGTGATGTTTGGCCATTTAACTGGTCTGGGTTGTCCAGGTTGCTTAAAGGGGAATTCCGCTATAGATTTTTAGGTCCCTGCATAATGAAGAGGTTAAGATGTAAACCATTTACAGTAAATTGGTGTGAAATGCTTTGTTCTAGAGCAATGCAGGGACTCATAATAGTTCAGAGTGGTGGTGATCCACTTAAAAAAGTGGTTTGAGTGGCTGTTGGACTGGTGGTTTGACACACATCAGTTTTTACCTAAATTAAAGGAGCTGTTCGCAATACTTAATTTGTTCCTTGTAGACACAATGAAATTGGTTAGCGTTCAAGCGTCCGCATACATGGTACGTTCTGGTTTGGCCACGCCCACAGCTAATGTCATTGGCTGCTGACGGTTTGGGGCCTGAGAGTGCACTTCTGGTCTTGGTGATGAATTTACATGTCTCATGTTTGGGCAATGCAACCATGATTAGTACAACTCACACCTTTCCCATTGACTCCTGGCACCATCCATTTGCATACTAGGTGTGTCCTTGCCCCTCTTTACTCTTCACCATCAGGGTGTAGTCATTACCCACATGCTACAGTCTTTTAACCTATTGCCACCATGTCTAATGCCAAAATGCCAGGCGTTGGCTAGAGGGGTATAAAGCCCCCCAGTATTGAACTGTGGAGCAGTGGAACTGTGTTCTCTGAAATGATGGATGGAGCTCCATCCAATACTTTTGGGATGAGCTGGGGAGTTGGGGATGAAGTGTAGTGGTGATCAACCAACATCTTGACCTTACTTATGCTCTTGTCCCTGACTTCAATCAAACCCTCAGAGCAATGCTCCAAAATCTAGTAGAAAGCCTTCTTCCCTGGACAGTAGAAACAGTTACTCCAACAAAAGCAAGATCAACACCTATGTTAATAACCTTCATTTCGGAAGAAACAATGAATGAGCAGGTGTCCCAATACGTTTTACATATAAATCTCAGAAGATATATGCACATGCTTAAAAATAAAGCAGTGCAAAGGGATCTTTGGGCGATTTTTGCTTCCATAAAGAACCGCTTAAGAGCCTTTAAATCTGTAAAGAACCTACATCACTTTCTTTACACCTTCAAAGGGGTCTTCACACACATCTCTCACATAGACATATGGTTCTTTATGGAAACCTAACATACAATCACTCAAAAAGGCCTGTGTAGCAGCTTCAGTGTTAAGACTGTAGGTGCACTGGTTATTGTTAATAGTGAATAAAAAGGCTGTATTTGTGCTGGTGGTGCCAGTGTGTCCCTGGTTCCTATCCCCACTGCTGTAATGAAATCTCTGCGATTGTAGCAATCCCCACCAAAGCGGTCTGAATGATCTTACTGAGAGATCTACGCAACAGTAATTCCCCTTTAATTCTGGCCTGTGAGTCATTACACATCGGCCACCGAGACTGATATACAAGGCCAATCTTTCAGAGATTTTTCTGATTATCTCTGATCCAAGACTAAAGAGGGTTTTATGACAGACGATCCCCGGTAACAGTCTCAATTAGTCTGGGACTGTCCTTAATCTGTGTCTGAATAACTGGCCTTTTAATTTGTCCCAGCAGACTACACCTATTCTTACACTAAAGAACTCTGTTCATGGGGATTCTGTTATGAAATCCTGTTTAGTCCAGGATTACGGTGAATAGGTGTGTGGAAACCTGGCCTGCATGGTCAGAACATAATACCAAATATGCCAAAAATGTGTGTCTTAGTGTACATTTGAACAGCATTGTTCCTTGGTATGCGGTTTCAAAGTGTCCACTGCATGGCCAGACATATGGAGCGTGAATGAATAAAGTTGCCGCAGCAGTGGTGCAGATAATGAAATCCTTACAAAAACATACTTCAGGCTTATTTTTAGCCAGAGCTTTAATGACTAAATATTTGGCTGCTGTCCACTTACACTCACACACACACACATAGGCTGTGGTTGGGACACATCAGGCTTTTCCTTTCTGGTTTTCAAGCGCCAGTAAAACTACATGTGTCGTGTTTGGTTGAAAGTATTGGACAGCTTTTTCTTCTGGGCATTCTAGGGAGCTTCGGTTCAGTAAAAAGGATCATTTCAGCCCTGTGTTTTTGGACTTTGGGACATTTGATATGTGTTATCATAGGCATCATAGGGAACCTATAATAGAAGCAAGGTCATTGATTATTGTTGGTCATAATACATGCAAGCGTGGTTAGGTTTTCATAGAGAGTATCTATACCAAAATATAATAATATTTTGTGTTGAGTCCACATATTGATTTTTGTGGGGGGATATTTTAATGGCCATCATTAAATTATGTCAAATTTAATGCAATTACTTTTTAATAACAGTCATACTTTTGGTGATATTATGGTGTCTAATGCCATATTTGAAGGGGCTAAGAGTTCCAATAAAAGTTAATGTTGGACAAAATAATTGTATATTAGTATGAATGTATATTAGATTTGAATTTTATACTCAGTACTGTACTGAGTTTGGATGTAAACTGAATTACTTGCCACTGACAGTTTATATTAAGTGTGTTGTGACAACAACAGTTGTAAAAAGCACTATACAAATACATTGATTTTATTAGATTTGCTAATCATTAAAAATATATCACACAATATCATACATGCACATACCACATCCCAAAGATGTTCTACTGGATCCAGATCTGGTGACTGGGAAAACCATGGAAGAACACTGAACTCGTTGTCATGTAGATGAAACCAGTTTAAGACGAATTTTGCATTTAGGCACGGTGCATTATCGGCTGGAGGTAGCCGTTAGAAGATTTTGGCCATGAAGGGATGCATGTGACCAGCAACGGTACTCAAATAGGCTGTGGCACTGATGATTGGTTGGTATTAACAGACCCAAAGTGTGCCAAGAAAGCATTCCTCACACCATTACACCCCCTCCACCAGCCTAGATTGCTTGGGTCCATGGATTCAAGCTGTTGGCGCCAAATTCTGACTCTACCCATCTATGTTCTTCAGCAGAAATCAAGATTAATTAGACCAGGCTATGTTTTTTTACCGTCTTTAACTGTCCAGTTTTGGCGAGCCTGTGCCCACTGCAGCCTCAGCTTTCTGTTCTTGGCTGATTGAAGTGGAATCCAACATGGTCTGTTGCTGTTGGAGCCCATCTCATGTGGTGTCTTAAAGGAAATGAAAATTTTGTACACACTGATCTCGGTACGGTAAGCAACAGATTTTTAACAAATAAGTCAACATAGTAAAGCATTTTGGGACAGGACTTTTATTTGCACATTTGAACTAAATCAATAACTAAAACTAAGTCAATCATTTCACAGCAGTTTCCCTGTATAATGTAGAGAGCACCAGAATCAAGTTCAAGTTGCTAAAATAAACCTCTCAGTCTCATTTTCCTTATTTCCTGTTCATGAGTTTTTATGCATGAATATGAGATGTGATGGTGGTGTTTCCATGCTTAGAGTATTGAAGCATTCAACATTATGCAATTATAATATTATAAAAATTACAATAGTACAAAAATATAGTTATGTTTACAATATTAAATGACAAATATGAAAGAAATTACAGTTACATTTACAATATTTAAAAATATATATATATTAGAAATAAGCCAATATTAGAAATAGTACAATATTAGAGAAAATACTTACATTTTCAATATTAGAAAAATACAATATTAGAAATAGTACAATATTAGAAAACATAGTTACATTTACAATATTAGAAAACATAGTTACATTTACAATATTAGAAAAATATTAGAATTAATATAATACTAGAAAAAATACATTTACAATATTAGAGAAAATAGTCACATTTACAATATTTGCAAAAAGTACAAGAAAAATACAATATTAGAAATAGTACAATATTAGAAAAAATACAAATAATAAAAATAGCACATTAGAAAAATTACAATATTGGAAAATGTTGTTATATTTACAATATTAGAAAAATATTAGAAATAATATAATATTAGAAAAAATACATTTACAATACTCATAAGTTGCTTTTCTGCAACTTGATCTAACAATGTGAATATGTCATAATATAATAATCTAAATAATAATCATATATAATAAATGCATATATAAAATTATATAATGTGAGGTATTACAATACAATATGATACAGTACATTGTTACATCCATACATGGAATGTGCCTTTTGAAAAATACAAAAGAGTAAAAGATTTACTAAATTTGAATGATGTGATCAACATAAGCATGAGCATTGAAACAGCACACGAGCTTCATCGTCACAATGAAAAACACCTCGCAAAAGGCCTAGAATGTTTCACAGGCTTGTTTTTGAGTCCCAGCATTTGTGCTATGTTCATACTCCTTCAGACAAGCCAGTGGCAGTGACTTATGCGTCACTGGGGACAGTGCGACTGTTTGGGCCTGAATGTGAGGTGACCTATTGGTCATCTCTAGAGTGTAACACCCCACGCCCACCTCACTCCACTTGTGTTTTTGGAGCACAGCAAGTGTAAACAGATTATAGATAGATGTTCCCATAACAGCATCTTATGGACGATAACAGCATCCACTGAACGTTGGCAAATCTACATGAAACTTTAAGCAGTTTAATGAAGAGAATATAAAAAACCCTCTAATTCACACAGTTTTATAGTCGATCGGCCTAAACAGGGTTTAGATGTTTGCTTTTTTAGAGTTGTACTGGGGTTGTGAGGCTAATGTAAGTAGCATGTGGAAGCCTGAACTTAGGAGCTGATGAGCAACAATGGAGTCAATTCCAGGAGATGATTTCACATTTTCCTGATTCTGGGTTCCAGAAATGAAGTAATAGGGAAGGAGATCTGGCCAAATAAAAAGGACAACATTGATCAATTACAAAATACACTGTTATGACTGACAGTATGAATGACCTCAGGTAACGTGACACATTTAATGTCAGGGACTCTCTATAGTTGTTCTATACAGTAAAGAAAAAGAGTCCTACAGTGGAACTCTTCTTAGTGCTATTATGGGACACATTTTCTGAAGCTTTGTCCAAAGTAAAATACAGCCTGACTATTTATGTGTGTGTTGTGAAACTATTGTCAACTGGCAAAGTGTGTCATCTCCCGCTCTGTGTCGAATTGAGTCTGAAGCTTTGGAGTCAACTCTCGTTTCTCAAATGCCTGAAATCAGAAAATCACAACGCTCACAGTTCTACCAATCGAAATCATCATCATTCACTCGTTGCTTGGTTTACACCACTGTCCTTCTGTCAGTGCGCACATTGCGTAGCTTAAAACAGTAGAGGCCATTTTGAAGCCTGGATGATGTATTTTGTGTTTTTGTAGAGTTTTGTACAGTTGCAGAATCCACAGTGGATGTGGGACATTACTTGCTTAAAAGGCTGGAGATCAGTGTGTTTTGGCAGTTTGTACGATGCTAATTAGAGGATGATACGCTTCCATTACTTGTATCCTGTGTACACCTGGTCCCATATATATATATATATATATATATATATATATATATATATATATATATGCCTAAATATCTAACCACTGTGTGTCCCATATATATTATATGGGACATTGTATATATATATATATATAGGTGTAAACGAGTCCATCGAAAACCTGCAGAAACAAAAAAGAATTAAAAGGGCAACAACTTTCTAGGGTCCTTAATTAACCATTTATTCCCATCTGAAGTTTCAGTACATAAATTATGTTAAAATGGAGCACTTATAAATGGGTGTGTGGCGATTTTCAGAAGGGTGTACTCAAAATACACAGTGTTGTCATGGACACTGCTAAATGCCATCATACATGTTGCAGAGATGTTTTGCATATGTAGAGTAGCTCTGGTTTCACAAGTAATCCCTTGCTTATTTGATGTTAGTACAGCAGTTTTAGTGTTTTAGTGTGTTATTGGTACCTTCACAACTGTACAGTCCTTTTATACACAGTGTTGTCCTAAGGAACTACTATTTGGCCTGAGATGGAAAATCTAAGGGAAACCTTGTAAAAGATGTGATTTCTATTCATCCCAGTTAAATAAATATAAAAAAAAAACATTTAGAACACTACAAGAGTATGTATTAATTATGTAGTATAGATTATTATGTAGTGTTAGTGTTTAGTGTTGTTATCCTTAAAGTAACAATATGGAAAATTGCCACATCCTGGGCTCCCACTACAGTCAAGAAGTGTTATTCGTGTTTTAAGCCACATGTTTTTGGATGAGGACACGTTTTTCTGGAAGAGCTGAGAAACACAGAACTACTAAAGTGAAAGAAGCATGTACACTGTTGTAGTAGAGTAAAGCTTTAATAAAATTTTAGGAGGATTTTGCAGCATTGCACAGGTCTCCCAAGTGTTATCCTGCCCACTTCTCCAAAGTCCCATACTGCAGTTAGCAGTGTTCTGAGCCCAGAGTAGCAACGACAGTGATGCTATCCTCCCTATTACAGTCAGGGGGCATTGACATTGCTTTGAAGCTGCTATTTTAGGCTCAAAACAGTGCTAAAAGGTTCTGTAATTATAACGATACAGCTTGTGAAGTACCTTTATTTCTCTAAGGGTTAAGAATCTGCCCATTTGACATTTAATCCATGGCACACTTGAACTAGTCACCAATTTTCCCTCAGACTCCCATCGCATTTATATCAGCACATGCTTCATCATGAACATAAAGCTTGTCCAGCGTTTACCCCAGTTCACTGTACATAAGGCTTCCAGCTGCCGTTCTCACATCTCCGCCTGTGCCTCGCTGGACTGGTACTGGTGGTGCGTTTTCAGTGTTGTCTTGTTGGCCTGATCTCATCTTTTATCAAGCATGTGTGAAATACAGCTCTGATATAATCGCCTTTCTTGACTGTATGTGTGTGTTTGTGTGTGTGTTTACTGGCTTGAGAAACAAAGGCTTAGCACTTTACCTATTTCAGCATGGCAGGTTTATTCGTTGCAGCTGTGACACTGATACGCATAAACATTGATACTTTTGTAAAAGCCATCTGGACCTTCATAAAGACGTTCAGAGGTAAGCTAAAACCTGTACAGTACAGCTGAATCGCTCTGTTCGCATATCCCAGATTAGAAATTCAGGGTCAACCATACCATGGCACCTTTGTTGCACAACAAAAGCAATAACTCTCCATCTCTAAGGGTTACGAATCTGCCCATTCGGCATTTAACCATGACATGAATACATTCGCCCAAAGCTTATACGTTCAAGTCTCACTCAAGCATTAGCCTGACGATGGAGTGTGTGCTCACGATGACGCATTTACATTCAAAAATGCTAAATCTGCCCCCACTGAAAAGCCACTAAGTGATCAAGTACGCAGATGTGGGCTTTGTGTATAAAGATCAATCGTTGTGCAATGTTCTCCAGCGCCCGTTTGTGTTCTCTCCCGCTGACTCATTAATGGGCTAAGCAGATAGAGGATTTACGGACGGTGCATAATCGGCCTGTGCCTCACATGCGTAAAAACTTCACCCCCGTGCCCTCTTTCCTCAAGCATGTCTGCCTCCATTAGCTCTGCTTTCTCCTGTCCAGCGCAGACAACACTTAGTTCTGGATTTTCACCAGTGAATCACATTTCTGCCAAAAGAAACGTGGAAAAGGGTTCTTCATAAGGTTCTTCAGTAAAAACAGTGATTCTGTATTTTTCCGATTTCGTACGATTTTTTTCCGTACATTGTGATCCTCTGAATATTTACCATTTTCCTCCCATTTTCTCAACAGAAACAGAAGAACAACCCCTTGACATTTTTGCTCTCCTGTTGTGATCAGTGCTGCTTTCCGTTGCCTTCTGCCCCTCTGGTTGCGTGAACATCTCTGTGGTGACGTTGCGCTGAAACCTGTCAATAGAACCACCATAACTCATGGAAAGGGCCCCTCTACTGTAATAAGTCAAAGACCTTTTATTTTTTAGTGCTTCATAGATTAGAGTGTAGGACAGTCCCTATTGATTGCTTAGATGCATGTCCACCCTAATGCAAAAGTGCTGGCACCCCTGTTCAAGCAACATGTTTTGTACAAGAGAGTAAATCTTCTACACAAAACAAACTTAAAGATGGTGCATTTCTGCACATTGTCAAGCTCAGTTTCTGTTTATTTGCTGAATTTAACTAAGAGACAACATTTGTGTCTAGTTTTGCGTTTTTGGTGTAGTTTTGGTGATCATTACCAAAACCAAAAAAAAAAAAAAACAATATAAAAAAGTGAACAATAACAGCATGTGCATGGATTTTAAAGTACTTTAAACCTTTAAAACCTTTAAAATGTGGTCAAATTACACATTGTTTTGGTAAAAATAAATTCTTTACAGAGAACAGGCAACTGTAAAAAAATAATTATAAAATGTTCTGCAAATTTTATTTTAATTCATTGTTTTTTTTTGTTTAGATTTCTACAATTATTTTTATTTTATGTTTAATTGTTATAATAATTTTGGTTGCCTTGTAATGTTTAATTAATTAACAAAGTGTTTAATTGTTTACAAATAATTGATTATAATGTTAATAATAATAATAATAATAAGAGGTGAGAAAAGGTAAAAAAAAACAAAAAAACAAGGTTGTTGGAGTGAGATTAAGGGTTTATATATGACGGAGTGGGAGGATTTCAGGGCGTAGGCCACCTCCCAAAATGGTTATGTCATAACTCCAATAATTATGCATAAAATGTGCTTTCTGTAAATATTTTGTTTACTGATTGTCGCACATATAAAACACATATAATTGGACCTGGGTGTCCAAATCTTTGCATAAGATGTGTAATTACAGGTATGTGGTAAGGAAATATGCATAGGAAGGTTCGTACTGTAATTGAGACCTGCAGGAGAATTGAAAATATGCATAATCAGCATAGGAGCTGACAGCTAAACACTGTTTATTCATGTTTCTGATCTTTAACATTACCTAACAGCGCAGCGAGTTGCTGTTTGTCGTGTCTCGGACATTAAGAGACTTCTCCTGGGGTTAAGAGCTTAACAGACAGAGAAAGAGATAGAGAGAGAGGGAGAGAAACTTGAGTGCACTAGTTTATATTAAAAAGCTGACTCCCACATACGCACTGGAGGTCAGTTTACACTGCGAGACATTAAGAGCTGGGGCGGTGCTCATTGTTAACCTCCAAACTCTTTCCACTAAATGTTTGCCATATGGCTTCATTCAGGTTTTGCACACATCAGAGGAGATCACTCCAAGGTCATTACCGGCTTGTTTGACTTCGCCAATCACTAATGATATTACTGAGGAAGGAGGGGAGGGAAGGGTCAGTCAGATTTGGTGTACATTCCTTATATTTCAGCAGTAATCTACAACTGAACGAGCCGGAATGACACCGGCAGCTCTACAGTTCTTATATTACTACATATTATATTACATTACATCAGTTAGATGTCAGTAGACTGTGATATACATTCACTGGCCACTTAATGAAAAGCAGACAGAGAGTGTAGCCCATGTACATCCTCCTTATGCTCCTCATCAGGGGTCAGCTTCTGACCAGATACGGTGTCCTTCATGTTTCGGGACAAAGACGAACTTGACACTTGATGTGTCCTTCTGCTCCACAGAGTGCATTTCCACAGCAGACCAATCAGACCTGGTTAAAGTACACATTCCAGACTCCAATTCAACGAGTATTTGCATACATATCTCATCATGGTGTCACCATGTTGGAACTACAGCACCTTTTTTTTTTACACAGTCTCTCTCATTTCATGGCACCATAATGTTTTGGGACATTTGGCTTCACAGGTTCTGGTGCACTTATCTTCATTGATGATGTAACTATGCACTCACTGTTAAAAGCATAAGGTCCTTGAGTAACGTTTGAAGGTTCTTTGGTGTGAAACTGTGGAGGAACCTTCAAGAAAAGCTTTGAGGAACCGTCAAGGAACCCTTTCTTCCATTGTTCCATTTGCTGTAGAGAAAGCGTAAGAGAACAAGCAAGAGCTGAAGATGGCTTGGTGGTGGCTCAGCGGCTAGAGCACTGGGCTGTTGATGACAAGGTTGTGGGTTTGATACCTGGGCTCAGCAAGCTGCCACCGTTGGTGGGCCTTGAGCAAGCGCCACAGCGATGGCTGCCCACTGCTCCGGGCATGTGTGCTCAGTGTCACACTGTGTGTGTTTGATCACTAGTTCACTAGTGTGTGTGTTCACTGCACGGATGGGTCAAAGGTCTACCTGTGTCCAACACAAGTGGTGAATATGGGTGTCTTGTCTTGCAAAGCTTCACCAGAGAAGATACTCAACATGTCTATGGTGATGTCTATGGATTGCCACATGCCAGATTTAAGTGTCCCTATCATTGCTATGTCTTAAACCCAGGGACATATCAAACATTATGGAGGGGGCAATGTAGCTGTTATGTGAATAAACTGTACATTGATTACCAATGCATACAGTATACTGCAATAGTCAGAGACCTTTCTTTACTTCATTTTCAGTCAAAGTTGCCGTTAAGTTCAAATGAAAGATTATTCATTTTTCCGCATCAGCAAAAAAGCCCAAAACAATGAATTTAACGTAAGTAGAATGTCAGATATTTCAGTATTTATTATGCCCACCCTTTAACTGTCTTATATTTCCTATTCTTTTCAGGAGATTCACTTTCAGGTCTTTTCCACACCTCTAAAGTTTAGTCTCAGAAGTCCCCATCAAAGCAGCCCCAAACACATTCAATAGCGTTGAGGTCTGGAGTGGTGAGGTATTTTCTGTCTGTTGGCTTTTTCTCAGCAAGAGCCTCTTGATCCGCTCCACATTATTCCAGACCCTCAGTGTTGAGCTTCTTCTTCTCACAGTGGAAGGATGGACAGAAGCCCTTGTGGATGTTTTCAGATCTGAAGCAAGAGTGGAACTTGATTTTCCTATCTCTCAGATGAAAGAAGGAAGCTTATAGGGGTAGGTTTGGTGGTCTACCAGGTCTTGTACGGTTGTTAGGGGTCCCATTTTCTCTGTGTCATTTAAAGGGTTTTATAACTTCACTTTTGGAAGATTGTTTTGTATTGTATTGATCAGAAACGTCTGAAAATGAATCTGACTGGAAATTAAAATCAATGGTGGAGGGTGTAGATGCAATCCGGACTTTAAAGGAGTCATGTCAAGCTTTTGGGTGTTGTGGTTGGGACGCAGTAAAACAGATTCTGGCCAATGGCCAATGTTCAGGATGGTAACAAACTCTAATAAGATCATATCGTTCATTAAATTATGCTCATTTCTGATAAGATTAGTATTTGCAACCAGTTCATCTGAGACGTGTTGCAACCTACCTTCATACTAAAGTTGTCCCCTGCAATACTCCAGTCCATGAGAAAACTGGGGTCCAGTGGTTGCTTTCCGATAAGCCTCTGGTAAGCTGCTGCAAGCTGAAGCTTTGGCACAAAGAGAATCTGGAGCACTGATGATTTTGGACTGATTCCTAGAGGCTCCTAGCAAAACTATCATTTTTAAATCCACAATTTTCTCATTAACGTTTGACTAGAAGAACAAAATATGCTGCTGATAAGGAACTCTTTATTAGCACACTGAGAATTTAATGCTGTAAGTGTCTCTTCTCCAAAGAAGTGGGGTCAGCGTTGGCCTAAACTATTAAACCTTTGTTTTTGGACGTTTTAGGAATACGTTTATTCATCAATTTTCTTGTTAAAGTGAGCAAAAACGGTGCACAGATTCTGTATTCTGGCTCTTAGAGCATTCAGTTGAAATAGCTGCCAGTGGAACCACGCTGAATGTGGTGCACTGTGTTGAATTGACTTCCACAGGGTTCATTTGTGTCCAGCTGGAACGTGGTAGATGTTAACTTGACACAGTAGGTGTTAACTGGGCAGCACAGGTGTTAATTCTACACTGGAGTAGGGCTGTGTGTAAGGGGGTATTAATTGAAGTCACATTCCCGCTGGAACACGCCCCCTTTAGTCAGACCCTTTAGTGGCAAAGGTTCTGCAGCACAGCTGCGTTTATTAGGGAAAATAGTCAAACCGGGAATGAAACACAGCAATCCGTCCAGATTACTGAAGAACCAATGGTCCATGGACAGCGATGTGTATGCAGTAATGCCCACCTAACTGAGGCTCAAATTAACCCGCTTAGAGGGTAAAGCCTCATATCGTAGAGAGCACACAGTCGGGCAAACGGTCTAAGGAGTGTTTTCCACTGTTTTCAGGCACATTTAGTGGACTGCTTCATCCAGGGCTTGCTTGCTTTGGTGGGTGGGTGTGTTTAGATGGCGCTCTCCTCCCACATCTCTTTGTTGCGGTGCTGGCCATCACTGGTGTCTGCAGTCTGGCGTGTTGGTTGCATGGCAATGTTGGTGATGTTTGAAAAATGTGCAGCCTGACTGCGCACACGCTGGAGGGGGCATGTGTTAGTTCGCCTTCAATGGTGTCGGGGTGCATCGTCTGCGATTGGGGGTGGGGGTCCAAATTGGGGAGAAAAAGGGTAAATCTTCCGCCTGCATCGTTTAAACAGCAACAATGCTTGCAAACCTATTTACGACGATGGGCGTGGTGGTCTTGAAATGAGGTGTGTTCAGGTCAATTTCTGGGCGTATTGCTATATTGGCAGCAGAAAACACAAGTGCGCCACTGACTGACTGACAACAACCTAGGCAGACATCAACAGTTAGATGCTTATTGCTATCTTGGCAGTTAATTGTCAACACAGGCGT
The DNA here is from genome assembly GCF_030463535.1 of Salminus brasiliensis. Lineage (NCBI taxonomy): Eukaryota > Metazoa > Chordata > Actinopteri > Characiformes > Bryconidae > Salminus > Salminus brasiliensis. The sequence continues at coordinate 19,848,449 of NC_132892.1, read as the reverse complement.
GTGCCCAGCGCGCACACCCCCCCCGCTTGTTACGCACACAATAAAGAGAAACAAAACAAAATAACATTATTCTAGAGGCGAGGAGATCCAGCCTTCCCAGACCGTGCACGATGCTCCCTTAAAATAGCAATACGCCAAAGTCAGACCTTACTTGGCTCTTAAAGGGAATGGCAAGGGGAATGCGCCCAAAACGCACCTATGATTAATTAAGAGACTTAGTACATGCCTTACGATAGCAAAGACACACTGACACGCCCTAAATCAAGCTGCGGGGTGCAGAAATAGGACCCCACATGTTCAGTTAATTGGGATATTGATTTGAGGTCATATCACCCAGCCCTACTTAGCAGCCACTGTATGTGAGTTGAATTGGTTGAGACACTGTCTTGAGGTACTGCCAATATCCATGATATGCTCAGAAATAAACACCATCATATTGCCCGTCCCTAATGTGTAATATCGTTTGATAAAGTGTAATCTTCACATATTCCAACCTGAGCCTTGTGTGTAATTTCTAGTTTCATAGAAACTGGGCAGTTTGCCTTGTGGTGGATCTCCTCATGTTTCCTCATTTTACATGCCTCAGTAGAGCTTATAGGACTTGTTATAACTTAACCAACCTGATATTTGATGAGTAGAGATGTTTTCTTTGAGTAGAGGGAAGCAACGTTATTGGGGTAGCCACCCTCTTTTTCTGGTCCTAAGACACCTCAAAGGACACCAGGGCTCTCTCTCAACCCATCCTATTGCTTGATGGTCAATCTCAAATGCTGCCCAATTGGTGTCAACGTTTTTTCAACCCAGAGCCAGTTTCTGCCTCACTCAAAAGTATCAGAGAACGTCCTGATTGCTTGTTGGAGGGCCTGTCCCTGGACTCCCATTCCTTTCAACAGCCTGGTGATTGATGAGGCTCCAAAGCCTCTGCAGCTGATCTCCACAAGGAACAGTTTCATGTTCCAGCCCTGACGTGCTACTTCATCTGCAAGGTCTATATTTTTCAGCTTCTGTCTGTCATGTGCCTCCCCAACTGTGGTTTCCTATGGCACAGTCAGCTCCACAATGTACAGGGCCTTCTGGAAAGATGACCACTAAGTCAGATCTGACCTGGGACTAGTAGTTCCAGACTTGCTTGTATATTCCAATTTCGAGCTGTGTCCTGTAGACTCGGTTCCCTCCCAAAGGATGGACTGTGTTGCTGGTACGAAGGCCATGATGTACAATGGGCCAGAGGTTTGAGGGGGATCATTTCTTCAAGAATGAATGCTAAATGTCCTGGGTACGCCTTCTGGTGAAGCGTTCCTGAGAATGGCCGCATTTGCGTCCACTGAGGATGTGCCTCAGGACTATGGAAGCCTGCTTTTACGAATTGGGAAAAGCAAAATTAAGCCACCTTGTACAGTAGTGCCTGGCCCCTACTACAGGATTAGTGAAATCCCAACCCATGTTAAAACCCCACACATAATGATAGATTCCACAGATTGTTTTGGTCCTCAGTCATTCTTCAGTCACCACACACTGACAAGCCAGAGCCCCAACCAGTGGTCTTGTCTCACCCTGTTCTTCTGACCCAACAGGACTTTATCTCAAGACAAAAATGGCCAAAAATCCATTTATTTGTTTGTTTAATACTTCTTTTATCCTTCAGCTCAACTCATCAGTTATCTCAGTCTTATCAGTATCTTCACACATGATGTCAACACTGCAGTTCTTAAGACACCTCAGTATGTTTCACTAGTACGGTTCCAGCAGCTCTGCCAGCTGTGCTTCTGGTAAATTAACGTTCTCATTGCGTAATCGGCATATAACATCTCTGCCATCAAATGCAGGGATTTATGATACTGTACAAAAACGCAACGGCGTCCACAAGGCTGAAGTTGGTTTCTTTTCCAGCAGTTTCTTCTTGACATTTTCCTTGACATCAACTTCAGCTCACTTCAGCTTTTAAGGTGAAACTTCAGCTAACCACATGACAGGACAGTACCATACAGCGTCTGATTGTCTGCACATGTAGCCTGCTGATTCCCCACACCGTTCAACAGATGATGTAGACCTAAAACCTGTGTAACTGTCACAAATCGCAACAGGACATTTGATAAAAGACCTCGGTCTGAGCCGACCTCGCAAAAGGTTTAATAATGCCTAATGTTAACAATTCCAGAAGGGTAAAAATGGGATTACATACACACACCACAGGGTAATCTGAGAAAGTTCAAGACCTGCCTGATCTCAGGACATCTCTCATAATTGCCAGGAATATTTTACAATGACATGGTCCAATCACTAAGGTATGACTTATTTATAGCATTTCATTATTAGTCAGTATCTCAAATATGACTTAAAAGCATATATTAACTAGAAGGTATCTCATAATTATGTCTTAATGCTCATTACTGTCAGGCTTCCATACAAGTTTGAAAAAGATGTTAACCCCTTAACACTCCAAGCCTTATTACACACAAAGGTGTATCATTCAGTAACTACAGGGACTTCTGTATAAACTGCTGGGGCTGTTTTTTGGTCATAGAAGTTGGTAATTACTGGTGAAAGTTCTATTCCACTGTCGCACTGACACTGTAGCTACTGTCCAGTTGAGAGCATATCACTGCTGTCTGATGAAAAAAACCACGAAGCTCCATTTTTGTCCGTTTTTGGTTTTCTCCATGGTTTGAACCCCTGTAGCAGCTCTGTACACTTAAAACATCCCAAGGAATTGACAGTATTTGAGCTTGTCCATACATCCCTGTTATTTCGTGGAGCATGAACCCAAAGGTAAATGTTAGTAGTATTAAGTATGTTGCTAAAATATGTTGTTGGATTAGATCTTAGATTCATCATTATATGTGGTGCAATTTATCATGGTAACGATAAGTTTATTTTTTAGTTTCTCCATGGTTGGAACAATGTACCTGCTCTTTACCCTGTGTATACAATTCTGGATGTAAACAGACCAATAGAAATGCTCTCAATTACTTGGAGTAAACTTTTATTTAACATTGACTTCCATTCAAAGCTAAAAACGTCTTTGCCTTCTCCTTTAAAGTCACCATTTTGGAGATACATGTGGTTCATTGGACAGCGCCGATATCTTTGATCTGTTGAAGCCAAAAGCACATGCTGTGTTACTTTATCAGAAGAAGCTGTTATGAGTTATAGAACCAGTAGCATGTACAAGAGTAGAGATGTTCCTCGAAGACTCCATTTATTGTGAGATATGGATCGCAGTGCGTATGCAGCATGTTCGTACTGAGCCACTCTATTTGATCTGTTCCATCAGGACAAGTGAGGAGTTGGAGAAGCCTGAGGGGCTGCTGGGTTACATGGGGCGAGTTAAAAATGAGAAGAGTGTGAAGTAGAGCGCCTCGTCGTTAGTGTTCCCACCTGTGCCTTCTTTGTAGCCCTGGCCTCTTGTTAGTCTCAGGTGTTGCTTGTTGGCCTGTTTGTATAAGTACTCCCTTTGTTTCAGTGTTCCTGGTCTGGTCTTGTGCATGTGTGTGTGTGTTCATGGAAGTTCATGGTTTGTTTGCTTTAACTGGTTATTATGTGATCTGTTGCTTTTGTTAGCTTAGCTTGTTTCGTACCTGCAGTTACGCCCACCTCCGTCTCCAAGCTCTGCAAGCGTTACACTAAAAGTTACACTAATTCTCAGACGAAAGTAATAGTTGAATACAGAACCAGATTCAACAGAAGAACCATTTACCTTTGCAAAGAACAGTCTAAACTAAGGATGCACCAATATGGAAAAAGTGGGCCGATGCCAATATCCAATATTTATCATGTTTATGTCTACAGATACTGATTACGTAAACATGCCACCAATTTTCCCTCCCACATTTTTTACCCAACCCACTCATTAGTACTCTCACCCAATCACATGTAAAGCTCATGACTTTGGGAGGATGAGGACAAGCACATGCCTCCTTCAGTACATGTAAAGTCAGCCACCGGCCTTTTTTCGAACTGCTGCCGATGAAGCATCACTCGGCAGCCAACATGTTCAGAGGATACATCTGATACATCAGCCAACAGACACCTCTCCCGGGAGTGATGAGGGGAGAGAGCACCATCTACCCACCCGAAGAGAGCCTGACCAATTGTGCTCTCTCCAGCTCTGGCTGCTGATGGCAAAGCAGCATTGCCTGGGACTCATACTCATGATCCTTGGGCCATAATGTCAGCATCTTAGTCTGCTGAGCCAGCTTTTTTATATGTAATGCTTTTTGGGATCATTCTAATACCTTCTGAAGCCATATCCAAGGACTGCTGTCTGGATTAGCATGCATTGCAGAGCTTGGAACTTACTGAAATGTGATCATAAACATGGCTTATAATATAGAACGGCTTACATAGTGGTTGGTGTGGTGCAACAGGTAACGCTACTACCTGCCAGTGAGGTACCACACCATGTGGGAGACTGGGGTTCGATTCCCGGTCTGGGTGACTATGCTGTGCTACAGCAATAAGAGCTCTTGGGCAAGACTAATAAAACTACATTGGTTCATCTCTGTAATACCAGTAACCTTGTAAGTCTCTCTGGATAAGAGTGTCAGCTAAATGCCATAAAAAGCAATATTTTGTAGGTTTGTCCTGTTCTTTCAGCACATGTTTACATCTCTAACTTAGACAGTACTCCATATGTTACACCAGACAGGCCTGCTTGGCCTCATCTAAGGCAAAGTCCAGTTGAGATCTTTGAGGCGAATCTTTACAGAGATGGTTTTATTGGTACGCACCTGTTCAAAGAAGGTTGAGCTGGCCTCAAGAATGTGGGAAACAGTCTTTAGGTACAGTCTGTACATTTGTTATTATGGTCGCCCTGCTACGCTATTGTATACGTCTAAGTATGTATGTTCTTAGTCATAAGCTAATGTTTGATCATATCCTCACAAATAATCCGAATGTCTGACGTGTATTTGGGCACATTACAAACTCCTCTGGTTAATCTGGCCAAGAAAAACTAATTCGGCAGGCTTTAGCGATCATCCGTCTCAGCTGACGGGAAAATGTGGCATTAGCTTTGTTGTTAATGTTAAAGTCAAGGGAAGTGTTAGCATGTGCCCATACGTTTCATAAAACACAGGAACCTGCAGCCATCGGAAACCATCAAACACTTTCTATGGCAGATTCCAAACACAATATGGCAGTAATACACACCAGCTGGTTGGGTTGGTCCTGCTGAGCGAACTCCAGACCATACAAAGTAAGAACAGAAGCTTGGTATGAGAGCTGAAATAGGGCAAGAATAGCTGAGAACTCTGAGGCTTAGGCCACAAGTAGCATAGATCTCATCAAGCAGGGTGATGTTAATATGCCTGAATAAGCAGCTGAGTTTGTATACGTAGCATGTGATAGAAACCTCACTTCAGGCGCTTCTCTAGGAAATCCATTCTCTAGGAAATTTTTCCTTTATCTTATCAAAGCTAGTCCTTCAACTCCCACTTGAAGGTGTGTTAGGGGTGTTGGCACTAAATGCAGACATCTTTGGAATGTAAGAAAGAGTAGATTACAGTGTCTGAAGTAATTCAACTCCAGGAGCTCTGGGTCTTGCGTTATGAAAGTCCTCGGTATGACTCCTTAGGCTAAGACAAAACATCCTGAGGGAATGACCGTATTTGAGGTTGTCCATACATCTCTGTTATTTAGTGGAACACATTTCATGGCCATAAATCATCTTTGAATTAGTAATGTTATTACATTTGCATTTGACTGAATTGTTTTAACCAGCATTGTAGGATCTACCTATACATGTAAAATGTGGATAGTGTTATGAATCTCTTCAAATTGGGAGAAAAAAGAATAAATTAAAAAATTCTGCTGAAAACAGGGATTACTGGTGGTTTTTACCAGTGATTTGATCATTTCTGGCAAACACACTGCATACAGCACTCTTTTGGCTTATTGGCATCCTCTGTTAGTGGTCCATAAACCACACCTTCATGCAAAAAAGTCTCACATGCATGAACCCAAAGGTAAATCTTCTACTTCTAAGACTGAAATGGATTTATTTATCCATTATCCAAATGTATATTCTTCCTGGGAAATGCCACTAAAACTTCATGAATAGGTGACGGCACCATTATCATTTTTTTTAAATCTGAATCTGGCACACTGAATTATCCTATGAACACATAACACTAGAACATGAAATATGAATTCCGACCTGTAGTGATGCACAAATAGATCTTACCCTAAATTAGGGAAATTAAACCTAAAATATTACGTTGTATTAAACAGAGTAGGTTAGCAGGAATTCATCGTTATATGCGATGGTAATGATAAATATGGTCATATTGCACCAGCTCTACTTTGCAGTCTTTGTTGGCTACAATTTAGCAGATGCCATCCCTCATTTACAAGGGAACCATGAGGGGAAAGGGAAGAGGAACGCAGGTGAAGAGGAGGTGACGGAGATGCTATGGTTGCTGAAGGGCACAATGGCAGTGTTTAGCGGAAGGGCAGGGTTCACCAGTGTACCAGGAAATTTGGGCTGAGGTGTGTTCACTGCAGGAACCACATGATGCGGAAACATGACCCAGAGTCACGGTAATTGTAGTAGTGTTGTGATGAACAGGGAAAAGCCATTGATTCTGGTCTTTTTCATTCTCTGAGCATCAGTAGGAGTGTGCAGATTTGGTTGTAGTTGTCATTCATGATGACATCAGGTGTTGCTTTTCTTATAAACAGCAGGCCTGCACAGTAAAGGAAAAGTAAAGCAAGGAAGGCCTGAACTAGGGCCTATACTATATCACAATATTAAAAGACAATTCTCATGATACATAATATTTACTATTTACTAATATAATACTTGTCTAATTACACTGTTAGTAATGAATCTTGCAGGGCGAATCAGTGTTTATTAAGCACTGACAATATTCTTGATATGCTTAGAAAAGCATGTTGTGTACCACAATAACAACATTTATCACAATATGATAAAATATTGTCAAATTGCCCAGCTGTAGCCTGAACACAGTTTTTAATGTTGATCATTTTGTCTGCCAAGAAAATATTTCCAGGAATATTTCCATGTTGTTATGTAGTAAACCAGTAGTCAGCAGAATGCTACAGAAATGATAACCCATTATATCAATAACGCAACAATGTATTGCGAATTGTAGAGCTGTCTTTTCATGTGTGGAATGTACTTAATAAGTGTTAATTATTATTATTATTATTATTATTATTATTATTACTTTTATGATATATCTCTAACACAGGTTTAAACAATTCAAAACGGTTACATTTGTGGTTGAAACTAACTGACATATAATATTTATATTAGAACTATATTAGTACTAGACTGACAGTGATGGTTACTTAATATAACTAAAAGCAGCAATTGAGCAGATTCAGGTTCAGTAAACAGGGAAGCTTGAACAAACTCATGAATAATTATTATTAGAAAAGTTTTTAATAATAGTACTATGCTATTTCCAGTGGTGAACCGTAACCATTAGACCGTTAGACATTAGACCGTTCAGTTTTAAACTAAACTTAACAATAGCAGGTTTTCCATTCACCTTAAAAGTTTAAGATAAGATAAGATAAGATAAGATAAGATAATCCTTTATTAGTCCTACAGTGGGAGACTAATCAGTGTCACAGCAGAAAGGGATAGCAAGACAGCATTACCACCCACTATATACACACAATATAAATAATAGAAGTAAAAAAGTAATAACAATATTATTTACAGATTATTTACAGGTAATTGCAAATGACTCTTAATTGCACATGTGGGGGTGTGGGGGGGTATTGCACATTGTATTTTTACATTGAGGGATCTCTTGTTTAAGCGTGTGTGTATGTGGTCCGCTGGGAGCAGTGCTGGTTGTGGAGTCTGACGGCAGCAGGAAGGAAGGACCTGCAATACCGCTCCTTCACATTCCAAATTTTAAAAATGTGGAAAGAAAAAAAAAATAGAAAAGGAAAAAGACCAAAATTTAAAAATCACCCAAATATTGTGAAATGATAAGGTGACGAGATGGAAAAGTTGTGTGTGAAAAATGTGAAAAGACTGATTGAAAGGGGTTTTCCAAATAAATGATGGCGTATCAAGCGTATGTCACATGATTCTCTTATCAGTCGGCACTCAGTTGGCATGACATGCAGCTTCCTTCTAAGGATACTTTCGAAATTCTGAAAGGCCGAATCCAAAGCTGGTCTGAAAAATGATGTCTCTGCTCTGATCTTTTAGAACTGTCTGGTGTCATTGGTGCTTCCAGATGTAAGGTGGATGCTGTCGGGGTGGCGTGGATTTTTTTTTAGCCCTCATTAGGAGCCACTGCTTGTCCTGCCCAGCGTCTCTGTACTGTAAACTACAGAGAAATTTAACAATATGAAAATTAACAGTGATGCTTCCAGTAACCTCTTGAACTCCTCAGAACCACCAGTGCTTTCTGGCTTTTTCCCCCCTACTGATATAATTTAGGAACAACTGAGCCAGTTCGCATTGTTTTGCAGTGTAGTTACCGATGAGTAATCCTTAGGGTGGGTGGATAAATGTCACGCAGCATAAGGAGTTCAATGAAAATAATGAAGAACTGGATCTGCATATTGGATATGCTTACCGCTAGCTAAACAGAAGCAACCTGAGATGGACAGAAAGTCGTACACAGTCATAAACACTGAAAAACACTGAAATGTGTTGTTATTCGATTCCCTTGTACGTGACGAGCGTAAATGTTGATGCGAGGCGGGTTTGATGTCCTGCCCCGCTTTCCTGGAAGTTGGAATAAAATATACACCTTGAGTGGCAAAGCGGCTTCTCAGATGGGAACCTCCTTGCTGAGCTCATGCGAGTGTAGATGGAAAATCAACTGTGTACAATAGCTGGAGCCCACACACTAAGATGCCCGCAAAACACACTGTTACTAGGCGCTAGGTTGTTGGTGATGAGTTCAGATGGTGTGCTGGTGGGCTGACCCATTGCAAGACTGCAGTTTTAGATATGGGAAGTACTGAACTGTATCTTACCTAACGTGTTGGGAGTTGTCCCCTTCTTAAAATGTACCTGTAGTAATGTAGGTGTAGGTGTTGCAGTATGTACGGGACATTACATGGAGCTTTCTGTGGGCCTCATACTAAAGGGTTAAAAAAATGACGGTCCAATGTTACGTCCTTTTAGGCATCATTTAGACATGTCATGTAGAAGGGAGACAAATAAAAAAGGTAAATGTGCACGTATTTGTCACTGTACAGTGAAATGTGTCCTCCACATTTAACCCATCTGTGGTAGTAAAGACACACACACACACACACACACACTAGTGAACTAGGGGCAGTGAGTACACATACACACCCAGAGTGGTGGGCAGCCAACTCCAGCTCCTGGGGAGCAGAGAGGGTAAAGGGCCTTGCTTAAGGGCCCAACAGTGGCAGCTTGTCGAGGCCGGGAATCGAACCCACAACCCTGTTATCGATAGCCCGCCGCTCTAACTGCTGAGCCACCACTGTCCCACATAGCCGTACATTTCAGTGTTCATTAGTGTTTATGACTGCTCAAGACCGTTAGGCCTTCTCTGTTTGCTTCTGTTTCGTTAGGCCTTCCCCTCGCATCTCAGCTTGGATGATCATGTAAATGACGTCACTGGGTGGTGGGGGTCACTGTGGCCACACCAATTCATAAAATTCATTTTGCTGCATTGAACAATGTATGAAATGTATGAGACCTACACCTGTATTTTATCAGTTGTTACACCTCTAGAACGTTTGTCTTGCCACAAAAGCAGCACAGAGAAATAATTCATAATCATTAAAGGAGAAAAGTAGATTCTTAGTGTTCCTTCGCCATAAAATAATGATATCACAAGTAAGCGTTTCCTGTGTAAGACAGTTCCAGGTTTCTAATGATGAGGATTTCTGAGTAAACATCATGTTCTTTTCTACCGTAAACACATGTAATTCAATCCGCCGAAGGCTTTAAGAGTTTATGATCGTCTGACACAGTTTCCTCTCTTCAATATCTGCACCACCGACATGCCGGGGGAAGCCAGGGCGAATCACAGCTTCCTTTGGTTCCCATTTTCATTTCCTGACCTGCATCTTAAAGCCCACAGGCTGGTAATGGGCTGGAGTTCAGACAGGGACAGGACTTAACCCCATTTCAAACCGAAGCCCTTCGACTTATCTGATGTTTAAACACAGCTGCAATATGTTTCAGCGGTGCGCCATTTCAAAGACCTTCAGAATACAAATAAAAATGTTAATTTTAATTTAGCCTCACTGCTAATACTGTCGTCCTAACGCTTTGGGGGCATATTTCTTTGTTCACGAACTTTTGTGTATTTCCTCTTTAAATAATGAAGATTTATGGCCACGTAGGACAACGTATGCAACACCTCAGCTAAGTTCTAAAATGTCTCTGTATATTAGTGTTGGGCGGTATTCGCTTTTTTAATGTATTTTTTCAAGTATTACCACGGTATGCTGTATTAACGGGGGAACCGGCCTTAATTTAAAACGGAAATATGATCCAATACAGAGTTCAGTTTGCTCATAGAGTAAAAAACGAAGTGGACAAGCGCAATTTTATATTTGTCGTTGAATACGTAAAATCGTCGTTAAATCGTCAGCCTGAGAACTGCAGATTTCAAACATTAAGGCTGGCCAAAACTAACTGTTACAGGCTTGGGATAGTACTTAGTGTTTCCAAACTAGTACCTAAATACTCAAAGTTCGTGGCAGCAATGTATTAAAACATACCAGTGCTAGTGCAAATGAACTGAAATGTGCTGTGAACATATTAAAGGGCTTATGTCCTACATTTGATCTTGTATGATAATATTTGTTCCACTTAAGACATTGATGTGGTTTTATATACCAAAAACAGTTGGAATTAATTTTTAACAAGACCAACTTCTCTTCATCCCGTGAAATTCTGCATAGCTTCATGCGCCACCTCGAAGCTGCCCTGAACTTTTGCCCAACACACTTCTGAATCCACCTCCCTGTGCCAGCTCCAGGGCATGGTCTTTATTCGCAAACCTTGTATCAACAAAATGGCAACTTTACAGGAGCTGGAAAAAAAACATATAAACTTTTAATGGAAGTCAATGTTGTTGCAGTGTTTAGTCATTTTGGAGCATTTCTATTTGTCCAATCACCATGAAATTTGGACATAATGTAAAGAACAACTGCTGGATTCACATGATGTGAATACCTGAAAAACACCACACTGACATTACATGTAAATTCTGTAAATTCTCCTGACACTGTTGATACTAAAGAATTATACTCGATTCCTACTGCTAGCTTGAAGAACCCCCCCCCCCTCCCCGCCCCACCAACATCATTTCTGTTATGGTTGTGTTTCATCATCTCTAATCATACTACATGTCTATTTTTCCCAGCCTCAAAGAAACCCCGTTCTTCATTATTTGGTGATTTGTGTTTGTTTTGCCAGAACACATAGTTTCGACAGAGCGTTTCCGTTCACATGCTGTTCCCCCAATGAGATATCAACAGCGAGGAAAAAAAAGACTCTCCTTGGAAAGGCCTCACTTCACTCCCTAAATATTTGTGATATTGTCACGGTTCTGAATTTATACAGTACAAAGCCCCCCGGTCTACAGTAAAGCTGGGGTCTGCAGTGTTGAGGTGTCTTCTTGGGGCTGGAGCCGTGGACTGGGTACCTCTTTCCCTCGCTCTCTCTTTTTCCAGTGCCTACGATAAGGGGCCCTGGTAGAATTATTTGGAATTCCAGGCCTTCGGTGCCTGGGGCCCTGAAGTAAAAGGAACCATGACTGTGACACACTCTCGCTTTCTCTCTCCTCTCTATTCCTTTCACTCCTTCCTCCAAGCCACCTTCACAGTCAGGTTGTCAGCACGCTTGAGAGGGGAATGAAAACAGAAAGATCAGCTGTGAAATTTGTACAGCCTTTTGAAAGACGCGAAAGTTGGAAGTGCGGTCATCAGGAAAGCCCGTGTTTCAAGGTCTAATACGTGCAGTTGTTGGAGGCCTTCAGTCTTTGATGGAACACGATCCAGATGTTTACAGTGCCCTTACTGACTTTTCCTTGTTTCCGTGTTTTTTTTGTTTTTTGTTTGTTTCTTTTGGATCCGGACTCAACACACTTTTATTTTTGGGATTCGGGACAACAAATGAGCAGAATGTCTTTAAGCAAAGCATATTAATCATGTGTGTTTGGTAAACAATATGTTTAGGGTTCCTTTGTTTCTTTTAATGTTCATCCGAACAAGCTAGCAAGTTAGCTACCTTTGAGGAAAGGGGGGAAGCTTTCAGGGGCCTTTCCATTGGATGGACTGGGGGGCGTTGTGTATAATTTCTATAGTGTAGTATGCATACTACACTAATGAATGCACATCGAATGGTGGTGCACTATGTTGTACATACTAATTAGGGTGGTAGTTTGTGGTTTGGCATGCAACCTGAAGGCTCTGAAAGCACAACACTGCCCCCCAGCCCCCCATTCACCCAAAAGTTCATTTTTTCGGCGCTGCAGTTTTAATTCCAGTTTAAAGGCTTTAATGTGACTTTCATTTCACATCATTTTGATGCCAAATCTGCAAAACAATACATACTAAAACAGCCAAGTGCATGAGAGCTGCTAAATTTAGTCACATGTCCATGACGCCAGTGCTGGAAACTCCGTTTAATGCCACACAATGTTATGATATGGTAATTTCCATAAAAAAACTAATAAAAACAGTATTGACCTACTAAGAATATTACCTAAATTAAAGTTTGCACCCATGCATGGCTAAGAAAACACAAGCATTAAATTGGTCTTAAATATTGCCTTCCTGCACGAACAGTGAGCTGCATCCAATCAACTTACTAATCAACGTCTTACCTCCAAACGTCCACTGTCAACTGTATAAAGCCAGAATATTCATTCATTCCTTATGTAAAACTGCTGTTGATTCAGGGAAAAGCAGCCATCATTTCAATTCTTTACCTTTGGAGAAAGTTTAATGTTTGACATTCCTGATAAAACGAATCTACCCTCGTCGGACTGGCTAAATGCAATGAAGCGGACTAACGCATTTGCATAAATTTGAAATCTGCTGAACTTTTGCTCCCTGCACTACAAAGCATGAACTGCTTGATGCTACAGAGCTCTCTGTAACAAATGAACAAGATGTGGCAAGGTGGATTTGGCGCTGCAAAATCGCTCAGTGCAGCAGATGTTATGTAATAAGGGTCATTTCAATTTACTGTCACCAATGTCACCAATGTTTTAAGTAAATATATTTCTAAAGGTGCTATTGAAAGGTGCTATCTGGTGAAAATCTCACCAGATGTCGGTAACAACCCATCCAATCCACACATGCAAAGAAATTAAGAAATTAAACCACAGATGTCCATAAATGATGTTACCAACATCTGGTGAGAATTTTATGTCAATGTTGCGGTACTTTCAAATGTTGTGGGAACTTACTTTTGACACCCAGGGGATCCGAACATTTATCATTGAAAGTGACAAATATATTACATATGTATAAATGTAGTCATCAAGTACAATTGTTTCAAAGAACAATAGGTAATGCACTCAACTGCCATTGGCTATATGCAAGACTCCATTGCTGAAGAAAAAGCATGTTCTAGAATATATATATATATATATATATATATATATATATATATATATATATACACCTAAAAACTGACAGCCTGAACATAGCACATATTTCACCCTTTCACCAGTACAATCCCGCCTTTGCTTTGCTTTAGCTTTAAAAGTGATGCAGCACTCAGCTTTAATTCTACTGATTCATCAAATCCGCATACTAATTAATCTTCCCACAACATACAGCGCATCCCTAAAACGAAGGAATTTTCCATTACACCTTAGTGAAGAATTTACAGAAAAGCAACTCACTTTGGGGTGGACCATTACAGGTGGGCAGAACTTACTTGCGAAAGGGTTAAAGAAGCAAACGGGACTTCACTTTGGATCCATTAATCCATGTATAAAGAGTTCTAGGGGCTGTATTGCTAATTCTTGCAGACGATAATTCCAGGTAAAGGATGTCCAACAGGGTATGGAGCCAGTGATGTATGGATAAGTTATGAAGGGGTACCCAACATTGGACGAAGACTTTCTTTTGCTGCATCTTGATGTAGCATCTTGAGTCATCATTGAGGAAATGAAGTTCAGAGCCGATGGGGAGGTTTCTCTTAACTTGAAATTCATTTCTCACAAATCGGTGTGTGACTGGTGATCATGAGCTTCCGTTTCTGGTTAGCTTATATTAGCCTCCAGTAGCTTCAGTGCAGGGCTAGCAGACTTTGAATACCAAGCATGTTGTGGTTGACTGAAAATTGAGTAAATCTGATTGGTCACCCTCACTGAATTGCCACCTAACTTCAGTCACCCATTAGCAATTACAAAAGAACTAACGCAAGACAGCCCTCAAAATTCCAGAGGCTTCCATACTCAAAACAACAGCTCGGCCAGGAGAGTTTTGCCTTGGCTCGGTGCTCCATCTCCGCCAAGCGGCGTGACCCCGACCCCCACGTCTCTTTTGGCGGTGCTCCACCGCTCTGTAGCATTCCTTTCTTTTCCACCATCACACGCTCGCTCTATCCGTGAGCCTTCCGGGTTGCACACCTTTCACTTATCAGCTCTCTCACTCTCGCTGTTGCAACAGCTGGTTTGTGTTAACCCTCCTAGGTCATCTCCACCCCCACCCCCCGTATAGCATATGAATTATTCCTTGTTCATAGCTCATAGAGACAACTGTAAAAAAAAATCATGTTTTAAATAAATGGACCTATCGATATAACCCCCTTAAAAAACCTATGGCCTGCATTGTTAGTATGTAATTGGAATATTTGATTTATGATACAAATACATGTGTATATATATATTTAATTAATTTAAAGATAATATACTATGTCAAACTAACAGTAATAACTCCCAATGCATTTCACTTCAATGCTTTTCACTTCATTTCATTTTGTAAAGCCTCTTGCAATTACCTTGAAGCCGTGCCATGTGATCAAGTCAAGTGATATGATTTCCATCATCTGCTTTCAACTGATACTGATGAGCATGAAAATGAAAGTGAAGTCAGTCTCTTGGAGGAATGTTGCTCCAACATGTTCTGGTAACCAGATTATTTAGTAGTTGACAAGCCTAAATCACTGTTTAGCTGGCCTGCATGCAAGTTAGCATGGAAGCTCAACAGCTGTTTGTGCCAGTGGTTGTACTACGAGCTAAGTTTCACCCTGTAATGCTGGTTTACGACACTTCCATGCAACTGTAGTTGATTAAACCTCACATGAAGCTAAATTTGAATGAGGTAACTTTATGTAAGACATTGTGTAAAATCAAGTCAATCAAAATAATAGAAACACCACATGATCCCATCATCCGACATGAGGACATTTCCAGACGACTGGTTTCACCTGATCAGTAGACAAGAACATAAAAGAGATGATGGATTTTGACTGAGCAATGGAGGCTTCCTCCTCAGATGAGCTAAAACTACAGCTAAACGCTAACAGGACTGGAAGTTGATATGAACTCATTGTCCTCTATGCAAGGTATTTTTTTCTCCTCAGAGGATAATGTGCCAGTGGCAAGGATTCAGGGATAGGAAGCCTTTTTTCTCATGCTAGCTCTGTGTTTCTGGAGCAGGCTAACATAAGAGCAGTTAGCAGTTAGCCAACAGCAAGACAACAGTCATATCCTTACCAACACACTGACAGTACTCTACATACTTGCAAATATGAGCAGAATTGTCAAGTTTAGATCTTGTTAAACTGTAAAGAAGCATTCACTGATAATCCCATATCTGAATGAGAGGAACTGAAGGGCTAAATTGTGATTATTTGGGGGTTGTAATCTGCAACTAGTTGCGTAAAAGTTTACAACGTAAAGCCGTCTTAAATGGCGCTTAAAAATGGCGGTAACGCACCACACAATCACATAATCCGACATGAGGACATTTCCAGATGACTGGTTTCACCTTATCAGAAGACAAGAAAATAAAAGAGATCAATCAATGTTTTTTATTTTTTATTTTGACTGAGCAATGAAAGCCTCCTCCTCAGATGAGCTAAAACTACAGCTAACCACTAACAACAAGACACAGGGAAGCTGATGAGGACTCATTGTCCTCTACGCAAGGTATTTTTTCTCCTCAGAGGACAATGTGCCAATGGCAAGGATTCAGGGATAGAAAGGCTAGCCATCGTTGCCTTTTTCTCATGCAAGCTTGGTGTTTCTGGAGCAGGCTAACATCAGAGCAGTTAGCAGTTAGCCAACAGCAAGACGACAGTTATATCCTTACCAACACACTGACAGTACTCTACATACTTGCATATATGAGTAGAATTGTCAAGTTTAGGTCTCGTGAAACTCTAAAGGAGCATAATCAACATTTTGGAGTTGTAATCCACAACTAGTTGCTCGAGTTTAAAGATTTAAAGATTAGAATTCTCAGAGTTAAATGTGGTGTAGATCCTTGGGGAGAGAAATTCTCTGAGGTGCTGGTGGTTGGCTGCCAGTTAGAATATCAAATAAATCACAAACTGATGTTTTCCCTCCTCGTGAAATGGCAGATGATTGTTACAGGGATGATTTGTGGCACATTAAGCAAGCATAGCACCCTCGCGAGAGGCATTACACACTGTAATGTGTATCCTGTTGGGTGTATTTGTGTTGGATGTAGAAATAGATTACATGGCTTTTGCGGTTCATCTTACAAACCTTGAGTAAAACCAGCATTTTCTAAGCTGTAGCCACAAACCCCACAAACGTTTGCTGTAACATTTACAGAAAAATCAGTGGGACCAGTTTCAGACCACAGACTGGCTTGCCAGGTTGGTATAGAGGCTGAACCCTACAGCACGTTTTGTGGGGGCCTTGACGGAAAGCACGGTGAGCCAGAATTCCTGCTACAAACAGGGACAGTGATGGTGAGGTCTTAAATGGTGAGGTCTAAAAATAAGACATGCAGCATGTTTGTTTTCAGTTGTTTTCTTTTTTTTATGCGTCCCCTGACCCAAGGCCAACCTAAAACCATCCCAGAAATGGCTAAATAAATAAGACTGAAAGCAGTACTGGGCTCTGGACGAACGGACCTCTCACCCCAAGAGAGAACGAGAGCGCGAGAGCGAGAGAGGAGGAAACCTCTCTACACAAAACATGTCCTGCACTATAAATAGAAAAGCTGAAGGCGTGCATGTTGCACTGTTTCAACAGGATTGCTGCAACCATATTTTGCTTCTCTGGGTCCTGCTTAAGCAAGTTTAAATACAGCATTAACTGTGTGGCCCGAGACCTCCATGGATCTCCTGGCTTAAGCTGGAATGCAGCCTTCAGAAATCGCTGCTATTGCGCCTTGTAGTACATGACAGTACTTCCAACCTGCTACGTGTTCTGTGCCCTATGTCCTGTGTAGGGGTGTAACAGTACATGTGTTCAGGGTCACATGGACCAGTGCACGCAGTCGGTATCCTGCACCAGTCAAAAGTCCGAGCACACCTGGTTAAATGTGTGTCGATCATCGTCTTAAAAATTAGGAATGCATCGATCTGACATTTTCTGTTCCGAAATTGATACCAATACATAAACTGCGTATTGGCCGATACCCGATCCAATACCATTGTTGGATAATTAGGCCGATCCACGACCCAGCTAATTTTGTTATCATCGGGACCCATATCCGATCCTAGTATTGGATCGGTGCATCCCTATTAAAAACGTCTGACCCAAAAGGGGGGTTTTCAAAACAGAGGACGCTGAGGACCACTGTAGTTAGAATGTCGTGGCTGGGGGGTTATAAGTACCTCTCAAACCATGCAGCTACAGTATGCTAATAAACATTTATGCATCCACTTTACTTACTTAGCAAAACTCTAAAAAATAGTCTTAATATCCTATATGACCAAATCATCTGCTCTCAGTTCAACCTACAGACTTAGGCCTACTTGAAACCCCCCAGCCACGACATCTGGGACAACTGTAGTGGATACTCGTGTGTCCCCAGTGTCCTCTTTTGTGAAAACACAAATTTGGATGAAATGTTTTTAAGATGATGCTTGACGCACATTTAACCAGGTGTGTATCGTATGTGCGAGAATGACTGGACATCCAGCAGAAATCCTGGCAGAATAATGCCCTTGGTCTGCAGTGACTGGTTATTTCCCAGTAACACAAGCATAAAAGGAATGCTGACAGTAAGGGTGAGCAGGTACAGAGCAGCCGACTGACACCAACACTTTCTCGAAAGCTTTTCAGTATTAGGATGGTTTTAAGCAGTAGAGAGAGTGTTTCATGTGATGCTCGATCTACCAATCAACAGAGATCTTTAAAGCAAGTCTTTGGAAAATAGCCATTTTCTGTTCCCGGAGCTCCCCCAACAGTTCGGAAAATGTAGTGTGGTCACGCTTTTTTAGCCACCACATTTTTCTGGACAAGCTGAGAGATACAGAACTGGAAGCATGTGGACTGAGGCGGTAGAGTAATAATACAGAACTTTCCACGACACAGGAGTATACAGTTCTTGCTAGCGTTTTCCTGCTCATCTCTCTGAAGTTACACGCCGAGCCAACAGTAGCAGTGACTTTGATGCTGTTCTCCCTGTTAGGGCTAACAATTTGACAGGGTGTTGCTTTAATTTATTCCAACAGACACCACAGGTCATAGCAAGTTTAAAATAAATACTGAAAGATTAGTTATTAGATTAAAGAACGGACAGAACAAATGAGGGTCATTATTTTATTATTTTATAATGATTCATTTATTGTGAAGTGAACGACACTGTGCTGAGTAAAAAAGTGGGTGCAGGTGTCTCTTGGAATGAGAACGTTCAAGGAAATCTGCTGTTAATTTTAAGACATTAGCAAGGTAGCAACATGTCATGCTAAGCTGATTAATTTCTAAAACTTAAATAACTACATTTTAAATATGAAAGAAAACTGGCATTACACATTTAGGTGTTTTTGTTACCTTATCCAGTTGTGCTGAGCCATAAGGGCTAAGCTCTGCTCCTTACCTGAGGCTCCTCTCTAGCACACCGGTGCTGTTCATGATTGGACTGATTAGGACTCCTCGTAAGGGCCTCAGTTTTGGGTGCTCTTTGTGAAGTCACTGTGATCCTACCAGTCTCTGAGTGTTTGTGGTGTTTGTGGTGCCGCTGTCTTTGACTCAGAGCTGGATTATGGATTTGCCAGAGTTGTACCTGCCTGCCTGTTTCCTGACCTCTGCCTGTCCTGATGATGAGTATGGCTTTAGCCCTAATAACGCCTCTCTGCACATTCAGCCTGCCTCGACCCATAAGTCACAATAATTCACTCCCTGCTCCACACAATTCATATATAGAAATGAAGCTGCCAGAGCAGCCCATTCCACGTAATTGACCCTTTGTACTGACTGTATTTTCAGAGTGTAGAGGTACAGTGGACGAATGTTTTGGACCACATTGGGAATCCGATTGTTTTCCTCTTTAATCCAGGATTGAAAAAATGTTACAAATAAGAAGTTAATATTTATTTAAGGGAATATTTATGACTCTGCTGTTTCTGGTTAAAGCATTTAAGCAATCTTATAACACTGGCCATGTTAATGTCTTCGTACAAAAGGGTCAAGTGGGTATTTAGTCGTATCTCTTCTATTGAAGCTCGTGTCAGATGACTCTCGGGTGGATCGGATCTGCTCATCAGAGGCTTTGATTAATTGAAATGAATTACAGTTTTAACTTGAAATGTTGGTCTGATTGGACCTTAATGTAAAAAAGTAAAGAATGAATGTACTATGTGATGGTAAATGAACCTGGCTTTTAAGACAGACAGTTTACTCATTTTAAGTGTGTATCACAGGGTGAAACAGTATAGGAATGTATACAACTTTTCAAGTTCTTATATACTAATATAATTTGTAATGAAGAAGTTGCATTAAATTAGACAAAAAAAAACACTTTCACTAGTGTTTGGTATTTAGGCAGCAGTACTGGCAGGTTAAAATTCTGACTCCAGGGTCGGAATATTTGCAGGGAGAGGAATTCAGACGCTCTCCTCAGCATGGCTGTCGTCTGCTGACATCTACTGGTTTGTCTCGTAAACTCCAAGGCAACATATGGAGAGACGTGAATGCACTGGACATGCTGGCTATGCATGTTAACCAGTAAACATGTTTAAACAAGGTATGTGTAAATCAGCCCAGCCTTACCCATCCCTCTTCCCCAGAGCTACGACTTGGATTAAAGGGATCATATCATGCAAAAGCAAGTCTTCTTAGATTCTGAAGTATCAAGCCATACAGTTCACTCTCCTCTCTTCAAACTCTCCATATATGGAACCTAAACTGCAAAAACGGTCAGTTTTAGGTTCATTGCTTTGGTGACATCACCAAAAAACTAAGCATTTACATATAGCCAATGAAAGCATAGAGTGTTTCAGTCTGGACGAGACAGGGCAGCCAATCAGAACAGAATTCATGTACAGTCTTAAAGGCACAGTAACAAAAACAGCCTGGAAGGGATAAGAAGAGGTTAGACAATGGTCATGGAAATTAATTAGTACTCTTTTGGTTGCATAAACCAAACACCAACGTCACATAACTGGACCTCGGGAGTCAAAATAAAACAAGGATGATGTAGGATATGAGCCAGAAACCACAACACAAGAGCCTTACGTACACTGTCAAAAGGTTGAAGACACATAGGTTGGTCTTTTCAGCTTCATAGCACTTCATCCGTCCTTACTATCAGGATTATACCAGTATATGGCCAAGCCATATAAACATGCAAGTGTAAACACACCCAAGACTCATATAAAATATTTACTAATACTAATTTTACACCATTATCTACCGAATTTGGAAAGCATTAGGATGGTGAAGACTAGCACATCTTCTCCAATACATGTGCAACTAGCCACCGCCCCTTTTTTCAAACTGCGCTGATTCAGCATTGCAAGGTAGCTCTGAAGAAAAGCATAGCTCATCAGCTCAGACACAACAGCTATAACAGACGCCTGTCTAGTGAAGTGCCATCAGCCCCCCTCTGAGAGAGCAAGGCCAATTGTGCTCTCTCTGACTCCAGCTGCTGATGGCAAAGGGATTCAAACCTTAGCGCAGCACCTTAGTCCACTGGACTGGGCTATTGAAGGCAGGGTTGTGGGTTTGACACCCGGGCTCAGCAAGCTGCCACTGGTGGGCCCTTGAGCAAGGCTCTTCACCCTGTCTCCTCCCCGGGTGCCTCAGCAATGGCTGCTCACTGTCACTGTGTGTGTTTGATCACTAGTGTGTATATGTGTGTGTTTACTGTTCTACTGGTAGTAGAAGACACTTGTAGAAGTAATGACCACTCCTGGCCAACAGAGGGCAACATTAGTTGTTTTTTTTTTTTCTCATGCAAAACGTGTCACTTCACACTCACACTTTATCACAGAGTTGGTCTGTTTCTTTTGCGATGGTGACGGGTTCCTGGAGTTCTCAAGCGTGTCCCGCAGGCACATTACAGTAATCACCCCTTCCCACCCCCAAAGCATACGCTCCGGCCAAACATCACACAGTAATCAGAGTTCTGAAAGCCACAACGTGGAGTTTATTAGAAAGAATAACTTGTGGTGTGCACAATGGCTTCGCAACAGAAAGGCTACGCATTTCACTCCCCAGGGCCTGATTGTGTAAAGTGAGCCTTTTCATCCTTCACTGATTGTCAGCTAATGAAAGGAATGAGCTCAGATCTGTAAAAGCCATTTACACCATTAATATGGAATTGCAGACATCTTAAAAACTGTGAAATGGCTTTCGGCTTCTTGAAATTCTCAATGTAGCACATGTTTGGCCTTAGCCCGTGTTGGGAACAGCCTGATGGTGCAGCTGTGTGTGTGTGTGTAACTTTTGAAGGACCTCCTACAATGGTGAAGCGTCATTTCTCAGAACGCGTTGCTTTCATTACTGCTGGTGCTCTTCCCAAAATGCCACTGCAATAACACACGCATTCTCTGACTTGAGTGATTGTGTGTACTTGGGTAGTTGTGACCCATATAAAGAGCCAGCAAGATAGACTAACAATGAGAGAGAAGGAGAGATCACATTACTGAAGTGTGTGAGGGTTGGTGTACTTTGACTGATGGGCAAATACTGAATACATTGTCCTAAACGTATTCCGTGACATATTCCGTTACAACACATAAACGGGTAACGTATTCAGAATACATCTTCTATACGTTTAGATTGCGTCTTGATAAGGCAGGTGGGGAAACGCTCACGCTAGAAGTTTTTGTTATGCTATATTTCTAGTGAAAAATGTGCAAAATCAATCAAAGTCAGTGAAATTAGGACAAGGAGGATTATATACAGATGCATTTCTGTTTGCATTTATTAAAGATTTGTAAATGGTAAACTATGGTAATAATAGAACAATAGAGTTGCCGACATTTCTGTAACTTAATCTACTTTGGTCTGATCATAATGTGAATCTAAACTGAGCTTCGAATGGCATCACACCCCACACACACACCAAGGGGAAAAAATGTAGCGCATCCAACAAGAGTAAACGCCTGTGCAGCATCAGCAATAAAAACATGATAGCACACAAAATGTACAGAATACTGTGCTGTAACTCTAAACAAAAATTAAAACAACAAAATATATATATTTCAATATATTTTCAATATTCAGTTTAATCTAATCTAATTTCAAGCATTAGAATAGATTTATTTGAATTCCAATATTTAATTATGTAAATTTAACAAACTGTAACAAAAAAATCTAATACATATAATAATGGAGCTGTAACAAGTTATGAAATACTGATATGTAATTTCACACTGTAACTACATAATGTAATAGGTCTTAGAAACACACAATGTAGCTATTAACTAACTGTATAATATCCCATTACTTATAATAGCTGTTATGGCATGTTCTTTAGCCGACTCTAAAAGGGAAAAAACATCTGAATTTTGAATCCCTGGTTATGAAAGCTCTGTTTTGGTTGATTTCTGACAACATTTGTTTGTGTTTATTTCAATTTGAAATGAAAATAAAATGCCTTATTTTTGAACCCACTGTGGCTCCAGGGACTGTACCATCTGTTGCCATGCACAGTTTTTGTTAACCATCATATCGCCCTTCTGTAAAAGTTGAGGGGCCATTTTGAAGACCTTTTTTACGGGATTAGATTAGATGAGGAAGTGGAGTAATGTCATTGTACCACAGAATATCTGTAAAATTTATGACCGATTTAAACAAAATGGGATGGGAGTGGCCACTCGATTTACGTACTGTCGTCCTGTGACCACTGACTAAAGTATTAGAGGATAGTTGCCAGTCTTAAATCCCACTTATGGTGATGATAAAATTTTGAGCTTGAAAATTAGCAGCTAGATGTCTATAGCACATATGTAGGCTATAGGCTACACTAGACAGGAGCATTGCATCCTTTGGCGGATCTTCTAGACATTGACCTAACCAAGGTGAGCCTGTCATGTCGATTTGCATGGGATTAATATGTAATATATATATTAATATATTAATAAAATCATTTTTACAGCTCGTTTTACAGAAGGTAAGAGGTGGCAGAATCTTTACTTATGTGAGAGCGAGCAGTCCGTATTATCCATGCTGCGTTTGGACGATGCTAAAATCACTGAGAAAGGCCATGATTGACCCCACCCCCTGCTAAACAATTGGAGAGGTGTGCTTTTCATGTTTTCTCCAAACATATCTTTGCACATTTTTGCCAATATATTCTATTTTACCTTGACTAGATGCTTCCTAATTTTTACTGCTCGTTTTACAGAAGGTAAGAGGCGGCAGAATCTTTACTTATGTGGGAGTGAGCAGTCCGTAAAAAAATGACTGTCATGGTGCATTCAGTCGATGCTAAAATCACTTAGAAACTCTGGTAATAATTACATTACCTCACCTCCCAATGTAAAGCTAATCCCATCCAAATAGGGCTTTATCTGGATATTTGTCATCCTCATTTCACTTTCAGCTTCAGCCAGTAAAAGGCTCCCAAGCCACTGGCTGCAGCGCAAACCTAAAGCATGATCAACATTCCCCCATGTTTAACAGTTTAAGACAGGGCAGTTCAGTCCTGGTCCTGGGGATCTACCACCCTGCAGAGTTTAGCTCCACCCTGAATGTAACACACCTGATCCAGATAATGAAGGCCTTTAGGAGCAACTGAACATTGTAGCCAGCTGTTTGATCTGAACTCTTCAGGGTGGTAGATCTCCAGGACCAGGATTGAGCAGCCCTGGTTTTAGAGGTGTTCCTATATCCATCCTATAACCCTTCAGAAAAAGGTCATAGAGCCACTCTTGGCTGGATTTTTTTTTTGCATGTTGGACCACTCCCACCCTAGTGGTGACAGTGATTTGCGTGTAGTCCCCAGTAACAGTTTTACCAGTACCACACACATTACCATGCCAGTGTGTTAATGTTGTGTTACATAATAATCACCCTGTTATGAAGCACCGCTGTTCAAATAACAGCAGTATGATGGTCAGTAACAAGCAGAGGGATGTTGGACCGCTGACAAATTGTGCATAAGAGTTAGAAAGCTGCAAGGGTTTTTAATGGTGCTGGAGTTCCCCAAGGGTCAGTTCTTGGTCCACTTCTGTTCAGCTTGTATACTACTAAATCACTGGGATTAGTCACTGGGAATAGCTCACGTGGTTTCTCTTACTACAGCTACTGGATCCGCCTGCCTTTCCCACCTCTGTGCACTCAACTGCTATTCGTCATTGTTTCTCCAGCAGTCATCTGAACTTAACATCTGTGTTTGTCGTTGACTTATTTATGAAATGAAATAAGCCCGTACTTTATTTGTCCTTAAGATTGTTTACCTAGATTAAGCCTGGATGCAACTCCTTTCTGCACATTTTCCTAGTCACTCTGGATGTCTAGGAATGTCTGCTGAATGAACACATGGAGAAGCCTTCATGATGAAGCAGATGATGAGATTATCCCTGAAAACACTGGTCGTCTTTTTCTTTTGCTGTTTTTCTTTTT
The DNA here is from genome assembly GCF_030463535.1 of Salminus brasiliensis. Lineage (NCBI taxonomy): Eukaryota > Metazoa > Chordata > Actinopteri > Characiformes > Bryconidae > Salminus > Salminus brasiliensis. The sequence goes on along the minus strand of NC_132892.1, from coordinate 19,823,505 downwards.
AGCACTGTTTCTCCACTTCTGTTGCTCCTCAGCACTTTCAGCAGCCTCCCTTGCTCCCTAGCAGCCCTCTCCTCCCCCAGTCACAGTCAGTGAGTTACAGGATAATTAAATATACACAAAAAGAGGCTGTCTTCTTTTAATTCTGGTTACCGAGGCAAACACTCTTTCCGTCTCTTGTGGAGAGCAGAGAGAAGTATGTGCTCACTTTCAACACTCGGTCTAGTCCAGTCGCAACTTTTCCTGCATTGTCTTTTATGTGAATCAGACTTTCGCAGTGTCCAAATGCTTTAAATTTTGCATAATTGCATTTACAAAAATGACAGAACGTAAAGTGTACATGTGGGATGGAGAAATATTCCGTTTGTTAATGTTATGCCAGCTTTCATTTGTACATACAGTGGCGGTTTGGGCACCCCTGGACAATATACCGGTTACTGTGAATAGCTAGGTAAGCAAAAGATGACCCAGTTTCCAAAAGCTTGTCCAAAGGTTATGGACAACACATTTCTTCAAGATTACTTTTCCCCCTTCTAGTCATTTTAAAATAACAAAAGGGGAAAAAAAGGCCCGAAGTAAAGGTTTGGAGACCCTCCATGGTCATGGTACTTAACACCCACTTTGGCAAGTATCACAGCTTGTAAACACTTTTTGTAGCCAGCTAAGAGTTCTTGTTTAGGGGATTTCCATCCATTCGTCGTGGCAAAAGGCTTCTAACTTGGTGAGATTCTTGGGCCGTCTTGCTGCCATGCACTTTTGAGGTCTATCCACAGTTGTTTGATGATGTTTAGGTCAGGGGGTGGTAAAAAAAACCTGGCAAAAACCTGTAGCTTGCGGCTCTTGAGGAAGTCCAGTGTGGATTTGTAGGCTTGTTTAGGCTCGTCTTTTTTCCTGGCGGAGGAGCCGTCCTGTTTTCATCTTCAGCTTTTCCATTGTTGTTTTTACAGTCGGTGTGAGGTTTGCTTTTAGAATTTGCTGGAATTGAACATTCCCTGTGCCACTGGCTGCGACACAAGCCAAGGCCATGATTGACCCCACTCCCATGCTAAACAGTTGGAGAGGTGTGCTTTTCATGTTTTCTCCAAACATATCTTTGCACATTGTGGCCAATATATTCTATTTTACCTTGACTAGATGCTTTTTAATTTTTACTGCTCGTTTTACAGAAGGTAAAAGGCGGCAGAATCTTTACTTATGTGAGACTTGCTAAAATCACTGAGAAACTCTGGTAATAATTACTTTACCTCACCTCCCCATGTAAAGCTAATCCCGTCCAAATAGGGCTTTATCTGGATATTTGTGGGTGGCGGACCACTCTCAACCTAGCAGTGACAATGATGTGCAGACTCCTTAGCAAGTCATCCTCCTTTCACTTTCAGCTTAAGCCAGTAAAAGGCTCCTCAAGCCACTGGCTGCCGCGCGAACCTAAAGCATTGGAGCAAAGAATTGAACATTCCCTGTGCCACTGGCTGCGACACAAGCCAAGGCCATGATTGACCCCACCCCCATGCTAAACAGTTGGAGAGGTGTGCTTTTCATGTTTTCTCCAAACATATCTTTGCACATTGTGGCCAATATATTCTATTTTACCTTGACTAGATGTTTCTTTAAAAATTGTCTGATGCTGAGCGTTGTGGCGAGAACACAGGACAGGGTTTTCTTCTGATGACTCCTCTGTGAAGGTCATACAGTATTTGTGCGGATGAGCTGCTGAAGGAACTGGACAAATGCGCCAAATGACCAGAGTGCACAGCAGAGTCAGCAACCAAACTTTTGTCCTTCGAACCAGCATATAATACACCACATTCAGACTATTGACCACTGTATTTATGGGTATTTGTATTATTCGAATGTGATCTGGTGGTTTTCACCATCAAACACACAGTGACAGACCTACTGCTGAGAGAAACAGCTTTTAAACAGCTGTCTGGATGCTGCTGCTCACATTAAAAGGAATATCCCAATGGGTGACGTTTATATTGGGTTATTAAAATGGTAAATTACTGGGAGTAGAAGTATGCAAAACACTGTAAATTTAGGCTTTTTTTTATTTAATTACATTTACAGAAGTGCACTCGTATTTAGCAGTTCTCTACTGGCAACTGCACTGCTTACGTTTTTTCAGAGCATATCAGCCTTTATCACATGAACTCTGCCTGACCAAGAGAAATACGTCGAGTGTTTTGAGGAGACCAAAACTATGATGTCAGACAGGCCAAACGGCCAAGAGCTTGGTTCAGCCCATTTCTCCAAAACGGAGTCAATCTGTCCGCACTTCGGGCCGCCGCCGTCCACTCTGGATCCTCTTCTTGGACTGATTTATTAACGTCAGTCTTCATACAGACTTCAGAACCGTTCCAAATCAAATGAATATGGAAAGAGTTATGTGTTCCCTGGATGAGCTGGTGGAGGGTTTTTGGTTATTTGCGACATCAAGGTCAACCGAGGGGAATCCCAACGGGGGAAATGTGATATTCAACAACACTGAGATTTTTTTATTCATTCCAAAGCCTATAAAGAAGTAAACTCCTAACAATAAATTATTGTGCAAGAAGAACATGGATGGATTCCTTTTCTACACCGAATCAGTCTTGTTCTCTGGGGCTTTCTAGTGGGAGCGATGCTTGCTGGGTTTTCTGTGCTCTGGTAGGCTGCCATGGCTGATCTTTGCTGCCATTAAATGTATGTATGGCTGGGTGATCTGATGCTTAAATTACCAGGCCAGTCAAAAGTTTGGAAGCAAACATCCTGGTCGAATGTGTGATCATCATCATAAACAAATCTAATCTAAATGCTAGGGTGACCAAAAAGATGACACACTGTAATCAGGATGTTGTAGTTTGGGGTGGGGGTGCTTAGATTGTTGACACCCCCCCCCCCCAAAAAAAAAAAAGAATTAAGAGTAAATTCTTGTTTGATTCTATTAAAGATGTGTTGAAGACTAATTGTAAGAAACCACTTAATAAAACCAAAACCAATATTGCCATGACATTCATGCCCTTGAGGAGTGCATGTAAATCATTGACCACAACTGTATATTCAGTTTTGTTCTTTTATTTTTCATTTCTTTTCTAATGATCATCAGCACAGCAATTTCATAGAAAGTACAATCTTTCACATGTGACATTTTTTGAATTTTATTGATTTTATAATAAGTGTTATCTAAACCTGAGCCTCAATACAAACAATTTAGACAGAATAATCAGACCTAGCCTCAATCAATCAGTCACATATTTGTAAAATAACAATATGTACCCTCAAATTCTGCAGAATCTCCAATATTTCTTCTTCATTTTAAATGTACCATAAATTACATTTTGGGAGATGGATCACGGCCCGACTCCTCCCAGTATAAACCCTTCTTTCTCACTACATCTTCGTGTTTAACGACATTCCACCGGCCGCCAGCACCCTGTCTCCTCCCTTCTTTCCTGCTTTTCACTTCATCCCTGGGGGTCGCTATGAACGCCTGCCCAAAACACATATACACCTGCAAACAAACAGATGTTCTAAAAGTGTGTATATATTATATATTATTTTTTTCTTATCTTCTTTTCTTTTTTTTAAATTCTGTTTGTTTCCAGGTGTAAATAAAAAAAAACTGACTTTCCACATGATCTCACTTTTGAACTCCAATGTATGTATGTATTAAAATTCATACTTATTACTATGAGTTCTCACATGGACAGACCTCCATTAATTAAATACATTGATTTGTGCACTGTTAAAAAGTAAAAAGTTAAAAAGAAACTACATGGATGTTTATACGTATGTATTTTAACATCATAAATATGCAGATATTAGGGGTTTAACAGTATGTGCATTTGCACTGTACAGTAGGGGGATCATGGTTTGGTGCTTCCAGTCGCACAGAGAATACACGCTATTAGGTACGTGTTATTGGAATACACACAGTAATTTCATAACGTGGTGCTGCCTGGAAACCTTAAGCAGAAGGCCATTGGATTTGCTTAGTCTTGTGTGAGTCTTATGTCCCCCCCCCATCCCTGTCTCCTCAATGTCTCTCTCTGCCTGCCTGTGTGGAGAGAGAGTGACCCAAGCGCCACTGTTCTTACCTTTGAATTAGGGCTGAGCCATATGGTAACTTTTTTGCGATACACAAGATTATCACCATACATATAATCACAGACTAAATACATCAGCAGCGACAGATCTTTACTACTACTAAACTACTTAAACGACTATTCAGATACTCTATCATACTGAATACAGTAAATTTTTTATTCAACATCTGCTGCTCTTCATCTTATTAAACCTGTCTAATCTAATTACACTGTAAGTAATGAAACCTGCAGCACTAGCGATATCCTCTGCATATTGCATATTGCATATTGTTATCACAATAACAAAATTGATCATGAGACGATAAAATATTGTGATATTGCCCAGCTCTACTTTGGATTCACAAAGGCTGAAAATAAGCTAGTATTTCTGGCTTTTAACAGCTTATTTTATCTTTCATATCTTTTATATTCAGCTTATTTTAATGCTGTGTGTGTGTCCACTCTCAGCCTTTGTGAATCCAAAGTAGAGCTGGGCAATATGACGATATTTTATCGTATCAGGATAAATTTTGTGATCGTGATATCGTGTTTCCCTGTGATTACATGCATCGTGAACATGGGGACTCATCCAACTGTCTGTTCAAAGTAAATGTAAAGAAGCCTGGATCAGTCTTATGTTTTCGTGTTCATTGATTCCCGTTGTACCGTACTCGCCCACAAACCGTGCGGTCCAAACCGTGGTGTGACCCGAACCTTGACTTCTGTGAACTGTTCCACCGCTTGAAGATGTGTGGACACACAGAGTGGTCCCTTTAGATGTGTGATATTTATTAAATGAGCTGTTACTTTTTACAGGCCTGTATAAATCTCATGAACCTGTTGTTCTCAGCCGCGGTCAGCGAACACTTTTTCACCCTGTAACTTGTGAGCCACTTTCTTTCATTCCTTCTGCTCTGCTTTGAGCACACACACAGCATTCCTAACCGCAGCGGTTTAGCGCTTGTTACGATAATGTACCTTAAGTAAGAGGTAATTGCTTGGCGCAGTTCAAGCCTGGCGGTAGCACCAGGAAGATGAGGGGAAAAGGGCCTGTACATAATTACCCTACAGCAAAGGTGTGAGGAAGCATGTTGATTGGGTCGTTCAGTAGAGGAGGGTCCAGCTGAGGTATGCTGGAGCGTGGGAAAGCGATCCTGTTGTGTGTGTGTGTGTGCGCATGTGTGTGTGTGTGACACCTGGGGAGGATTAGAGGAATGGCAGGGTAAGCCAGGCTGTAATAGAGCTTTGATAGAGGCTAAAATGGAAGAATGGCTCGGCTCTGTGGGACGCTGTGTAAAACGGAGCCCTATCAGGCAGAACATTGCTTCTTCTTTTGGTTTTATTTAGTGACATTTAGCCACTAGTGCTGCTAACGCTGTAAAACTCCAGCCGTTTCGAGTTTTGTACTTGTTAGAAAGGGCTTTTGGGCTTTATTACTGTTTGTATGCTTATTTATAACAGCAGTTATTGCGCTACATATATAGACAGCCAATGATAATTGTGTTAACTACGCTATATTAATCTGGTGACTGGGAAGGCCACTGAGGACCTCGCTTTGTGACATGGTCCATTATCCTGCTGGAAGTAGCCATTAGACTGCCGCAAGGCATGCCACAAAAACATTACCCCACACCATTACACCACCTACACCAGCCTGGCCTGTTGACACAAGGCAGGTAGGGTTCTTGGATTCCTGCTGCTAGTGATATATTCTGACCCTACCGTCTGTGTCCACTCAACAGAGATCAAGATTCATCAGACCCACTGCAGCCTCTGCTTTCTGTTCTTGGCTGATAGAAGTGGAACCTGCTCCAGTCGAGGGCTGCACAGTATATAGTTTCAGCATCATCATCATGGCATTGTGTGCATGCTCAGTAGTCACATCGCAGGACATGCAGTGTCCCATAAGGCAAATGAACTCAAACAGACATTTTTTTGTTGCTTGATCTTGCACTGTTCTGATTTACCTAGGATTAGGTTTGGGGTTATCAGATGCACATTATATCTTCATATACAGTGGGGAAAAAAGTATTTAGTCAGTCACCAATTGTGCAAGTTCTACCACTTAAAAAGATGAGAGAGACCTGTAATTGACATCATAGGTAGACCTCAACTATGAGAGACAAAATGAGAAATAACATTCAGAAAATCACACTGTCTGAATTTATTTGCTAATAATGGTGGAAAATAAGTATTTGGTCAATAACAAAAGTTCTTCTCAATACTTTGTTATATATCCTTTGTTGGCAATGACAGAGGTCAAACGTTTTCTGTAAGTCTTCACAAGGTTGGCACACACCGTTGCTGGTATGTTGGCCCATCCCTCCATGCAGATCTCCTCTAGAGCAGTGATGTTTTGGGGCTGTGGACGGGCAACACAGACTTTCAACTCCCTCTAAAGGTTTTCTATGGGGTTGAGATCTGGAGACTGGCTAGGCCACTCCAGGACCTTGAAATGCTTCTTATGAAGCCACTCCTTTGTTGTCCTGGCAGTGTGCTTGGGATCATTGTCATGCTGAAAGACCCAGCCATGTTTCATCTTCAATGACCTTGCTGATGGAAGGAGGTTTGCACTCAAAATCTCACAATACATGGCCCCATTCATTCTTTCATGTACACGGACCTGTTGTCCTAGTCCCTTTGCAGAGAAACAGCCCCAAAGCATGATGTTGCCACCCCCATGCTTCACAGTTGGTATGGTGTTCTTTGGATGCAACTCAGCATTCACTCTCCTCCAAACACAACGAGTTGTGTTTGTACCAAACAGTTCTACTTTGGTTTCATCTGACCATAAGACATTCTCCCAATACTCTTCCGGAACATCCAAATGCTCTCTAGCAAACTTCAGACGCGCCCGGATATGTACTGGCTTAATCAGGGGAACACGTCTGGCACTGCAAGATCTGAGTCCCTGACGGCGTAGTGTGTTACTGACGGTAGCCTTTGTAACGTTGGTCCCAGCTTTCTGCAGGTCATTCACTAGGTCCCCCCGTGTGGTTCTGGGATTTTTGCTCAATGTTCTTGTGATCATTTTGACCCCACGGGCTGAGATCTTGCGTGGAGCCCCTGATGGAGGGAGATTAGCAGTGGTCTTGTAGGTCTCCCATTTTCTGATTATTGCTCCCACAGTAGATTTCTTCACACCAAGCTGCTGCCTATTGCAGATTCAGTCTTCCCAGCCTGGTGCAGGTCTACAATTTTGTTTCTGGTGTCCTTCGACAGCTCTTTGGTCTTCACCATAGTGGAGTTTGGAGTGTGACTGTTTGAGGTTGTGGGCCGGTGTCTTTTATACTGTTAACGAGTTCAAACAGGTGCCATTAATACAGGTATTAATACCGACGTACAATTACAGACTGTAGCCCATCTGTTGTCAAGCAGAATTTGTTAGCCCCATTTACCCCATTAATTATCGGCCAGTTTCTGCCATTAATACAGGTAATGAGTGGAGGACAGAGAAGCCTCTTAAAGAAGAAGTTACAGGTCTGTGACAGACAGAAATCTTGCTTGCAATGTGATGTTCTGAATTTTTTTTCTCATTTTGTATCTCATAGTTGAGGTCTACCTATGATGTCAATTACAGGCCTCTCTCATCTTTTTAAGTGGGAGAACTTGCACAATTGGTGACTGACTAAATACTTTTTTTCCCCACTGTATTTGATCAATATCATTTATTTTACTCCAATCTTGGACACACAGAGTGCATTATTAAAGCAAGACATGTTAGATTATTTACATCGGGTAAAATCTGGTGAAAATATGGTAAAAACTGGTCAGATTTTGTGAAAATTTGGTTACATTATGGTGAAATCTGCATAATTTTTCAATATCGCAATATATATCACAGAAAAATATATATATATATTGCAGGGCTCATTAATCCTGGTCCTGGAGATCTACCACCCTGCAGAGTTTAGCTCCACCACACCTGATCCAGATAATGAAGGCCTTTAGGAGCAATTGAACATTAGAGTCAGCTGTGTTGGATCTGAACTCTTCAGGGTGGTAGATCTCCAGGACCAGGATTGAGCAGCCCTGGTCCAGCCCTACTCCAGTCTTCTGTTGTTGTTGCCCATTTGCCTTAAGGTTGTGAGTTGTTGGGGGGCTTTTCTGATCACCACAACTGTACAGATTGGTTATCTGAGCTACGGTTGCTGGTCATTCTCCACTGCGCTGACCTCTGTATTCAACAAGGCTTTTTCGTGTGTAGAACCACCACTCACTCGATGTTTTTCTTTACTGCACCATTCTGAGTAACTTTAGAGACTAGAGATTTTAGAGATTTTTTCCCCCATTCTGATGGCTGATGTGAACATTACCCGACGTTGCTGGACCATACCCACCTGACGTAATGCATTGCACTGCACTGCTGCCACATGGTTAGCTCATTAGATAATTATATAAATAAGCATGAGAATGAGCCTGTAAACGAATAGTTAATGACATGTCAGATTCTCATTTACCTCCTTAAGTAGTTTATTTTTGCAAACACTAAAAGCAGATTAAATGTGGCACTACTGTTCTGCTGATGCGTAGCATAACTTCCAATTTGTTTTCGAACCTCAGACTAGCCACATATTTTGAAGCACACTGTGTAGCAAGTCTTGCAGTGTCGCTATACCACACTTTTGCCATGCTGCCACCCCCCTAAGGTCTAAATACCTCATACACCCACCATACCGACGTACAATTACAGACTGTAGCCCATCTGTTGTCAAGCAGAATTTGTTAGCCCCATTTACCCCATTCATTATCGGCCAGTTTCTGACCACGGGACTACTGTGCACACTGTTTCCATAACCACCAGGCTGCTGCATGATGTCAGCGCAGCATTAAATGTAAATTCCGAAATTTCTGCATAATTAAATGATTAAGATGTAAACAGGGAGTCCTTTAGAGTGGTCTGACATGACATTCGAGAAATGTACCAATTGCGCTAGTTTTCAGATTTACCAGTGGTTTTACCATTGCTGACATACCAAATAGCTGTAAGCCATGCTGTAGGTTCACTGGCGTAAAACTCATGTTGTGGTTTTGGACAATAAATAAAATGACAGTATTTGTACTGTACACATCGTCCTCTGCACTGAAACACATTAAACCACTCTGACTTTGTTTACATCTTAACAACTGAACTATACAAAAAAAAGTGTAATTATGGAATTCCCCCTTAACCCCCCTTAATACCCCTACTAGTTTGTACAGAAGCCTCTGGAGTTACTAAATAATACACAGTAGTGTGTGATAAGCCTTGCGGCCGTAAGGGGTTAAGTTCCTCTAGGTCAGTACTAGTGATTGTTGTAACAGGCAACACAGTCTTAATTGTTTCTAGACTGTTGAAAACCTTGTTCTTAAGGCAGAGGCTTCCGAACAGCTGAAAGCATGTGTTCACTGTGGCAGTATGTGTTGGACTTAGTTCAGGGTGAATGCTCCAGTCAGGATTACCAGGGCCTGCTACTGCCGACAAAGGATTAGCTTTTACTTTTCAGGTGAAACAAATATCATTTAGTCTGTGTAAACTGCTCTAAGTAATTTTGGTGAAGCGAGCAGGACAACTCTCACTAGGACTGTGTAACATTGGGTCATGTTTGCATCAAACCCTGTAATATCACTCTGTGACGCTTCTCTATCTCTCAGCTTGTCCAGAAATGCATGAAAGTGTATCCTTCTTGAGGGATGGCTCAAAGTGTAAATTCCACTTCCCAGGAGCAAGAAATGCCAATTCTCTCATAATGCTGCTTTAACAATCTATTCGGGTGGGCAAGGCCCTCTGAGCTGAGTACGGGTAGACCATCAGGCCCGTAACTGTATCCAGCACGACACTATTGCTGGGGTTTTACACAGGTCATACTCAGTCAAAAACATCCAGCCAAGAGTGGCACTGTGGGCAAAAACTGACCATTGATAAAAGGACTTTAGTAGTGGCACCCAACCCTGGTCCTGGAGGAACCCCTTGCCCTGCAGAGTTTAGTGGTTTCCTGCTCTAATACACTGCCTTTAACTCAGGAAGGGTTTTTTAATTAGCTGATTAGCTGTGTGTTGGGAGCAGAGTGAACACCAACATGTGCTGGGCCGGGGGTCCTTCAGGTCCAGGGTTGGGAGCCACTGGGCTAGAAGACTACTAACTCAAATTAGGAATCAAATGATGATGTCAATCCTAGGTGAAGCTACATAAGGTTTCTAATAAAGTGGCCAGGTGGGATTAAGGTCAGGGCTCTGTGTGGGCCTGTCAAGTTCTTCCACACCAAGCTCACCCAACCATGCCTTTATGGGCCATGCTTTGTGTGCTAGGGCACAGTCATGCTGGAACAGAAAATGGCCTTCCCCAATACAACCCCATAGCATTATCCCTCCTCCACCAAACTTTACAGTTGGCCCAATGCACTCAGGTGGGGAACGTTCTTCTGCCATTCACCAAACCCAGACCCATCCATCAGACTGCCAGATTTAGAAGCGTGATTTGTCACTCCACAGACGACGTTTCCACTGCTTTGAAGTCCAGTAGGAGTGTGCTTTACATCACTCCATCCAACACTTGGCATTGTGCTTGGTGATGTAAGGCTTGCGTGCAGCCGCTCCACCATGGAAACCAGTGCCATGAATCTCCCAGCACACAGTTTTGGGGCTGATGTTAATGCCAGAGGTGGCTTGGAACTCTGTAGTTATTGAGTCAGCAAAGTGTTGGTGACTTTTCTGCAGTACGCACCTCAGCTCTTAGCGATGGTGGAATATCGAGGAGGGAAAACATTTCACCAACTGCCTTGGTGCAACTGTGGTATCCTATTACAGTACCACACTGGAATTCAGTGAGCTCTTTAGAACCACCCATTCTTTCATGAATGTGTGTAATGTGTGTATACCACATGAGTAGAGCTAATTTTATACATCTGAATTCAATGATTAGGTGTGTCCCAATACTTTTGTCCATTTAGTGTATCAGTGTGAAATTTAGGTAATTACATAGCAGTTCTATCAGTGTTTTTCAATTTTTGGTCTTGGGAATGCTTTGGGAGGTTTTAGGTTCCATGTTACTTGGTGCTACGTAGTGTTTGCCTAACTGGGAAGTAGAAGCGTTCTCTTAACGCTCTCTTAAAGTGTTTTCAGAATGTTCCTGAGCATTATTTCTGTAACTTTATTTCTGTAACGTTACAGGTCTAACCGTCCTGGAACCTTTTAAAACCATTGCTGAACGTCCTCTGTTAGCTGTGAAGATCCACAGAGAGGTTCTTCTTCCAGCAGACATAAATGTCTGGTAAAAGGCTGAGTCTGGAATCGAGGCTAGCGTGGCATTTAAGCGCGCTGCACAGGCGCATATAGTGTAAATGTCAGAATGCTGACTCTGTCAGACCAAATGCTCACGCACGCACACTTACACACACACACACACACGTACACCACTCTTAGAGGGCTGTTGCCATGGCGACCAGCGGGCACTGTAAACATGCTCGCTGAATGTGTCTGAGTGGGCATAAACACAGCGACAGGCGCGCTCTCCTCCGAGGCTGGACCCTCACAGAGGTCAGTCTACGACGGCACAGTAAAGGCTGTCTGGACACTGTTACTTCACCAGGCCGAGCGCATGCCTGTCGAATGCTTGCTGAAAGCGGGGGTACTGATTAGCAATGGCTGTTTTAACCATTTTTTATTACTTGGATGCACATTTTCTTAAAAGAACAGTGCAAGGCAATGCAAACTAATCCAGTGTTTACATTTGACATGATGATTTATGTATGATTTATATATATATATGATAAATCTTTGTGTAGAGATATTAAAATATTGAAAGTATTGACCAACGCTGATAGGGGTGCCATAATTAGCCTGTAAACGCTAAAGCTTAAATCAAGCTTAAGTTGTTTTTTTAAATGAAGCACTTCACTTGAGATGAGCATCGAAAAGTGGTCTTTAATCCTCAAACTACTGAATCACTCAGCATTTGATACAGCATCATATTTGTTGCAATTTCAGATTGGACTCCCTGATACCCATACCCATCCATACCTGTTTCGTCAGATTCGTTTTTGTGGTGTGCTTAGTCAAGTCAAGTCAAGAGGCTTTTATTGATATTTCAGCTCTGTACAAGTACAAAGTGCAACGTGCAAGACGATGCAATAAATACGACTCAGTAAGGTGACCACTCTGCTATTCGTCCAAGTACTCTCTGAAGAGGTGGGTCTTCAGTCTGCGTTTGAAGACAGCGAGCGACTCGGCCGTTCGGACACCCAGGAGAAGCTCGTTCCACCACTTCGGTGTCAGGACCGAAAAAAGCCTGGACGCTTGTCTTCCGTGGATTTTGAGGGATGGTGGGTCGAGCCGAGCCCTACTTGAAGCTCGAAGGGCTCTTGGTGCGGATCGGCTTTTGACCATTGCCATCAAGTACAGAGGGGCTGGTCCGTTCTTGGCTTTGTAGGCCAGCGTCAGGGTTTTGAATCTGATGCTGGAAGCCAGTGAAGAGAACGCAGCAGTGGAGTGACATGGCTGAATTTAGGGACATTGAAGACGACCCGTGCCGCTGCATTCTGGATGAGTTGCAGGGGTCTGATGGTGCGCAGAGGAAGCCCAGCCAGAAGAGAGTTGCAGTAGTCAAGTCTGGAAGTGATGAGAGACTGAACAAGCACCTGGGCGGCCTCTCTAGAGAGGAAGGGTCGAATTTATAGATATCTTTGTTATATCTTTGTTTGTCTATCTTTGTTATAGATAGGGTCGAATTTCTTTCCTCTACCATGTAAATGTTCCCTATGCCACTGGCTACATCACAAGTACAATGCCTGATTGATCCACACCCATGCAATTCTGCCCCTTTCTTTAAACATATCTTTTGCTTTAATTTAACTGCATCAGTCAACAGGACTTTTTTTTCAGAAGGCATAAGTACAAGTACAAAGTGCAACGTGCAAGACAACACAATAAATACGACTCAATTCTGAGTAGAGGTATTGAGTGTAAGGTGCATAGATATTTAACAGGTAGGTATTGATACTAAGGTGCATAGAAATTTAACATGCTGTGACATTATATGCAGACAGCTTATAATGCACATGGAACATGAAGCAAAGCAGGCACTGAGGTAGTAAAGTGTGGAAAATATATATATAAGATAAATAGGATGCAGACAGATTCAAATGCTATGGGCTGTGGGGGGGGGGTGGGGTGGGGAGGGTTTAGTTCAGTCTCTGTTGTTTAAAAGTCTGACTGCTTGCAGGAGCATCATCTTTCTGTAGAGGTCAGTATGATGTTTGCTGGTATTCAATCCCTCTACTAGGGGATGTTCCGATCAACTTTTTTTACCCTCCTGATCCAATCCGAGTCTCTTAATGCTGACTATCAGCCAATACTGACCCAATCCATTCCTTGTGTTTCTAGAACTAATAGATAATTAGTTCGTCTGATCTAAATTAACTTTATACTGATCAACGTTTTAAACGACTGTAATACAAAATTGTTTAATATAATACAGTCCAATCTGACTGACCTACCCGACCATTCTGCTCCCAGCTCCTTTACAACTCACTCAGATCACTTAGTGTGCGTGCATTAGCATTAACCTCCTCCTCTGCTCTGAATGCGCCGTTCAGAGCTGGTTTAGAACTAAAGAAAGCAGTGTGGTTCTCCCGCTGGTAGAACATAGCACTTTCACAATGGTTTCGTTTCTAATCAGGCGTAATTCAAGATTACAGACGGATGGGAGGAATTAATGGGATTTCCCAAATGGATGTAATGGGATATCTATCTTTGTCGTTGCTCACCTACAACCAAACTGGGTGGTTTTGGCAGCGCAGAAAAAACAGCAGAAAATAGACAAACATTTAATGGAAGAGTGAAAAGTTTAAATCCTCCTCTTCTGACACATTAACTTACAAAGTTGTTCACAGCGCGTCTCTGCGCTAACACGAAGCTAAAGGTTTTCTCTTTCCTGAACTTCCAGTTAGCATTAGAAGCTAACTTTAGCATTATGTTTTGGCTGCTAACTGGTAACGTCAGCGCTCTTATTAATTCAAACAAAGCTCTGGTTTGTTTTGCTCAGTGAAACAATGTCTAGGGTAGTTTTTGAAAAACAATTAGATGTTCATCTGCAGCAGCTAAGGATCATGTCTATTAATGGCACCTAGAGGATGCCAGATGGAAGATCTAAGGATCTAATAATCTGAAGTTAATTTAAATCTTCAAATCTTAAATGTATTAAAAAGGCCTAGATTGGCCGATTCCGAGTCACTGGATTGGATCAGTCTCTTTCCATTTAAACGTTCCCTGTGCCACTGGCTACATCACAAGTGCAATGCCTGATTGATCCACACCCCTGCTAAACAGTTGGAGAGGTGTGCTTTTCATGAAATTCTGCCCCCTTTCTTCTTTATACCTTTTGCTCTAATTTAATTCCACCAGTCCACAGGACCTGTTTCCAGAAGGCATAAGACTTGTGGTGCTAACTTTAGTGGTGAGCATGTAGGAAAGGTTTTCTTCTGACAGCTCTTCCATGAAGGTCATATTTGTGCTGGTGTCGCTGCACAGTAGAACAGCTGATTTGCCTTTCTAGCAATTCTACGAGCAGTTCTTTTGGAAGGTTTCTTGGTCGTTCAGACCTCAGCTTGTCCTCCACCATTCTTGTCATTTCTTAATTACATCACAAAGTGAGGAAACGGCTACCTAAAATGCTTTGCTATCTTCTTATAGTTTTCTCCTGCTTTGTGGATATTCAGTATTTCAATTGGAAACTGCCTACAGAATGCTGATTATTGGGACCAGAGTTGAGAAATCAAAGTACTTAGAGTAAACCTCTTCACTGGAAGGTTGCTGGTTTGACCCCCTGTTGAAGCCATAGCCATCTGTGGCCAGGAGTCCCGAAGAGCTCAATTGGGTGCCATCCAGTAAGGTGCTTCTCCTCCAAGCGTCATTAGCTGTCTAATGACGCAGCGTTGGTGGCAGTCGAGTGGTCCAGTGGAATAAGATGCCGTCACTATGACCAGAGGATTGCTAGTTCGAATCCCGGTCATGCTGCTAGCCATCGGCACATCATTCCAGTACAATGCTGAATGGCACTGGCATCTGCTTGCAGATACCAATGTCATCCCTGAGGGCTTTCCTCTGCCTGCACAAGGTCTTTACCTTCCCCATTCCTCAGAAGCAGTGCATGTGATAGGGGGAGAATATGTATGGGTTGAGTAAATGGTGATCCAAATTGGGGAGAACATGACAGCACTGGTAGCATCATGAATCCTAGCTACTGGGTGGGAATTGGTAATAATGAAATTGGCCTTAAATGTTATATGTAAGTATATAAAATATACAACTTTATTTGATTGTCCTAATAAAATGACTGCTCATTGAACGATAGATCAGATTACATACCTGAATAGACACACATGGTGTGGACAACATTATAAACTTGGTTGTAATAGCAACCCCCTCAGTGTGGCTAATTTCAAACAACATGAGACTGAGAGTGGACTGAAATCTCCAGTTACAGGAACAGCCATCTACATATGCAGACATACCTTAACCCCTCTATGCCGTTTTAGGCAAGTGTGATCCTTTAAACATGTAGTTCCCACAATGCTTACAGGCGGTAGCTTCTATTATGTGCCCTATAGCTCCAGTGCAAAGCTCTTTCTCCATCGCGCTCTCACTATACCCCAACACACTGTCTATTCACGAAGGCTAAATCAGTGTCTAAATTTGGACGTTTTTTTTTGTGTGTATTTATTCTTGCTACAAATTGTCGTCTGGCTGCATAACCCAATTTCCCTTTACTTTCAGAATATAGACGGGCAGAAATTGAGGGTAGGCAGTAAAGCATTGTCACACCAAAACACTACCACCACCATCTTTGACGGTTGGTACAGTTCAATGTATTGGTGTGCTAGCTTTCCGTCAGAAGTAACAGGACCCCCGTTTTCCGAAACCTTTTAAAGTAATCAGTTAATAGAACATTATACCTGAATCAGTGGCTAAATTTGGATGTTTTTGTGGATGTTCAGTGTTGATTTGATGGCCAGATGGGCAAAATGAGTGATATTGTGAGTTGGATAATAGTGTGATCCCAGCTCGATCAATTTCCCAGTCTACAATCAGTTGGAAAGCAGTTGCTCGCCCCCCGAGAAATGCTTCGTTTGGAGAGCACTGGTGATTTTCAGAGCCGATGGAAGTGTTTTTGACTGTTGGTCTGTGTACAGGTGCCTTGGCCAGTAAAACATGGCTGGATAAGGGTAGAGATGTTAGAGTGAGGGGGAGGATGAGAGGGAGTTAGACCTGGAGGAGTTTAGCTGAGATTCCAGCCACATTCCTCAATCAACTCCCAGGGAGAGCAGAGCCAGGCGGGATTTCTCTCTCTGTTTTTCTCTCTCCCTCTTTCTCCATCTCGCTCTCACTATACCCCCACACGCTGTCCACTCACGGAGCTGTTACCTGTTGAAAACGAGCGTCAGTGCTGTCGTCTGTTTGACCTCATTGCATTGATTCGGCTCATTTGTCACGTTCGCCCTGTCACGCAGAGCCGTTCGCTCGCATCCGTCCCTTAATGTATCGCACGGCTCACGCTCTGGCGTCATTGCTGCACTCTCCATCCATCTGCCGTCCATCTGCGCCATTGTGGTGACTGTCCTTAGACGTGCAGAGTCCCGGGATATAACTTTGTCTGGATCTTCTCCTAACTTTCAGCTAATTGACACAGTTTAATCTTACTGACGTCCATCATGCAGGACGCGTTTGATGTTTCTTGAGTTTTACAGGGCACAAAATAGGAGCTACCACTTGTTTGCATTGTGGAAACTATATGCTCAAATGATCATTTTTGCCCAAAACTGCATAGAGGTGTTATGGTGTATCTGCGTGTGGGGATGGATATGCCACGTTTAGCAGCAACAACTGCAACCATGAAGTTTCTGTAACTGGAGATTTCAGTCCACTCTAAGGCTCATGGCACAGTTGTTTGAATTTAGTCACATTCGGGGGCTTTTAAATGCGAACTGCCCATTAAAAGTCCTGCCTGAGCATCTTATGCATTTGACTGGGCATGCAGGTGTATTTGCTCTTGCTACAAATTGTCGTCTGGCTACATTGCCCATTTTTCTTTCAGTTTCAGATCATGGACGGACAGAATCTAAGGGTCTTTCCCTATAAAGCTATAAGGCACACAATACAATCTGTTAGCATTGTGGGAACTACATGTTTAAAGGATCACACTTGCCTAAAACTGCATAGAGGGGTTAAGGTATGTCTGCATATGTAAATGGGTGTTCCTGTAACTGGAGATTTCAGTCCACTCTCAGTCTCATGTTGTTTGAAATTAGCCACATTAAGGGGGCCTGCATGAGCATATCATGAATTTGACTGGTCTAGACCAAGACACTCTTCTGCTTCAGATTGTCGTCTGGCTTCATAACCCAATTTCCCTTTACTTTCGGAACATAGACGGGCAGAAATTAAGGGTAGGCAGTAAAGCATTGTCACCCCAAAACACTACCACCACCATCTTTGACAGTTGGTACAGTTTAATGTATTGGAATGCTGTGCTAGCTTTCCGTCAGAAGTAACAGGACCCCCGTCTTCCGAAACCTTTTAAAGTAATCAGTCCAGAGAACATTATACCTAAAGGCCTGAGTGTCATGAAGGTGCTTTTGGTAAATGACAGACAATATTTTATGTTCCTCCTTTTGCCTGGCCGCTCTCTCGTGGATACCACTCGCCTGGTCCACACTACAGGATTTTAAAAAGCGGGAGACCCCACACACAATGACATTTTCCACAGATCTTTCTGTCCTTGATTGAGGATTGTCCCCACACTACACAATAAGCCCTGAATGAAACACCACACACCTTCACATTATGCTGTTGAGAATCAAAATGAAAAAGTATATATAAGTAAAATATATAGATTTAAGAGATGCTTGAATACTTCATTTCTCTTTGCGGTTATTTGATACTGATTTTGGGTTGTATTATGTCAGTCTGGGCTTTCATTTGTTCTCGTTTTGAGGATTTTGCTGATTGAGGAGTTTCTCGTTTGCTTCTGCCTCGTACTTTTGCTTCTGTTTGGCACTTGTGGGTCTTAGGAAAAGGCATGCACCTTGAATCTCTATTGGTCAACTCTGAAACCGAGCCAATATATGGGTTATAAGTCCTGACCTTCAATCCTCGCAAACTGCTACATCAGCCAGGAAGAAAAGACTGTTGGCAGCTTGTATATCTGTGTATTGAAAAGCTGTTTAATCTGGGCAGTAAGCATTCATTTGCTCAGGAAACAAATGCAATAGTAATTAATAACACCACAAATTCATTCTTAATGAAGAAACTACTTAATGAAGCCCAGTATTAATCGCAGTTTATCTTCCTATCCGCTTTTATTAACCTGGATAAAGTAGAGTATGTCTGAGGTGAGTTTGAAGAAGGCTGTGCTATGGCTGAGAGCACTGAAGTAAAATCTGGTACCCATTCTTTATACGTCTATATAGTGATGACAAAAACACACACTAGGGTAACATCTCTAGGGTAAAGTGACCTGGACTACACAAAGAAAAAGAGGCACCTCTGTCTGTGTGTGTGTGTGTGTGTGTGTGTATCTCTCGTCCCTCTCCTTTGATGCTTGAGCCTCATCACTGCCTATGGGTGTCACTTACAACTGTCAGCTTACAGGATGTTTTTGGCAATGTACTCACCACCGCTGCTTCACTGCTTTAGCCAAAACCACTGCATTACAAGATTCAGTTTAGGTTTTTTTCAGATGAATATTTGATATCTTTATAGTATAAAGGTTTGGTTAACAAGTAATCAAGATTTTTCTTCAGTGCTCTTAGCCATAGCATGACTTTTTTCAAACCCAACCCCGACACACCCTATTTACCCAGTTTAAGAAAAGCAGTGGGACTGTAAATAACACTGGGCTTCATTAAGAGGTTTGAAAAAGGTCAACACTTCAAAATACACTACAAGTATAATTTTTTTGGCTTTATTAATCAATATTTCTACATTTATTATAATTTTAAAAAACCCTATATATATATAATGAGTGACTCTCAATGGCGTAACAGTGGTGCCCCACACGACATCGATGCCAGAGTGGAACAACAACTCTGGCGAGTGGTACAGGGCAATCAACGCACTGTCGAACACTTTTCATCACCTTTAACAGTCCATACCACAACGCCTGACTTGTGTAATCCGAGCCAAGGAGTGTTTTTCACACAATTGGGTAGATGCTCATATGCTCGTGTTCAAAGATATTCTCAAAAAAAAAAAAAAAGTAATATCAGATGTTACATAATATTTGATTGCATATCCTTTGCTTGCAGTGCCAGCTTCTTTCAGTTGCTGTTTGTATGCTCAGATTAGTTAAGTTCCTGCGCTTGACTCGGACAGTATAAAATCCCTCACTATGTTTTGGGGTGTCATTTTGCTGCATGCTGAAATTCCTCCTGATGACTGTTAGCATAGCATGATTTTTTTTTCTGTAAACTGGCAAACTGTATGTTTCTGTAGACTTCTGGATTCATTCTGTTGCTACTGTAATGTGTTTCATCATGAGTAAAGATTAGTGAGCTCATGCCTCCACCATGTTTGACTGATGAGCATGTATATTTTGGATCGAGCGGATTCAATCTTTCAGGGGTAGACATTCAGAGCTATTAATTATTTCAACAATCAAATCAAAACCAATCAAATTTTTTACAGATTTTTTTTTACTGTAGACACTAAGCTCCTCCTCCACTACATGCAAAGCCAGCCAAGTAAAAAAAAATCCCAGGTCCCCAGCTCCGCCGCACCAGACACCAGACACGGCTAGTTGTGCCCCCTCAGACTCCGGATGCTGAAGACAAACCGGTACAGCTCAGGATTTAAACTTACAACCCCCAGGCCATAGTGGTAGCGCATTAAACCACTGTGCCACTCAGAGCCAGCCACTCCCTATTTTTGCTGTACTAGAAAAACACATCAGTCGAGACACTATTATATCGAATTCAACTTTGAATTGCTGCACCCTTAAGGGTTTTGTACTGCTGGCAAATCACTTAGTCTTGCACTCAGCAGTATATACAGTGTGCTCTGACCCAGCCTTGAGTAAAGCAGTGTCTCTGGACAGACAGACTATGTGACTGGCTTGTTGTAAAACGTCCCATTTTGTGTTTAAGACTCACCTCCTCCTGCGGAGCAACGACCTTTTAATCCCCCTCAGCCCCCCTCCGGCTATAACCAGCCATCCTGTCTGGCTCTGGTTCCTCTCCCGTAGCTACACTGAGCTACAGTACAGTGGTACAATTAGCCATGCACAGACTGATACAAGAGGGCTTTAGTGTTCTCTTCTTCCATTTCGTTTCCTTTCTACTGTTCAGGTGCTGTAGATTTATTAAGAGATCTGGAGCTTTCTGCCATGTAAAGCCAAGTAAAAAAAGATTGAGGACTTGAGGACTGTCTCACAAAAACCTTGTATCTCAATTTTGGCCCCTTCTCACCTTATGACATAATGTAAATCTGGCAGTTGTTGTTTACATTGTGGGGGGTTCTTGATCTTGATGAATGGACCAATGGAAATGCTCCAAAATGGCTTATAATAAAAAAAAATATATATATATGTTACATTCACTTCCATTGAACATTAAACAGTGTTGTTTCCTGTTCCTGTGAAGTTGGGATACAAGGATTTTGCATTTTCCTTTTGTCTACAGTCAACAATGCATCCATAGGTCATTGAAACAAGAGGGATAGAGCACCATTCTTCCAGAACATACAGCATTCCTTCTAATGATGATTTGATCGTGTTGCTGAAGCACACAATAGCCCAGAATCCACAATAAGTGATCAGCTGGTTGAGATCTGGTGAGTGTGAGGGCCAGAGCCTTTCATTTAGATCATGTTAATACTCCTCAAACCATCAGGTGTCCACTTGAGCCCTGAGGGTTGGGGTACTGTCATCATGGACGTGGCCACTCCCATCAGGATAGATGTTCCATGATAGGAGTGAGGAAGCTGTAGACCACTCTCAGAGAAAAGGTAATAACCTATCTCTCGGGTGGTACCTTGTTTGTTACTGTGGTATAGGGTCTCCATACAGCCGGAGCCTGGAATTGATTTCTCAAGCCCCTGAAACTGTGCTGGAAGGATGGAGTGCCATTCTTGCAGAACATATTGCTTAGGTTGGTGTTTTTAAGGGTGTTGGTGCAGAGCACACTGGTCCAAAATCCACAGTAGGTGGTGTAATAATGTGAGGTAGCCCTTACTCATTACCAATAGATAGGGTTGCATACATTTACCTACTTTTAACAGATGACTGATCATACTCCTCTTCTGAGACAAAAACCGGTAAGGCTTTACTTACCTGGATGAATCCATCCTCTTCAGAAGAGAAAGGGAGGTTAGATTCTTTAATAAGGGTACAAGATAACTGTTGATGACCTCATGACCTTCATCTGTGCTGAGTGTTTGACTCAGTATGTCCTGTTGTATGTTTACAGTAGGTAGACTGTCGGTATATCATTATTTTACCTGGGCTGACGGTGGTATGTCCTAGAGGGAGTTGCTACCTGTATATAGTCAGTCCAGCAATTGTTTGAGATAACATCTTCTTCTACTCTGAGGTAGCAAGTAGTGAGCTATACCGCTCGACATAGAGAGAAGCTAAATGAGGTCATTGTGGTCATTGGTCTTCACTCCCTGAAGTTCGTTCCCTATAGTAAATAAAAAACGTGACCCAGGAAAAGGAAACCTCTCATGGGTGCTTCATTAGTCAGGTCCTCAGCCTTTTCTCCCTACACAATCCATAAAATGCTCAACTGTTACTGTTACGCTACAGCAGTCGAGGGTCACGCTTTATCACAGGTGGTCAACTGGGTTAATATTCTGATGACTGTGAAGGCCATAGCATATTCGCATACTACTGTCCAATGAAAATCATTTCTAGTTTACTCCATGGTTTGAACCCTGTAGCTGCTTTTGTACACAATAAAATAAATAATAATGGATGAATGTAAATAATTCTGGATGAATGGACCAATAGAAATGCTCTAAATTACTTGGAATAAGCTATTATTTTTATTTTATATTGACCAATCAGAGTTAAGAAAGCTTTTGCCTCACCCTTTTGGAGCTGCATGGTTTTCATTGGACAGCAACGATATGATTTACATAATTTCTACCCTCATCAAGCCATTCAGTGACCCCTCGTGTCCTGTGCATGAGAATACTGCCATCCTGGAAGAGGATTTCTATCCCATCAGGATAGAAATGATCCATTATGTGCTAAATATGATCAGTCAAGGTTGAGTCTGCAAACAGGTTGTGATATTTAGGTGACCTAGGTGTCTGCCAACATACAGTATTTGCATGTAATGGGAATGTGTGCACTACAGGGTAGGACACACAACACACTTCACAGTTTCCAGTTCCTAAACTGATCCTCAGACTGCTTTCTTCAGAGTTCGAGCTAATTCTGCTTTGGGTTAAGTACTATTTTTAAACTCATCTTGCCCCCCGGCGTTAATGGATTAACATTAATACCAAGCATTTACAGTTAGCTTGATGCACAGCTCTCCACAGTGGAGTTTATGGACATGTGAAACTTCATATAATATAAATCTGCCTTCAGAATAAATTTTTATTGATCTGCACTGCCTTTTTCTTGTAAAAGGTTAAAAGTTGCCTCAAACCATGCCAGCAAAATAACCTCCACAGCATATCGAAGCCACTCGACTCCCTCATTGTAGGGGTCAAGCATTTAGGCCTGCAAAAATGATTTCACGTAGATCTCACTAGAGCAGTGATTGTGTTTTTTACAGCCCTGGACACTTAAATGTGTGTTTGTTTTTGTAATAAGGTGTTCATGCACTGCAGATCTACTCAAATATCCTTCTTCATGTGGTTGTGAGCAGATCGTTTTTGATAACTGGGTCTGATTTACACAATTTCTTACCCCAATTTCAGACAGCCAGGTACCCAACCCACTCATCAGTACTCTCCCCCTATCGCATGTAATGCTCCCGACACTGGAAGGGTGAGAACTGACACAAATGGCTTCCCAGACACTGCGTTCGGCTAATTCTGGCAATAGTCCCAATTCAGAACTATGATTTATTTGGTAAGGATATTGAGCATCTGTCGTGGAGTCCCACACGGTTCTATTTTAGGGCCTATAAAACTTAAGCTAATTATGACAGTAATGTAGCTGTAAGGGTGATGAACTGAAGTGTGGGCCCATGTGCAGGGTTTATTTGCATTAATTTGCCACTCTGCTGTAATTATATATGGGTTTTAAATGTTGTATGAAGGGTTTCTCTGTTAACCTATGATTAAAAATGCTCTTCCAGTTGCTTATGCTGCCAAGATTAAACTGTGCTGTAGACCTGAAGTGTCAGTATACACTACCTACACACATGTAGACGAGTGATTCCAAACTTGAATGGCAGTGTACCGTTGAAAAGCTGCTTGTGGATCAGTGCTCACCAGAAGTTCAGCAATCTTCATCAGCAAGAATGACGGCACATCAGCGCCATGGCAACAGGCCGTGGCTGGAGAAAGAAGGAGCGTGGGTGGGTGAGAGTCCGCACAGACGGTCTCGGGTTTAGCCCAGTCACGACACAAACTCCTTCACGCCGTCCACCGCATTCACAATGCCTTCCTCACCACCGCTGCATGTCGTTTTGTCTCAGGGCGCCGTGACACGTCCTTCCACAAGTCCACATTTCAGCTGTTCTGAGTGGGGCGTCATGACCTGCCACTCACCTAGGCCTTTTTTTTATTATTATTATTATTGTTGGCGGTGCAAAAGGACTGCAGAATAAGCCCTCGTTCTACTGGGTTCTGTGACTGTGAGGTTCCCCTGAAGACCAACACTGCATTTTGTTTGCATCTAAATCACAGCCACTGTGTTTTGCATGGGATATGTGGTTGACCGAAAGGTTTCCTTGTTTGCGAAGCAGCACGAGTCATTCATACTGCATTATGTAAAACGTCTTCCCATACACATGAATGGATTATGAAACCCAGTCATCTGGTATGGAAATTGCTCCAGATCAGAGCATCTGAATTCTCACACAGTGTAACTTTTTCCCCCTGAAGATGTTTCCCATGGATAGCGCAGCGTCACATGACTGTCTTATCAGGTTTTTCACATCTGACATACTTGGGTAAAGTGGCCATACTTTCCTTCCTACAACAAAGTATAAGGAGTAGGCATTTGTTTCTAAACCTTTGCTTTGCTTAAACCATAACTGCCATTTTTACCAACTGCAAAAGATTGCAAAAGTGAGGGTTATCACTATGGTGAGATCCAAGGAGCTCTCTGAGGCCTTCAGAAAGAAGGTTGTAGATGCGAATGAGTCTGGAAGGGGATTTGAAAAGATCTCAGGACACTTAGAAATCAGCCATTCCACTGTCCGTTAAATTATTTACAAGTGCAACAACTGCCAACATAGCCAGGTCAGGCTGTCCTAGCAAGTTCAGCTAAGGTTGCCGACCAACGGATGCTTAAGGAAGTCTCAAACAATCCTTAAATGTCACCACAGGACCTACAGATCTTACCACAGTTGGTGTCCAACTATAGCATGTATCTTCAGAAAGACACCGTACAGGTCAGGGGAGGTGTGCAAGGAGGAAACTCATCAGAGTAAGACTAAAAGGTTTCCAGAGAACATCTAGACCAAGGCCAGAACATCTGGAACAATGGGCTTTATTTAGGCAGATGAATCTTGAGTCTAGCCTCATAATTGTCACACACACACACACACACAGTCATATCAGAATTGAATGACCACCTCTGATTTGGAATGAACTCTGTCCATTATATCAGCTCTGGCTTCCATATAGCCGTGCTGTGTGTAATCCATTCCAACCAGCACTACACACACTAACATGTCAGTGTCAGTACAGCGCTGAGAATGACCCACCAGTGCAATACCTTTTCATTGGGCCCAAAATACCTGGTATCATGTGTGTGTGTGTACTGGTCTGTTAGAGAGACTGATAAGGTGTGTATATATATGTATGTATATACTCACAAATCTATCAGTCTAACTGTCTATCTGATTCCAGACCAGCTGTTTTTTTAACCCTGACCAAGCTCTGCACAGTGTTGGTCTGAAAAACAGCTGGAACTGGAAACCTTTTCCTTTCGTGTTTTCAGCTGCTGTTACATTGTAAAGAAAGAGACTAAAAAATACAGTCTGAAAATAGTCTCAAATGTCCCAAATGTTCTTTTTTGAACAAGCTGTCCATGTTATGGGATTAATCAGTCTGTCTTGAATGAATGCTGCTCGTTCTTTTTATCTCAGTGACTTCTCTCGTCCCGGGCCGATCTAATGTTGCAATCGCAGCTGTCCCAACACTTAACAGTCATTCTGTTTACAAACACTCAGCCCCAAACACTTACGTCCCTCCTGTTCATTGCAGGCTCCTCTTCCGCTGACAGCTCAGCGCACTCTGAGTGGAACGGCCTGGTTGCCTTGGGCCTCAGGGCTGTCAGGCTTAGGCCTGCGCAATAAACGCGTGCTCTTCCCCTTCCCTTTTACCCGCCGAGAAAGGGCTGAGAGCACATTCCCCAGCACTGAGGTCACCCCTCGGCAGCTTTTTGCACTCCTTCTGCACTAGGACCCCTTCAACCAAGGAACTACATCTCTTACACAGTGGTTAGCAAACAAGTAAAGGTGGGTTACTGAATAAGAACCTGCAGATTAAGCATTTAAGATCGCACCTCTTGCTCCACTTGTCCTGATGCAACTACACCTATTTCCAGTAGGGCAAAAAGGGTAAAAGGGGGTCTTGTTGACTGCTAAAGAGGCAAATAGTCAATTTGGGCCAGGCTTGATTTAATGGTCTTGTTTGAGACGATTGTTTCTGACTGTTTTCTTTTATTCTAGGTTTGAGCTGTCTGTGGTGTCTTTGGAAATGTTTAGCTCATAGAAAAAAGGAAAGCGGTCTGCCTGGAGCTAGGCGACGGGGGGATTGAGGGGTTTAAGGTGGTGGTGGAGGGGGGGGGGCAGGATAAAGTCATCTGAATTAGAATTCAACTTCTATAAGCAGCCGACAGTATAATTAAGCAGTCATCAGCAGTTAAACTCATGGTAAAAACAGCTGAAAGACCTCTGTGGGAAAGAGCTCTAACATATGTTTAGAATACACATCACATGTTCCACCCTGAAGAGGCTGAAGAGGGTTTTCTAGCTATCTGGCAGCCTGTGATGGCTGCTGTAAAACAGGTAGTTTAAGGCTCTTGTTTTCCAATCGTTTGTCACACAGTGTGCTATTGTTACTTTAAAAAAAGGCACATACTTCAGGTTGCCTGCAGACCAAGTCAAGGCCTTCAGACCTTAAACGCTTCATGAATAAATAAGTGGTGGTGTTATGTAATACTAAGTGGGCAGGGCCAACTTGAATTAAAGCAACATTATGTCGTATTTTTACTTTAAAATAACAGCTTCAAAATCATGTCGATGCTCCACTGACCTGTAAAAACGAGAATAGCGTCGCTGTCATTCCCACTCTGGGCTCAGAACGCTGCTAACTGCATGATGTAACTCTGTTAAAGCAGGCAGGACGACGGTCTTGAGAATTGAACTGAGCCTACATGCTTCTTGTTCTTGTACTGTTCTGTATTCCTCAGCTTGTCCAAGAACGCATGTGTATGAGGGGTGGCTCAGAGCATGAACTACACATTCTGAGTGTAGAGGGAGGCCAGGATTAAGAAATGTTAGTTATCGCATAATGCTGCTTTAAATGGACCCTCGGCCTTAAAAAGAAAAAAAAGTGACATGGTAATCTCTACGCTGAGACATCCCGATTTGAATACTGGGAAAAAATGTGTTTTAGAGGTGAAAGAACATCTTGAAGGACTACAGCAGGAGGGCAGGAGGGAGGGGCATTGCTTGGCCAGTATCAAGAGGGTTTTACCCACCCCCAACCCCCTAAATCTTCTTTAGCCCACCTTGCCAATGTACAGCATTTAACAATATTTTTACACATTACAGCTATGCTACCATTCAGATAGCATAGCTATTCAGAATATATGGAGATAGCCATATGTAGCTACCACCCTTTTGTAGCTCCCCTAGCACTAGCAATGCTGCCAACGCTATGAAGGTAGGGTCTTAACAGGCCTACTCCAATACATGTAAAGCCAGCCACCACCTTTTTTCGAACTGCTGGGCAGCGCTGGGCAGCCGATACACTCTAAGGAAAGTGCCGGGTTTCCAGCTCTGTCACACCAGCCAACGGATGACTGCGCTGGCCAACATCACAATTACAACCTTGAGGGGAAAGAGAGAGAGAGCGCCATCTACCCTCCTGGAGAAAGCACAGCCAATCTTCGAGTCCGGCCGCTGATGGCAAGGCAGCATGGTTTGGGTTTCGAACGTGCGACCCCCAGGCCCCCAGGGTTTTTCACAATTTTTCAATCTGACAGTTATTCTTGATATTGCCTCCAAATTTCATGACGAATGGACCAATAGCAATTCTCAAAAATGACTGCAATTAAAAGTTATTTGCTCCCGATTTAGAGATACAAGCAACTGACCCCATTGTGAGTGACACATTTGCGTCACTGAAAGGCGCAAGATGCAGCCCAGTTGATATGTGAATGGGTGCAGCCAGAGTTGGTTGACTGTGGTTGGGACAAAATGCTTAGACTGAGAGATCTCGTGCTTCCCTACAGAATTCCATGCAGCATAAGAACGGTTTTCAGTTAAACAAACATTTGCTCATTATCCTGCCTTCTGTGAAGCCTGACGTCCGTCCGTGCCTGTCTGTCTTAACCTATGGCCTATATACTTTTCACAGCCCTTCATCACTGCTGGTAAGCGGCTGTGTGCGTATGCAGTAGGGCGCTGGAGATAAGTGGCTCCGCTGTGATGCGGCACATCTGGTGCTCTGGAAAGTTCCTTTCTCGGGCCCGTATATACACACAAGAACGTCGCCGCCTCCTCCTGGAAGACTGGAGCAGAGGGTTCGTGTCAGATACGGCCACTCCGTTCGTCTGCCCAAGCTCCATTTTAGGAGACAATGGCCTCCTCCTCCTTTCACGCTGACCTAGGACCAGCTCCCTCTGATCAAATCTTCACCCTAATCTCATAAGTGAGGCAGCAGGACTGATCTTGAATTAGCACAAAAGGGGGGAGGTCTATTGCCCTGCTGCTCTTACGCACGAGCTAGAATAGTTTGTCTCACAGTGGTGATAATTAGGGTTTTAGGGTGAGGGTTGGTCTTACACAGCCTGTCCAGCGTTTGATGGTACTGTTGTTCCTGTAGTTTTTTTCCACTAGGGTTTATTCCTTAGACTGAAAAAGGCTGTTGTAACAGTGACTGATGTATGTAAATGACCTCTGATCAGGCTGCCCCTGTACCATGCCTCTTTAATACAGCAGCGCAAAGCTGAAACCCTGCTTATAGCTTATATGGACAGAGCTAAGTAGGCAGATAGAAGTAGGCAGCTTTCTTTCTATATGTGGACCCCAACCTTAACCTAATCATATCCTTAGCCCTAACCAAACTCTACCCCTATCGCTTAGCTTCATTTCCATATGTGGATTCCATAGACTTGGGTGTGAATCCCTAACCCTAAAGGCCGATTTGGCTGAGTGGCCTACGCCTGTTGTAAGTGCTTACACTTGTGCATTGGTGTGTCTGCATCGCTCTGCAGTTACACCACTAAAACACTAGTTGGCGCTAGGGTTTCTGTGCCACTGTGTTGGCTTCCTTGGCGTTCTACAAATTAACGGCAGCTGAAACTCTGTGTATTATGTTGAAGCTGGATTTAAAGGAGGAGGAGAGGGTTTGTCCGGCTGAATTAAAAAATGGCAGCAAAAGAATAAATGCAGTGCTACAGATGGGTAGTGTGTGTTACATTTCTGGGAAGGTGTGATTCAGGCTGTGGTGTAGGGTAGCCGTGTTTACAGCATAGATTTGATCCTTAACCCTAGCACTAAATTAACCTAATGCTAACTCTAGCCTTAGTTCTAGCACTAAACTAAACTAACGCTAACCCTAGCCTTAGCCCTAGCACTAAACTAACCTCACGCTAACCCTAGCCTTAGCCCTAGTACTGTACTAACCTCATGCTAACCCTAGCCTTAGCACTAAACTAACCCAATGCTAACCCTAGCACTAAACGAACCTAACGCTAACCCTAGCCTTGGCCTTAGCACTAAACTAACCTAACGCTAACCCTAGCCTTAGCTCTAGCAGTAAACTAACCTTATAATAACCCTAGCCTTAGGCCTAGCACTAAACTAACTTAACGCTAACCCTAGCCTTAGCCCTAGCACTAAACTAACTTAACGCTAACCCTAGCCTTAGGCCTAGCACTAAACTAACTTAACGCTAACCCTAGCCTTAGGCCTAGCACTAAACTAACTTAATGCTAACCCTAGCCTTATGCCTAGCACTAAACTAACCTAATGCTTACCCTAACCTTAGCCCTAGCTCCAACACTAAACCAACCTAAACTAGCCTTAGCACTTGCACTAAAGTAACCCAATCTAACCCTAAATTAACCCTAGCCCTAGCACTAAACTAACCTAACCCTAAATTAACCCTAGCCCTAGCACTAAACTAACCTAACCCTAAATTAGCCCTAGCCGTAGCACTAAACTAACCTAACCCTAAATTAGCCCTAGCCCTAGCACTAAACTAACCTAACCCTAAATTAGCCCTAGCCCTAATCCTAGCACTAAACTAACCTAACCCAACCCTAAATTAACCCTAGCCCTAATCCTAGCACTAAACTAACCTAACCCTAAATTAGCCCTAGTCCTAGCACTAAACTAACCTAACCCTAAATTAACCCTAGTCCTAGCACTAAACATAACCCTGGATTATACTAACCTAACACTAGCCCTAACCTAACACTAGCCCTAACCTAACCGTAGTCCTAGCACTATACTGACCTAACTTAACTTTCCCTAGCTCTAACCCAACCCTAACATGTTTTGAAAAGACTTTTGTCCCCATACTTTTGATGCGTAATGTACATACTGGGGGGGGGAAAGGTAACCCTCCGTGGTTGGTGTGTGTAATTCTGTGATATCAACCCCACATTTACCCTCGGGATGGGCTGTAAAGTGCTGAGCCTTGTTTTACTGACCTCAGAAAGAGTGGTGTGAAATGTCTCCTGTCACCTTTGTTGTGAAGGTTTGGACAGGCATTGCAGTGGGAACTGCCAGGAGCGTTCTGCGAGAAGTATCTGTGCGATTCGCATGGACACCCTCTGCAGCTGTCTCATAAACAATGGCCAAAACATTTGTTCCACGGAGCACACTCGAAAACGTCCCGGCCTGGAATCTGGGCTGGCTTTAAGAGTTGAAGCAAAACAATCTACAGTCTGCTCTCCATTTTTACATCCTCAGAAATAGAATTAATGTAATGTGGAGAGTAGGCCTGAGCGATAGGCTGATGTAATTAAAGGCAACTATTAAGACTGGGCGATATGGTAAAAATATTATATCACAATATTTAAAGACATTTTATCACAATATATGTAATCACAGACTAAAAACATCAGTAGCTACAAGTTCGAAACTACTAAACTACTATTCAGAGACTCTCCTATACTGGAAACAGTGATTTTTAATTATTCAGCATCTACTGCTCTGATTAAACCAGTCTAATTACACTGTTAGTTATGAGGCCTGCAGCTGATCAGTGTTTATTAAGCACTTACAGTAAGCATGCTGTCCATCATAACAAAATGTATCGGTTCAATACGATAAAATACCGACATATTGCTCCGCTTAAGCAACAATTGCAATGTTAAAAAGCAGTACTAAGGCAGGACTAGAGAGGAAACACCTGGATTTACACGTGAAATTTTATTCCCTTTAACTGTTCAAATGTTAATGTTAATAGGGCACCACTGTTTCTGCTGGACTATACAACAAACCGTCCCACTGAGGCAAACTCTCTGCAAATTTTCATTTAATTAATAATTTCTAATGAATAAATTATTGAATTCATTTGAATTTAAACATTAAAAGTGATTTAGATGAGGAAAATAATTTCCCATAGGCATCTATAGCTCTTCAGCCAATAGGAGATTAGCCCCGCCCATTTACCTTTAAGTTATAAGGAGTGTCTCAGCCCCGACTGCTCTTTGATTAAGGCACAATACAGGGCAGCCAGAACAGAGGCTAGAGGAAAAGACGAAAAGGCCAGCTAGGTAAAATGTAAGATGTTAAAAGAGGTTGGTCATGAACTGGTCTAAAACTGCACAGATATAAAAAGTGGACCTCAAGGAAAACTTAGGATATGGGCCCTGTTATGTTGAGTTGCCTGGGTTGTGACTCACTTAGTGAGCACAAAGTTGCACTGTGCTCATTAGACATGTGCATCATGTACATGCACAGATGAAGCCAGTTGGAGGTGTGTGTTTATGAGGGAGGGTTGAGAGCTTAACACTAAAGAGGAGACCCTGGAAGGTAAAACGCTTGCTGAGTGGGGGTGGGGGTGGTGGGGTTGAGGCTTTGCCCTGGCCTGAAGTTGAAAGGAGGAGAGTGGAGTGTTTCTCGATGTAAACCTGATCTGTGCGCTCTACTAAAGCTGAGCAAATGTTTTTTATTAACCCGCGTAAATATGAATCTGGAAGCTCTATTATAAGCAACTCCAGGGAGGCCTTTAGTAGAAGCCACATTGTTCTCTCTTTCTCGCTCACTCGCTAACTTTGTCCAGATTGCTAAACTCTGCAACTGAGTTGCACAAACTGAAGTGTGCTCAAGACCTTTTTTCCACAGTGTGAGAGAAGATCTGATGTTCTAGATACCTGTGCTATTACTAATGTCCAAATATTGTTCAAATGCACATATGTCCCTGTACTGAATATTATGTGGTAAGTGTAAAAGTGTTGGATAGTCCCCAGTTCAAGTCTTTTCATATCGTAGTTTTTTTGCTGGTGATGCCAGTGATCATAACCTGCTAGTTTTTGCTGGTGATGCCAGCGACCATAACTTGCTAGTTTTTGCTGGTGATGCCAGTGACCATAACTTGCTAGTTTTTCTGGTGATGCCAGTGATCATAACTTGCTAGTTTTTACTGGTGATGCCAGTGACCATAGCATGCTAGGTTTTTTGCTGGTGATGCCAGCGACCATAACTTGCTAGTTTCTGCTGGTGATGCCAGTGATCATAACTTGCTAGTTTCTGCTGGTGATGCCAGTGATCATAACCTGCTAGTTTTTGCTGGTGATGCCAGTGACCATAGCATGCTAGGTTTTTACTGGTGATGCCAGTGATCATAACTTGCTAGTTTTTTCTGGTGATGCCAGTGATCATAACCTGCTAGTTTTTGCTGGTGATGCCAGTGACCATAGCATGCTAGGTTTTTACTGGTGATGCCAGTGATCATAACTTGCTAGTTTTTTCTGGTGATGCCAGTGATCATAACCTGCTAGTTTTTGCTGGTGATGCCAGTGACCATAGCATGCTAGGTTTTTACTGGTGATGCCAGTGATCATAACCTGCTAGTTTTTGCTGGTGATGCCAGTGATCATAACTTGCTAGTTTTTGCTGGTGATGCCAGTGATCATAACTTGCTAGTTTTTGCTGGTGATGCCAGTGACCAGGACATGCTAGGCTTTACCAGTGATGCTGGTGACCAGAAAATGCTAGTTTTTGTTAGGTTTATGCTATTTGTTTTTGGTGATACCAGTGACCAAGACATACAAGGCTTTGCTGGTCATCAGGTCATGCTAGTTGCTGCTAGTGATGAGGACACGCTAGGGTTTTTTTACTTGTTTTTTTTCTAGTTGTTGCTAGGACAAGCTACATTTTTGCTAGTTTTTGCCAGGGAAGCCAGTGACCAGGACATGCTAGTTTTTTTCTGCTTGTTTTCGGCTGGGGATGCCAGTGACTAAGACAAATTAGGCTTTACTAGTGGTGCTGGTGACCAGGATAGGCAGGCTATTTGTTTCCTAGTTTTTGCTGGGGATACCAGTGACCAGGACATGCTAGGTTTGGATGGTGAAGGATGGTGACCGAGATACAGTTCTTTTGGCTAGTGATGGTCATCAGGACATGCTAGTTGTTGCTAGTGATTAGGGCAAGCTAGTTTTTGCTGATGTTGCCCGTGGCCATTGCATGCTAGGCTTTACTGGTGATGCTGGTGACCAGGACAAGCTAGTTTTTTGCTTGTTTTTTGCTAGTTTTTGTTGGTGATGCCAGTGACCGAGACTTGCTAGTCATTGCTAGTGACCTAAAGCTGAGTGGGAAGCTTGAATTAGTAGGTCTGGGTGAGGAGCTGGAGAAGGAACTGCAGACTGTGTAGTGAGTAGGTGGCGTTGTTAGTTAGGTATTGCTAGTGACCAGGACTAGTGAGGTCATGGTCAAGCACATACTGCCCATACATAGCTGGTGATGCTAGAGCCCATAACTCGCTGTTTGTGCTGGTAATGCCAGTGACCAGTACATGCTGGCTTTTACTGGTGATGCAAGTGTCCAGTACCAGCTTTCAAACACATCATGGTACGATGGACCCATGGACCAGCATTATGCATTTGGTGTGTTGTGCTCATACTTCTTACTTCGTACTTTTGATGTGGAAAGTCATGAGAAGAAAATCAGAAACGGGTATTTTTACATTCCTGTCCAGCTTTTAACCACGACACACCGAAACCGCGTCCAGCTTATCATCTGCTTCTATCTGACCGTCTCTGGTTTGCTCCTCACATCACTGATCTTGGTCAGCGGGCACTGGCACACACACCAGCCCCAGTGCAGTGTAGTGTAGTGTAGTGTAGTGCAGTGTGGTGTAGTGCAGTGTAGTGCAGTGCAGAGCAGTGTAATGTAGTGTAGTGTAGTGCAGTGCAGAGCAGTGTAATGTAGTGTAGTGCAGTGTAGTGCAGTGCAGAGTAGTGCAGAGCAGTATAGTGCAGTATAGTCTAGTATAGTGTAGTGCAGTGTAGTGTAGTGCAGTCTAGTATAGTGTAGTGTCGTGCAGTGTAGTCTAGTATAGTGTAGTGTCGTGCAGTGTAGTCTAGTATAGTGTAGTGTCGTGCAGTGTAGTCTAGTATAGTGCAGTGTAGTGTAGTGCAGTGCAGTCTAGTGTAGTGCAGTGCAGTGTAGTGTAGTGCAGTGTAGTCTAGTATAGTGTAGTGTCGTGCAGTGTAGTCTAGTATAGTGTAGTGTAGTCTAGTATAGTGTAGTGTCGTGCAGTGTAGTGCAGTGTAGTCTAGTATAGTGTAGTGTCGTGCAGTGCAGTGTAGTGCAGTGTAGTCTAGTATAGTGTAGTGTCGTGCAGTGTAGTGTAGTGCAGTGTAGTCTAGTATAGTGTAGTGTCGTGCAGTGTAGTCTAGTATAGTGTCGTGTAGTGCAGTCTAGTATAGTGTAGTGCAGTGTAGTGTAGTGCAGTGTAGTCTAGTATAGTGTAGTGTCGTGCAGTGTAGTGTAGTGCAGTGTAGTCTAGTATAGTGTAGTGTCGTGCAGTGTAGCCTAGTATAGTGTAGTGTCGTGCAGTGTAGCCTAGTATAGTGTAGTGTCGTGCAGTGTAGTGTCGTGCAGTGTAGTCTAGTATAGTGTAGTGCAGTGTAGTCTAGTATAGTGTAGTGCAGTGTAGTCTAGTATAGTGTAGTGCAGTGTAGTGCAGTGCAGAGCAGTGTAGTCTAGTATAGTGTAGTGCAGTGTAGTCTAGTATAGTGTAGTGCAGTGTAGTGCAGTGCAGTGTAGTCTAGTATAGTGTAGTGCAGTGTAGTCTAGTATAGTGTAGTGCAGTGTAGTGCAGTGCAGAGTAGTGTAGTGTCGTGCAGAGCAGTGCAGTGTAGTGTAGTGTAGTGTAGTGCAGAGCAGTGTAGTGTAGTGTAGTGTAGTGTCGTGCAGTGCAGAGCAGTGTAGTGTAGCGCGCGCCCCTCCGCCCTCGCCCTCGAGCTCCGCCTCTGGCTCTTCCTTCGCTGCTCGCTGCGTGAAGTGACTTCAGCTGAGCATCGCGGAAAGCAGAGAGCCACGGAGCCAGAGTGGGCATGTAGTGACTGAACATGGAGCCAGAAACGCAGCTACGATACTTCTCGTCGAGCGACTTCGTCCTCCAGCGCGTCTGAGGCGCAGTTCTCCTCCTTGTTGTTGTTTTGAGCGACTTTCTCCTCTGTTCGCATTGATGCTAAGTCGACGCACGGACTCCTCACTCCTCGCCTCTTCAGCACTGGAGTTTGACTAACTGAGCTGGTTCATTGCCTCCTCTGACTGCTCTATGTGGATTTTCCCTGAAGGAAATGGGGGACTCTGTGTTCTTCGACAGGCACATTTCGTATCTTGTGAGTAACCTTCATTTCCACCTCAGATAAATAAAAAAAAGAAAGAAAGAGGGGCTCTGGTGGTCGCGTGTTGCTCAGACTTTGAGTGATGCATGGAAGAAAAGGTGGCTAGCTAGACATGAGCCGTTATCATGCAAGAGCTGTGGTGCTCCATCGAGGGCACGTGCGTTTCCTGTGAGGAAATGTCGTGTTCGCCCTCCTGCAGTTGCAGACCTCTTGCTGTCTTGCTGGTGAATGAGGAACTGTGAGGTGACTGAGTATCCCAGCTTATGTGCAGCTCGTTCAAGTGAAAGTTGTAGCTACCTGAGGACCCCCGGACCCCAGGACCCCCTCTTTTCACCCCCTCTGGTTCCTTATGACCTTATGTCTCTGATTAGGTGAGGAGTAGAGTTCACTCCTCACTGCCAGATGATCAGCCCCCAGATGAGCTGTGTGCCCTTGTCGTTTTGGCATGTGTGGGGGCTGACTTGTGGCTTTTTCAGTCTTGAAGCCTCCTCTTCTGTGTGTCTGTGTTTTTCTTACACACATCCATCAGGTTTGGACTTCAGGAGCATCTCCATCCATGTAGAAAAAATAACATGCATTCAGTGGATGAGAGGTAAACAAGGTCCTTCGCAGTGGTTTGCACTTACTGGTAGGGATGCACTGATTGGGGGATTATGGGCCAGTGCCAGTATCCAGTATTTCAGTGGCACTACGTCCGCATCATGTAAACGGTCGCATTTTCTGATATTCAGTAAAGAAATCGGATTGAAATATCAGTCAGAATTAAACATCTGAGGTCTGTCATCTTTTTAAGCAGCTCTCTTCAAATACCGATTTTATTTTTGTTGACCATAAAGGTGATTAAAAACCTGGAAATGAAAAGAAAACTGTGTTTCTATTGCAGATATAGCCATTTTATTTACTGCACAAAGCCACCAGTGAACCAACCTGTAATCACCAATCCAACCTGTGAGCTGTGTGCAAGGCAGTGAATACTCTTTCAGGCTCTACTTCGCATTAAGAAGATACCTGACTGTCAAAAAAAGGTGTCCGAGTCAGTAGGTTTCCCATCACCCCAGTCTGGACGGCTTTGTTTACATCTTAACGAATTGAATCAGAAATGTTGGACAATCTGGGGAATTCCCATTTCAGCCTGGTGTATGGATACCTCGATCTAGGGCTGTGCAGTGTCGTGTAAGGCAATAGAAATCATACACGTCATGCTACAACTGGATTAATATTAAAGGAAAATTCCCTTTTCCAAACTTATCTGACCAATATCAATCATTTTATGTCAATCTTGGACACCCGCACTGCATTATTAATATCACGGCAAGCTGAATCATTGACTGGTTTATTTTTTATATTGCTCCATTTATAGCAGAACAAGAAGGGATCGCAGTGTTGTTGTTTTTTTACAGTATCGTTCAGAGCTACCCTGATCGGAGTACCTTAATGCTGAGTATCGCCTGATACCGATCCAATGTTTTTATAAGGGCTACAGCCACACAATTTAGGCAGGATTAATGCTGTGCTGAAATATCTGTATTCTGTTCATTTCCCTGCATTTCTAACTCTACAGAAATATGCGCCATACACATTTCATACATGTGAAAATGATTGGATGGTGGCATTAGCCCAAAATTGCCATATCCCTGCACCCTTCCTCACAACATTAAGGTGCTCATCGTGCCTTCATGACAACATTTGACCTTCATGAAGAGCTCAACACACCTAATCACATGCCGTACCATCCTCCTTTCTTGTTGATCGACGACTGTGATTATGAAGGCATGTAGCCGAGCCAACAAAACCTGAATCGAATTGATGCTGCTGTACAAGCAGGTGACACTGATGATCTAGATGCTTCCAGGCGTCGTTATCCCCCTCTGAACGTCTGTCCTCCGCATTTGTTTCCTATCAATAAAATCAGTCGCTTGGCTGGAGATGGATGAAGCTTTCCCTCTGTTCTTTCTGAACCCTGCAGTTCGTGTCTGCACGGGTCGATGGCAGCCTCTGATGCTCTAGATCTAACCCTAGCTCAGTCTGCCGTCTGAGACACTGTGAAACTCTCCCACGTTTAGAGCAGCCTGAATCAGCCATGTGCCAGCGCAACAAGTCTTCAGTTCAGGCTTGGCTTCTGTGGTGAGGGAGTAAATCATGTGTGTAATCACATCTACTCTGCCTAGTGTGCAGGGCGGAGAGGAGCGTGGCTGTTTAGGCGCACCTGGTGTTAGGAGGAAGCATGTGATGTGCAGAGAAATGCGAGCGCCGTAACTCATGAACACTCATGAATGCCCTGGGGGACTGTGGAGAAGCCTTCCAGTTTAAGCCTATATTCTGGTCAACAGGGGGAGCTGTAACTTGCATGTTGCTGTTGGCCCTGTTCGCATTTTTAATTCTTCGTCTTTGCACTGGCCTGGTAAAGGCTGTTTAGGATCGACTCGGCCACGTCGGTCAGTCAGTCTTGTGCAGGCTTCTGTGAAGCTTAGTGGTGGTAGTCAGCATGAGTCTTGACCAGCATTTCTCGCAGGTCTGAAGGCAACCTGGATCGAGCACTGTTAGAGGGGTGGGGGTAAGAGGTTATATATAAATGTATGGGTATCTGAAATGTTACGTATTGACCTCTTGGAGCTAATGTGAAGGACTTCCATGACCACAAGGAAAGAAAACTGATGCTTTGCATGAGTGACACCATCTGCCCTGGTTTCTTCATAGTATACAGCCTTTTTCTTTGGAATTTGCTGAAATGGGACAAAATGGAAAATGGATATTGTTCAAATGGGAGGAAGTATACTTGGAAGGGAGGAGGGGGTTCAAGTATGGCCTTTGTGTGGTCAACAATGACTAATATGTCCACTGTTTTAGAGTGAATGAGGCCTAAATTGCTTTGTTTGAAGTTCTGTTCTTGGGTGGAGTTGGTAGACGTTGTGGTTCTGGTGTATAGTCTGTCGACATCTACAAACGCTTATTTGTCTTACTTGCTGAGAAACAGCTAAACTTTGATCAGTCCTACAGGACCATCTACTACTGCGGGACTTGTAAGATGGAAGTCAATGGATGCCACGTTAATCAGATACTCTGCTGTAAAATCTGAGATTTTTGTACTTCCATAAGCCCCAATTTATGTGACTGCTGAGAACTCTACACTGTTTAAAATACAAGATCCTTGAGGCACTGTGGGGGAACCTCTTAAGGTGCTTTGAGGAACCTTGAGGAAAAGGTTTTCAGAAGAAAAGGGTTTATTGAACCCAGGTCCATTCCTCCACAGTTTCAAACTGAAGAACCTCCAAACCTTCATCAAGGATCTTATATTTTAACAGTGTGGAATAGGCGTTCGTTTCCCTCGGCTGCCAGTATGAATGGTTGGGTAGGAATTTTGCCTTGCTTTGTTTTTCTGAAGGACCAAATATTACAGACACACAAATGGAGCACATGATTATTTGCAGAAATATTACATTTTGTCACAGTCATGGAAAAAAAAAACAGATGGAACTTCACAGGGCTTTCTTAGCTTTCAGTGGTTGATGTAAAAAGATTTAATTCCAAGTCCAATTGGAGCGTTCCTGTCGGCCCATTCATCATAAGTTTGACACATTGTAAAGAAAAACTGCAAGATTGAGATGTCAGAATTGGAGATGCAAGGTATTTGCGGGACGGCAACAATTTCTGAGGGGTTCGAGGGGTTCTGAAGTGGCATTGGCTGGAACAGTTGAAGAACAGTTGAAGTTGTAGGTCTTTACCATACAAAACCATAAGAATACATAGACACCCAGGGCCTGCGTTTACAGCCTTTCCCAGACTATCATGTAAACCATCGTCTTGGTTGGTTCAGTTGTTGCTTTGACAGAGTTTATTGACTTTGTTGAGCGTATCTGGCCTACTCTGGATGTGTTTGCATATGCTTAAGATATCATTGATGAAGGTCATTATGCCTTTCCTTTCATTTCCAAGAGAAGCAGCTGGAGCCTTTATTTTGAAATGAACTGGAATGTGCATTACAAAGAAATCCTGTGTGCCTTTGAGTGCATGTGTTAGTATGTGTTTATGGGTGGGGTGAGTGAGTCTGCATTGTTTTCGTAATGCAAGAATGGCGCAAGTCCATTCCAAAGTGATTCCTAAAGATAAAGAAGGAACAGGTTTGCTGCTGATTGGGAAGTTCAGTGGATGTTTGGTGTGTTGATTTGTGGTGGATTGTGAAACGGCTCTCCTAGCCGATCTGACTGTAGCACCACTGTAGCACTTGCATGGCAGCACGACAGTCCAGTACGAGACCACAAAAGTTGATAACAATAAATAACAGATCAAAGGCAGCAGGGACCTACATGAGAGGAACTGCACATAGTTGCTTGTTTTCTTGTTTAGCTTTCTTTTGTGTTTTGGTTGTTTATTCTTGCAGGGCATCTTGAATTCCTCGCCACGACCTTCTCTTTTTCCTTTTCTAAAACAAACTTGTGATCACTGTAGCTTGATATAGGTTGTTATGCAACACTTCTGTCGGCGGCACCACTGAAAATATGCAGAGTACAATGGCATGTCCTTGGAAAGCTTAAGTCAACAAAATCCTTGACAACACAATTACAGTTGTTTTGATAATCTGACATCCGTATAGTGTTTCTGAACAATGCAGATTTAGGAATATCACTAATTGGAGATCAGCAAG
Source organism: Salminus brasiliensis (assembly GCF_030463535.1). NCBI lineage: Eukaryota > Metazoa > Chordata > Actinopteri > Characiformes > Bryconidae > Salminus > Salminus brasiliensis. Next base: position 19,783,598 of record NC_132892.1, on the reverse strand, counting down.
GTGTTGGAAAACAGCCTGTCTGTCAGCTTGGTTTTGATGTTTTCGAGTGAGTTCATTTCAGCTGTGAAAGTCAACGTCACATCTTTTTTTTTAGACAGTTCGGTCTCCATACAGATGGCAGAGCAGATAAACCAGGATGGTCTCTGGAGGACAGTTGTACAGATTTGACACAGATTTCACAAAGTAACCTAAAAAGTTCAAATCCATTGAGCTGCTCTTGCTTACTGTTACTGTAATTCTCTGAATGTATATTGAGATTAGGTTGAGAAGGTAGAGAAAAGGTGGGCCAGATATAAAGAGCTTAAGAAAAATCCCTATGCATGCTGTTGGGTTCTGCTTGTTGTTCTGCTTGCTTTGGAGTCAAAGAAGAGATGGTCTTCTGGTGTTGCGTAACTCCTGCAGGACTCCAAACCTCCTCCCCTGGTCAACTCTGTAAGTCATTTCCATCTGTGCGTGTTACTCAGAGTCCTTTACTGGCTCTCTGGTGGGTCGGTGAGCTCCGTGTCAGTTTATGTGCAATGCCTCTGTGGAGAGGACGCGAAAAAGAACTGGCAATCTGAGTCTGGAAACAATACAGTTTTCTTTGGCGTCCACAACCACAGCCAAAACTGTCTGTGAAGAGTGGGGTAACTTTTTATCTTTCTAAAGAATCGCTGTGACATACACCGATATGTGTCCAAATGTTTGTGGACACCCCTTCGGAACAATGAATGAATGAATGCTTTTAGCTACATGAAGTTTCACCCATGTGTGCTGACACAGTTGTGCAAATCTACACACAGCTTGTCTAGTCCCTGTAGAGAAGTATTGCCAATAGAATAGGACTCTACGGAGCAGGTAAACATTAACTTATTGGCACCATGTCTAATGCCAGGTGAGATTGGCTAGAGGGGTTTAAAGCCCCCCAGCATTGAGCTGTGTTTTTTTTTTTTTCTCTGGAATGATGGTGGTGCTCCATCCAATACTTTTGGGATGAGTTGGGGATGAGGTGGTGATCCTCCAACATCCTGAGCTCACAAACACTCTTGTCCTCCAAAATCTATTATAAAGCCTTTGGACAGTAGACAGTTACTCCTTTTTTATCATTTAAATACCCTTGATTTCAGAAGAATCAATAAATGATCAGGTGTCCCAATACTTTTGTCCATACAGTGTATATTAAAACCATCTATACATTTTGAAGTCCTGAACCTGTCTGTTTTGTTGATTTTTCTGTTCAAGTGATAATTGAGACACTATATGAGAGCGAAAGCAGTATCTAAAGATGCACCAAACTGGGGCGGCTCAGCCTCAGGATGAACTCAGGACTCTCTAGGATAGGGCTGAGAATTCCTGCAAAGGAAGCGGTGAACTCTGTGGCATCCTGGCTATGCCTTCAGGTGTCACCGCTAAGCTTTGGGCCATGACGTCGGGTGTGTTCTCTGATCAGAGGATTATATTCACATAAGCTTTCGCTATTAGCGCTTGTATAAACAGAATACTTTATTTTGTCATTTTTCTGGCACAACGCTGTGCAAATAGCCGGAATTCCAGGTTACTTGTTGGAGGGATGCAGCGAGAGTGAGAAAGAGGGATAGAGAGGGAAAGCGAGTGAGTGCTCACTCTTAAGTTGCCAGAGCATAAACTTTTAATCCATCTTGTAGTCAACCATGTGGCTGGGTTTTGCCTTCCAGTGACGCTCAAGGCATACCAGCACCCTCAGCCCCAATACCTCGACGGATTAGCCGCCACTTTATCTGCTAGCATTTTACACTCAGTTAGCCTTTGCACTCGTGAAGCCTTAGAAGGGAAATGTAATGCCAAGGTGTGAAGCTCTGCTGTTCTTAGAAGTTCATCCTTAGAAGACAGACAACGTCTGAGATGTATGCAGGTGGAAAACCCTTAAAGATATGGCACGTACCTACAGAAACCATGACTGGAACACAGTATTTAGTCAACTTGCACGATCCATTTCACTCCTATATTCCTTTGATAAAGGCTGTATGTTGGGAGAGTCAGGTCGAGGTTCTGTTGAACTGTCTGTGTAAATGATTGAAAGCCAGACTGTTTGTATATTGTATGTGTAATTAAACCTATTTGTCTTAATCCCGCTTCATTTTGAGAGATATCACTGCAGTCCCTCTCTTGACGTCACATCTATACAGGGGAGGCTTCCTTGCCTGGACGTGCTCTCCACCAATCTTCCTTGTCCTCAAGGGACAAAGCAAAGTGACCCAAGTGAGAAGGTTTGGGTAAGACAGGCCTGCCAGCAGAGACAAGTTGGAAATTCCTCTTGCTGTTCAAGAAGGAGATCTTTCCATACCTGTCATGGATCTTTTCGCAAATGCCTTCCGTGCATCGCGGCACGTATGTTGCTGTACCTTTGCAAGACTTACCTAGTGCCTAAGGGTGTTTGCTTTGCACTGCCGCTCCTTCCTCTACAAACAGGCTGGTTCAAGGCAGAAACTAGCCCCCTGCACCCCACCCCAACCCGTTAGGGGCTGAGGGCTACCTGTTTTAGATTAGGAGCGAACCAGAACAACTTGGTAATACTGATCTGATGTCGCATGTTGCATGAAGTTGTGAACATCGGTTTTCCAGAGCAATTTGAAATAGCAGAGAAACACTAGCTGCAATCCCAAATCCCCAGTGCTGGCCCAGTTTGGTCATTTCCATCTGCATGATGAGAGTAACGCTTAATTGTAATTGCAAAGGCAAAGGAAGAAGCACTAATGCCTTTTGGAAGCAGTTCTGCCTCCAAATCTTTTAGGGCTCCTTTTGGTCGGAGTCCGTTTTTACAGAGACACACTACATGTCCAAATGTTTGTGGACACCTCTTCTAATGAATGTATTGCACCCGTTGCTGACACAGATGTGCAAATGCTCATAGACAGTTTGTCTAGTTCCTGTAGAAAAAGTATTGTAATAGAGTAGGACTCTCTGGAGCAGATAAACATGAACCTATTGGCACCATACCTAATGCCAGGCTTGGGCTGGAAGGATATAAAGCCTTCCAGGATTGAGTTGAGGAGCAGTGGAACTGTTCTCTCTGGAATGATGGTTGGTGCTCCATCCAATACTTTTGGGATGAGTCAGGTTGAGGAAGAGTTACGCGGGTAATCATCCAACATCCTGAGCTCACTAAATACTCTCTATCAAATCCTCACAGCCATGCTCTAAAACCTAATGCACAGCCTTCTTCGCTGAACAGTAGAGAGTTACTCCTTTTTTTTGTATATATAGATTCTTGATTTTGGAAGAAACAATGAATGAACAGGTGTCCCAATACTTTAGTCCATATAGATCCATTTAAGATGAACTATAGCTATAGAGCTTGTATATCTATATTGGGAAGCTGGGAGCAGTTACTTAATGTTTTAGTAAAGTCATGTTAATGAGCCCTGCTGTGTTCAACACTGAGCAAAAGTCCTTAACCATGTTTCACCTCGTCACTTCATGTGAGTAGTATTTGGATTGTATCCTGAAAAGATTTTAACCACATGCATTTACACTCTGGATGTGTCTCCGGTTAGTCAGCTGGAATATGCAGATTCACTCATTGCGATTACTGCTAGTGTTTAGGTTGTACTGGGGGGGACTTTTGGTTGTTGAATGCACCTTGGAGAGATGGATTCATCTACACTTCTATGATGTGGCTCAAATGCGTCTCAGACCACCTCCTGAAGTGGTTTGAGCGATCAACAGACCTGTGTCTAATTAGAGCTAATAGACCTGTGTAATTAGAGCTGTTTAAATAGACGAAATGCAGCACTCATATTAAAATCACTGTAGTCCAAATATCCTGGTAAATATTGTGCATATCATGACATTATCTTCAAATATTGTGATATAATATTTAACAAATTTTACCCTGTCACTCTAATCTGTTTTAAATGCGATTACACTTGCAGTTTTAGGTAGCTTGACCTCATCCAGGTTTAATCCTGATACTTGCAACACATGAAGCTACCAAGTGTAAACAGGGCCTTAGGTGCCTGAGAAGACTATAATAAGTTATTCCTCAGAGCTGTGGATGTTTATTTGCTCAGAAATACACTAATATTAGAATAAATTCAGAAAACATTTATATAGAAAGTAGTGAGTCTGTGTGTTTCAGTGTGTTTTGTTTAACCACTTCCAAACCTCTTCTTAAGGAAGCTTAATATTACTTGTAATTATCATCCAGCGCTGGATGTGTTGGCTGGGGACATAACTCTAGGATCCAGCCTGTGTAGTTCAAAGCAAATCACATACTAGCAACACTTGTATTAGACTGTGATGATGTTTATTTGCCTTTATTGTAATGTTATCCCCAACACACACACTACCAAGTGAAATAGTTGACATTCAGCTACGCCTTAAGCACAGGACTGTACGCATGTGGTGTGTGTAAAAGAGCCATGCACTATTAAATTGCCTAAACTGCGCTTTAAATTATGTCCACTGTTGGAGCTGTTTAATTTCCACAAGTCTTTGCACATCTGTAAAAAGTACAAGCTGTGCGTTTTTATAGACCCCTTTCTGTAAATATTTTAACAAGCCAGACAGATTTCGTTTTTTTTAAATACATTGTAAAGATTAAACTGCTCGTCTATTTACAACGCTAAACCTTTCAGATGTTTTTCAGATGTTTCTAAATGTTTTAGGAGCTTTTTTTTGTGTTTTTGTTTTTTAATCCTGCCCCAAAGGTCACGAGGTCAAATGCTAAATTAGTTGGGGTCAAATACCAGGCCTCCATGCCTGTGAGTTTACAGAAGCATGTGCAGGATGTTTTACTGTCATCTCTAGAGTACGTATTCCTGCAATTATATGCATTTTTGCGGCATATTTAAAAAAAAAAAAGACCTATCCAGCTCCAGTTGGCTTGGACTGGTTATTTCACAATTTAGCCATATTTGGGAATCTTTGCTGCAAAAGAGCTTTGTTAATGTAAATGTGCATCGAGAAGCACGTCGGATGGAACGGACGCCTTGTCAAATGGATGCGAGTTGAACGCGGAGTGGGTTCTTCGCAAATGGTTCAGCATGTGCTGTTGTGTAACTTGTTTAGTTAATGATAAACAGTAAAGTCTACTGCTGGAACCACATCCTGGAGCTAACCATGAAGATCAAACACAGTTCTCCATCTTTCTTCCTTCCTGAGTTATTATTTATTGTTCTTCCTTTCCAAGGTTGTGAACAGACGACAAGACGATTGATGAATGATGAAGCAAAATGTATAAAAAGAGAAAAGTGAGAAAGTGTGAAAACATAGCCCCGTAGCTACAGCTAACACATGCAAGTAGGTCACCATTATATGACATAAAGCAGCAGCCTACAGACCTTACCACTTAGTGCCTGGGTTAGTGCCAGGACCTTCACTGCTTTTTTCTGGGATGAGGCGTGCATAGGGGGGATTGTTATTGAGTGACCTGCATACATGTGTGTATATTATGGAGTGATGAAGTGGTCCACTTGTGGGCTCTGTGTGTGAGTGTGTTTGTGCATGCGTGTCAGAGACTAGTCGAATGAATGGTGGCTACATGTGTTAGACGTGCATTTGCACCCTTAGTATGACGTTAGCCCACCAAATGCACCATGGAGAGGGGGAGGGGGTGTTAAGTGAGAATTGTGGGCTGATGAGAATTGTTCAGTGTTTTGCAGATGCTGATACAAAATGTGCAATATGTCCAAATGTTTGTGGACACCCCTTCTACTGGATGCATTTAGCTACTTTAAGTGGCATCCATTGCTGGCAGAGATGTGCAAATGTATACACAAACAGCTTGTCTAGTGCCTGTAGAGAGGTAATGCCAATAGAATAGGACTCTCTGGAGCAGATAAACATGAGCCTATTGATTAATGCCTAATGCCAGGTATGGGCTAGATTGGCATAAAGCCACCCTCAGCATTGTGGAGCAGTGGTACTGTGTCCTCTGGAATGATGGTTGGTGCTCCATCCAATACGTTTTGTGTGAGTTGGGAAGTTGGGGCTCACTAACGCTCTTGTCGCCGAATACAATCAAACCCTCATGGCAATGGGCCAGAGTCTAGTAAAAAGATGTCTGTTACTCGACTGTTGACTGTTGACTTGATTTCAGAAGAAACTATGAATGAGCAGGTGTCTAATTACTTTTGTCCACACATTTGTATGTTGTTTGTAATATCAAATCTAAACATGTAATCCACTGTAAATATTTTCTCCTTAATGTAATTGTGGTCGAATTTCACTGGCCAGCTAGGCCCCATCCTTTCAGACATGATGGGATCAAACTGGTAGGGTGAAGGCTAGCGCGTAGGCACGTCCCAGTTACGTCCAGTGGATTGGGATTAGGGCCGATCCAAGCATATTTGAATGGATCTGGAATTGGCTATTTTAATCCTTTGTATTGTTCCAGCAGATCGCCCTCTGGCGCCCCCTAGCGCCCTCTAGGCACCGCTAACGGACATTATTCACAGCTGAAGGTATTCAGAAGGTAACAGAGCAGTTCAGAGTCTGCAGAGTTAAACTATTTCACAGTGGAACATAAAACCTACTGTAATATCTGTAGTTCTTGTGCACCGTGACAGTGTTTAAGCCACTCTTTCTTAGGGTGTTTGTCTATTTTCTGTCTTTTTATCCTCCACATTTTTCAGTTCTAACTTCAGTTAGGATTCACATAATCCTTTTGTTTCATGCAGAACTATGTAGAACATGTATTACTCAATGGCCCTCTACAGAACCTCTAGAGAAGACTTGCACAAGACACTTGGATTCTTCTCTCTTATGGTCTGTCCAGCCTGCTGTCACTTGTTTATAGAGTGTCTATGTCCAAATATAAACAGGAGAGGTCAAAGGGTAAGTCAGTAAGGCCCGAGATAAGATATAGTGCAGAGCGGTATAGGCCTGCTTCACTCCCTGCGTTCATTTCTATCTTCTGCCCAATTCCATTTCTCCTGTGGTTGTCTGTGGGCTGAGAGGCTCCAGTAGACCATGAAACCCCTCTCACCTGTCTGCTCCAGCACGGTCCATTACCCTGCATTCTGAGAAAGCTTTCAGCTTCACCTCCTCAACCAAGCTCCCTTGAGAGCGCTGGTAATCCAGGGCAGGTCAGGGGAAAAGGTTAGGCACATGTATAATTCTATTAACCACTAAAACAGCAGTCCTGTTTGTCAACCTCTTGTGTGTCCCTCTCAATGTCCTAACTGGTGTGCTACTAGGATTAGCAAAGCTCTGTTGGTGGGCTCAAACAATGTCTCCCAGGTTGTCAGAAGAACCCTTTCTTTGTGTTTTGCTGTGTCTGAACCGTCCGATTTTGGATGCTGAAGAAATGGTCAGGAGGGAAGACCTGAGGGACTTTATTAAAACAAGACCACTTGATTGAAGGATGTTGAAAATGGCCACACCTGGCGCGCATCAACTGTGGTGAGTAACTACTGACGATGGTGAAAGAACAGGCTATTTGGTTCCCAAAGCTCATTGAGTGTGAGAGCAAGACTATCCCACCCGGGCGGAACCGGCAGAAAGGCTAAAGTATCACACGTCTTAGAATTTATTTGAGAGCAATACCTTACTACACAGTTCATCACAACCTGCTGTGTAGCGGCTGACCAGTCAGTGTACCCATGCCAACCCCTGCCCACCATCAAAACATTGCTTACAATGGGTACACAGGCATCTGGATTGGATCTTGGAGCAATGGAAGAAGGTCACATGGTTTGATGAGTCCTGTTTGCTTTTGCATGACTCTGTATGGACGGAAACTTGTGCGCCGTTTACCCGCCAGGTGTGTGGAGAATCCACCTTGTATCCGACAGGAGTTCAATGATCTGATTCCAACATCCCACAGGGCACCTTCATGGGTCTTTCAGAGTGAGCTGTTCTGAGTTCTAGGTGGCTTCTGCTTTCAAATAATGGGCTAGACCCAAGCAGTTGAAAAATAAAGGTTTGTTGCCTTTACTGCATGCTTTGCAACTGCATATAGTGTTGCACTGATGCCATATTGGTAACAGTGCCAATACTGGCACTTACACACAGTATCTGTTTCAACAATAGAGAGCACAGATACCATGAAGCTTCAGAAAGTTTGCAAAGTTTATGAAACCAAACATTTAAATAACCAGTCATAAATAGTTATTACCAATTAAACAGACATTTAATAGAACTTTTACATTTACAGCACTTTCTGTTTCCATGTGTTTTTTTATTTTATTTTATTTTTTTGGATCTGAAACCAATAGTTGAGTTTAAGCAGCTTGTTCAAAGACTAACACACACTGAAGTTTAGTAGCTTTTTACACAGAGACTTGTACCTGAATGAGAAACTGCTGCGCAAGCACTTCTTGTTTTTAAACTGGCACCTTATTAACAATTCACTGCTCTGAAATGTGAATTTTAACATCCAGTTAAAAGCTGTTTGGTCGAGCTTAACAAGATTATGCTTCCCTACGTACCTGTGTTTCCGCGTTATGGCGATTTTTATTTTTCCATAGCTCTGAAACTTTTCACATGTGCTGTTACTCAACCAGTGAATGCTGTTCGTTCAAGCTAATTAGATCTTATTTGGGAGAAAAGTGAATAGCCATCTAGCCAGTATTTAAGTCAGAGCTGGTATTGGCAGATACTTGTAAATCTTGTATTGGGGACATATGAATTTGGTTTTACAGATTTAAAGATTAGGCTCAAGGCCCTTGATATGAACCCCTTTTGTAGTCTCAGGAAACTTGAAAGAATGGGCTTTTTGATAAATGGCTTTTTGTTCCAAATTGGACTTTCTTTATAATACCTCACAGAAGTCACTATGAACCGAAGCAGGCACGAAAACAACACATGGGAATCGCCCAACCATCAAAACCGTCACCTTTTGGCCCTTCCGAAAATTTCTCAGTGTTATAAAGGGGTTACACATTCCGATTCAGCCGGAGTTTTTATTGTCTTCTAGAAAGCAGTGTAGCGCTCCTGTCTGATCTGCAACACTAAACCAGGCAGATTTCCTTATCTTTAACTCAGCAACACTCTCCACCTTATTGTATTGCCTCAAGCGGTCTCTTTGGATAAGTGAGCTCAGTGACGCTCTCACGCAGATTTGTGAAAGCATGTGGGTGGCTAGAATGTGCAGGTTGGAAGTGTGGTATGAATTGTACCATGTGGAAGGGTTGAGCCAAAACTCCTGGATTTATGCTGTGTGGGGTTCAAGGCCACGTCCTAATTCTCTTACATGGGGTCAAGTAGAGTAAATGACTAATCTTGGTATTTTAATGTACTACCATGGTATGATTTGCATGATGGCTGACCGAAGATTACATTCCATGAAAACAGGCAATGAAGGCCAAGCAATCTTAACTTATCTCCTATCTGTGAGGAGAGGCACCTGTTGGAATGCAGTGGTATGGAAAGCGTCTATTGTGTATGAAGTATATTTGACTCGTAGGGCCTCTTACCATAAAATGAAAGATGGTAATCTCCTAGTCTTGATGCACGTTGGCCCACATGCACTTCATTTCCTCAGCAGCGTTCATAGTTAACACAGTTACTTTCATTTCCTTTTTCAGTGGTGAGCTTAAAGGAGCTTGGCTTCTTGCTCAAGCTGCTGGTAGCAGTGTTTCTGCAGTGTTACTGCTGGTCTATTTATGGTGTCGTTTTTGTCATGTGTTCTTTAATGACTAAGGGTGCCACGTTTTTTTCCATTCAAACAATGATAGGATCACTTAAAGTAGCTGCAAATACTGATCAGTGCCTAGGTGCCTATTCTGTATGTAGACAGGAGTTCAACTTCAGGCTATATTCACACAGCAGGTAAAGTGGGCCAAATCTGATTTTCTCACCGAATCCAGTGTTTTTTAAGGCTGTTCTCATCTTCATAATGTTACCAAAAATTCGTCTGAACAGTTCATGCTCCTAAACTGACACGCATATGAAATGGAGCAATGCTTCACGTGAAGGATTCATTTTCCCCAGCACAGGCTCATCACAGAGCATCATTTGAGCTCGCTGTAAAAAGGGCTTGTTATTCGGCCACAGGCGCTTCTTTGATTTGTCTGTGGCTTCTTTTAAACTTGGCTTTTAAGCTTTTTAGTAGTTACTTCCTCCTCCCGTGGCCATGTTCAGCCATTTCTTTGGAAATGTCTTCAAACATTGTGGTTGTGATATCTGCCTTCTAATTTGGTATGAAGAGAGGCGTCACTCTAAATATTTCAGGCCTGTTACCTCGCTATCCTGCCACTGCCATTTAGCTTCTGCAGATGTCGAGTTAGATTGACGTAAAAGTCAAATTTGCAGTATATTAAATTTGAATGGGATATCTGTACGGTATATGAAAGTGGCCCAAATCAGAACAGAAGTGTGTTTTTTGCTGTTCACACTGCTACACTGATAACACTAAGTCACATATTATGAAAAGATCGGATGTGAGCCGCTTATATTTGCTGTGTGAACGTAGCTTAAGGGACAAAACGCCTTTTTTGTTGTTGTTGTTGTTGTTGTTCAAGCAAACAACTATGCAGACTATGCAAAATGTACTGTTCATTGTTCACTGTAACATTTTCAAACCAGTCACCCCTCAGAATACTGGCATTACATATTTATGCTTCTGCTTGTCTCAAATGTGAAGTAGTCCTAACATGCTAACATGTTTTATTGTATTGTTATACTGTTATTAATGCCAGTACTGTATTTAAGGGGTAAGTAACAGCACTGCTGCCTGTACAGTATTGCGCTTAGTGCGACGCACCCCAATGGTTTGTTAAGCAAACCAAAACAATGTCATAGGAGTGTGATTATGATAACCCAATTGGGCAGATTGAAATAATATATAGAATTGACAGTAATACCAGTGATTTACCCCCAAAACTCTACTGTACTCTGGACTAACTGAGCTTGTGGGTTTTATTATTTTATCTTTGCTATGAAATTCTGGAGCCCTTAGCCACAAGAGGTCACATGTTACTGTGATTTAACCATGATACATCGCCAGGTTAAATATAATCAAGGTGTGATGTTATCTCTCTCTCTGTCTCTGTTCGTGTGTGTGTGTGTGTGTGTGTGTGTGTGTGTGTGTGTGTGTGTGTTCTAAGCAAAACAGGTTTGCAGTAATAGCCGAAGCCTGTTGATGATATTTAGAACCAAAGATTTTCCTTGTATTTAAAGAACTATTTAACCTGGTCATGTAAACATCCCAATGTTTTTTATTGAGTTTCTTGGTTCTAAGTAGAACCATTGCCTTTCCTAAAAAACCCTTAAAGAACCACATTTTAAAGTGTATATTATAATGTCTATCATGAGTGTGCTTTAGCTTCGTTTCAAACCCCAAATGATTCATTGTTCGTTCTTCGATTACCAATTTTGAGGTCATCAGAAAGTCATCTTTGGCATAACAACGAGAGAACATGGTGGTTCTTCCTGTGTTTGGTTCATTTAGAGGTCTTTGGCTCATGCTGCATTCTTACTACAGTGAATCTGCACCACAGTAACTTGCAAACAGACCAAGACCCACCTGGTCTGCTGCTTTGGTCCATGCCAGGGTTTTTGTGGCACTGGCAGAGCAATCACAAATCAGCGTTTCCAAGTCTGAACATACCTTCTAATTCTTCCTTCCTAATTCTCATGTATTTTCAGCCGTTCCATTGCAAGGTTGAGAGTTTTCTTACATAATTGCCCACCTCATACCACAGGCATGGCAAATCCCAGTGGGTGTTTGAGAGAAATTACTGCATAGTTGAGTAGTTACTAGATTGTTTGCCAACAGAAAGAAAAAGAGGTTTAAATGAGAGTCTTTCAGAACGGCCTCTGAGATCATTACTGAAAATACCTGATCAAAACAAAACGGCGCTCATGTCCCTGTGGTTTCATCATGCATGCCCTGAGCTGTCAATTTTCTAACAGAACAGGTGTCCACAAGGGCAGTTTCACCATCATGCGAGGTCCAGATGTTGGTTAAAGAATGCTAGGCTATGAAGTCCTGATGCTATTCTAATCAGCTTTTAATTAGGAACTTTTCATTGTAATTATTCTGTGGATCCATAGCAGCTATGTTTTCCATGACTGGATTGTAGTGTTTAATAACCAAAGGAAAGTCCACTCAACAAAGGAAAAGAGTTGTTGTTGGACTGTTTTTCCTGCTAGGGAGTGTGCTGCTCATGATTAAAGGCAGTGATGAAAAGAAATGGTCCTTTTGTGCAGCTGTGAACGCTCTGAAAACGCTGGAGCCGTGCACGATCAATCTTTAATCTCTCACCACTTTGGAAGGCAAAGGTGGGAGAAGCAAGTTTTCCTTGAAACTTGATCGACTAATGCGTGCATGCATGTGTGTGGGATCGAGTGTATATGTGTGTGCGTATGTTTGTGTGTGTGTGAGGGCAAGGAAGAAAGTTGTGTGTGTCAGCCGTTCACAGATGATTGCTTTTATGCTAGTTTTTTTGCAGTAATTTAATTTAGTATCAAGTCACAAGTTTTCCTTCGCTGCTGATCTGACACTAACTGGTCATGTTCTTAATAGCTAGTCAATGTCAGCGTTAAGCATTTTTTTCTATAGGCACCTCTGGGCTTTGGACTGTTTGTGCTTTATTTGTGCCAAAACTTCAGACTTCCACCTTTTGTGATATTCCTGGAGTGAAGACAGGCTAACGGTGGGCCCACAATTCCTATATCACTTCAGAGTCCTTAGTGGAAATTATACCTTCAGACTCAATTCGTTCCAGGAATACCGTAAGAGGTGCAAGTCTGAAGTTTTGGCACAGAGAGTGCGCAAACAGTCCAAAGCCCAGAGGTGCCTAAATAATAATGCTTAGAAATGGCGTAAACATTTAAAACTTTAAAGGTTCGTTAGTGAAGGTAATACAAATTAAAAGAAGAATTTGAAGGATAAATTGTTCTATGCCTGGATAAATTGTTGTCCATGTATATATAAAAAAAAAAACTATATATTTTTATAGACTGGTAACAGATTTATAGAACCTATAGAAGGGTTCTATTGTCAAAATAATAGTACTATATAGAAGGATATTTTAGTACTACATAGTATTGTAATGCTGTATAGAAGAAAGATATAAGATAAGATAATCCTTTATTAGTCCCACAGTGGGGAAATTCTTAGAGAGCATTACAATGCAATAATGTGTGAAAATGCAGATATTTTAGCACATTAATCAAATGTTCTGCTTTAAAGTATATTACAGTCCTGAATGACCAATATGGATGAACATTGAAAGGAAATGCAAGACATTTTTATGGATTATTGCACATTAGGAAGCATTTGCTTCTGCATGTTATCAATAAAATAAAGCTATAAAACTGACAAATATGACATGGCAAACCTGACCTGTAGATGTTGTTTTGATAGGGAAGGAATCAGACAGGTAATATAATGACTTTATGATTCTGTTGCTTTGTTTTATTGAGCCACATGCAAGAACTGAAGAACTAACCATTGGATTGTGACTACAACCCAATAACCAGTCGGAAAACCAGAGTGCTTTATGTGCCAATATAAACACTATAATGACCAAAATGCAATAAAGCAACCAGGAGGAAATGGCCAAACACCAAGGCACAGAGCAGATGCATAGAATTCAATACTTAGAAGTGCAGTTGTTTACAAGATGGCAAGGTCCATGTAGGACCTGTCCAGAGCTTTGTAGATACTTCCTCAAGGGTTACTGCAGAAAAAGGGTCAAACAGTCTCAGCTGTTCTAGGAATGTCCTATAAGCATTATTGATGAGTTCTGGATCACAAATGGCACTTCATCTTATAGAGCTCCGTCACGCCAGAGAATATTAATATCCCCCAGTCGTGCACCACAGTCCTACACTGTGAGAATTCATACCCCTCTAGCCAGCACTTGGCATTAGGCTCATGTGTGACTCTGGAGTCTCCAAAGCATCCCATTCCACTGGCAATCTCTTTCTATGAAGAAACAAACTGTGTGTGTGAAATTAAAGGCCTGTGTATCGAGACATTCTGTTTTGCAGTACTGTATTGATTCTCAAACACAGCATTGGTTTTTAATTAATAGTTTATTTGTAAAGATTGGTGGCAGACCATGGTTCGTTGTGTGATCGCTAGATAAGTGTTGTACTCAGTCTTTAGACCCCACTGTTCTGGGGCGCCAGTGGTGGCTCAACAGGCTATTGATTACAGGGTTGTGGATTCGAGACCTGGGCTCGGCAGGTTGCCACTGTCCGGCCCGTCACTCTCTCAGCCCGAGCTGCAGCGATGGCTGCCCAGTTCTCCGGGCACATGTGCTCATGGCCGTTGTGTTGGAACGCTAGTGTGTGTTTGTGTGTTTACTGTACGGATATGTTGAACTTCTCTCTACATGAGATTGTATGCAGATGATGATGTTTTTAATACTATAAGCTTTTCCAAAATAGTGGATAAAAACATTTTGCAATATATTTTTGCAATATATCACAATACACTGAATGGTAACCCCTGTATTTTATCACCATGTTCTTGCCAGTACACAACCAGTACACAAAATTCAAGCCTTTCCAATAGGGGCAGGGGTAAGAGACCCCTTTGCACAGTAATACCATTTGGCTTTAGTTATGCAGTTTAGCAACTGCTTTAACCTCAGTTTACAGTGGAGTGGCTTACTGCAACCTACCCTATGTTCATCCCATTGCAGTAATAATGACAGCAGCTGGTTGCAGCCGGTTGGTTACCTGTTTCAGATTTTGGCGTCTGCATGATGGATCATGGGAATTGGCTAGCATTGTCCTCCAAATGTTCTTAGGCCACCTACTTCATTTGCAAATAGGACAGAGACATTTGTAAAACTGCATTTTAGAATAAAAATGCAAATATTTAATTAGTATCCGTATTTGATTACGGTATGAACGGTAAACATTAGGATTTAGGCCGGAGCCGTTGGTTCCAGATCAAATAACACTTCAGCTTTTAAGCTAACAGACTCCTTCTGCACTGTTGTTTGGTTTTGGTGAGCCGCCTGTGGCTTGAGGCTACAGTGCATAGCTGGTTCGAGGGGAGAATGCGTTCCCCCTCCCGCAGTGGACAGGACTATCTGTCAAATAAATGTGACGGGAGACTCATAGCAAAGCAATTACACAAGATTACAGTCTTTCCTCTTCCATTCTGCACAACAATGACGGCTCATGACGAACGGCGTGGCATTGTCAGAACATGCCGTAATTTTAGGGTAGCTTTGCTTGCGGCCGCAGCATGCAGTGTCTGTTTGTGTTCGTATTGGTGGGTAATTGGCTGAGGCTAGCTATAAATCACCATAGACTGTCAGCTTCATTTCAGAGCATTGCTTTTAGTGACTTGTCAACTTCATGTCAAAGTCTTAGAATTCAATTTATGGCCTTTGAATAATGAAAATGTTGCTCTTAAGCTTTCAGCAGTTTTTTCAGCAGTTGTTTCCTTTATTATTCTTCATTTTATTGGAAATAATATTCCCGTTCAGACTGCAGGACATCTCGGCCAGTGTTTCTGAGAAATTCTAGCACACATTTATTTATTCCGGTGCTGCTCGTCTGAGCCTGGGGGAGCGACTGAGCAGGAGATCCGGCTGTCATTTCTTTTCCCATTAGCCAACTGTTGAAAGTGCTCCATGCTGGGTGTTGTAATTATGAACAAACTTCATTAGCTCACTGTGGTGTTGATTTCCTGAGCGAGGGATTTACTGGTGGCATGTGAAGCAAGATTATGCGCATTCCATGGGAGTAGAGAGAGTGGCTGCAGAGGAGTGAGAAAGAGAGAAATGTTAATGGGCGGTGGAGAAAGACGAGGCAAGGTTTGGGTGGAAGGGAGGTAGAAATATACTGCCTTTGGGTGTGAGACAGGTCTCCGGTCTATTCCTGAAGGACAGCAAGCAGTGACAAACACTTTAGTTTGATAGGATTAAAGGACCATTTGAGAGCATACAGTATATTGTTTTTGGTGAATGTGGTTGAGTATCACAAAATATTAGAATATCATGTAAAGGTTCATTATACATAAAGTGGCCTTTTAGATCAATATGGCTCACAGCTTGTGAAAATCAGAAATCCAATAGTATCCAAATTAGTAGTATTTTATTTATAGTTTGAGTAAATTACTATTCAAACAGGATAAATATCATGCATCTCTTCAGGCTAGTTCAGTACACCACCAAAACCATGGGGAAGATGGCGGACTTGACAGTCGTCCAGAAGGACGATCATTGACACCCTTCACAAGGTGGGTAAGTCACAGAAGGTCATTTCTGAAAAGGCTGTGATTTATCATATTATATTGGAAACTTGTCAGGAAGGGGAAAACATGGTAGGTAAAGGTGCACGAGCAGCAGGGATGACTGCAGCCTTGAGAAGATTGTCAAAAAAAAGTCAGTTCAAGAACTTGAGGCTGGTGTCCGTGCATCAATGGCCGCCACACACAGACATCTCCAGGAAAGGGGCGACAACGAACGCATTTCCAATATCAAGTCACTCCTGAACCAGAGACTTGTCTAGAGAGTCTTATCTGGGCTAAGAAGAAAAAGAACTGGACTGTTTCTCAGTGCTCCAGAGTCCTCTTTTCAGATGAAATCAAATTAAAGGTCCTACAGTCTGGAGGAAGCATGGGGAAGTCCAGTGTAAAGTTTCCGCAGTCTGTGATGGTTTGGGGTGCCATCTCATCTGCTGGTGTTGGTTCACTGTGTTTTATCAAGTCCAGAGTCAACACATCTGTTGACAAGCCTTATGGCAATGCTGATTTCCTTTTCCAACCGGACTTAGCACCTGCCCACAGTTCCAGTTACTACCAAATGTTTTGCTGACCGTGATATTCCTGTGCTTGATTGGCCAGGCAACCTTCCAAACCTGAACCCTATAGAGAATCTATGGGTTGTTGCCGTCAAGAGGAAGATGAGGAACACCCGACCCAGCCATACAGTTGAGCTGAAGGCCACTATCAAAGCAGCCTGGCTTCGGCTTCAATAACATCTTGCATCTTGCATTGATTTTCATTAGGTTTTAGGTTTGAGCATATGTTAAAGACATTGTCCTTGTTGGTGCACTAAGTTGTACTACAGTTCTTATTCTGGAGGGGTGTCATGAGCATGCCCAAAAATATACTACCATGGAGCTTGGACGAGGCATTTCACATTTCTGCATAATTCAATCACTGAGATGTAATTACAGACATCGAGTGAGAGTTGATGTGAAATGCCTCATTGAAGGGAAGCTTACCAGCTCAAACTTTCTTTACAGTGATGATGATGGGACCCAGGGGTCAGATGTGTACAATGCTAATATCTCCATTTCACTTGCTGTCCAACCTGTCGAGACCAGTGGCACTTCTCAGTCTTCTCAGTTTAATCTAATGTTGATGATACAAGATAAGATAAGATGATCCTTTATTAGTCCCACAATGGGGAAATTCTCAGGGTCACAGCAGAAAAGGGATAGCAAGACACACCAATATATACACAATATAAATAATAGAAGTAAAAAAGAAATAACAATATTATTTACAGATTATTTACAGGTAATTGCACATTGTATTTTTACATTGAGTGATCTGTTCCCTGAACGTGTGTGTGTGTGTGTGTGTGTGTGTGTGTAGTTTAAGTGTGTGTGTGTATGTGGTCCGCTGGGAGCAGTGCTGGTTGTGGACGATGGTAAAATAGTGGTAAATATGAAAACATACATTTATTTGGGAACTATTTTGTACCAAGAAAACAAACTCTATTGCACTTTATAACAGTTGATGATGTCCTGGGCATCGGACGGTGTATTCCCATTTCTCAGCTCTCTGTAACGTTAGCATTAAGAGGTATTAAATGGTTCGGGTGTCTGGTTGCTGTCACCACCACTGTGAACATTGCTGACTCTGTAAGTTTGTCTAGAACGGCACATTGCACGTCAACACTCTCCAAATGACTTTGTTTTTATCTTAACGATTGAATTATGCAGACTTTTTGAAAAATCGGTGGAATTTCCCATCAGAGAAATTATGTAACGCAGCACATTATGCAACGCCGTCGTAGCTGCTCCGTGTAGCCTTGGAGCTGTTGAGATCTTTGTGGTGATGGACTGCAGGTGCAATGATTGCTTCCAGACTTTGATGCCTACATTGAGCGATGCTTTACAACCAGTTTCCGTATTTGCAACAAATGGCTACTTTGGGGTTTTGGGTAATGGCCACTACATAGTTTCCCGTTGGGTGAGATTACATAACTGCCTTCAGCAGCACTAGCTGTCGTATTGTAATTTTCATCACTTTATTTAGTTTAATGAGTCACTTGCGTCCCCCAGTTCAGCTCAAACCATGTTCATATTTCTTCTTCAAGCAGTCTGTTTCTTGCCACAGCATCTTGCATCATCGTCCTGGATGCTGGTGACTTCATCAGGTCCTGGTCCGTCCTCCCATCAAGTAAGGTGTCGACGAGGTGATGGATCGGCAGCCGTCGTGCCAGCGAGTTCTGCTGGCATCTGTATTTGCTACCGCATGTCGACTCTGCAACGTTTAGGCCGAACGCTGAAGCTATCGGAGATGTTACCACCTGAAGTGATATTTGTACTGAAATCATATACATATGCAGGAGGCCGCTTCCCCAGTCTTACCTAACAGGCACAGATGTGTGTGTGTGTGTGTGTGTCTGACAGCCTCCTCTGAGAATTCTGGGAGCAGACATGTTTGTGCACAGAGCAGATGTTTCTGTGACACGTGCATTTCTCTCCATGCAGAACACGATTTCTCATATCAGAGTTGGCTTCTGCGCTCAGGTTGTGCTTGCACAAGCTGTTAAAATGCCATTTTCCAGCGTCAGATTTCCGTTAATTTATGGTGAAACCCTGATGGGCTTTGCAACAGAATGTCATAGTGTGTAAAGTAGTCAAATGTCTGTCTTAAGAGGCCACAAAGAATGTTCTCGGGCAGATTGTGTGGATTTTGACTAACCTGAAGTCCATGTCAGAAGTTCAGACACTCCACCTCACTTAAGGCTTTTGCTTTTTCTAACAAATTTCCACATTTTAGAATTTGCTTATGGTTAAGACTAACTCCTCTTGCTGAAATTGGCTTCTGACCAAATGCTGAAAATGACAAGTTAGCATATCATCCATTAGTCTTTGTCAGTCAGGTGTGTTTATTGTCTTTGACGCCACAGACGTGACATTTTTAATGTATTGCTCTAGCAAGACGATGATGGGTCCTTGTGTGACTTGAGGCTCTAAGGCACTTGACAGCAAGCAAGAATGGACTGATCACTTGGTGGCCATCTTTGCAATATTTCCAGCCACACAAAACTGGTCAAATAAGAGTTTCAAACGCATATTTTTTCATATAATTTGTAACAGTCGGCTTAATATTGCAGAAAACCGTGAATTTTGGCTTGTTCTGGCTTCTGTGCTTGTACAGTGGTCCTCCACTTGCAGATTGGCTCTTTTTGCTGAAGGGAGGGACTTTGACTTTAAACAGACGCCATTTTAAGCGGTATGAACGCTCCAGTATTTAAACCGGTGGCCGGTCTCCTCATTTATGATGTCTCTGTGGCCAATCGGCTTAAGCGAAGCTCATGTTGCTTACATCTAACAGGTTTCCGGGTTGAACTTGTGCTTGTGGAATTTTGTTCTGCATTGCGTTCATTAATCTTCGCACACAGGCTACCATGTTTCTGTAGGACTACATTCTACTTGGACGAATAGCAGAGTACTATGGTCACCTTATTGACTTGTGCTTAGTAATGTCTAAAGGGTTTTTCTTGGGTAAATAGCAAAGCACTTTTGTAAATCGCTCTGGATAAGAGTGTCTGCTAAATGCCGTAAATGTAAATGTGCATGTACATGCACTGCGTGTGTTGGGTGGGGGTGTAACGGAACATACAGAACTGTACAGATGTGCAGTTTGGGACGAATACATGCACCGTTACACCCCTAACTAAACACTAAACCTGGTCCTGCAGACTGGTTATACACATTTCTCTCTCCTCTCTACTTCACAAATGAATCGCGTCGGCCTAACTGGAGAAGACTTGTTTTGGCTCGGATTGATGTGATGTTCCTCTGATTTAGATGCTGTGAATGCCGTCTGTTAGCACTGAGTGTGTGTATGTGTGTGTCCCTGCGCCGCATTTACCAGGGCTGTAATTCAATTACGAGGGGGGAAAAAAAAAAGTCCTTTGCGTCATACCACAAGCTGTTGTCCCTCTCATATTTTAGGCAGGGTGTTAAACATGTGCTGCGTGGGCCTAAAGTTAGATAAAAGTGAATCTGAAGAATGTGCAGGCTTCAAAACAGACTCACTTCTTAAAAGTGGTTTGCATGTATTACAGCAGTGCTGGCTGTGGTGTGGAGCTGTACTCTGCTGCACATATACAGTACAGTGCTAGGATCGTGCCACCAAGGCCTCGTTCAATGAAAGCATGTGCCACACTGAGAAAGCATCTGCAGTACCAACAGTACAACCAACATTAATTTAATTCATAATGAATTTGATTTAATTATATTTATTTATTTACATTTACAGCATTTAGCTGACTCTTTTATCCAGAGTGACTTACAGGGTTACTGGTATTACAGAGGCGGGCCAATGTAGTGTTAGGAGTCTTGCCCAAGGACTCTTATTGGTGTAGCTCTGCATAGTCACCCAGACCGGGAATCGAACCCCAGTCTCCCACATGGCAACTAGTGGTGTTATCTGTTGCGCCACACCAACCATTTATGCACTTGACCTTACATTGGGCTTTGATAAAAACTGCTCTGTACAATCACCCATACTCAATCAGCTATCAATGCTGCGATCCATTTAAACTGGGATGTCGGAGGTGGTGTATGGAGGCAAGAATACAGAAATTCAGTGTACAGTGTAAAGTGTACTGTAAATGAAGGGTGATCTTTGACTTTTGCACAGTAATCTGCAAATTCAGCACATCAGATAAAATTACGAAATGCTTTTTAACTGGCAGCGATACCCATGACTTATGTGTGCTATAAAAAAAACAAAAAACAGAAATGACTCAACAAGCGGTGGTGGAGAATCCCATTTCCCCTTTTTTTCAAATGCGAGCTGCTCGAGGTCCACGTAACCAGGCAATGTAAACAAACGCAATCGTCGCATGTGACACAGACTAAAGCACGAAGGCCACTCGACGTCTATGCGTAGGGTACAAATTTAGATCCCCTAATTGTATGACCTGTCCTTTTCTGCTGATGGTCCTTATGCCACGGTCAGCGATGGTCAATGGTGTGTGTTTGTGGCGCTGAGTGGTTGCCATGGAGACCCAAGTACAGATCCGGCTATACACGCTCCATTGTGTACCTGTAGCCATGGAAACATACATTTCTTTTTGCCTCACATTGCATGATTTGCCCTCGTGCTCTCTCTCTCTCTGCAGAAGCTGAAGCACATCCTGGAGAACTGCACTCGCAGAGCCTCAACATCTGCTTACCATGCGCTAAATTGGCAGATAGCGCTGGTGTGTGCTCAGCGTATAGTGCAGATAAAGGAGGAAGATGAGGATGATGATGATGGGGATGATGGATGATGGTTCCAAGAATGCATATTCTGAGGTTTTCTGAGGTGTCCTCCCCATTTTTTTTCCCCCTTTCGTTTTCGGAGAAGCATCAGAGCTGTGACCTCTGCTCAGTGTTTGACCAGACTAAAGTTATTCAGGCGAAATGTGACCGCTGTGTGTCCGTTCGGCCTCCGTCAGAACACTCTCCCATTGGAGCTCTACTGACCTTTGATACAGAAGTCTTCAGAACATGGAGTTCACTAGAGTGGCAATACTGGACATGTGAATTGGGCTGAATTAGACTGGATTAGACTTTTTTATGCAAGTACAGACAAGCCGCCTATATCAAAACTCTTATAAAATTATAAGAGATTCTTTTAAGAGATTTGACCATGTGAAGAAAATTAAAGGTATAAGGAATCTCAACAGAATACACCTTTAGTGTGTATTCCATTAAAAGCACGTTTACATTATGTGGTGGTTCTTCACATTCGCATCAATAGAAAAAAATATGGTTCCCTAAAGCTGGTCCTTCAGTCCAAAGACTAAGAACCCTGTTTGGCACCTTTTATTTTTTAAAAGAGTGAAAGTACACTGAGGGGAGTATCACTGAGATGTTTCTAGTCAACTGAGAAAGATGATGCTGTCAAGGCCTTGTGTGAGTCACCACAGTTGGAGATCAAACTAAATTACGTTCACATAACGAGCTGAAGAGACACGAGAACCTGACAGCAGATACTTTATTTGAATGGAAATTGAATAACTTGATTAAAGTCACGTGTCTAGTATGTGAACCTTGAGAAGAATGACAATCGGAAGCACCATTTCGGTCAATAGTTGTAATATTAGACTATGTCCATTTGTTTCTGTGTTTATTGAACATTGCTCCATACAGATTTGATCGGGTCTGAGTTTTATTATTATTTGCTTTAATGACAAAACTCATGTTTTATCCTAATGGGAGGTAAGGTCAAAGAGACAGGTGGTGCTGGGACACCTCATTTTGATGGTCCATTGACTTGATGGGCCACTATAGATTCTTTTGTAGATGTTTACCATGTCTAAATATTCAGTAAATTCAAACCCCACCTTTACCCTACATGTAACACTCACTCTTACCCAAACATTGACCAAGACCTAACCCTAACCGTGGTCCTAATCCTTACGCTGTTGATAATCAACCAGGTTTTATCGAGGAGTTATGATATGAATTCACATATGAATTCACTTCCTGCTTTTCTGAGCACATCATAGATATCATCAGTAATGAAGCAACACTGATTACCTAATTTTATTACAAAGAGAGCATGAAGCCTGTTTAACACCGGACATCGCAAGCAGCACACTCCTATACTGATCAGTGTAGCCTTTCACAAGCTGGATGTGTGTTGCTTTGGGTTATGCTTGCTATTTTGGATGTTTTCAAGCCGTTTCTAGACAATGCATTACAAAATGCAGTATTTTCAGTATTATAGAATTATATATGTAATTATGTCATGCAGTATTCTTGCTACATGTACAACATAGGCCAATAAACATTTCAACAGACATCTACTTTCAGGCCGAAATGAAGTATATATTTATTTAATTCCACAACAGTAAGCTATTTACTGCTGAATATTTTAAACAAAACAGCCAACTAACAACATTAACACATGCCAGGTAACACTGAGGTTACTTAGATTATGTTCAAATGTAGTCAATGTAAAGTTTATTTAAGCAGTACACAGAAACTAAAGCCATGTCTCTTCACGGTAAAACAGAAACCACTTTCCCATCGTGAGGTGCGTCTCATCCGGTGTGAAATATCCTGTATTTTGACATTTCTTGCAGTATTGTGACATTATATTAATGCTGTATCGCACACCTCTAGTTTTACCAGAGAGTTTGTTAATTGTCTGAGCATTTCTGAATGTAGACCATCGAGTGAATATATGAAAATACATGCAATTCCCGTAACCACCCTCCCTTAACCAGCCTCCCAAGTCTCCATGTGAGCCTAGTGTCAGTAAAGTGAAGTTAAATCTCAAGCTGCTGGAAGTATATGGCGTTTTACACTATTTTAATGTATGATGTTCTGTTGCGCCTCTGCT
Source organism: Salminus brasiliensis (assembly GCF_030463535.1). Taxonomy (NCBI): domain Eukaryota; kingdom Metazoa; phylum Chordata; class Actinopteri; order Characiformes; family Bryconidae; genus Salminus; species Salminus brasiliensis. The sequence goes on along the minus strand of NC_132892.1, from coordinate 19,760,134 downwards.
CCTCTCTGCCTATTCAGTGAGCATTTTCTCCCACATGGAAGTCATTGAGGGCGCATGGCCGAGGCCTCTCAGGCCCTTGGATGGAATGTATGGAGCTTCAACCCGCTCTGACATAAGTGAGGGGGCAAACGTAGGGGGGAGCAGAAAGGATGGAAAGAAGCTTAAGGGGACCAAAGCATGCTCTTAACTCTCCCGTACGCAAAGAAAAAAGGTGGTACTATCAAACTGTCTCGAGTCTCACGAGCTGCAGCCGAGCTGGCCTCAAGCATTTTCTTGACTTTCTAGGAGTTTCACATTACAAGCATTATTGCTCAGTTGCTCAGACCCATCTTCATGGCCTGATGGTTTACATTTGTGTTTTTAAGTAACTCATCTGTCAGACCACACTTTTAACATGTGGCCGTAGTATGAGGAGAGATTGTTCAGATGGGTGTTGGGGTAGTTTCTCAAATGGTAACCGTAACGTCTTTTGAAAGGCTTGTCATGTCCCACGGCTGATGCTGTCCGAAAACCTAGAAACAGCTGCTTCTGAATAAAATTTATTAAAAAGAGCCTGCACAGTAGAGCTGGACGATATGGAAAAAAAAATCTATCACAATATTTAACTTTTTTTAACGATATTTAACGCAATATTACATCATGTAGACAAAATGCACCAACAGTTTAAAATGAATAAAAAAAAATGCTATTCTCTTTGTAATGAAACATGCACATAATCAGTGCTCTATAAGCACTGATTATATTCACAATACGCTCATACATTTTGTTAGAGGTACACAATATGCTTTTATCACAATATGATAAAATATTGTCATATTGCCCAGCTCTACTACACAGCTTATTAATAAACTGATAGCATACAAGGCCAGTCATATAAAATATGTAGAAATGAAAGTGCTGTGCATGCATTTAATATTGTTCTTGTTAAGCAGTGGTCTCCAATCCACCAATCCAGTCCATCCCACCTGATCCAACTAACCACAGCCTTTTGAAGTCCTTGATTGGCTGACTGCACCCTTTTCAAGTTTGTAACTGAAAATGGTCCCCCATGATTTAGGACTCCCTCATCACATGATGCTACCTGTGCTCGGAGGATGATGGTGAAGCCATCCAACTGCATCTTTTCCACCTACCTCTACAGCATAGTCATTGGATGGCTGAACCCTTGCCCTTGGAGGAAATTGCTAATGGCCAATACTGTTAGGTTGGGTATCAGACGGCCTTGCTGGCTAGCGCTGTAATTGGGGAGGAGATGGCCATCGTATCCACCCAGAGAGAGCAAGGCCAATTATGCCCTTTTGGGCTCTCAGCCATGGATGATGTTAGCATTAATAACTTTTAATAGGATTACTACTTGTGTATCACTGCAGGAGGAGAGCATTTGAAATCTGGGTCTAAACCTCTGCTGAACAAGCTGAGAGCACCATCAGTGAGAATCAACCTCCTAATAGAATAAGGAAGAAACATGGAGTGGAACCAAGACTCAACAGAGTCAGATTAGACATATTATGGCCTCCAGAAGCAGAATATGCAGGGGTCCAGTGAAGAAGCAGTTGGCTAAATTAGATAGCGTGAGGATGAGCTTAGCCTGCGGAAGACAGGACTGAAGAGAGAACATGTTGCTGTTAAGACTGGTCTCACCAGCAGGTCCTGAAAAGACAATAGGTTTGAGTTTGTGACGTCTCGAGTGAAAAACTGTGGTGCACAAACAGATCAAGGTCAAAAGGGGCAGCGAGCTGAAGCGAAGCATCTCTGCCGTAATTAAATCCAGCGTTTGTTTTCGCCCACATTCCGCCAGTGGCCATGGGTGCCAAGAAGCCTTTAGTCACAGTTAAGTCCAAGGGCTGCACAAATGGGGAAAGCGCAGAGTGCGCGGCTTGGAGATGTGCTTTCACGGACGTGCCCTGGCAGGCTTTTCCGTTCTTCCAGCTGTTTTTCTCCTTGGCCTTCTGAAGCTGTGCTTCATCCACCTCAGCTCAAGGCAAGCTCCCCTTGTGGATGGACTTGAGACATACACTGCAGACCAAAGATTTAGGAGAACTGTTAAATAATTGAACACTATTAGAAATACTAAAATATTAAACAACTTAAAATCCTGTGCTCTTTTTGGGGAACCTTAAATTTAAGCAAGTGACCGGGACCACATTAACAACTTTGTACAAACTTGTCAGATTTATTTTTAGTCTTATCTCTTCTATGTTATCTCTTCATGTTCAGACAACACTCAGCTGGACTGAATCGATTGAGCAGGGTCTTTTTCACATTCTTAAGGAATCTGTGCAGCTTAATATACTTTAATAAAGTAAAATGCTCTGATGTCTGGCCCTCATACTCTTAGATGATAAAGGTATTTCAACTGGTGTAAAGCACATATATAGCACTTTACCTTAAAATAACCACATCGAAATCATTGTGATGCTTCACTGATCTGTAATAGAGAGAATAGTGCCTGTATATTTCACACTCTGGGCTTGGTATGGTGCTAACTGCACTATGTAACTCTGGGGAAGCTGTGGAACGCTGCGTGACTTGAGTCATATTCCTGTAAAATCTGTTAATATTACTCTACTGCCTCAGTCCACATGCTTCTTTCACTGTCAGTGACTTCTGTGTCTCTCAGCTTGTCCAGAAATGCATGTGCACAGCATGTCCTTCTTCAGGGGTGGCTCTGAGTGTGAATTCTACTTCACGACTGTCCTGCTTCACTCAGGAGCAAGAAATACTTGATTAAATAATTGATTACATACTTGTGACCTAATTTAATTGATTGAATAGAAATAATTGATTACATACTTGTGGCCTAATTTAATTGATTGAATAGAAATAATTGATTGATTGAATAGAAATAATTGATTACATACTTGTGACCTAATTTAATTGATTGAATAGAAATAATTGATTACATACTTGTGGCCTAATTTAATTGATTGAATAGAAATAATTGATTACATACTTGTGGCCTAATTTAATTGATTGAATAGAAATAATTGATTACATACTTGTGGCCTAATTTAATTGATTGAATAGAAATAATTGATTACATACTTGTGGCCTAATTTAATTGATTGAATAGAAATAATTGATTACATACTTGTGGCCTAATTTCCGAGGTCTCTGAAAAAACAGTGGGCCTCCTTTGCCCAGCTGCTTTAAGAAGAAATGTCCATGTATGCAGTTTTTAGAAAACGTCTGACTTTTAACCAGGGTTTCTTATTTGGGGTTTGCTCAGTTTGCAAAAACAAAGAGATTCATCATTATTAGAGCTGCAAAAAGTTCTGCACATTATGAATGACGTAGGCTTGAATGACGAAGCTAGGACTTTCCTCAAGAGCGAACTTAAGACCATTTTCAGGAAGATATTGATGAATGAGGCCCGCTGCCTTTCTAAGAGTAATCGTTGCAGCCCATTCACTCATTCCTTTAAGGCATCCAGAGGTACAGCACCACATGGTCAGCCCTGGCCCTTCAACTTTGACCTCATGTTTTCTTTTTATGAGGGAAGACAGAGCGTGCAGTTACACACATGCTGAGCGCAGAGCTCCGAGTTCTCTCTGTCTCACACACGCAAGCACACAAACACTCGTCTTCTATTTCTCCTGCCCTCGCTGTGCTGTTCTCTTCAGCGATACTAACTGCTGGCTCCGGATACTGGCCTTGCGTCATCGCAACCCCAGAGGCTCTTTGCACGCTGGGTCTGTTGTGATTTTATGGGCCGTCAACTCCAAACATTGAGTAGTAAATGCCAAAGACATCCCATTGCAAGAATAACTCCATGTGAAGGCAAAACACAAAGCGGGTCATCTTTTAAGAGAACTTCTCGCACTTGTATTGTACGTGCAAGGTTTATACACGTCAAGTTCAGCTGGGAGGAACCAAACGGGAAGCTAGGAAGCTAGGAAGCTAGGAAGCTAGGAAAGAACCTAGCTGGCACAGATGGTGAGAGGAAAGCCTTAGGGGTGTGCACTTCAGAAACCTCAGTTTCAGAAACTTTTATATTTATTTATTTATTTATTTACGTACAGAAAAATGAAATACAGATGTTCAAGTTGTATGCGAAGGTCTTAGCACCCTGGTCAAATCAGATTTTTTTGTTGATCCTCTACGTAGAACATGTTAACGCTGTATTACTTGGGCGCCAAGTGGCGAAAATTCTGCCTTTATATGTCTTCCATTCAATCTCATCCTCTATTATTTTAAAAGCGAAATATGATCAAATACACAGTTCAGTTCACAAATTCAAGTCTGGCTGACTGAAATCTTACTTCCAAGCATTTAGATGTGAATAAAAGGACAGGAAGCTGAGTGTTTTGCTTAACTAGCTCAGCTACAGCTCCACTGAGTATCACTGACTACCCAGTGCAGCTGCTATTGACTAAACGGCGAGCTACTACCGACACAAGTGTTGTTGATGAGAATGACTGAGAGTGAGTGAATGGTGTCAGGAGTGTTTTCCACGGTTTTTAGGCACATTTATCAGACTTGTTCACCCAGGTTTGCTTGCTCTGGCCTTTAAACGAATTCTCATAGCGAACCTCTGGCTTTCCTAAATGCTCATTGGGGGGGATTGAGCTTATTTGGCCATGTACTGCACTACCATATTTTAGTTGCAGCCCGTCATGATTTGTGATGGTTGTGTTGCATGTCAGTCATATGGTCTGTCAAATCGACTCAAGAGAAACCAGATTTTGTATAATCAGTGTATCTACCTGGATTTATGGATTTATGTCCAGGATCTAATCTGAATATGGGCACACATTATGTTTTACTTGATAGACCAGAACAGACATTTAATACATCACACAAGCCATCATTTTGAAACGCCGTCCTCATGTAGAGATACCGTCAACATTTTAACCAGGTACATGCTATTAACGTTAAACTCCTTAACCCTAAATGGAAGTTAAGAAGATTTTTCCCTTCTCCTGTAAAGCTGAATATGTCCTAACATATTTCCAAATATGATCAGTTCAGCACAAAATAGAAACTGTGCTGTAAAATGACAGGAACATTGAACAGGGCTGTCCACTTTTGCTGAAGTTTTGCATACGACTGTATCCAATAACTGACACCATTAACTGAAACTGTAGTCAAATGTAGTCAGCTTGAAGTGGCTCCTCTGCTCAGACATAAACTGTTGTTTTGGTTTCTCGTTAGGACCTCCTTGAACACTTCCCACCGCAGTAGTTTGAAGACAGCTGCTGTTATTTGCAGCTGTGGCCCTGCAGGACCACCGAAGCCACTTGGATTCAGCACAAGTTTAAAATGCCTCAACTTATTTATCTGTTGGCTAATAGCGCTTTTGTTAAAAAAAAAAAAAAAAAGGCAGATATGGTTTGACCCTTGGAAATCAGGGGTTGGTTGGCACTGGGATTTATTATCAAGAATGCAGTGTCAACCGTTTCACCGTCCTCCCACGAAGAGGGGGGAAAATAAGTTCGATAAGGGAGCTGTAAGAACCGAAGCAGTGGAAGTAAAAACACTCATGACCAGATTAGAGGATTAAAGTAAATCAAACACGCTTTCTAAAAATGCCTTGGGCTCCTGGCCAGTCCGCAGCGAGGCGCTGCCCGCCACCACCAACACCACCACTCAAATATATTTACGACAGATCTGTGTGTGACTTGCTGAGCTTTGCTTTGGAAAACTTCATTAAGGCTGTTTGCGTGAAGCCTGTCGCCTAGCTGAAGCTTGTTCTTATATGCTCTGCTTGATGATGCAGTACGTACTGTCTCACCAGATGTTTTCTGCCTTAAACTCACATTGGTGTATTTAGCATGATCGATTGGGCCGTACATTTCGGTTTGTGTATGATTGCGAAACACCAGAAACCTTAAGGACAAGATTGAGCATCATCTATATCTAAGTATATGTTTGGTATGGCCAGTCCATATCTGTGTTTGCATTAAACCGAAGTTACAGAACAAGTTAACACCCCATTTAGATGATTGTGAGCTTGCTGTATGACGTTTATTGTCCTCTCTTGCGTTGTAGGGTGACTTCACCTGGAATAGCCTGTCTGGGAGGAGCGTGAGGCTCAAGCCGGTAGCCATCCAGAGCCTTTCAGAACTGGAGAGAGTGAGGCTGCAGGAAGTGGCCTACAACAGGTTACATCAGGACTATGACCTGGGCTGCCAGATCACCATTCCTAAAGGTAAGGTCATAGGATGTAAGCTTAGTGGTGCTGTCCTAAAGCGAGGGTTAGATGTAGTTGATTAGCCAAGATAAACTTGACCCTGTGAGATGTTTTTAATGCTTTTAGCTAGTTTAGCTATTTTTGTCCATTTCTGTAGATATACGTGAAATAGATATATAATTAGGATATCTCTTTAGTTATAAGGTTCAGTGTAATAGGTTTATTAAATAACATGTAGTGCTGACTACATTCACAGCATTTTGGCTGCCATTCTTAACCGGAGCAACTTTTTAAAATCAGGTTACACTGGTAAGTAAATGAAGTGTATGGACTCTTTACCAAGGACTCTATACTTGTGTATATATAGGACTATATTTGTATTGCAAGGTGTACTAACCCAGCTGGGAATTCAAACCCTAGTATGCCACACAGGAAAACTGGCATCATCCATTATGCAACTTCAACCACTATTGTGACTGGGGTAAAATTGGCATAAATATTAGAGTCTGTAAAACAAAAAGAAGCAGATTAAGTTAAATCTTTCTTGCCCATTAAAATTCATATTTACCCATATACCTAAACCTGGCACTAAGCTATTTAAATTGGTTATGATTTTTTTTAAACTATAAATTAAAAAAGGGTCATTGTACATGGTAATACTGTAGACTGACAGTCTTTCAGATTATATGCTGATAGAAGCCGATGCTTACCCTGCTAGCTAAATTATCATCTCTACAAAACAGAAGTTTTTGAAAACAGAGTGAGTTTTGCATGTAATGGAAACGAGTTGTATGTAGTAATAGGTGTTTAATATGTATTTTCCCTGAACCACAGCGGTACAGTGTCACAGTTCGCTACGTGCAGTAAAGAGTGATGAATCCAATGCATAAACAAAAGTTCACAACCGCGATTCCTGTCCCTGGAAATGCATATCCAGTGCACATTGAGAAGCTGCAAAAGCACAGACAAAAGGGACCAGCAGTTCCTGGAATGGGAAATCTAGCATGTTGCTTTGTAAAAGAACAGTATGCTGCGTAAAAGGGGATACAGGAGGGTCTCGTCAGGAAAAGCTGTAAGCTGTTAACAAACATGGCATGCTAACCTACACACCTATTGAATAGCAAGTCTAGCATATTTGCTAGGCACTACCATATTTTAGTTGCAGCCGTCATGAAAAGTTCATATCATCTTAAATTACGGTTTGTGATGGTTGTGTTGCATGTCAGTCATATGGTCGGTCAAATTGAAAAAATGATTTTGTATAATCAGTGTATCTACCTGGATTTATGTCCAGGATCTAAACCAAAGGAAGTGCTGCACAATAAATTTAAACTGAATTTGAACAGCTTTTATCCCCCTTTTCTGAATATGGGCACACATTATGTTTTACAGCAGGCCAGATCCAAACACAGCTTTGAGGTTTCATCATGCAAATCCGTCAGGGACCGTCCTGAAATGGGAAAAGGAAGCATTCTGTACGATGATTTTCACCCCCTTTCATTTCACAGGAAAGGAATACTTCACATTTATGTTTTTCAAGCTGAGGCAGTGACTTAACCCCAGCAAATGGCCTCACATAAGCGCGCGAAAGAGAGCTCATAACTTCAGAGAGCTGTGAGGTCTGGAGTCTCTCTGATCTGCTTCACGTTAACAGAGCCCGTCTGCACTGCCTGACCAACAGCCAGAGGCCTGCATCCTGTCACGGTTCAACCTTTTACTGGGAGCACTCACGAAACACTTCTGTGTAGCAGGACGAAAAAATAAACGTGCGCAGAGCTCTGTTTCTTCAGCTTACGGGGGGATTTACTAATTGTGAGATTCATCAGTCCAGTGACTGTCTCTGCACTGTTTCTAAACATCCACACTTAACTGAGAATACTGGATTTACCCTCATACCCCAAATGTAGTAGATCAGACAATCAAGAGTATTAAAAAAAAGAGTTGATCCTGCTTTTGTTGGAGTAACTGTCTCTACTGTCCAGGAAAGGCTTGCTGTTAGAATTTGGAGGAGCATTGCTTTGAGGATTTAATTGCATTTGGCAACAAGAGCGTTAGTGAAGTCAGGATTTTGGATGATTACCACCCCATCTCATCCCAAATGTATTGACTGGAGCAGTATCATTCAGAGAACACAGTTCCACTGCTCCACAGCTCAATGCTGGAGGGCTTCATACCCCTTCAGCCCACACCTGGCATTGGGCATGGCGCCAGTAGGTTCATTTTGAGCTGCTCTAGAGTCCTATTCTATTGGCAATACTTCAGCACTGGACAGTGCGTCTATGCTTGCACATCTGTGTTTCATCAACGGGTGCAACTTAAAGCGGCTGAATGCATTCATTGGAAGGGGTGTCCACAAACATTTGGACATATAGCGGATCTGGAGCCCGAAGTTTGCTTCAGGTGTTCTTATTATTGAGTTTTCTCAATGATACATTTGTCCCTGTGTCAGAAAAATGACCATAGAATTGGACTTCAGATATTAAACATGTCTTGGCTGATGGGCTACATTTTGGGGAAGGAAGAGAAATGTGTAAATTAGATTTTGCAGATGTGTGGGCTCCCTGGTTAACCCTGTTTTTGTTGATTTTTGAAGCAGAAAAAATGAACTGATTCTCTACAGAGAGTTTGCTAAACCGGTGTGTTTTTGTCTTACTAACTGTATACTCCCCTTTTCCAATAGGACAGATGTGATTCTGGTCACAGAACATGATGTTTCACTCTAGGAAAAGGCTTTACATTTTATTGCAGGTCAATTTGGACTCAAAATTCATGCAACACAAGGGTTAATTTAACAAATAAAACAGTCATGGGCAAAAAATATCGTACATTTACCATCATTGCTGTCATTGTATTTCACAGAATTTGAAAGCACTAGTTATCGTTTACATTGTCGACATTTCATGATGAAATCAAACATTTCTACTTTGATTTGCATTGAAAGTTCCTATTAAGTAACTTTTGTAGGACATCTGAGTTTTGTTGTAATGGCAATAGTATGTGCGGTTTGGCTTTTTCCAATACGTTAAATTCATCAAGTATAGGAATCGATTTTTTAAATAGGAATTGTGCTTTGAAGTTTAGACATGTCATTTCTGCAGGTGTTCCCACTTTTGCATACGACTGCATCCAGTAACTGAAACTGCAGTCAAATCAGCTTGAAGTGGCTTCTCTGCCTGGGCGTAAACAAACCGCTGTTTTGGTTTCTCGTCAAGACCTCCTTGAACACGTCTCCTCATAGTAGCTCGATGATAGCTGGTGTTGTTTGAAGCCGTGGCCCCGCAGGACCAGCGGAGCCGCCTGGATTTAGCACAGGCGGGGATCGACTCTTGAGACTGGAGCACATTCAGACAGGAGACATGGTGTAGGTGACAGGCTTCCTGTCTGAAAGCTTCAGTTACGGCGTCAAAAGCAGCCGTCCTCCTGTCACACGCTCAAAACGGCTCGTATATTAGCCCTACGGCCCGCATTCCTCAGCACGGGTTATATCTCTCCCCCTCAGAATGATTTAAAGTACTGGTCTGTATTTCCTATTAATTCCAGAACTCAGGATGCCCATGTGCTAGGGTCATTTCTCAGAGCTGCGAGCGCCGGGAGTTTTCTTTTTTTTTTTTTGTGGGTGTTCGGCGTGGCTCGGTTTTGTTATTTATCTCAAGTGGAGCGAACGCTGGCCGCAGGCAAAGCCCTAAAAGCCATCCAGCAAGACAGAGGGGAGAAAAGAAAACACTGACTTTGAGCGATTTCACGTGGCGCTAGGCTGAGAGGAGAAGATCGGAGGCTTCCTGGGTTTTCCACTCAGCCACGCAAACCCCATCTGAGAAGAATCCCAACCATTTCCTCTTTCTCTCTACACCCCCCCCACCCCCCCCCCCCCCATTCCACCAGCCAGCCATGTCTATCTGTCTGTCTCTCACATACTGTATACACATGGTCACTGAAACACAGGTATCTCTGTGAGGAGTCTTCAAATGTGCTCTTGGTTGAAGACCAAAGCTTGCCTTCACTGATCTCAGATTAGATTATATAGTGCAAGCCTTTTCATGCTAGTGTTGGATTGGTGTTGGATGTTTTGTTTTGGGCCTTATTTATCAAAAGCTCTTCGGAAGAAAGTTATTCTTAAAACCCACTACCGCAATTTTCCAGATTCTTACATTTACCAGTGTTTTCTTGTTTGGGATTTGTTTGGTTTGTTTGGTTTACGAGGACAATGGTATCCATTATTGTATGAGCAGAGCTGCGAACAATGATTTAGAAGAAAAATAAAATAAAGTCCCTAGGAAGATATTGGTGAATTTATTATTTTACTTATTAAATATTATTATTTTTTCGTATTTGGTATTTTTAAGTACTGGTTTTTGTACATGTAGTTTCGGTACTTGTAAATAAAAGTGGTGTTCATTTTTTACCACTCTTAACCCAGAAAGAAGCACTTTTACAAACACTAAGCCAAAGGTACTGATTTCTGTACTGATCTCTCCATCTGCTCATACAAACACATCCTCAGTGCAAGCATGAATCCACTTCTTAGACCTGGATAAGATTACTTTACAAATAATTTCACAAAAATAAATAAATAAATGAAGAAGAAACAGTCCTTGATATGGCACTGTTAAAGGGTATAGTATTGGTATAGGTTACAAATTCAGTATACTGTACTATCCAGGTGCTGTAATATTGGTTTAAATTACATAAAGTATTTTTCTCTTATGTTAAATGCAGCTCTTGATTTGAAGCACTTCTTGACATAATATATGTACCAAACATCCATGATATTAACACCACCTGCCTAATGTTGAGTAGGTCCCCTTTGTGCCACCACAACAGATCTGACCATTTAAGGCATGGACTCCACAAGATCCCTGAATGTGTCCTGTGGTATCTGGCACCAGTATGTTATCAGCAGATCCTTTAAGTCTTGCAAGTTGGGAGGTGGCCCTTCATGAATCGCATCAGTGAGCCTTAGGTGGCCATGACCATGTCACCGGTTCACTAGTTGTCTGAGTACTGAACAGTGCACTGCATACCAGAAAGAACCTCACAAGACCTGCCTGATGTTTTGGTGATGCTCTGACCCAGTCGTCTAGCCATCACAGATTGGTTCTTGGCAGAGTGTCTCAGTGCTTGACGATTTTCCTGCTTCCAACGCATCCTTTTTAAGAACGGACTGTAATGTTATGGCTGATCAGTGTACTAAAAGGGATTTTAAAAATTCCTTAATAATTCACCAGCAGTTCCAAATAACCATTGTGAGCGTGTCTTGCATGTCAGCATTGCTAGCTCCACTGATGCTTTTCCAGGAGTTCCTTGGATTTACTCAAGAACTGAGAGGCTTTTCTAATGATTGATGCTCGTGGTGGGTGGTGCGGGTAGTGGTGAGGGGGTGAAATAGAATGGATTAGCCATGATGACCAAGACATGGGCCAAGAACACTGCTCAAGGCTCCTTTACACTCCATCCAGTGTCATTTTATGGAGACTGGGATGGGTAGGTGTAAGGAAACCTTCTGTGGCTGCATTCCTGAGCTGGGGGAGAACTTGGACATTTGTTTTGAAATGGAAGAGTGGTCAGTTGTTGACGGATGCCACTGTTCCATTCACTCTTTAGATAAAGCACATCAGATAAGCCACTTTCCATTTCCAACAGTCTCAAGATAAAACTTTTTTTTTTAGGATTTAGATGAACAGTTATGGGACGTATTTGATGTGTGTGTGGTCTTACATGATGTTATGAAATGTACAGTACTTTCTCTACATACAGCATCTGAGTAAAGTAACAGAGATCACTCAAAATATCACTCAAAGTATCTGGCCAGTTTACATGAGAGAATGGATATGGCAACACCACCCATCTTGCAACCCAACAGAGTTCCTGCTCACATTAAACCAAGGTCTTAATCTGTGTAATCTGTTAATCAGAATAGGAGTTACGTTTGATTGTTTTGTAGAAGTTAACCATTGTAACGTGTTAAACTGTAGATGCCATCCTCTGTGTGTTCACAGATGGCCAGAAGAGGAAGAAGTCACTGCGGAGGAAGCTGGACTCCTTAGCCAAAGAGAAGAACAAAGACAAGGGTAAGGCTCTTTTTCTTTTTTTTTTATGCAGGTCCAGTCAAAATATCTCCTCCAGGTTAGTAAAGTGTTAGTGTTTGCCACTAGTTTCTTTTCCATACTGATAGGCCATTAGGAGACTGGGAAAACTCTGACGACAGTCTTCCACCGAAGTGCATCAGTTAGTTTTCCCCTCTAGTGATTCAGATCATTTTTCCAGTCCAGCAAGCTTCACAAGACGCAGAGCTGCATCCACCGTGTCAAACCCCAGGTGTAATATCTGGCCTGCTGGAGGAAAAAAAAAAGGGGTAGGGGTGGAGATGCATTTACTACCGAGATATATTTAGAAAAGTATAAAGCTCTCCTTGTAAGGGGACGTGGCCGAGAGCTGGCTGGCCTCAGACGGCATATTTGGCACGGCGTCTCAGTTTTGAGGGAAAAGAACTAAAACGGCAGGAAGGCCACTGTGTCCCACGGCTCGCCCGTCGCGTTGTCTGGCTGCCTTTGAGTTTACAAGGAGAGAACACGTAAAGAGATTTCAGCTGTAGCCTAACCTCTTTTTTAGGCTACCGTGAAAAGGACAACAGTCTCAGTGGGGGGAAAGGGAAAGCATCAGTTTAAAATGTGATGTGTTTCCACGTTTTTCTGAAGATGTGCATGTGCCAATATGTTGTACATGCCAAGTTGTGGTCAAAGAGTGAAGTTGCAGTACGTTTACTAATTGGGAGGAAAAGGCCATATATAGTGCCATGCAAAATGTGCTCAACATTTCTGTTACTGTAAATAGCTAAGCCAGTTAAAGTTCAAGTTGATTTCCATCTTTTGCTGTTTTACAATAGCAGGTTTGGGCATCCTGCATGGTCTGTGCTTAGTAACGCACCTCTTTGGCCAGTATTACAGCTTGTAAACATTTATCGTAGCCAGCTGTGAGTCTTTCAGTTCTTGTTTGAGGGATTTTCACCAATACTTTCTTGCAAAAGGCTTCTAGTTATGTGAGATTCTTGGACAGTCTTGTTGCTCTGCTCCTGCAAGGGCTATTCACACAGATGTTTAAGGATGTTTAGATCAGGGGACTGTGAGGGCCATGCCAAAACCATGCCATTGTGGATTTTGTGGTGTGTTTAGGATCACGCCTACGTTTTTACAGATGGCGTAATGTTTGCTTCCAGAATTTCCTGGTATTTGATTGAAACTAGCCCTAATAAGCTGATTAGGATCTTTAAGCTAAGACTTAGAGAAAAGGTTATCTGCAAGCTCAAATCTCAGATGTCACTCATTTCTTTTCATTCTGAAATTGTACAAAGCAAAGTGTTTCGAAGAGTGTTTATCAATGACATGCCTTTTAGAGGTCAGTTCATCTTCTACTCAGTTAACTATTTACAGTAACAGAATATCTGACTGCATTCCAGTGTACATAGATTAGACATACAGTAAAATAAACGCCTGCATTAACAGAATACATGCATCCTATAAGCATAGTAGGGGTATAATGATGCAGCTATTTTCAGTTCTGATACTGCGTTCATTTCTGAAATCAAGATTTGATTTTTGATATTTTGTATATTATCTTAAGTAGACTTGGATCTATGATGTCTGACGTTATTAGACACATTTTCCTGCTGTATTGAAACCTGCACTACTGTCTTTTTTTTTTTTGGCTGGCCTACAGCAGCTTCATTCCAGAAGAGGAGTCAGAAGTACAGGTTTAATTACGTTATTGAAAACAAATCACTGACAGCCGTTTAGTGTCACTTTAAGCCACTTACTCTGGCGGTGAATCTTCATCCAGTCCAAGTTAAAGAGCGTTAAGGAGAGAAATAACACTATTGTTGCCAAGGAAACAACTCATACATACAGAGTTGAGCCACACGGTTTGATGTTACGTGCGTCAGCACTGCAAATCTACTGACATTTCTTTCATATACATATGTTTACTTTTACTGTTGTAGGACATACTGTAGCAATCTCTTGACTCGCTCAAGAGGTTCCTTTAATTGCACATGGCTGTACAAGGGAACAATAAAAACCCACAGCTCCTTTTGAAATGGTTTGTATTAGAGAGTTGCACCCCCACTGCATAGTCACATATACACTTTCTCTCATTCTCACAGCATGTCTGTTTTGTCTCAGACACTGGTTGGTCAGGGTTGCCGACAGAGGACTGCATATGGCCTTTGATCTAACCCGACTGACGCTATGCCATTTTTAATGGCCAGCTGTCCATACTAGCACCGCACGAAACCTCCACATCCCCTATATGCACAGCACATTTAATTCAATACCTTGTGACCAGCAAAATACCGCCTTCTGTAGAGGCTGTTACCGAACTACCCTCAGTCTTGTCCTTAGTGGATAGAATATCTGTTAGCATAAAGTAAAAAGGAATCATGCAACAGAAAATCCCCAGAATTAAACTGTGGGATGCTTGGGTTGGTCACCAGTCATGGTGGTCAGTATGAAGATGTCATTGTTGCCATGATAAACAATTACAAACAGAATTAGTCTGATTAGTCCTGCTTAATTGGATTTGCTGCAGTATAAGAAATGTTTAATAAAATTCATTGTATTAATAGTTTTGATTAATAGCTACATTTTATTTTACTAATACTAAAGGTAAATGTAGCCCCAACCTCTGCCTTTTAGAAATCCTCATGCATGGGCATTAGCAAATACGTGCATGAATATTAATAGATATCAATAAAAGGACGCCAGGGTCGCCTTGTCTGGGAGCTATTCCTGCTTTGCTCCTAATGATTCTGGGTAGACTCCAGACCCAACATCTCCCAGACCAGGAAGAAGACTGGTTTATCCTTAATTAAAAGTCTTTAAGTTTAAATATTACTTTTGTTACAGAGCAATGCTCTTTCAGTCATCACATTATCATAAAGCCCAAGACTCATTGATTAGCCAACTGGAGTGGCTGTATGTCCTCTTTCAGATTTAAGTTATCAACATGCTTTTGTTATCACTGGTAATAACCACAGCTTCTACTATTACGACTAAGCCATTGCACATATGCCAGGTCGGTGTCCTGACTAGAACTTTCTCTTGCTCTCTCTCAGAGAACGCACCGCAGGCCTTCGCCATCTCCCTGTCGCAGGTGATCGCCAACGACCGGACGCACAGGCAGCGTCAGGAGGGTCAGCGGCTGGACCCCGTGTCCCGGGAGGAGCACAAGGACTCCAGTGATCTTGTCTCCTCCATCCTGCAGTTTGCCACCAAGAGGGCCACCAAGGAGCTCTCCAGCAGCAACTCTTCTCTCAGCTCCACTTCAGAGACAGCTAATGAGTCCACCTCACCCAACACGCCAGAAGCAGCACCCCGTGCACGCAGAAGGGTAAGGGGATGGTGTTTGAATAGTCTTATCTAAATCCATAAATGCCAACCACAAAAGACAGTAATTCCTATATTCACAATCTCCAAAATGTATACATTTCAGTATAGAACATTTCAACAATTAACATTATTAGCAATTAACCCATTTTGTAATGACCTATACCATTACACATCCACTCCCCCCGGTACCATTACCTATACCATTTCTTATTAGCAATTGATTGATCAGCAGTTGATTGTCATATTTATTAATCTGTTAATTCATCGTATATTAATCTAGGCATCACTCTAACAAAGTCAGAAATATATTTTACTGTATTTGACAGTGAAACATCTGTTGAATAAATATAACATTCAAAGCAGGCTACAAAATCGCTACAAGAGACTACAAAATCATTTCACATAAATCAGTTAGCCTCACACTCTCACCCGATTACTTTTTAGGCCAGTAAGTTTAGTTAAAATAGAAAATTCAAAACATGTCTGACTGGCAGAAGTACTGATGTAAACTGGCAGATTCTGGGGGTATTAAAGTAGATACTGCACCTTGTATCTTATATAGCTGTAAATCCACTTTATAGCAAACCACGTCCGTCAGCGTCAGAAAACACAAACAAGTCTGTTAGAGATTATGTGAATGTTGCATGAGATTACTTGGAGGCAGGTGTGATTTAGGGTGTGTTTATACTTCTATAGTTCAGGCCCTTTGGTTTTGACCAAAGCAGAAAATTGTGCATCATTACCTTTTAGTTCTGGTTCATTTAACATTCATACTGACATATTTAACTCAGAATTAAGACTTTTTGGGGAGCAGATTTGATGGTGTACATTTCGCAATAATATCTGACTATCTACAAAAAAAACCATTGTGAACTAAGCTGAACTCTGCTCTAACTGGGCTTATGGGTTTTATGTCTTGTTTTAGCTGTCTTGTGATAAAGAATTCTGCTGGTTTTGAGTTAAATCACTGGCAGCACATGCCCTCAGATTGATCACGGCTTTTATAAAACATCTAAAACATGACAAATTAATACATAATATACAATATATATTGTACATACTAACCTAACTGTGGTGATATATACTTTTTATTTTTAACAGATTATTTTTATTCAAGACACACAGTACATAGAACATAAAAATCCTACAATTTGACAGAGATCCTTATCCAATGACATGTATATTATATTTTAATATATATTATTGTTTAAAAGGGCAAAAGAAGGTGACTGTAGCTGTGATCCTGTTTTTCTCATTCTCATTGCATAAGTTAAATCTCCATCAGTCATATTACGAGGGAGTATACTCAGTATAAAAAGTGCCTATAATGAGCTTGTGTTTAGTCTAGTTTGGTCATACTTGAAACAAATCATACCAGAAGTTGTTTGAAAGCAGACCAATACCAACCTGTTTAGCTTGTTTGGTGTGCACCAGGGTTTGAAAATGCAGTCTTTTAAGTTTCCTTTAAACAAACTACAGTAACAGAACAATCACATCAGGTTTCTCCAACCAGGAACCAAACATGCCAAGTCTGAACACCTCACACATGCAGTCAGAATGATGCTCATTGCTATGTTAGTGTCATAGCTCCAGTGCACACCACAAATGTCACACACCATACATGTCTTGGTTGAACATCTGCACTGTATTTAAGGAAGAAAATTGTGTAAATTAGATTTAAGATCGAAAGCTTTATTCAGACTTCATCAGGTTTCTTTCTGGTCTCTTTCTGGTTACATCCCTCTGAATGTAATGGTCATAGAGGATGTCAGCTCACTGAGAGTGCACGCAAGACTCACTGCAAGCACTGTAAACACTGACTTCACTCTCTTGGGCAGGGTGGCATGTCGGTGGACTCCATCACCGACTTGGACGATAACCAGTCCCGTCTGCTGGAGGCCCTGCAGCTGTCCCTGCCAGCCGAGACACCCAGCAAGAAGGAGAAGCACCGGGACAAGAGGCTGAGTCTGAACCCCATCTACAGGCAGGTGCCTCGCGTGGTGGACAGCTGCTGCCAGCACCTTGAGAAGTACGGTATGTTTGGTAGAAACCCTGCCGTTACGCATGAAGTGAAAGGCAATAAAAACGGGCAAATAAAGATCTCAACCTGTGAGTAATGTGGGGGATCTAAATCAGGTTCAGATGCTTGAACTGTGCTTCCTTTTGCTTAGGTCTGCAAACGGTAGGAATCTTCAGAGTGGGCAGCTCGAAGAAAAGAGTGAGGCAGGTACGAGTGTGAATACACTTCCTACTATACACCACACGATGCATCATGAGGTGTGATCTGTGAACCATCACACAGTGTTTCTTCTGCATTTTTATTCAGGTGCAGCTCATTGAAGTGGTAAAGGAAGGCTTTGAGAAAGGGGTCGTAGGGATTTCTATGCGAATTTGCTTGGAACGTTCTTAATGATAATCAGGATTAGCTCAACATCATTTGAAGTAATCGACTTCAAACGACATTTTGTCTTCTCAAGTGCTCTTGCCATTGGAGCAATTAATCTTCCACTTCAAGGTGTGTCTGGGCGTTTACAAGTCTTGGTTTTTTAGATCTTCACTACAGTGCTTTGCCTTAATTGGCTTGGGGGCTCCTACTGTTTATATATATATATATATATATATATATATATACAGTTGCAAGAGTAAAAGTGTTAAAGTAAGTGAGCCCTCTAGAAACACTGGGATGTCATTGATTACTTATAACGTGGTCATAATTCTAAAGGAACAATCTTTTCAAACCTAAATCACAAAACCAGTTCACTAAAACAAACACACAGGTCATGTATTTTATTGAACACCTTCACTAAACTTCAACAGTGCAGGATAGAAAAAATAAGTAAATCCTTGAATTTAATTAGCTTTTGCAGTCTTAGTCTTAGTATTAGCCTTTGTTTTCACGTTGGTATTTGCACTAAAGTAATTAAAAGGCCCAAATTCTTTAATGCAATGTTCAGTTCTATGTTCAATGTTCAGTCAACATTGTTATTTTCAGAAAGTTGTTATTTAGACGGCCATTCTAAAGAGCTCTAATTATTTTCTCAGATGAAGTTCTCAAAAGGCCGTGTTCACAACTGCCATATCATGCAAAATAAAATGCTTATTTTAAGTGCTTATAAATCTGCGTAGTTAAGTCCCTCCAACTTCAGACTGACAGGCTGCAACCAAAGCCCTAGTTTTGATTGTTGACAGTGATTTTTACCCATAATAAATGCATAAAATACATATTTTATATATAATTTAAGTCATAAATATGTATACAAAATTATCTTTGTGGAAATACACATTTCAAAAATAAAATCAGTACAACGTAACATAAAATTTTCCCACTGTATGTAAACACATTGAAAAGTGCAGAAATCACACGACTGCTTTGCCTGAAAACAGGTTTTCATGCGAGAGGGAGTGCATGAATGAGAGGTGAGAGAACCACGGCATCTATTTTATTCTGAGAAAACAACCCTGTGACGGCTTTCCTCTTCCCTCTCTCATTCTGCAATTCCGCAACACAACAATGGCCGATTTTATCTTTCATTCACAACGCTGCCAGCTTGTCTCGTCAGTGAATGGCACCGTTTATGTCAACAAGTTGGTTTCCCAATGAAGGGCTGCGTTTCAGCAGTTCACACTGGCCTAAGCAAATGTGTCCCTTTGCTTCAGAAAGCTACAGTCGTCCTCTGCTTGACGCACGTTCAGTACTGTGGAAAAACACCAGCTTGGTGCAAACAGCAGGTTTATTCCACGCTAAGTAAACAAGTATCACCCAGTCCTGCCCAGCGTGCATCAGAATCAGATTGCAAAGGAGGAGCACTGTGAGGAGAACCTGTTGGATGATGTTGGTCGGAGTGGTCGGAGAGACGCCTCTGAAATATTGCACAGTATGCTGTTTTTTTGCGTAGAGCTGCTGTAAGAACAAGAAACAAAGTTACTATGAAAGCAAAATGTGATACACACAAGCATCACGGCACACAGTCCTCATCCGGTCCTGCTCGTAATAAAGATATTAAAAACAGGAAAAATAAAAAATGCTCTTTAAACAAAACAAAAGGTAACAGTAGATATAACCATTTCTCTCCGCAATAGGAGAGTTTTACTGTAAAAGCTTGGTCAGTTTAGAACAAATGCAGGTAAACGTAAATACAGTAAAAAGGAACAGGAGTTTGGTTCCAGATTTTCTTCTGGATGCTTCCAGACACCAGTGGATGTGTATGTGCTCAAATCCATCACCAGCTCGCCTGATTTAACATCTTTAAGCACTTAAGGATTTACCAAACCAGGTGTTACCAGGATAAGAAACTACAATTAATACTAGACTCCCATGAGGAGAACTTTGGGGATGTTTTAATGAACACAATGATGGAAAACCATGTCTTATTGTAATTTTATTGGTGGGCACAGTACTGTACATATACATACATACATACATACATACATATATATATATATATATATATATATACACAAATAGATATGCTAATATACACATCACTTTTTAACATCGTTTGTTCTTTAAATTGTCTCAAAATGTCATCATGAATTGACCAATAGAAGTGCTTCAAAATAACCTGGAATGAAGTCTTTCTACATTGACTTCCATTGAAAGATTCCATTTTCATTCTCCTGTCAAGTTTCCATTTAGGAGATACAATCAGATCCTCACAGCAATTCTTCGATATCTAGTAGAAAGCCTTCCCTGAACAGTAGAGACAGTTACTTCAACTAAAGTAGGATAAAATGTATTTATTCATTTATATTAATACCCTTGATTTTGGAAGAAACTGTGAATGAGCACGTGTCCCAATACTTTTGTCCATATAGCGTATGCCAAAAGAAGTGCTGTGGTAATAGAAGGCTGGATGGGTTTTATTACATTTTGACCCTTTTTGCTGTATTAAGTCACTATGATATGTTCAAGAAGAAGGTTCTGGTCAGTTTACTGAGCAGTAAACAATAGAGACGGTTCTGCTTCTTAAGCTGTTTCAAGGTGTCCCCTGTCGAGGACTCCAGTGGACGTAGCAAAACCACACACATTCTTAGATTATCAAAGCATGAATTCAAGCCTCTAGTGAGCTTCTCAACTCTTAAAGTGGAATTCCAAGCATTTCAGACGTTCGGTCACAGTCTAGTTGTAACCACTTTGCTTCCTTAAACGTAAAATTTGTATTTATTTATTTTTAAAAGCTTGATTTTACTTATTAATCCTGTTAACTGTAAGTGCAAAGGGGGTGTGGTCAAGAAACACTGGCATTCAAAGACTGCTATAGTGAGAGAGTGGAATCAACCACAGATGAGGGAGGGGAAAAAGTACATGAAGGGAAAGTCATTACTGTGTGTGTGTGTGTGTGTGTGTGTGTGTGTGTGTGTGTCTGGTGTGTTTAAGGATCTGAAAATGCATTTTCCCTCTTCTGCGGTGGCACTGATGTATATTTATTTGTGGGCTTGCACATGTGCAGGCTACATGCTTGAAGTCAAGTTCAGTGTTTACATGTTTCCATCTGAGCGTAATTGGATTAATATGCGTGTGTCTTTGCCGCAGCTGCGCGAGGAGTTTGACAGGGGTGTGGACGTGCAGCTGGATGAGGAGCACAGCGTCCATGACGTGGCTGCATTGCTGAAGGAATTCCTGAGGGACATGCCCGACCCGCTCCTCACCAAGGAGCTCTACACTGCCTTCATCAACACCATGTGTGAGGAAACCGTACCAGTGTTCAGACTACACACACAAACACACACACACACACACACACACATCAAAAGCCTAAGCGCTCAGAAATAGAGATAGCTGCAGAGTAGAACTGGGTTTGGATTATTGGAAGTGTTTTAATCCTTGTGTTCAGCTGAATGTCTTTTCCTAGAGTGACCCCAACATTAGAAAAGTGAAACATCACATTTGTTCATACTTCCATGACAGCTGCAGACCACCATGGTAAATAGCTCGTCATATCGGGTCATCTGTACATAATATAACAATGTACAAGAAGGGTAAGGAAATGTTGAGATCAGATGTCAAACATAACTTAAATGCTAGGAAAGCCTCATACTTGTCTCAGACCGTAAAGGCTCTGAAACGATACCCAGAAAACATTCAGCCACTGGGCATTATAGGGTTAAGCTGCAGTAATGCCAAAACAGTATTAATTACAGCAACTGTCCGTTGTCTTCTCAGCTGATACACTATATTGCCAAAAGTATTCACTCACCCATCCAAATCATTGAATTCAGGTGTTCCAATCAATTCCATGGCCGCAGGTGTATAAAACCAAGCACCTAGGCATGTAGACTGCTTCTACAAACACTTGAAGCATGAAAGAATGAGTCGCTCTCAGGAGCTCAGTGAGTTCCAGCGTGGTACCGTGATAGGATGCCACCTGTGCAACAAGTCTATTCGTTAAACTGCTTTGCTATTAAATATTCCACAGTAAACTGTCAGTGGTATTCTAACTAGGTCAGCGAATGCTGAGGCGCATTGTGCACAGAGGTCGCCAACTTTTGCAGGGTAGAAAGGAGCATACCAGGAGATTCTGGCCAATTTCATGCTCGCAACTTTGTGGGAACAGTTTGGGGACGGCCCCTTCCTGTTCCAACATGACTGCGCACAAGTGCACAAAGCAAAGCGATATAATGTATATTTGGACAAAATCTCAGCTCATCTTTTAATATAACAAAGCTCAAATTTAGTGGTGGTCATTTAGCCATGCATGATTTCAACGTTTATTCAATGACTGAACTTCTAATAAAGATTATGAAGCATGTCAGTTAGGTCTCATAAAATTCTGTCAGTTTTGCTCTGATAGAAGGTTTAAGTGTCAGGCTGCGAGAGGCTTAAGGTAGGTTAGAGTAAAATGAGTAAAGGAACTTTGTGGTCAGTTTTACGTTGCTGAAAAGTGTCTTTTGTGATTGTCGACAGTGATGGAACCTGAAGACCAGCAGATTGCAACCCAGCTACTAGTGTACCTGTTGCCACCCTGTAACAGCGACACCCTCCACCGGCTGCTAGAGTTCCTGCACACCGTGGCTCAGCATGCCCACGATGGATATGACAAAGATGGACAGGAGGTATGATCTGATACCTTTCATAATGAATGTTTTCAAGTGCGTGATCTTCTGAAGGGTTTTAATTTTAGCAGCAAGCGTTGTGATCAGTTAGCATTGGTGACTTTACTTGAAAACCACAGTATTTGTAGTAAAGTTGGAAAAAATAAACTGTTGGTCATCCAACATGTGTACGGATCTCAGTTATGCTTGACCGGTCCCAATACTTTACCATTTTGAGGTCAGTTGCTAAGCGCTAGTAAGCAGCTTAGCGAGATCTGATGATCCAGCATTAACATCAAGATATGGCTTGTTTCGCACTTCATAGACTAACACAGATTAGTGTAGCTTACATTGTCCTACATATGGAAAAAGAATGTATTGAACTGACTGATTAAGGGCTTTTTTTGCAGTATGATCTCACTGCACATTAATGTAGACAGTAGACTAATTTAACAGGGGCGACTGTTCATTAACAGCTGATAGACTGCCCACAAAGTGCTCTGTCTAAGGAACTGTAGACATTCCTGTGAGGCCAGTGGGTCGATATTACAGTCTTCTCCGTTCAAATACTGATCATTAACCTTCATGAATCATTTTCAGACATTAGTGTAGAATCATTAAGCACCATCTGCTATCCACAGCTCATCTAGCCTTTGCAATACAAGTTCTTGCCACTGTCACCAATGTGTTAAAGTAAACTCACAGAGTGATCAGGCATTATAGGCGCACATATATATATATATATATATATATATATATATATATATATATATATATATATATATATATATATATATATACATACAGTTGTATAATCAGTGGTATGGTTTGAATATAGACTAAATGACAAACTGCCTAGTCATATCTGCTTGACTTTGTAAGTAATTCAGATGCGTTCACATTTGGGAATTTTCCTAGTAAACCTTTTTGATTGAACATATTAAAAATGTGAATTGTATCTTGGTGTCTATAAATATGTTGGCAAAACTAATTGACATATTTCATTGATTTAGAACCTTTTAAAACCACTCTCTGCTTTCATAGTTGTTGGTCTGCTGTGTATGTCTCAGTATAATTGATGCAGTGGCTGATAACAGACCCTTGGGCCCTGCAGTCCAGGTCTCAGCTTTTGTCCAGGTGACATGGGTTTAGCTTATGGCTGGACCAAGCGCAGTTCCAGATGAGTTTCTATTGTTTGATGTTTGGATGAATCGAGGCATTCATGTAATCTAACAAACATACAGTGATCAGCCGTAACATCAGCACCATCTGCCTGATATTAAGTTGGTCCCCCTTGTACCATCAAAACAGCTTTGACCCATCGAGGCATGGACTTCACAAGACCTCTGTAGGTGTCCGGTGGTCTCTGTCACCAAGATATTAGCAGCAGATCCTTCATGGATTGGACTTGTCCATCACATGCTGCTGCTGCTTGATCACACTGAGATCTGTGGAATTTGGAGGCCATCATTTTTTAACAGTGTGTGCGCTACAGTAGCTCTTCTGTGGGATCTGCCCTGTTGCAGGTTTACCAGTCATCCTTTCTTGGACTACTTTTGGTAAGTACTGACCACTGCATACCAAGAACACCCTACAAGACGTGCCTGATGTTTTGAAGATGTTCTGACTCTGTCATCTAGCCGTCACAATTTGGTCCTCGTCACTGAGTTTCTCAAATTCTTACCCTTGCTCATATTTCCTGCTTCTGACACATCACCTTCAAGAACTGACTGTTCACTTGCTGCCTAATATGTAGATCCTCACTTTTGACAGGTTCTGTTGCAACAAGGTCATTCACCTCACCTGTCCGTGGTTTTAATCGTTATGGCTGATCAGTGTAATTTATTTAAATCTTGACCTTAACCTGTAAAGAAATTTGGGCCTAATCGTGACTGAGGGCATCGTAGGTCGGGTTTGTCCTCATGGCACTCTTGTTCCCAAGACCACTGCACTGCACTGCACTGTGCTGGGCTTGGCCCAGTATACTTTCCCACACGTCTTTCTGGCCCTATCTGCCATCGGCCACAGGAAGCTGGCCTCATTTCACGCTCGGGAGGGAAAGAGAGATCAGCACTTTCATCACACTCGCGTTCCCGCTGCTACAGGGCAAGGGGGTGGGTGGGGGGGTGATGGGATATTTGGTGAAAGGAAGCTAAGCTAAGGCAGCAGCACAAGTTAGGGAGGTTCCTGGGAGTAAAGCAAAAGAAGATATTTTTGGTTGGGAATGTAGAGTTTACCAGCATTTACTAGACGTGTGCACATCAGAATTGTGAAACTTGCTGTGTGCATATACACAATGATCAACCACAACGTTGATTAACGTTACAATGGCAATGGAGTGAAATCTGTGTATTAGGCAGCAAGTGATCAGTCTGTTTCTCAAGGTGAGGTGTTGAAAGCAGGAAAAATGGTAACTCATAAGGATCTGAGTGACTTTGAAAAGGGCCACGTTGTGAGGGCTTGATTACTTGGTTAGAGCATCTCCAAAATGACAGGTCTTGTGGGGTGTTACCGGTATGCAGTGGTCAGTACCTACTAACAGCAGTCCAAGGAAGGACAACCAGTGAGCCAGTGTCATGGGTGCCTAAGGCTCATTAGTGCATGTGAGCAGCATAGACGAGGCACATAAAAGATCTGCTGCTAACAATGCCCTGATAGGTTAGAGCTGTTTTGGTGGACCTGATATTATAAGGCCATTGTTTTTTTAATGCTATGACTGAGCGAGGGTATGTGAAACCTATGTGAATAGGTCTTCAAAGAGGCCTGTTGAGTTAAATGGATGTCCATCCTGCAGCAGGGGGATGGGATGGCATGTAGTGTCCCATGCCCCATCATCCTTATTGGCTTTGATATGTAAAAGACTCTTAGCCAAAGCATACATCACAAGATTCAGAGGAGCAACAGGTTTAATATAATGTAACATGGCAAATTTGAGATTCTAGACTCATTTTATACACTATTCTACTACCAAATTGTTTTATTTTTTTGAATACACAAAACTCTTAATATAGCTGTTTTCATATGAATTTGTCTACAGGTGACTGGCAACAAAATGACATCAATAAACCTGGCCACAATCTTCGGGCCAAACTTGCTACACAAACAGAAGAGCTCTGATAAAGAGTTCAGTGTCCAAAGCTCCGCTCGCGCCGAGGAATCCACCGCCGTCATCGCTGTGGTTCAGCGAATGATCGCCACATTCGAGGATCTCTTTATGGTAAGGCAGAAAGTGGAGAACAAGATTGGTGGTAGTTTTGGCTGGTGCTTAACAGTTTCCGGGATTCTTTGGTAGACATCTCCATATCAAGCTCTAAAAAGGGAATTTAGGTCTATAGTTATTTTCATACAAACTTAAAGTGAAACTTTCTCCTGTTCCTCTAACTGTTCCTCTACTTGGCTATATCAGACCCAGATAGTCTAGAATTAAGTGTTAGATGCCCTCTTTCATATGATACTCTTCCCAGCCTTTTGTCCATCTGTCTTTCGAAATCCAGGTTGATGAGGCTGTTTTAGTCAAAGGCTCTGTCAGACAATAGAAACATCTTGCAGAAGGGCTACAGTGCTGTGTGTGTGTGTGTGTGTGTGTGTGTGTGTGTGTGTGTGTGTGTGTGTGTGTGTGTGAGGCAGAGCAGATCTGATTTGAGCCTGAACGGAGTGGCTTAGCAGGAGAGGCCCAGCAGGAACTGCCTGTGGAGAGAGGGAGGTTTTAGTTGGTGCCAGAAAGCTTTAGGGGTTAAATCCACACTACCTTGAGTTGAGTAGCACCGTTGTGGGCCCTATTAGGTGAAGTCTAGAGAACTGCACTTACTATAGAGGATAGAACATGTATAATGCATTCAGTAGAAGCAGTTGAAGCAAGAGCGAGTCTTTTCAGATGTTAACATTGTTGTGTGCATTTTTCTTGTTGCAGCTTATGTTATAAATTGGTTTGCAGAGACATTACATAGTCATGATCTTTGGATATTTAGTTAAACTGATGGTGTTATTTGCAGGTGTCTCCTGACCTGCAAAATGAGGTGCTAATGAGCTTGCTAGAGACTGATCCTGATGTGGTGGACTACCTGCTACGTCGAAAAGCATCACAGTGAGTGGCGCACCTTAAAAACAAAGTTGCAGACAGACACAGACGATGTTGCATCCACTGTAACCATACAGAGGGGTAATTCCAAATGCATGGCTATGTATTGCCCTCTGGTGGCCATCAGTTAATGTTACAACAGAAACAATATACCTCATCTAGGATACAATAACACTAATTTATATTAAACCTTTTAGCGTCCGAAATGTCTAATTAATGAAACCCTATTAAATAAAAAAATCTTCTATATGATTCCTTTTTTCTTCAGGAGTCCAGATTTGTTAAATTCAGAGACCAGCTTTTCTCTAAGTGAACGGAGATCATCCAGTGACTCAAACAAGGTGTCAAGTGGTGAGGTCTCTCCCTATGACAATAACTCCCCTGTGATGTCTGAGAGGAGGGGTGGAGATGGCGGCAGCAGTGGCACTGTTCCCGGAGGAGCCCTCGGCACTGAGCGGCTCTTCCGCGTTCCAGAACAGTACACCCTGGTGGGCCAAGTCACAGGCCGAACCAGGGATACTGTTTCAAACCCCTGGTCCCCAACAAAGGGTAAGACCACATAGACCACATTTGAATCACTTGAACTGTAAGAAGTCGATCTGGTCAGGAGTGAATCCAAGTATGGATTTATTTCTTTCAGATATTTCTGAGGAACATGCCAACATCTGGGGAGCGTGGCACTCAACACTGAAGCCGGGTTTGAAAGAACAAACCTATACAGGTAGATCCCACAACTGTAGCAAAAGCTTCTTGTAAATTAGACCTTATTTAATAAGTAGTAGGTGTTTTATGTAAGTGTGACAAACTGTAAGATGTAGAGCAGGTTATATACAAGTCATATCATTAGTTCAGGCACTAGATTACTAACCAAAGTCTGAATCTGATCTTGCATCTGGAAACTGCTGCTGTTATCTAAGGCTGCAACAAACTACTATTTTGATAGTAGTACAATAATCAATTATTATTATTATTATTTTAAAATAAATACATAGAATAGTCTGATTATGAATTGCGAAACCAGCAAGCTGATTGGCTCTTTGTTAAAGGCCGGGACTTTATCTGTAAACAGTTGGTCTCTTCATAGTTACGAGAACTCCCTTTCATGTTTGAACCCGTGACCGGTCTTCTCATTTCTCTCACATCTCTGAGGTTGACTAACTTGAAAATTTCTCCTTTTTACTCTCGGCCCATGTCCACATTAGACTCCCAGGCCTCACACTAATAGAACTCTGCGCTCCACTCACACACCTAAGTGAATTAAATTATCACTCCGTACCAGTTTTATCTACATGCTCAGTTCACATGAAGTTCACTGCTCAGTCTGGTCTCAGTCTCAGGTTTCCACTGCAGCTCTGCGCCCAGTTTGAGGGTATTACTACTGTAAAAAGTAACTGCAGCAGTAAAACTGTATTCCACTCTGTTTCTGTAAAATTTTCACTTCACTTCTGGTTCATGTCTGTCCTGAACTGATCCTAGTTACTGCTAGTTAAATGAGGTTTTACCTAATTTGGTTGTCGATTTTAGTCGACTAAATTGATTAGTCGCTGCACTCCTATCGTCGTTTTAGGAGGACCAAACATGTACCTCAGCAGGCCACCACGAGACCGAAACATTTGGTGTGTCAAAACAAACTGTTATGAAGCAAACATACACTGCTGAGGTTAGAAATAGCACACAGTCTGCAGATGACAGATTAGTAATAGTAGACAACTGAACAGATCCCAATCTAGGATGCGTGCATACTTGTGCTTAACCCTTCCATAAAGAGAAGACCATATCAGCTTAATCCTCGAGTGTTCACCATGACTCATATCAGTGGTAATTCACTAGAACAGAAAGGCCAGATTAAAGTTTAAAAATAAAAAGCTTATAGAGTCATGTCAGTAAGTGTCATGGACAGATGAAACCGAGATTAACCTACCTTGCAGTGATGGAATGAGGAAACTGAAGAAAATGCAACCAAAACTGCTAAAGCAGACCACCATCCGTGGAACATGGTCTGGGCATGTGTGGTTGTCGCCACCAGAATCCACCAGAATTTAATCACTTGCCTAAAAAATCTGATTCGAGCTGCCTGAACAAAGCCTCCGTCTATCTATTCTTATCATTTCTTTTCCACTTGTTTCTAGTCAGGGGACTTCGTTCACCAATATGTTCCTATACTGGTTTGAGTCCTTACTAAAAGTCTACGTCACAGCTCAGCTCTTAAAGCTTTAGGATTCCATTGTCCTTGTAAACTGAACAAATCCCAAATACACACACACACAAACACACTACCTGCGGCGCCACCATGCTGGTCCAAAAGCCTTAGTCATTCAAATCCAAATGAGCTCAAGTACAAAGCCAAAACCACAAAAACTGTTACTCATAGATAGCTCTGCATGCTATCCTGTTCTCCTGTTCCATCCTAAAATCATTCAACCTCATCATTAATACGTGTTAAGAGTGGAAGTTTGTTTGTTGTTACAGGTTCCTATGGCAACATGTCCGAGGGAAGCTCCCGCAGTTCACAGGAGGGCATCGACAGTCACCAAAGCGAACACAAGCAACTTGTGCGGACACAGCCCTCACTGGGTGCGACAGACTGTCGGCAGCATGCTGTGGCGACTCGTGTGGGCAGCAGCCCTCAGTCCGGTCAGCGACATCTCCGCCTGAATCTCAACCCTGACGGCCAGTCGGCGTCCAGCAGCTCAGAGGACCTTCCTGTTGGGAGCAGCCACAGCACGCCTAGTCCCACTGTTTTCCCTAAACCGGCCATTAGGAATGATGCACGCCCCCCTCCGCCTCCCTACGGAATCTTGAGGTCAGCCACTTTAACAGTTTCGTCCATTTCCCCCACGTCTCTCGCTCCTGTGGCCTCGGCTCAGCAGTGCCCCCAACAGACCGGAAAAGCTGTCGCTCAGAACTCCTCGTCCTCATCGGGGGGTGCTCTGACTCCCCTGAGCCCAGAGTGGCAGGACTGGCAAAGAGACAGGTGGCAAATCTGGCAGCTCCTGTCTTCGGACAATGCGGACACACTGCCCGAGACGTTGGTCTGAGAAGCACACCTGTGGATCCCAGAGGCACCTGGGTTTGACCAGAGCAGTGAGTTTTAATGCCTGTGGATGGCGCAGTTTGTGGCCAAGGACTGCATTAGCGGTCCTGGCAGTTGCATGACTTTGTCAGACTGTGAAAATAAAACAAATGCAGAGCCGGTCCCACATAGGAATATTCCAGACAGCAAACAAAAAAAACAAACAAAAAAAAAACAAACTACAAACCAACCGAGTCACACCGTCCAGTTAGACCCATTCCAGAAAAATGGAAAAATTAAACGCTTTATCATTTTCTGTTTGCTAACTTGGACAACCCATTCTGAAGTAACAAAAAGCCTCAGAATTATACATACAAGTGTATGCAAAATTAATGTCACCCTTGAAAATCATATTCTGTAGGTATTCTAAGTGGAAATAAATACAAATCCTCTACAGAGAACACACTTTTGCACATTTTTAATACAAAATGTGATGAATTTAACAAAACTAATGTTTTTTTTAGCAAATAAATAAAACTTGGGCTTTACTTCATTTTCTAATGAAGTTTCCTAGGTAGAGGATTTTGGCCAGTTATTTTTACTTAGAAAATCAACAAACTGTTTATTTGTACACGACTGCATACTTGGGGTGGGTGATATGGCAAAAAAAACAAAAAAACAATC
Source organism: Salminus brasiliensis (assembly GCF_030463535.1). Classification (NCBI taxonomy): domain Eukaryota; kingdom Metazoa; phylum Chordata; class Actinopteri; order Characiformes; family Bryconidae; genus Salminus; species Salminus brasiliensis. The sequence goes on along the minus strand of NC_132892.1, from coordinate 19,729,814 downwards.
CACTTAAAGACGCCTCACAATATGCAAGATTTCCTTTTTCTGAGGTTGACCAAGTTGGAACATCGGACTGGAACTGGGCCATTGGCATTGTGTTACATGCCACACATTTGTTGGATTGAGGAGTGCAGAGAAAAGAACAAAAACCGGTACCTCTAACAAGCACCCTCTCAAACCTTATGTTAAACTGTCCGAGACCAAGAGATACAGTCTATTCCTCCAATTGTTTAACTGCTGTGTAAGTCCGCATTTTCTTTCCTATTTTGTTATACATTCATGCACTGAAATAATACGGCATGAGGTAAAACTTAGCTTTACACTCTTAAACATAAAGGTGCTTCAGAGGGTTTACTTCATTGTTCCAATGGTGTGCAAGTGTGAAGAACCTTTACATTGGTGAAGTGAATGTTTCTAGACCCTTAAAAGGTTCTTCACATTTGCACATCTCTATTACTAACATGGTTCTGTAGGAATCCAGTAGTGATCTCTAATGACATTGCTCAAAATGTCACCTTTTGAAGCACCTTTAGTTTTAAGAGTCTACATTAAAGAATGATAATTATGGAAACCTTCAATCTCCTTTGTATATACACACACACACCATAAAATACTGCCGAAAAGCTGCTAAATCACATGTATACAAAATGACTCTAAAGCTTAATGTATATGAATTCTCCTCTTACCTCCATCGCTTCAACAATGATACAAGGACAGTGGGACGCTGTTTCATTAAGGACATGCCTTTGAGTGTCTGTAATATTTACAGTAGGGCTGCAAAGAGACTGCGAACACTTAGACCATACTTTTATGCCTTTAGCACTTAAAAAAAGAAAAAGGTACATGCACCCGGGCTGATTCGGTTCTTAGCTAAGTTGACTTCAGACGACTCTCCGCCTCTTTGGAATGAATTGTGCCTTTGATCTTATAGCCTTGCCTAAGAGCATTTAGAGGATTTAAGGATGCAGGACATGGGATTACAGTGTTTAACCAGCATTGATGGATTTTAATACGTTGGTTCTAGTGGCATCCTGTGGCTTACTAATTTAACTACTGGGAGCTTTTTTTTTTTTTTTGGACATGCTTTCGTACACACTCACTGCTTCGCTTTCAGGTTAAGAACAGAGTTTCAAAAGGTTACATAAGCAACTGATGAAATGTACAGTCACAACCACACGCTCCAGTGCATTATGTTCATCGTAATCATCAAACGTTTCTCAGACTCTCCACAGTGAATAGCATAGGAGGTCTGTTTCAGTATGCATTAAGAGCTCGTAACAAATCAGCTGAACCGGTGAGACACGCTGAACAGCACTGTAGCTGTTTTTTATAGCAGCTTTTCAAATGCACTGTCCCAAGGTCATCTCCTCAGATTTGTAGGAATGTCCTGATGCGATTCACCGGATCAGGATTGATCAGGATCAACTCTTAAAAAGAAAGATGCTACAAATGATTATTTGAGTGATACCATAGAAAGTTGAAAAGGTTGTAGAGGTTCTTCACACTTGTACATCTCTATTACAGTCATGGTTCTTTATGGAACCAAATGGTTTTCCTCCTTTTTATCGCTCAAAGAACCATTTTAAAACACTTATTTTAACCTTCATTTTTATTTATTTATTTATTTTCTAACGCTGCATCTTTTCATAGTGATGCCATAGAAGCCACTATCCACAACCTGCAGCAGTAGAGGCCTAAACATGAGCAGTGTGGAAAATGAAAAGTTTCAATGTCTGGAGCTGCCTTTTATCTAAACATATAAAATTGGTATATAAGATTTTATTTTTTTGGCCTGCTGACTGTGAGAGACGTACCACAGAGGCGATATCATCCTGCCGTGTTTAAAGGTGCCATGGAATGCATTTATTTAGCATGTCACTTCAGTTGGGGAAAAAATGTCCAAATGTACACATTTTACAAGCCTGTTTACCAGCTTGTTATTTAGCCTCAGAATAAGACACACTGGTTTTCTTTTTATGGTGGGCTCATCAAAAACTCTACTCTGATTAACTGGTTTACATCACTGCAGGGTCTCCCACAGAAGCTGCATAGCCTTTATTTTTAGCACCGTCACAACAAGTACTACCGGGCCTTACTGGATAGTGCCGATATCCTGTCCTGCAATGGGTGGTTAGCTAAAGCCAGTTGGTTTAGGTACTGTTAGCTATTAGCCTGGCACAGGTACCCGCTGCTTCCCCGGCTTTCGCTTTGTGCCACTTTCGTGCTTCCCTTCTGCAAAAACTGTAAGGGGAAAATGTACGGTGGTGATGCCTGATATGCATAGCAGCTCATGTTCCAAAAACTAGTCTAGTCTGTTGCTACTCAACACCATGTTCTCGGCTGCATTTCTGACGCAGCTTTAGGTGTTGAAAGGTGGTGGGCTGGGAACGGTAAATGGTCAAGAAAATTAAAGGACAGCTGAGGGGGTAGGAATAGTCCCGCCCTGTTTTGAGTTTTTTAAATGAGGAGGGAACAGTTTGTGAGGTTCACGCTGGGTCACTTCCATGTACCAAACTCTCATCGTTCAACTATATAAACACAAATTTCCATTCTATGGCACCTAAACTTCCACATCACCAAATTTTCCTGCATTTTAACCGGTAGCCAAATCACCAGGTCAGTCAATCAAACTGAATTATACTCCGGATTACAGAGAAATTGAAAGCCATTAACAAAAAAAAAGGACCAGAGTATCACATCATTCACATATTACAAATGAAAATACAAAGATAACAGAAGGGTGTTTCTCTCAGTTAAGACGGTCTAGAGACTGTTCAGTGTGATGCTTGCTAAAATGCTTTTGGAAAACCCAGCAGAGCAGGGGAATCAGTTTTTCATTGGGACAATCAAAAAAGGTAGATCAGGACATCCCTACAGATTTGTTTAGATGAAACCAGATTGCGATCTTGGGGATATTTTCTACTTTTTACACAAGTAGTCTAGTCTAGTCTAAATCTAACCTGACCAATTTTTGTTCAAGATTGTTTTTTTCCCCCATAATATTCTTGGAATTCTTGGAGGTCCAGCATTGGCTAATTAGGCAAAGCACCTATTACTGTATACTCAACAGCTGCAGTGTCGTTGGCTCTCAGTGGAGTAATTTTTATTTGCATTGAAGCTTTTTGCATACTGAACTGTTTAGGACCTCTGTCATCTTTAAACGCTACTAACATTCATTGTAAAAACAGTGGTCTCCAACGCTCTAGCGTCTAGAGAATTATTGTCCCTCAGACCTTGAATATAACCCTAATTTAGCTATTCAAGTACTGCCTTCAGAAGTTCTTGATTGGGCTGAATTAGGTGTTCGATTTGGGTTATAGCTGAAACCTGTGGGAAGGTAGCTCTTCAGGATAAGGCTTGAAGACCACTGTGCTAAACTGATTCTCAGCCAGGTAAACACCACGACCCCTCCAGGTGATCGTCTTTTATTCTGATGAAGGTATTAACATCTGGTTATATGATCAAATTAAGACCCTCACTATGGTGTACTTATTTGAGTTTTTGATTCATTTGGTGGAAAACAGTGGTTTACAGTTGCTCATTAAATATCTGTCTTGCTAAACATTGCTCAGTGGCTAAGAATTGGAATCGTTCAGGCTGGCTAGAACATCGACTCGTTTTTGAGATGTACTAACAGTGTTGCCATTATGGGAGAACATTTAAGAATTCTCTAAGCTTTTCCTGTGGTTTCTCCTTGGTCCTGGCTCCTGTGTCCTGTGCCAAATGTTCTCTCAGCAATATTACTTACAGAAGTTATTTGTTGTGTAATTATGTTAATGATTTTGTAAGCCCAAATATAAGGTATAAAAGATGTTATTACTTCAATATTAGTCAGTATTGTACTAAGGAACAGTTAATGCTTTTTTTGTATGGTCCGACATTTGCCGTGAAGTTTGCTTTGGTATTTTTATTATTATTTTTTTAAACATTGTGTTTTGTTCGTTTTAAGCAAGTGTCATTAAAAAAATTTAAAAAGCAAGTGGGAGCTGGTTTTTTTTTTGGGGGGGCTTTTAAATTTGCTTTTTGGTTTTTAGAAAAAAATGTTTAGTTAAATGAACATCAGAGCATTTTATGCCCCAACCAAAGTCACATTTTCTATTTCTACACCAAATCACATTGATACGATACTTGTATTGATAAGTATGCTTAACAATAATACAGTGCAGTACTAGATTTTACTGATCTAATTGGCCAGTCGTGTCAGATTGGTGCCAACCCCTTTTTAGTCCACTCTTCCCCTAACTTTGTGCTAAGTGTCTGAGCAGAATCCAAACATCCCACAGACCAGGTTCTCAAAATCCTTAAAACCATAATAACTGACTAGGGGCATTTAAAAGTATCGTAGCATTGTGCTTTGGGGCTTTAAATGCTCAGATGTTCATTTACCTGTTCTATTCTGTTACCTTGCCACTGCTATTACTTGCTGGTTTACAGCACTAGAGACAGTCTCAGAAGAAGCCTCATATTTACATTTACATTTATTTCATTAAACGCTGCCCTCCTGTTGCTGCCCTCTTGCTGTATTTAAGCTGAAGGGCTTGTAGCTGGGTTAGCTTTTAGCCTTGTCCTCACACACTGCCCCTGGGTTGGTCTTTCTAGAATCTTACCAGTAAATAAATAAGCCCTTCTGATGTGTGATTAACTCCAGTTTGGTAGTAAGCTGAGGTAGTCAGGGTGATGGAGAGAAGGGTGGGTGTATGTTGATTTAGAGGGCGTGAATATAGCGAGTCTAGGCTGTTATGAAAAGGTTTTAGTGTTTTGGAATTGGCCTGTTTTTTCTGCCCTTTATCTGGTTTGGTTATTCAGGATTTGAAGAAGGACACAACACAACTGTGCCAAGAGGAATACAGCTTTACATTCTAGGGAGCCTTTAAGGCTCAGTCCCAGTGTTTTATGACTTGATGAACTTGGGAGTAAAACTACCTCACTGCAGAAACAGTAACTTCATTTAGAAAAGTTTTGTATTGGTTCTGAGGGAAAATGCCAGTAGCGAGCGAATGATCATGACAGGCAGCAAAACTGTCAATGTCTCAAGAAATTATAATTTTATATGTGTAGAAAAGACAGAAAACAAATACAAGCTGAACCACCAGAAGAATATCCCAGCCTTGCACCACCAGAGATACGTCTGCAAGATACGTATAGCAGTTATCTACACCACCTAGAGGAGCATATAAAGAAGTCACAACACCAGCAGCTGCAGAAGATGGAGCAGAAAAGGACTAATTAAGACCATTAAAGAATCCATATACATCCAGATACAATCACCTTTATCAGATCAGATTTATCATATTTCCTTAATGACATTTTTTATTATTACAATGGCAAATGCATTCAAATGATGATGTTTGTAAGAGTCAGAAGTTCTTTAATGTATTAATTTAATCACCATTTGTTTAATATTGCATAATTTCCAAGCATAGAAACACCTCACAGTGAGTTGTATGAGCGGAAGTACAGCCTCCTCACTGCAGGATTAGTTTAGTAACAGTGTTACTAAGCCTCCTCAGACAACTTAGAGAAGTTAATCTCTGATGATAAATTCCTAACAGTTAAATGTTATTGGTGGTTTTTCTGCACACTCATCAAATAGCAGGAAATCTTTTGTGCCACACTTTATGTGCTAATTTTCCAATATGTCAAATCAAGCAAGTGCATTTCCCACATGTGAGACCGCCTCTCTCTAATTATACTGAATGTAAAATTCTATGCATTTAGGTTGAGGAGCTCATTTGACTCAACACAGAAGTGTGTTTAAGTAACAGCGTTTGTAGCGAGTGTTGGGTTGTCTCTCTGCCCCCCTTCAGTTTGGCCTCATGTGACACTGTAAGATTGGCAACTTAATGATTTGTCTTTGACTGAAATTAGACTGAACACCATAATGACCAGCCAAAGAATGACACTGAACAATAAACACCTCACATGCACCTCATATTACACCCACAAGGTGGCGCCAGATACTGCCAAGATCTGTCAGATCCTGCCAGACACTGCCTCTGAATCAGTTTCTATTTGATCTCACTTTTACCAAAGCTTTAGCAGCAGAAGCAAAACTGATCTAAAACATAAGTTTAGGAAGTGTTTTTGCGAGAAGCTCCAGTTATGGGTCATGAAACTGAAAATGCTGAGTTTTACTAACATCTTCCGTGGATTTTACTGTCAGGCTCTGGATCAGATGCTTTCTTAGATTAGGTGCTAATTTAAAAAGGTGTCAATTACACCAATCCCCCCCCCCCCAAACAATGTCTGGTTGCCTGCAAAGCGAACAAGCTGTCCATGAAAACGCGCCCTGAAGAACACAGAAACAGTCCATTAAGTGAACACAGGCACTTGACCTGCTCATACCTCTAAAAAAGCTGTTTTTCTTCCTCCTGCTTGGAATTTCCCCTTCAACAGTATCCCACGGAAGCTTAACCATGTGATTATAGTCGGTTGCTGGAACGCAGTGGTTGAGTTTGCCTGAAATTCCCGTCACAACTGGATGCCCTGGACGACCGCAGACCATTCCTCCCTTTTCTGCTCTGGCACCGGAGCTCGGCTTGAAGTTTCCTCAGTGGCAGAAACGTCTGAAAGCTGGAAAGCCTTCATGCTACTCCAGAGAGCAGGGGAGAGCAACGTGAACGCGGATTAAAGCTGACACTGATTTCTGTGGCAGGAACTCATCAGGAACCGAACATGAGTTCCCACTTTAATTGCATTCAGCAGCTCCAAGACACTGTAACTGACCGAACCACTGATTACATCAAGCCCTCATACACTGCCATCCATCCACAGATCCGTAAACACTTCCACACAGCAGAGATTACGGATGCCAATCAACTCGACAACGACTGAAGAGGCTGACCGCGAAGGGTCCAGCGTCCCCTATTTAATGCTGCTGGTAAACATATGATCTCTAAGATCAGCAGGATATTGGGCCTTTTCTACAGCGTGATGGCAGATGATCCAACACACATGAGGTGACGGAAACCATCCTCTGCTGATAAGATCAAACAGTGACTGTAACAGCAAACAGCCCAATAAAATGAAAATTGGACTACGAACTGGCTCCACACGTCCAGGGTGCGGACCTGGACTGCGGCTGAACCGAGCTAAATGCCGATGGCTACCTCCCAGCAGAGACCAGCACGTCATCCTAGTGGTCCTGCTTTCTCTCCAGAACCACTGCTATACTCCTCTCTCTTTTAATACAAAGCTGCATTGTTGCGTGGACAACAATCCCTGCTGCCTACACGAAACAGATGGCTTTCTCATTGTGCTGCTTTAAAGAGACCGGCTGCACTTTTAAGGACATCCTAGGAGGACGTCATCGGAGCGGCTTTCGGCAGTTTATATGTTTTAGCGACTGTTTAAGAGCTCCAGAGTAATTAAGAGCGATGTGACTCTTACGCTGTGCGGGAGGGAGTCACCATCAGACATGTCAGATATGCATGTTCTTCTCGATGGTGCTTCAGGTCAGCTCAAACAACACAGGCAAGAAGACCATGCCTACAAAATCAATGAGTTTTAGACTAGGATGTGGTAGTTTTGTCCTCAATAAGCTCCCCAGGCAGCTCTGAAGTTGGCTGAGCTTTAATACCTAGGCCCTGCAAGCCAGCACTGCTTGTATTTATTCTGGATTCGTCAGCTTGTTCTGATTCGAACGGAAGATTCTCGCATGTTTGCAGCAGAGAGAGCGTGAGCCTGAGAGTGCATGAGTACAAGCAGATACCGGATTATGTGCAGAGGAGGATGTTTTTTCGCCTGTGGGTAGGAATTAGCCCATCTCTACATATCCACAATCAGCTTTCTGCCAGAACTATAAAAGCCTGAACTATTAAATGCTACCATTTAAAAGGGTGGAGGCACATTTTCGATTTTTGGACTCAGTGAGGCCTTTTATAAACATGCGCTTCATAACCGTAGCATATAGTCTCTGGATCTGTTGTGTTTCTGGGGCAGAATGAGACGACATGCATCACTAATAATCAACCTAAAAACTGAAAACAAGAATTTGGTGAATGTTGAAATTTATAGGGGAGTTTGGAAATCAACACTGGGGTCAACATATCACACCCAGGGCCAAAAATATCCATACAGCACATCTAGTATTTGATTAAACGTCTCTTAGCAAAGTTATATCTTGACCAGAAGCTTTTATGACCTGTTAGGATATTTGATCAGTCTTTAATTTGTTGGTTTTCTGGCACAAACACGACTTTTAAGCTCTAATAATTCAATAGGGTTGGGGTCAGGACCATCGTAAAAGCTTTACTTTAGCTTGCTTCATCCATCCACAGCCATCTATGATGTGTTTGGGCTCATTGTCCTGTGGGAACACCCCCTTGCGCAGCTTCCACTTCATAGCAGGCCTGTGACTTGGTGGTTCTTTGGTTGTTCCTGACCTGATCTTAACCAATTTCCTCTCAGCTGAGGGTGCCCGGGTTGGAGTCTTCTTCCAGACCCACAGTGGCTACACCTCCCAGTAACATGCACTAACATACAGTTCTTTCAACTGATGATCTTGGAATCTGCAGTTGTTTAGAAATATGTCCAAGAGACATTCCTCACTTGTATAAACCTACGATCATCCTTCTCAGATCTCTGCACTGACCTCCTCGGACTTTCCCCCCATACTGTGTTTTGGTCAGTCTAATGAGTGCTGTTATTCACAGCTCTTTTCATGTGGCACAGAGAAGCCACCAGCTGTAGTCAATCACGATCACTAACAGCGTGTTAGGAGGCCTTGCCCTAGCAAGCTAGAAGACACTGTGAAACTTAAAAATGAATACTGTAAGTGGATGTATGTATATTTCTGACACTGTGTAGATTTCAGAAACCCCCTCAAAAATGTCAAACTTTCTTTTTTGGTGTGAAAACAGGGGCTATTAAACTGCAGGTGCGAGTAATATGACAGGGCCATAGACATGAAGCTGCACAAGGTCCACTGAGGACAAACAAGTGTGTTTTCTGCACATCACATTAAACCTGCCTGACAGTGCTGCCACCATTTAAGGTGGATCAGCTGAATTCAGCTTAAATAAAAAAAAAGCTCATTTCAGCTTCAATAAAGGTACTTTTCACACTTCATTTCTTCAATTTAAGCCTTTCATATGATCTTACATTTAGTTTTGAGCTCAATGACATTCTTTCCATGTGCAACATTAAAGATCTAAAAAGTAAATTGTTAAATATCATCATTGTTTTAAAATATAAATCCTTACTGTCCAATTAAAAACATGCAGAATAGTGACTCTACAGAAGGCAAAAATATTCTTAACTGTAAAATAAGACTTTACTCCAGTCATTTAGAGCATTTCTATTGGTCAATTCATCCAGAATTATTTAGCTTGTCATTTTATGTTTACTTTTAGTATTTTAAGTTTTATTAATATTAGTCTTATGTGAAAATCCCTTCACATTTTCCCCACTATAAACTACAAATTCATGCCCTCTGAATACTGTCCCAGTATATCGGCCTCCTTGTCCTCTGATAATCAGTATCAGTCCAGAAAATCAGACGACCCCTAAAACGACCTATGTTTTAAAAGGCATTACTGTATGGAAAGTAACTTAAATGTAATAGAAATTAAAACATCAATCATAGTATAAAACTGATCTCAGACCAGCAGCAAAATCCATGCCGAGGACACGATAGTCAGTGTCCTCTTCAGTACTCCAGCACTGCCATTTCTCAACTCCTAGCAAAAAATAAAGACAGAATGTGGCGAATGCTAGGAAGCATCCGGGGTGCCCTCCTTTCAGCCGCCTCGTTCTGTTACTGATTCGTCACGGAAACCCGCTAACTGCTTCCACATGAGCTGATGCAGACAGCTCCGGCCTCCGGCGAGTTCTCATCCCCCCCCAAGATGGTCATGATTCAGGAACAAATAAGGGCGCTGGCATATTTTGTAAACACAGAGTGGCAGATGTGTTGCCACGCTAGCACGGCTGCGTGATGGTGGTGGATGAGGTGATGTAGGGGGAGAGTTATTGTGGGCTGCAGCGAAGAGCTGGAGCAGTACAGTCGGTCAGATCTTTCTTTTATTATTTATCTATTTATTTGACCCTTGAGCCTTGCTACTGCTGACCACTGTACTGCTTTTGACTCGGCGGGCCTGAGGAGGGAATAAATAAAAGGGCACAGCAAAAATAAAACAAAAACAAACAAACAAAAACCCCTCAAACACACACCAGTAAAAGCCCAGACCCCTTAATATGCTGAGCTTATGTAAACGACTATGGGAGAAATCCTGGCTTGAACCGAAGAAAAATAAAGGAATGTTGATTATTCATATTTCTGAAAGTTCTCTCCAAAGGCAAATAAAAAAATGCTTAAAAAGCCTAAATACTAATATTATTACAAATTATATATATATATATATATATATATATATATATATATATATATATATATATAGTCTAAAGGAGGGTGGAGCCGTTTCGTCTACACCTTCAATGCTATAAAACAAAAAGTTATATGACTTGCAGACCTTAAACTGACTCGACTGTGACTTTTCAGTAAGTAAAAAAAGTCTAAATATGCCCCGATTTAATGTTTGAGAGACTTCTTGGCCTTGTGGAGCTAGCCTTTCTGCAATCCCAGGATCAGTTCTGGTCTCTGGTCAACAGAGCACGGATGGCCTCATTGTTTTGGCTTGGTCCAGTGCACCTCCATTAAAGACCATGCTGCCTTACTTTGGTTCCTCTCCAGAACCCCCCAAAAAGTGTTCTCTAATCCATAACAAACTGTACAGTGCTGGGAGGGATGAGAGCGCTATCTGCAAAACATCTGCAAAACTGGACCAAGCTCCTCCTGAGAGAATAAAGCTCGGCTTTGTCTCTTTCACATTCTTGACTCCTGATGCTGAATTTTTTGTGATCGCTCCTTTCATCAAAAAAAAAAAAAAAAAAAAAAGGTTCCAAAGTGAAGGCGACCTCCAGGAAAGATGGTGCCCCTTGGGTTCTGAAAGCAATTGCAGCATACTTTGTGGCTTCCTCTGCAAGCTAACCCCACTTCCCAGTAAAGTGTGCCCAAGCTAAACACCAAAGCATTGGCAGATGTTTCCCCATTAACCTGGTCAGAATTCAGTTATAGTTATAGTCAATCAAGATGAAGACGTGGGGAAAGGTCCAAGGTCGGTGTAGAAGCGTGGGTGTACGGTCCTGGTATGGTTCTGGTTTGAAAAGGGCAGATCAACTCATGCTATGCGCCAACAAAAACATGCTATGCTGAGTCTGACATCTGCATGCTGCCTCATTGCTGGAGGCATCCCCTAGCCCGTGTTTTCCATGCAAAACAAAACAGGAAATTAAACTCTGTCAGCAGACGCACAGTTGCCCAGGACACGTCAGGGGCACTTCATGGTGAAACGGACCCCGATCCGTGACGAGATTTCAATCAGATATAACTCCCCTTTAGCGAGAGGTTTTTGGAATAGTTACCATTTCATTGTGGTTTCGGTTGTAGCCAAGTCCCAAAGCAGTCAGCATGAGAAGCAAGCAGTCTGTGGAGCATCAACAAGCACCTCAGCACACTTGGAGGAGGACACTAATATCTCCATGCTGTCACGGAAGCTGCTGACATCTGATTGGCCGGTATATTGATATTGATATTGTCTCGAAGTACCTTCTCTGGCTCGACCAAATTGTGATCCCACCAACTTTCATGGTCACATCTGATACATGGGACAGCTAGGACTGAAACCCTGGTGGTGGGGTTCAGCCTTGCATTTTTATTTTATCATATACAGCAGATATCTTGACGATTGTGAGGTGCAGCTACAGAAATCCAACCGAAACCCTGAAGCAACCTCTGATTAAAAGAATAAAGGCCTATTCACAAGTAGGATTTTTCAGACAAAAAATTTGATGCTATCAGGGCTCAAACTCTCCTTTTTCTATAGTTTGCAGTTCTTTGTGGACATGAACAGACAAGGATGCATCTACACAAACTAAAAAAAAAAAAAATGGCTACATAAGGTCACTGACCCTCTCACAAGTTACTCCCCATCTTTCAGCTCTGCTCCGCCATATATTTTCTTTAACCCTTGCAGTTTTATAGTTGACGTGCTGCTGCTGGTCATATAAGCTTCCGTGTTCTGCTATGAATGGATGAGAACGAGCTGTTTGCCACCGTCTGGATGCACATTTGTTTGGTCTACAACCATGACAATGGAGCTCTGATTGGTCAGCCTGATTTTAACACTGATTTACATAGAAAAAAAATCAGTTCTTGGTGTTAAAGACATCAATGCGTGTTTTTTTTTGTCCAGGAAAATTTGTCCAGGATTCTGTGTAAAAGGGCCTTAACTATTAGCCAGAATTCAGCAAATTCCAAAAAACCCTTGTGAGAAAGTCCCAATGTTTTGCCACTGGCAAAAAACAAGGAACTGCAATTCCATTCCACTGACTTCTTGTAACACTCTTGTAACAACTGACAGATGTATCTATTCCACATGGCACTTATACTTTGGCCTGCTTCCTGAACACAGTGTAGTCCTTGACCAAAAAAATCCCCTTTAATAACGTAATTTACTCCTGGTCTAGTCTTAAATGCATGACCTTGGGAGATCATGTTTTGGGAAGATGTTCATGGAGAATATTTTCCACAGGCTTCTCGTGCAAATATCAGATAGCTTTCAATGATTTATTACCTTAAAAAAAAGGCAAAACTACATGACAAGATCTCAAAGCACAAATTATGAAATACAACAGCTCCATCATCTAACACATGTCAAAGCTGATCCTGGGGAGTTCTGTAACACCAATGGAATCCCATCTGTAACCCAGATCTCTCTCTCTCTCTGTCTCTCTCTTGCAAGACTATGCTAAATAATAGCAGCAAACTGGTCCGTCTTAACTGCAACAAGATTCTCACAATAGCTAAATCAGATCAAGTCGCAGAATCGAACATCAAACAAAAAGCATGTATGGCAGCAAATACCTGGTAACAGCATTTGGTCCATCCACATCACTCTTTTCACATGACGCTTTCGTTTTAGATGGTGTCTGGGGTTTAAAGCGATAGCAGCTGTCTGGGGGCTGATCAGCTTTGCAGGCTGGAATATGGAGGTCCAATAAGATCTGTCTGCAATCCTATGACCCAAACTGCAAATGATCTTCAAAGTAGTTATAGTGTATGAGAGTGTGTAGGGGCAGGGCAGTGGCGGCTCAATGCTGGGTTATTGATCACATGGTTGAGGCTTCAATACCTGGGTCTGCTTAAGCTACTACTGTAGGCCCTTTAGCAAGGCCCTTAACCCTTAGACTCCAGGGGTGCTGTATAGCATGGCTGACCCTGCACTCTGACTCAGGGTTTCTAAGCTGTGTGTGTGTGTAGCCTTGTTTGCAAAAGATGAAATATCTTAAACTGAAGAAACCTGATGGACCCTGAGCCGCGATGCTACTGGATTCAGATATCGCGTCTACCTTTTTTTTGGAACAGCTACCACTTTTTTTTTTTGGTTAAGGTTGTAGCCAGGTCCCAAAGCAGTCAGCATGGGTAGCTAAGTGACCGTAGAGCATCAGTAGGATAAATACATTATAAGCCTATAAAATATTAAAATTTTTGGCTTAGATCAGATTTACCTTAGATCAGACCTTGACAGTTCACATTCCTAAAACGAATGGGGTCCCTGAAACGGATGGGTAGATTGATCCATTTAGACATGTTGCCTGTTGGTGCTGGCGGATGATGGTGTACAGATAGACAAAAAAAAAAGAAGTCTGATCTGACCTTTACATTTGATTCAGATTTCACATAAAAGTGCATTTTATCTGATTTGACATGTTCATACAGTCCTGAAAAAAGGACTGATCTGTAAAGATCTGTATAACCTTAAGGCAAAACATCAGATTTCAGCCACTTACACCTGGTAATGTGAACTTAGCCTTGGAGGACATAAATATCTAATATCGGCGGCTGCTGCCATCCGATTGGCCCGTACAGGTCTTCTCAAACGGTAATGTAGGGCAGCGCAGAAGAGGAAGATACTGTTGAGATTACCATGGCAGAAACGTGTTACAGCACTTGCCAGCTGAATAATTTCTCAGCTATGGCTATGGTAAATATTTGCTGAGTGCCACTGATTACTTTTCAAGCTATTTATCCAACAGCTTACAGTTCTGGCAGATTCCAGCTAATGACTTTTAAGCCTTTTTATGGGGAGTGGAAAATGAATCTGCAAGGTACACAACATCATTTTTCTGGGTTTCATCCATGTTTACAGGAGTGAGAAATTCTGTCAGCGCAGATTGATGGAAACTGACTTCGAGAGTGTTTCCCCGTACGCTTAATAGGCAAAAATATCCAGTTACTTTTACGCACATACTCACACTTTATAGGTTTGACTCTGGAGAATTTCCGTGGGTTCACCCACAGCCGATGTCATATTTCAGCTATGCAACAGCTAGCACGACAGGCAATGATGTTTAATGAGGATCTGCTTAGGAGATTTCTTCTAGTGCTAGTGGTGAGACATTCCTCTCTATTGTCTGAAGCCGTAAAAAAAGAAAAGAAAAACCTAAAAAAGGGCTTTATCTAATCTTTGAATTGTTTCTGATGCATAAATGGTGAATCTGCTTGAGTGGCGTGCTAAATCCCAGGTGCAAATAACATAAAAAAATGTTAGAGCAGTTTCTAAAACTGTCTGCTCAACAGAAACCTTCCAAACTCTGGGATTTCATGGGTACATAGTGTCTATGTCATTTAATATTGGTATAACTCTTAACCTTTTTTTACCTAAAGAGCTCAATTCTCATTTTTTTTTCAGTAAGGAATTTCACAAAGGGCTTTTGTAGACCTAGATTTGGATGCTAATATAGGTGTGACCAGCTGCACTAGTCACAAGATGATCTATGATGCCATGGTAAATAGGAAAACTCCTCTAAATAGGAGAAGCTCCTCTTTTTAAAGGGTAATGCTCCATCCTATTGCAGACTTGAAATAAAGCAGCATAGTTTAAAAGGCAGATTTCCACTAAATGACCATTGTATCACTCCTGTCTACGTATGGTTGCATTTCATGCAGTTGGCACTAGAGAAGGCACTAATGCTACTGGCTTTCCTGACATGTACACTGGAACAGCCCTTTTGAAGACCATGTCATACACTATATGGACAAACACTGTATTGGGACACCTGATCATTCATCATTCCAGTTCACCCTGCTTTTGTTGGAGCACCTGTTTCCACTGTCCAGGGAAGGCTTTCAACTACACTTTGGAGCATTGATGTCAGGATTTGATTGCATTTAGCGACAAGAGCGTTAGTGAGGCCAGGATGTTGGTCAGATGATTACCAACTCCCGAACTCATCCCAAAAGTAAATGATGGAGCTCCATCCATCATTCCAGAGAATACAGTTCTTCCGCTGCTCCACAGCTCAATGCTGGGGCCTTTGTACCCCTCTAGCCCATGCCTGGCATTAGGCAGCATGGTGCCAACAGGTTTATGTTTATCAGCTCCAGAGAGTCCTATTCTATTGGCAGTACTTTTCTACAAGGACTAGACAAGCTGTGTGTGTCTGCATTTGCACATCTGCATCAGCAATGGGAGCAACCATGGGTGTGGCTGAATTAATACATTCAAAGGGGTGTCCGCAAACATTTGGACTTATAACGCATGTCTGAGCAACTTCTCACATATGCTTACATTTTGAGCTCATTCGCTTCTGGACTGCTTAACCACCGTTGTGAGAGGAACGTGTTGAGGCAGGGGATGTGGGGAAGTCTCCTCGACCACTGTGGTGGTGCAAGAGGAAATAGTGAAAGTGTGTTTGGATGTGTAGAGGTAGAGAGAGAGAGAGAGAGAGAGAGAGACTGAAGGGCTAAACGTGGAAAGCAGATCCTTTGGCACCTACTGTGACATATTTTCACCGAGTTGTACTTAGCTGTGAGAGGTACTTGAGCTCTTGGATATGAACAGTCAACTTTTCCGTCCACTGCTTCAGTAGCCCCTGTTTCTTTATGGGGTCCTTCCAATATAAAAGTCAAGTTCTTATGGTCCTGGACCACCTTCACTATATTCCACAACAGGCAATCCCAATAATTCCAATTAGGTGTTTTCTGCAGTACCGAGCATCCATTTCCATTCTCACCATTCCATAAAACTAGCTAAAAAAATCATATTGGCTAATGGTTTTCACTTTCTACTTGGGGAGTCAGTACAGCCTACAACACACACTTTGGTGGGAGCATATCTGAAATGTTTTCATTTCTGGATTTTTGCAGCGCGGTATGGGAATACTGCTGGAAGCCACTTTCGAGAACAATCCCAACCCTGACTATGTATTCGATTCTTAGTTTTGGCATCTTGACAACCACTTTTATGGGTTGGGTTGTTAACACAGTTGTGGCTGGATAAAGTATCAGAGGATTTGGCGAGTGGGTGGAGAGGCGGGTGTGAGTCATAAGAATGGTCGCCGGGTCATTAAAATCAAGTGACACGTAGAGCAGAGCGAAAAACAGAATGTTCTCGGCCTTTTCTTTCATAGCTTCTGTTGTGGGAAAAGTAAAGAGGAAAGTAAGGAGAACCTTTTGAGAACTTCCGACAGGCTTCCAGAAGAGCTCTTATACTCTTATACTATTTTTCTTTGTAGAATCTGTGCAGTTGCATATCAGTGAACATCAGAAATGATGGCCTACAACAGTGCTGACTCGATCCAAATTTAGGAATCCTTCTGCTGCCTTTAGCTGAGTACTAAAGCACATGCTGGTCCAGGTGTGCTTTAACTGAAACCCCAGCCTTGCTACACTTACTTATGAACAATGGCCTGAACAAGAGCATGGATCCATATCTGCATCGTAGAAACACCAAACACAACCTAGAAACCTAAGCTTCCTGTTTGCTTTGCACTAATGTAAACTGTGCCAAGGAGGCCAAGGAGAGCTGATTTCTGGTTTAAATTAGGAATCATTTCAGGCTGAATATTTGATTAGCATAGCCGGACAGTGACACTGTTAGCTAGAAGATAGTATTAAGAAACATCAAATATGCATGACTATCAATTATTAAGCTAGACCTTCACTTGTCCATCAAACCAGAAACCGATGAGTCACATCATCTCATTAAATATTCCATAACAGAGAAGCAAGGGAGAAATGTGAATAACACAGGACGTAATTAGCATAAATGTAGCAACGCCTTAAAAGAATCAATTTATCTTTTACTTCTTTCTTTCTTTTTTGAAGAGGGACTCAACACATAGTTAATTTATCATTTTCTTGCAGTGTCTGCGTCTCTGCTTCGTCGTCCATTAAATCTGCACTGCACAATCCCATATGAGAATACGAGACATTCACTTTCACCAGTAATACCGAAAATAACCTTTCATAACTTGGCTATGAAATATGCAGTATGTACAAGCGAAAGTGGAAAAGGGGAGAATAAGGATGGACAGAGTGCTTTGTAAGGTTACAAGAATGAAGTGCCGTGATTTGCTTTATCTTGGGGACATAATGCACTTCATGGCAGTGAAGTTCAGGGTTATGTCGGCTACAGTTCATCCAAATTCAAGATGAAGGCTGTCCAAAAGGGCAGCAAAAGTGACAAATGGTGCATTGCTTAATGCTTCAGAAAGAATGCAGAAACTTTAGAAGGACTTTGTAGAATGCGGGAAGCTTCCCAAGCATCCAGATGGCTGTGCTTTACAATGGGTGTTTCTCGAAGTCCTGTGTCTTCAGCTGTGAAATATGAGTTTGTCTTATACTCAGCATGTCTCGTCCACATTGGGTTTTAACTTTTATTAATGAAAGAGTTTGTACAATTGTAAACTATAGAGCTCAGAAGTATCTAACAAACAGCCACGTAGTTACACAGATGCAGCAATGAGGCAATGTTTAACTCGTTAACAGGCATTGTAACCGCACGGTAGACCATTTTTTAGATTAAAAACTGCTGCAATAAAAACTCTTTTGACCTTGTTTCCCTCATTGAAAAGATAACATACAACAGAAAGGATGTCATTGTCTGAATGCTTAGAGGAAATGGAAACGTATTGGAATTACATGGTTCGAGACATTAACGTCAAGCTACATACAAAACTAATGAACCTAACATAAAATTGACTGACTTGCATGTCCTACACTGCCTAACAATGACATTTTTGTTGAATGGCAGAAATAAAAATAAATATAAAATATGATGACAATAAACTGTATTTCTATGTTACCCTGAAAACCCAGTGACCCAGTTAGTATAAACAGAATTGGGTGCTAACGTTAGCTTAGCATAAACACTGCACACTGAACATGCTCTATTTAGCACTGTAAACTTGATTACAAGTGAATGTTCTGTAATAGTTATCAGTTCATGCCAAGAATTTCCCTAACTGGGTACACGACTGACTGACCTGTGTGTGACGTGCTTGCTGAAGGGGTCATCCTTGTTTTCCAATGAAAAACAAAACAAAAACCCCCGAAAAGTTATTTTGCCCCCTTTTTTTTGTTTGCAAATGTGTTTCTCAGTGGAACAGTAACAGGGGTAAACAGTCCAGAGGTAAATGAGGTCATGCTCCCTCCAACTGAACACTAAATGAAGACCTGAAATTCTCATTGAAGTTCATCAAGAATGAAGCAAGCACTTTGCCTTAAAGCTCAGACTGCAAGGACACAGTGGAATTATGATTCATGAAGTGTTAACTACATTTTTAGAAATGTTAAGAACTGTAAGGAATTCCAGGATACTGCATGTTTGAAGTACACTGCTCATTTCAATACAGAAAAAAAAACAACTTTGTGACAGAAAAGCAAATGATGGTGCATCTACTAACTGAAGTTATCCCTTGCCCTACATCCATGCTGACTCGGAGGAAAGAAAAATGTTTCCCAGAACATTCAAAACTTTGGTATCTTACGTTGCAATCTTATTTCCCTTCAGCAAGAGCTGGGAGTAGAGTTTAAGATGAACGTGGTGAGCTAAAATGGGGGCTTCCAATCTAGTCCCAGGCCAATGTGGGTGACTGTGAGCTAGCACATGGCATTTCAAGGGCAGATAGTCATTGCTTGATGTCACATTATGCCTGATCTGTCTAGTCAAAAGCTAGAAACTTAAACAGCTGGAAGGATATGCTATGCTGTTGCTATATTGAACAGATAAGAAATAAAACTAAATACTTATAAGTATAGTAGTTTGTACCCCCCCCCCCTTTCTCAAGAAAATAAATGTTTATTAGAAAAGTAGGTAGTCTTCCATTGTTTTTATTTTTAAGAAACTAAAGGTTTATGAAGATAGTGGCTGGTCTTCCATTGTTTTTTAAAGAAACTAAAGGTTTATGAAGATAGTGGCTGGTCTTCCATTGTTTTTTAAAGAAACTAAAGGTTTATGAAGATAGCGGCTGGTCTTCCAATAATTAAAGAAACTAAAGGTTTATAAGGATAGTGGCTGGTCTTCCATTTTTTTTTTTTTTAAAGAAACTAAAGGTTTATGAAGATAGTGGCTGGTCTTCCATTGTTTTTAAAGAAACTAAAGGTTTATGAAGATAGTGGCTGGTCTTCCATTGTTTTTTAAAGAAACTAAAGGTTTATGAAGATAGCGGCTGGTCTTCCAATAATTAAAGAAACTAAAGGTTTATAAGGATAGTGGCTGGTCTTCCATTGTTTTTTAAAGAAACTAAAGGTTTATGAAGATAGCGGCTGGTCTTCCAATAATTAAAGAAACTAAAGGTTTATAAGGATAGTGGCTGGTCTTCCATTGTTTTTCAAAGAAACTAAAGTGTGCACGGCTACAACCACTTAATTTCGAACATGTCAACATTACCTTAAATCTTAGATCCCAAATACAAACGTCTTTAGAACCTTATCCATTCCGATTCTTTTCAATGAAAAGCCAGGAAGTTTCCCAAAGTCCTCTGGCATTTGAAATGAGTTTCTTTTTAAAGAATGTGAAAGGCATTGCTATCTGCTCTCCCCATTAATGTTTTAAATCTTTGCTCTTCCAACTCTCCTACTGCCCTCTGTGTTCAGAGACCATGCTCCCTCACAAGGGTCTTGGCGGATGCCGGCTGTCCCTTCAGATTTTGCAGTTCATGTGATGTGGTTAACGTTAAGATTTGAGCCAAGGGAACCGTTTCTAGCTTGTAAGATCAACCTGCATTCCGACCTGTTTTACAGCTCTTAGCTCCGAGATCATTTAAAATTACTTATGCTTGGAATGCTACAGTCGGTGCATGCACTGTATGTAATATTGACCTGCCCTGGGACGTAAAGAAAGTCAGGTCTTTTTTATTCCTGCACAGCTCCCCTTGTGGTTTCTTCACCACTATGGTAAGATCATTAAAATATTTAGTAGACCGAGTAGGCCTTGTTTTCTATTCACAGAACAGTTCGCTGTCTGTACAGTAGGTACTGAGATGACTTCTCTTTCCCAATGTTTTATTAGTTTCTGAACATACTAAATTTGCTTAAAGATCACATGGATCTGATGAGCTTTGCATAAACAAGCTTAAAAATCCAGGATCTTGGTAATCGTCTCTTTCCAAAGTAATATCTTACATGTTTGGTTGTTTAAACAACTCAAAGATCTGCACACAGCCAAACCTATCAAGTGAAAATGCAATTTGTAATGTTATAGAAGACAAGAATCTTGTCTGACTAAGACCTGTCCACCACAGAGTCATAAATAATTGTGCTATGAATAACTCAAAAAGCTTTCCTCAGGGCCAATAGTGAGATCTTTATAGCGTACCTAGTTCAAGCAATGTTTAGGCAAGTCATATGGATCTGTTTGCCCCTTAAGCATAAATTTACCTTCAAACTAAATTGAGAGGCATAAGAAAAAAAGACTTGAAATATTCTCCTCATTCCATAAAGCCACAGCAATATTTAGCCTTAGGAGCAGGCAGCAAATGTGGACTCAATGACAGATTGCAGCTGACAAGCTGTTTACCATTGCTGGGCTCTGCTTTCTCCA
Organism: Salminus brasiliensis; assembly: GCF_030463535.1. Classification (NCBI taxonomy): domain Eukaryota; kingdom Metazoa; phylum Chordata; class Actinopteri; order Characiformes; family Bryconidae; genus Salminus; species Salminus brasiliensis. The sequence goes on along the minus strand of NC_132892.1, from coordinate 19,708,932 downwards.
CTTGTATCTGTGCATTCATTACCTCGGAAAGAATGGTTCATTTCCTAGCAGTGAATGACAGGACATAGGAACTGACCTAACTTTACTGTACAGTGGCTTTACTGCGCTTTACAGTAAAAGCAGAATTCAAATGTCTGTGAAATTAAAGGACACTGCAATGTAAATTTAGGCTGGCTTAATATGTGCCTAGTATAATTTCACATTTGATCATTTATTTATATATTTTGGTAAACAAGGTAAGCAACGCCCCTTAAATCTATTTTGAGATTGTTGTAAGAATATTGAAAGTGTCTTAATCTATTGGCAGATTATTTATCTTGTTTCAAGCATTATTTCCTGAAACAACTGGTAACACTTTGTAGTAGGGCATCATTCATAAGGCCTTTGTAAGCCGTTTAGAGCACCTGACTAAAGTTTTAGGATGGCTGTTGTGAATGTCAAGTTAACATAACCTTGACAGGTGACACAGGCCAACTTTAGGTTGGGTCATAACACCTTCTAAGATGAAATGACAGAGAACGTTATGACAAATCAATACAATAACTCTGTCCGCTTAGTAAATTTAGTATCTGATTCTGCATCCGGTTTCTGAACCCCTACAGTAATGCCATGACTACAATCATAATCACTATATGACAATAATGCCCATCCAGCTTATAAGACATCTAAGAATTCCAACTGCAATGCTAAGACACTAAAGACAATGTTGAGGCCTTATGTAAAGTAAATATCTTATTCCCTCTAATATAAACTGATCTAATCAAAATACAAAATCACGTTGCTATGACACAGTCATGCATATTTTATTTTTTCTGGTCCATCATTTTATACAGTCAGATTTTCAGCAACCAGCACTAGAACGGCCGGGTTTGTTTATCAGCTATGACTTGCAGCAATGTGTGAGCATAATGTCTTTACTGCAGAACAACATAAAATATAAAATACCAGTTATGCGGTTGCCAATTTAGCTGTTTATACGCCCTTACTGATTAAAGCTGAAGGTCTATGCTTCAATCACATCTTAATTGCTTCATTTTAAATTCACTGAGGTGGCGCACCTGCAGCCGAACCCACAAACTTCACAACTACAATTATATCTTCTCTTATCTGCACCATTACAACACACTTATCTACTGATTGTGTTTTGATCGTCTCAGTGCCGTCTATCAAATCAAATCAGGTTTACGGTCACATTACATTACACAGTAGTAAAACCACACATATATACAACATAAGATATACAGAATATATCCACATTAACTTATATTTTACATATAGTATTGCTCTGTTTATTATTATGTTCATTATATAATCTGTGAAATGTTTGCATTACTACCTACATATAGAGATACATATAGCCTACATATAGCCTACATATTACTACCTACATATAGAGATACATATAGCCTACATATTACTACCTACATATAGAGATACATATAGCCTACATATAGCCTACATATTACTACCTACATATAGAGATACATATAGCCTACATATAGCCTACATATTACTACCTACATATAGAGATACATATAGCCTACATATAGCCTACATATTACTACCTAAATATAGAGATACATATAGCCTACTATTACTACCTAAATATAGAGATACATATAGCCTACATATATAGCCTACATATTACTACCTACATATAGAGATACATATAGCCTACATATTACTACCTACATATAGAGATACATATAGAGACTGGCGTAAATGAAGATGCTAGCAAGATTTGGTGCAATAACAGTGACGTATAGACACACAATTACCAAGGCTAACAAAATCAGTCTTTATGATTATGTTTTTGGAAAAAGTCTATATAAATGTTTATGTAGGGTAATGCGAATTGTTATGAAATGCTTATAGACAGTATATGGACCAAGCACCTAGCCTTGCAGTCTGCCTTTACACACATTAGTGAAGGAATAGGTGGTTTAAAGAGCTCACTGACTTCCAGCATGTCCTCCTAGATGTTCCACCATCAACTGTGAGTGGAAATGTTTAGGAACTACAGCAACTCAGCCATGCTCAGCTCAGAGCATAGTGTTAAAGTCTCCAACTGCTGACACAATAACTGCAGAGCTCCAAACCTGCTGTTAGAGCTGCAAAGGAGAGGGACAACTTCATATGAATGCCTATGGATTTAGACAGGATGTCCTAAAAGGGGTAATATGTAGATGTCCCTATACTTTTGTCCTAATAATATATAAAATAATTTATCAATTTTCTTTGACATTTGGCCTAGATTTAAAATCATTTCCCTTCATTTCATAACATCACAAAAGAGAGAGACAATATCTATGACAAAAATATGCAGACACTCAGATTTCTCAGAGCTGAAAATGTCAGACGTGTGTGTTAGAAATCTGAGTGTCTGCATATTTTTGTCATGGATATTGTCTCTCTCTCTCGCTCTCTCTCTCTCTCTCTCTCTCTCTTGTCCCAGGTCCAGTGAGCTGTTCTATTCACCACAGCAAAGTAATCCAATTTGATGCATCTGAAATACTGAAATACGTTTCGGCCTACGCGTCCAAAGTGCCAGGAGATAGACCACTGGAGCAGAGTTTGGTCTGGAGCAAGGTGACTCAAAGCCAAGGTCTGCACTGGAAAATGTGAGTCAGTAGACAGTCATGTAGTGCCGGGCGTTCCCCTATGCTCTGCATAAGCAGCGCAGCCTTGGATGTCAGTCAACAAGAACCACCATGCTTATGGCAACGCTTTGAGTCTATGATAAACATCGCTGGTTAGACTCACTCAGAGCCCCAGGCCGTGGACGTTGTCGGGGAGGCTGACGGGGTTACAGTTCGTACAGTTGGCTAGACCGCAGCATGCACTATGCTGTAATTAGAGCTGCTTCACCAGCTAATTCGCACTTCACTGGAAGGGAGCTAGCTCATGCACCTTCTAAATAAGATGTTAAGCTTTAGGGGATGTTTGCATGGTCGATAACTCTAGGAATTGTAACTTAATAGCATTTGTGGAAGTGTACTGTAACATATGTTCTCTATGGATTGAGTTTATGCTACAATCCACATGTATAGTGCTCTTTCACGAAGGCCATTACTGCCAAATCTGCTGATTTGCTGATGGGGCTTCAATTCAATTCAACTCCTGGCAGTAAATGAACTGGCGAGGCAGTCTGAGGCAGTCGTGTTCCACCCACTCTGATCAATAAGGCAGTAAAACGCTCAGTTTTCCATTCCGTTTGCCATGTTCATGTTTTAACTTGTCCTCAGTGCCTTGACTTCAGCTGTCATTAAGTTTATAAGAAAGGGCTAAGAAACTCAGAGAGCAAAAAGGCTGCTCATGGAATTGAGGCAAACTTCATCTGGTAGGACTTATCCTTCTGGGAGTGTGTGTGTGTACAGCAGATCTGAAGGTCCTTAAAGCTTCATTTCAGGCAGGGTTCTCACAATCTTAGATAAGACATTTGCAATACAAAGACTGCTTCTCCTGAACCAGACATCACTCTCAACTCTCAGACTGAAAGCTGCTTAGAACTTTGTTTAATTACGTCTTGCCGAGTTGTCTCTACTTTTCAGGACATGTCTTAGTAGGCCTTTCTTGTGTTTTAAGGGTCCACTTTTTAAGGGTTGTGGCTTCGATACCCAGGTTTAGCAAACCGCCCATTTTGGGTCCTTATGCAAGGCCCTTAACCCTCTCTGCTCCTCAGGCTGCCCACCACTCAAAGCATGTGTGCTTACTAGTCCTGCTTATTGCCAACAGATAACACCACTACCTACCATTGCGTTACTAGTGTGTCGGTGTGTGTGTCTTCGCCTTTGTCCATATGTCCAAATGTTTGTGGACACCCCTTCCAATGAATACATTCAGCTACTTAAAGATGCACACCTTGCTGCTGTAGATGTGCACATGCACACACACACACAGCTTGCTTAGTCCTTGAAGAGATGTACTGCCAATATAATAGGACTCTCTGGAGCAGATAAACATGAGCATTTTGACACCATACCTAATGTCCAGTGTGGGCTAGAGGGGTATAAAGCCACAGATTAACGCTCTTGCTGCTGAATGCAATCAAATCCTCATAATAATGCTTCAAATACAGTAGAAATCCTTCCCTAGTACCCTTGATTTCAGAAGAAACAGCAGATGTCCCAATAGTTTTGTCCATATAGTGTAACTGGGAGATTGGGACATTGCCATTGCTGCTACTAGAAAACAGCACTTTAGTAAATTGTACACACTAGTGGTCTAAGCCATAGTAGCTCATTCATTTCAGAAGGCCAGTGATATCTCCACTGTTTCACAACATGCGTTAATGTTTTGTCCTTCATTCCCTATCAACAGCTATAGGACATGAGGGTGGACGTGACTCAGGTTTTCTAGGCCAAAACATCAAATGTTGACTCACTTCTCGTGGGTTTTGTGCAATCCACTTCACTGCTAACAGTTCATCAAAGACAAGTTCTGACATCTCGGAGGATTGCTAGAATGTGCGCACTGAGGTGCGGTGGTGTGGGTGAGGGTTTAGAGGGTCAACGTAAACTGAGTGTTTCTCTGCCGCTCCTTAAGCCAAGAAAAAAGAAAAAAATAGTTAGTTTGGTAACAAGTGTGGATTTTTTTCTGTTTTTTCATAGGGGAGCGGGTGTGTTGCAAGTCCAGAAGGATGCTTTAGTTTTTCTGGCAGAGATGAATTTATCTCCACCCTGCACTTGACAACAGTGCTGGCTGCTGTGTTCTTCAGAAGGGAGCTACTCACAGTTTAACGCAGAAGTAAAAAGTTGCCCATGTTTCTAATTTTTACCCATTTTCACCCCATATTTAGATCGCAAATTACCCTACCTGTATGCATCTCCCCCCGCGCCCCATCACATACAACTCCCCTGACACTAGTGAGGACGAGACCAACACACGCCCCCTCAGACACAAAGGTGTCAAAAGTATTGACATTCATTACTCAGGTAGAAGTGGAGATACTAGGGTTAAAAAAGACATCTAAAGAAGTCGAAGTATCAACTTAAGCTTTTTACTCCAGTAAAAGTGTAAAGTGTAAAGTGTAAGTGTAAAGTAGAAAAGTAAAAGTAATGAAAGGAAAACAAAGGCCAAAAGCTTTCAAGTTCACACTTTCCAGGTGGCGTGATTTATTTGAATAGGGGTTTTTTGTTTGTTTTTCTTTGGAACGATGACAAGCTGAAATGACATTTTTTAAATGTAAGGAGTAGAAAGTTCAGGTAATTGGGTGAAAATGTAAGGAGTAGAAGTAAAAAGTCAGCTGAAAAGTAATTATTCCAGTAATGTAAGGGAACGGAGTTTTTGACACCTCTGCTCTGACACATGCATAGGCAGCAACACCTCTTTTCCAAACTGCCGCACATGCAACATCACCAGGCAATCAACGCACCTTGAGGGAAGTGCTGTATACCGCACCGGTTACAGATGCAGTGACAGCCAGCGCCACACTAGTGTGATGTGGGGGGAGAGAGCACGGCCAATTGTCCTCTCTCAGGATCCCGGCTGCCGATAGCTACCAGCATGACCGGGTGTTTCAACTTTTTAATCTAATTTCCTTTAATGCAGTAATTCTTTAATATTGTGGTCACAGGACATGAAAACATGATCTACTACCATTTGGAAGTGGTTTGTAATGGGGACATTGCTAAAGTTGACAAATTATTCCACCATGAAAAAAAATCTTCAAGCTACGAGACCAACCCTGCAGCAATCCCTTCAGCTAGCTAACCATACACTGTGCAGAATGCACAGAGAGGACCCAGAGAGGACCCAGAGAGGACAACAACATGCCCAGTAAAACAAGTTCAAGTTCTTGTTACAAGTTCTTGTTACAGTCTTAAAATCTATGCTAGGCAAAATAACTGTCACAGTGGTGAGCTTGGGGTGGATTTGGATGTAAACACAAAGCATTTATTTGACAGAAAGCAAAACAGGAACCAAACAAACAGCAAACTGCAGAACAAAACTAACAATAGAACCACACACACAGGAACCATAAACAAGCCCAGACAACGAACACTGAAACAAAGAGACTACTTACACACAGAGACAAACAACCAACACCTGGGGACAAACAAGGTGGCAGGGCTACAAAGGAGGCACAGGTGGGAACACTAACGACAAGGTGGGGCTAAGGCGGAGACAAGGAAACACAAACAAAGCCATGTGCTAAGGAGCACATGGGGGAAACCAAAACAAAGACAGGCAGGCACAAACAGGATAAAGACGCCGCAATAACAGGGTTGTAAATAGGCCCAAAAACCATGTCTGAACCATAAATACACATTTTCAAAATATAATATGCCCAAACCTTTGCACACAACTGTATGACTGGGCTCAGAGTCTAATAAAAGTTTAATAAAATGAAAATAGATCCTGTAATTAGAGCAATATGGATTAGGATTAATTTCTTCCTGTTTCCCAGCTTAACCCAGCAAGGCAAAATGAAAGCACTAGGTTTGCTAATATCAACAGTAATGATGTTAGGAGCATAACACTGCTGTCCAATGAAAACCATGTATCTCCATTTTTGCCCAGTTTTAGTTTTCTCCATGATTTGAACCCTGTAGCTGCTCTGTACACTGTATAAATCGTTCTGTATGAATAGACCAATAAAAAAGCTCTGAATTACTTTACAAACTTTGAAAATTCAGGGGAATAAGCCTTTATTTCTGAAATGTGTTCTCTTTTTAACAATGTCTTGATTAAAGCAGCATTATGTAGCATTTGTGCCTTTAAAAAAAACAGCTTCAAAATCATGTCAATGCTCCATTGACCAGTAATAGGGTGAATAGAGTCTCTATTGTTGCTACTCCGGGCTCTGCATGCTGCTAATTGCATAATGCTGCTTTAAATAAGTCAACAAAATCCATGTTGTACTAACAGTGTTATCCACCCAGAAGTAACTTTATGAGATCATAAGAGTGTTTGGTCCACACCCACACACAACATACAGTCAGCATCTCATTCAATCTGTACACAAATGGTACATGTGATGCGGTAAACAGAATTTGACATGCAAGGCAGCCTACTAATCTCCATGACTTAGGTCTAATGAGCGAGCCTTGACCCGCTTCATGGAAAGTGAACTTCTAGGTTATGGTCAACGATGACAACTCTGCGTTCTGCAGGGCTGTCACCAGAGATAATGTCAACATATACAGGTGAATATGGAGTCGTATTATTCATATGAAAATGATTCACTTGATATGGTACGAGAACTGACGGTGGAGTGTCACTCTCACTGCTGAGGGAGACAGAATCGCAACAGAGAGAATGTCCTTTAGAGAGGAGAGGAAGAAGCGAGAAGCCCTCTCGTCTGTTTCATTTTTTTTTTTTCCAGAACATTCTACATCACATACCTTACTGAGCTCCTATATTTTACAGACTTCATCCATGCATGCAGAGATGTGAGATGTGATGTGCAGATGTTCAAGTATAACATATTGCACTCAGGAGAGAGAGAGAGTGCGAGAGAAAGATGTCAGTTAAAATGATCCAGCCCTGGAGAAAAGCCAGTCAGAGTACAACGACAGCTGAGGCCTTCGCCACATTATCAAGTCTGAATGCCCAGAAATGTGTGCTCTAAAAGTACATGTTCAGATACACCCCACATTAACTCATCAACAATATTCCTTCACTTTGGTTTCAAATATTTCAGAATTTAGACCATTTAAACACAACAGATTTGCTTTAATAAGCTATGATGAAGTCCTAAATAGAAAACTGTATTGATTTATTATTATTTATGAGAGTTCAAGTGTCAGGTCAAGTCAAGAAGGTTTTTATTGTCATTTCAACTACATACAGAGTACACAGTGAAACGAAACAACGTTCCTCCAGGACCATGGTGCAACATAGACAGTGCATACAGAACACAAGTGCAACACAGTACAAGTGCGGACAGACAACACAACACAGTACAGACAGAGAATAATAAATAATTTACGAGTAGTGTGCAAATTATGCAGTGTGCAATAAATATTGAATCCAGTGAGGTAGTAAAAAGTATGTGGAGGTGACCTATTGTGAACCTTAACCTCTCTACACAACCAAAACATGGTTGTAAAGCTGGCCAAAACTTTTGACAAGCAAAGCTGCCCTAAAACGTAACGCAGGATAACATGGTGTCCCAGGATAACATGAGTAGCCAAGTAAAGGTTTTGTCCATAGGTTCCATGTTGGCTCCACATATGGATGCCCACCAGGGTCATTGATGGGGTTAAACATGACTCTATCTGGGTTGTGCACAGAACACTAGACAAAGAGGCCTAGATGGAACCCATGTGAGATTAAGGTGTGCTGTAACGTTGGGGCCCATTCGGGAAGCCCAACTGGGTTCCTGTAATAACACTGGAATGTACAAACCCACTCAGAGCCCATACCCACCCAGCCCACATAACACCCACACTAGCCCCACATTAGCATGTTAGCTGGGTGTTATTGATATATTTAGACAGTTTTCTGAGACAAGGAGCGCATCGCCCAAAGCCTCTGCTGAAAGCTGCTGGTTGCTACGTGAACCAGGTCCTGTGCCAGCATTCGTGGAAGAGTAACTCAAACTTGGTGAGCGAGGAAACTAAAGCTAGGCTAAAAGGTAACCCTAGCTGATCGCCTTTTGTCCAACAGCCACTCCCTCGGAAAAACACACTGGACAACTTCAGACCAGAGTTAATCAGGCATCAGAAGGTTACTCAAAAGCATTGCATGATGAAGCCAAACGCAGTGGACACTGCACACTCTTTCTGCACACTGAAAGGACAGCAACACTATCCAGTAAGACTTGGGAATAATGACAAAAAATATTGTGATGTTCTTGTTAAGGGCACAGAACATCAGTATGCTATGCTGTGCTGTGTGGCTACTATGAACCCATGAACGCCGAAAGAAATTCGGAGGGTTGTAAATGGGCTTGTAAAACCACATCTGGGCATTGTTTGCCAGATAGTGTAACAATCAGCAATCAAGAAATATGGATATTGTTAGAAATGTTGTACTTCTGTATGTTTCACTTATCTTAAATGCAAATGAACGTGCAAAGGTTATTTATTATAGTTACTAAATTACGTTTTGCATCGATTAGCCATAACATTAATACTTGTTTCTACACTCACTGTCCATTTACCATTTTTCCAATTTTCCGATAGAGTGTGAGGCCAATTTTAGACCCTAGGACTACCAGCAAAGGACAGCAATGGCAACCTGCAATCTCTTGGACCAGCACTTGGTTGATAATAGTTAGTGGTCGGTGACTTGGGAGGTTTATTTATTTATTTATTTTTTAAATTTTTAATCCGTTTTAATCTAAATGTGATTTATGTAAAGTTTCAGGGTGGTTTTCTAAAAGTAAAACTCAATTTTCACGCTTCCTTTCATGGTTAGTTTGACCTCCTGTTTGTATGAAGCAGCTTGTTATGCTGTCTCATCTCGCAACTTCTGAACACGCTGTAATTATGCTAACATTTTCCAGATGCCGTTTGGTGGTATTCCCCACACGCGCATGACATGCAATTTGTAACTGTCTGACAAACTGCTGTATTGCTGCGAAAAGCTCACTACTGAAGACGCGTCTCTCATGGGGAGCAAAAAGGCACATTAGTCGCACTCAGTGTACTGATTACACACAGCAAATCTCAGGGAGAGGTGCAGCCACTGAGGCAAGCTGGCAAACAGGCCTGGCAGGAAACAGCAAAGCAGAAGAAAATACAAGCACGCTACTGGACAAGAATTTAAGAACACCTCCATTTTTACAGTTAGTCCACTGGCGGTGCTGACCAATAAAACGTTATTTTACCATCTTAGCAATGACCTGCAGCTCCAAGTCTTCTCTTCACAGCTGAAATGGAGACTTGGTCCAGTCTTAAGCTGAGCTACAAGATGTCATGTGAGCTGCCCATCACGCTCTCAGAAACTTGTCTACAAAAAGCACTCAGCATCAGAAGGCATTATGAGAGCAATCCAGGTGTGCAATGTTGTGTACATTTACATTTACATTTAAGGCATTTAGCAGACGCTCTTATCCAGAGCCACTTTGCTATTTACCAAAGAATAACCTCAGCTAGTTTGAATAGGCTAATAATTCAAAGATACCTCTAAGTTTAGACTCTAAACCCAGGGGAAGCTCGTTCCACCACTTTGGTGCCAGGACAGAAAAAAGCCTGGACGCTCGTCTTCTGCGGATTCTGAGGGATGGCGGATCGGCTTTTGACCATTGCCATCAAGTACGGAGGGGCTGGTCCGTTCTTGGCTTTGTAGGCCAGCGTCAAAGTTTTGAATCTGATGAGGGAAGCAGCTACAGGAAGCCAGTGAAGAGAACGCAGCAGTGGAGTGACATGACGTGTAAATAAAAGCCCTACCGAAAGTTCTACCGGGAACTGGCCCCCACCGGTGTTAAAAGACCACTAATTACTTACTGTTGCTGTTATTAGAAGTGACGTTATATCTCTCATTCCTTCATCCCAACCAACCCCCCCAGTTTGGTCTCGATGGGGGTTCGGTGGGATGACAGAGCATATGCCAAAGATTTTATCTATCAACCAAGAGTTTTTAACTTGCTAACATTGTTGCTATCTCATCATTTGTCAAGATTAAATTTGTACTGCTCTTATGTCTGCAGAGTCTTTAGGTAGAAATGCTGTAGTAAAGAGTGCAGTGACACTGTCAGTTCAGACAGTTTATATATATATATATATATATATATATATATATATAAATAAAGCAAAGCATCTGAATTGTTTGCATTAATTTACTTCCATCGCTACAAACCAGCTGTAGCTGTTAAGCAATGACATGTTCCCATTATACAATTTACTGTATTCCTTCATTTTCAAACCTCCTGAGAGTTGACTTAACTTTGTACCATTTCAGGTATGAACTGAATTTCAACTGCTTAAATGAAAAAACTGGTACAATGAGGGGGTTGTAAAACATCTGACTGCTAGTGTACATGCCTGCAGAATTCTAAGCCTAAATGGTCAGAAATAAATAATGAATATGAAAATAACAATATCAGAATTGCTTCAGAACTAACAAAGCACACAGTCCTCCAGTCTTACTGCCACCCCTTGCCTTTCCCTGTTTGTAAAACAAACATGTATAGTATTTAAAGTCAGACCCTGTATAAGAGTCTTCTGACGCTATAGATGCTTAAAGAAGTTAAGGGGGGGGGGGGGACTCTGCTTCCCAGTTTAGGTGCTTTTCCAATGAACAACAAAAAAGTGCTATGAACGTGTTTAAGATTTCATGCGGTGCTGAGAGGCAGTGCATCTCGACTGAGTGCGATTGTTCAGGCTCTTATGAGGAACGAATGGCCTAATGCCTCTTAAGAGCCAGGCCTCCATTGTTCTGGGACAAGGCAGAGCCTCGGAAGCGCATAAATATATATTTTTACACATATATGGAAAATCAGGGCCCATAAAAAATACATGGAGGAAAGTGGATGCACTAGTGTTCCCTCTGTTGTCTAAAATTGGCTGAGCATTATCTGGCTTTGGTGAATTATTTAGAGGAGAACTTTTCTTTTATGGGGAAATTAACCGAGCCCTGCATGGATCTGTGGGGATTAAACGGTGTCTCTTGGTAATTCTCTCTCTCCATCTCTCTCTCTTGCTCTCTGTGCTCACAGCTGTGATTGCAGAAGCTTTTAGGGTCTGTGATTTGTGGAGGTTTGGCATATAGAGCTCTAAGAGTGTCTCTCAGCTGCGAATCCGAAGTTCAATTAAAGACAGTAACAAGCTTTTACCCCTAATTCAATCAAACACTTTTAAATAAAGATGCTACAAAGGGTTCTTTGAGGAATGCCATCGAAGAACCACTTTTGTAAAGGATGTGTGTGTGAAGAACCTTTTAAAGGTTAACATGTATGTATAGGTTTTTACCAACCTAGAGATTCCTCACACTCACATATCTTTTATAAAAACGGTTCCTCTATGGCATTGCTCAAAGAAACCTTTGCAACAGCGATATTTTTAATAGTGTATTCTCATTGAGTAGCACTCCTTTTGCATACAGGCAAAAACAGGCATGACCTACGTTCTGACGTTGCCCACATTTATGTTGCATGCCTGTGAACTGGAACATATACAATCTATGAAATGAAAATGAAAATAATAAAAAAAAAAACTAAAAGATCGAATCTGACATGTCCACACAGCCCTGAAAAAAACAGTCAATCTGTGTCACTTTAGGGCTGCTACTAACAACTATTTACATAGTCTAATTATTTATTTATATCTAATTATTATTTACATATATCTAATTACTACTGACTACTGAATTTGTAATCGCTCAGTAACCATATAACAACATTTGAGGTTGTTTTACATCATTCCAAACTAACATAGAAGACAATAAAGATGGATAACATTTAAAAAGTCATTGTTTTAATGAACGTTCCTGCTAGCAGAACTCCAGTACCCTTTTAAAACCAAGGATGTGCAAAGTAGCAGCAGTAAAATATAACACAAATAAATCAGTTTTCCAATATGGCAAATATGAGACAGTAATTTAAGCTTTCAGTTTGAAAGTAGTTTGTTTTACTGCTTCGTTTGTATTAGTGACTTATTTTGACACAATCTGGCTGGAACCACAATATGCCTGTAAAAAGTAACAGCAGCAGTAAAACTGTATTCCACTGTTGTGGTTAAACTTTGGCAATTAATCTGTGGTTCATGGGCGCTACAAACCACTCATAGTTGGCATGAGAAAAAAGCAGGATGTTCCCTATATAGGCTTAGACAAAAGATTAGGAAACAATTTTCTCAAATGTTAAAGCAAAGGTATTAATTAATTAAAAAAATATAGGAAAATAACAGGGTAAATATAGCATGTGCAACCTACTAAGTCAGTAGCTACAAAGTCCTGCTAAGGCAGTACCCAACACTTCCCTTTTGCAGATATGACAGATTTTGCATGTAATTACTGACAAATTAACTTTGGATATAATAATAATAAATAATAAAGGTCTTGGAGTTTAGGAAGTTAAGCAATTTCACTTTGCATCTGCTTAGTACTTTTCTATTTCTTCTGTTTCATTCTCTGTTCCTTTAACATTGTTTTATTTCTGTACAATTTGTTTTTATCAATTATATTTTTAATTATTGTTTTACTTTCAGTTTCAAAGCCCATTATTTTAATTTTCACAGGGTTTTTTATACTTTAATCATATTAAGCACTTTAAATTGGCTTTGTGAAGAAAATATGACGTCTACACATGGAAACATTGTATCAAACCTGAAAATAAGCCTAATCTTTTTACCCCTAATAATCAGAACTTTTTACTGCCCACCTTTGCTTTTAGTGCTATGTGATGCAACACCAGACATATAAACCTAAACCTTTAGGTCTTCCAGTTCAACATATTACATTACCAGGTTTTACAGCCTATTGACTAGAACGTGTAAGGTTAGCAGCATTACTCTGTAGGCCAAACACCTGGTCATATATAGGGCACATATGGCTCCAATAAAGACAGGCATGGGATCATACTGAATTCCAAAGATTCTGGAAGCGTGGAGCTTCTTAACGCATCACTTCCTCTGACCTTGCTGCCCTGCACTGAAGTTGTGCTGAAGATGTACAAGTAACAAGTAAGTAAAGAGGGTCTCATATAAAGTCTGGTCCATTAGTATTTGGACAGTGACAGTTTTTGTACTTTTGCCACCACAGTGGCTTTAAAAGCCACCAGGATGTAACTGAAGTGTAAAGACTTTAAGCTTTAATTCAAGGGTTTGAGCAAAAACATTGCATTTATTGTTTTAAATAAATACAACAAAGAGGCTTAAAAGAAATCTGAAAATTGTACTGCATTGAATTTGCATTTGAAAACCGAAGAGCCTCTTAGGGCAAATTTATGGAATGTTCTCAAATGGCTGAGTCGGTCATCTGACCTCAATGCAATTGAGCATGCTTTTTACTTACTGAAAACAAAACTAAAGGCAGAACGACCTACAAACAAGCAGCAACTGGAGGAGACTCATGTAAAGGCCTGGCAAAGCATCTCAAGAGAGAAAACTGAGCTTTTGGGGATGTCCAGGGGAGCCAGCCATTAAATAGTCACTGACTGCAAAGGATTTGTGTCCAAGTAAAAAATGAATCCATATTTTTCTAATAATATTGTTAGTTGGTCCAATTACTTTTCAGGAAAAAAATCATCAAGACACCACCATATGTAGTGTCCAGTGTAATCCAACTGAATGTTGAATTTGTGTATCATTACACTCGCAATTTTCCTTTTTTCTAGAAAGCATGTGACTATATTGAGGTTCAGATCGGCACAGCCAAGACTTTTACTTTTTGATTTTATGAAAATCTGGTAGTTGTCTGTTTTGATTTTGTCCAAATTTCACAGATTCTGGACCAATAGAAATGCTTAAAAATATTTACATTTTCACACTGACTTGTATTACAGTCACTATACATACTTAAGTTACTATACATACTATACATAAATACAAGGTTTTGTGGTGATATTAAGTAATGCTTAATAGCATTGATGCACCTTTAATAAGCCTGCAGGATCTTGTTTTTCCTTTTCCTTCCTGCTAATGCCAAAGTAGAGAGGCTGGAGATGCAGTTCCACCATCGTTCCATACATCCACTGAGGAGACTAAATAGGGAAATATTTGCAAGTCTAGTCAAAAAATGTCTCAGTGGAAGAGAGAGAAAACCACCAACGTGGGGGGAAAAATCTAATTACCCCAGAACACCAGAAAAGAGGAAATCTGGCTATTGACAGGCTCTGATTCCAAGTAATTTGGCCCTCAGGATAGGTCAATAAATAAATAATAACAGTAATTTTAAAAACTTGCCACCGTGATAGTTTAAATTGATTGACTCAAAACTAAACCCATTAATAAAGCTGAGGTTAAATTAATACAGATTAACCAAGTGGGCCTATAGGTTGGGCAATGAGCTTAACTATTCTTGTGCAATTACACATTCACTGTTCTGACTTCTGTGGTTCATGTAGAACAGGAAAACATACATGCTTGGCAGGGGATGCAACATATCTAGTGCTACAGCACTTGATTTTCATTTAATTACATCAGGTTTAGTCACAAGTGAGACCCCATCTGACCCTGACCCACCGAATCCACACCAGTGACAAAGCAAGCCTCATGGCGGCACAAACTCAATATACCCCAACGCTAATCATCTCCTCACAATGCCACCGCTGCCATCATCACGCTCATCATTTCGCTCTGAACATTGCTTTAATTTACTATTTTCGCCCATGTTCCCTTACACTGACCTTACACCCATCTGCACCCATGATAAACAAAAGAACGCTCTCAGATGATGCAGTCAGGCTGAAGAGAGAGGGGGAAAACAAAACAAAAAAAACAACGCTAGCAGGCTCACATTTGGCAGGCCTGTCGCCCAAGGTTCATGGAGAAGCTCAGATGGTTTTGTAGAACGGCCCTTTGCCACTTCAGTGGGAAAGTAACCCCGGGAGGGCAAAGTTGTGTTTGAATGGGGGGAAACTGGCGTGCTGGATTGCCAAGGGTCGATGAGATGATAATGACCTCTCTGCTTGAGGCCTGGCGAGCACAGAGGGCATCTGGGGCTGGCACTGCAGTAGAATACATGGGGGACAGCAGAGACAGAAGGGCTTTCTTTGTGGCCTGGAAAGATGTTGGTCGGTTTACAATGGGACAGACAAAAGTGAAAACTAATAAAACAAGATTGCAACGGAATCTTCTGAGTTCCTCACTGCGCTTCATTTATTTAGGCCTACTTGAAAAATAATCCTAGGAATTATTCCACTGCAATGATTAAAAAAAGCAAAACAGAAACAATAATAACTCAAATGTAAAAAGACTAAAATGACTTTTTTTAAATGTACCATAAAATGTATTTTTGGTTTAGTAGTTATGGATTTTCCTCTTAAGCTGTCATGGTATGTGCTGCATTTGCTACACCCCGTCCGCACAAGCTGCGGTCAACAACACTTGTGCCCAACCGGCAGCGCCACACATACCGCAAATGTGGGAGGCGCTCTCTGTAAGAGGGAGCATATTCAAGTTATCGCAACAGTCAGTAATCTCGTTATCGGCCTACTTCCTAAGGCTAATTCCTACTGTGTAGCAGAGCAGAACAGTGTGTAAAGCCAGTGAACTGGAATCAACGTTGCGATCAATCTACTGTTGTAAACCTATTTAAAAGCAATCGACTGAGCTTCATCAGCGGCTGCTGATCAATGTGTTTTAAAGAATCAATGACTCCTATTATTATACTCCCATTTGACTTTCCTGGGGATTGACTACAAGTAAGTCGAGTTAATGTACCCGTGACTTAAGCATTATGGGTCATGTTTAAATAAACCTCTCTCAGTTTTCCATTGGTTTGCACAGTTACATAATATAGTTCATGGGATGGTAGTGACCTTGCGGTGAATGTGCTGGGACGTCTTAAGGATGTCTTAAGTGTCCAATTGTGATCAATCTTTCTCACAGTAATAATAATGGACCCAAGGTTGTGTGGAATTGGCCTAATAACCGGTCCCTAGATTAAAATGTCCTCTGCACTTAAAAAGAGGCCATACAAGCAGATCATCAACTACTTCAATGCAGCCTGGAAAGACTATACACGGTCTGTCCATTCAACCTAAAAATTTATGGCAACAGGCAGGTTAACTGGGTTAATTCAACTCATATAAATACTTTAAATCAAATAAGCATTCTTTCAAAGTATGGATTTCCACCGAATAAACCTAGATCAAATATTTGTTACTTTAAAGTACTTTAAAAGTATTTTTTTTAGGTTAAACAGATGAGCTATTTTTACAGTGCAGGACAGGCAGTGTTAAATGCAAATTAAGCTTGGAAACTAATGAGAAACACAAGAACTGTTCCCTAATGGAGAGTAAAATGACAAATAAACTTGCACCAGTTGGGCAATATCTGTAAAGCCATCTGCGTAGATTGAAGTGTTTATAATGTAAAGTAGTTCTAATACTACATTTTAGGTAATATTAGAGGGTAGTCCACTTGATAATTACAGTCATGTGAAAAACAAAGTACACCCTCTTTAAATTCTATGGTTTTATGCATCAGGACATCATTTGTTTTTAATCCTCTAGCTGCTCTGACTTGTAATAAATATTTTTTATTCTTTATTCTACCATTAAAGTTCCTGTCTTGGAGATGCACAATAAAAACATCTAATCCTTAGAAGGCCCTAAAATTAGATAAACACAACCTCAGATGTTTTTATTAATTGATAGCATTCAGGTGTGTGTTAACACAATGCCAAATAGGAAAGGCATCAGCAATGATCTTAGAGAAGCAATAGTTTATGCCCAGCCATGTAGGAAAGCTTATGAGGCCATTTCTAAACAATCTGAAGTCCATCATTCTACAGCGAGAAAGATTATTCACAAGTGGAAAACACTCATTCAAGACAGTTGCCTTTCCAAGAGTGAACACCCCAGCACATTCATCCCAACTGCATATTGCATAATGCTCAGAGCAATTGCAAAAAAACTAAAAAAAAAATCCCCCCAAAAAAACCAAAAGCTACATCTCAAACAATACAGGCCTCAGTTACCATGTTAAATGTTTAAGTTCATGACAGTACAATAAGAAAGACTGAAAAAGTATGGCTTGTATGGAGAAGGGCTGCCAGCGGAAAGCCTCTTCTTTCTAAAAAGAACATGACAGCACAGCTTAGGTTTGCAAAGTTGCATCCAAGCAAACCACAACACATTTATAACAGAGTCCTTTGGACAGACGAGACCAAAGTGAAGATGTTTGGCTACACTGCACCACGTTTGTGAAATCCAAACACAGAATATCAGCACAACACCTCATACAAACCATCAAGCGCAATGGTAGAGGGGTGATAATTTGGGCTTGCATTCATTTGACTTTGTAGACACAGGACCTGGGCACCTTGCAGTCATTAAGTTCACCATGAACTCCTCTGTATATCCTCTTATATATTAAATATATAGGTATTTTAGAATCAATGAGGCCATCTATCCAACAGTTAGAGCTTGGCTAAAATTGGGTCATGCAAAAGGACAATGACCCCAAGCACACCACGTACGATGCAATCAAGGTGGCCCAGTCAAAGTCTAGAGCTTAACTCAAGTGACCTCAATGAACCGAAGCAATGTTGTAAAGAAGATGGGGCCTAAATTGCAGCTAAAGGTGCTTCTACAAGTTATTGATTCAGTCACTTAGTTTTCCACACATGGTTTTCCCATTTTGCCTTAATTTTTTGTGAAATAAATAATGGCATGGTGGAATGTGCCATGTGTTTTATGAGGTTGCATTTTCCTAATTTTAAGACCAAATGGACAGATTTGAGTTTATTTATTTATCATTATTATTATAATTATTATTATTATTATATCATGGTAAAACCATAGAATTGAGGGATATTTAGTTTTTCACATGACTGTATTTGGTATGGATGATTTGTATCATGATTATACTGTTTATTTTGTCAATATTGTACATTTAAATGTACATTTTTGACCGAACAGTAGAATAAAAGCAATGGGTAATGAACGTATGAAAACTAAGAACTGATGCAGCAATTATTCTTTTTTTAAAATACGTATTGTTTAATTCAGCTATTATTATTCAATATAAAATTATGTTTGAAGAAGGTACAACTCCACATTGCATGTTACCTATAGTGTAGGCATATATAGTGAACAGTACTGAACTGTTTGCTACTCTCTCGTCAACCTCTGAACAAAAGCATCACCACGATCCGCCCATGAACCCTGAGTGTTTGTGTCCGACACACCATTGTACCAAGCATGGCAGCTCATCAATGTGAGAACAGAAGACTGGCACTACCTTTTGTGCACTGAGCTCTGCAGACCTTATGGTTTTTGCAAGGCCAGTCAAAACAGAAAGGAACAAAGAAAGCAGGAAGGACTTGGATTGCGTTAGTCTTACAGCGGGTCTATGAGAGCAGCCTGCACATTTAACTGAATTACCCTGTCCACCACAACAAAACTGCAAGCGGAAGCCGAGGGAAACCACTGACAAGCAGTACTGAGAATCTAAATAAGGCTCTTCTGTGAGGGCATCTCCACCGCAAGGAGCTTCCAAAATAAGTTGGTGTGAAATGAATTCCATTTTTGGACTAATCACTCCCTAAGCTCCAGTGTTGGATAGGATGAAAAGGAGCACAAGGGGAAGTCGTGGACTCATTATCTTGTCTCTACATTCTTATTATTCTCCAGTAACTGGTGTGAAAGCATGCAATGTGGTGCCTTGAATTAAATTAGTTTCATGTCTCAGCAAAAAAAGGCCTTAACCCAGCTTTATGTTAAGCCCATGCTCAATTTTTTCCCCCCATTCCAATCTGCAGCCTGTCTTGGCGTTCAGGCTCCTTCTGAAGGATGACTGCAAAAACTCTGCAATAGCTCTGCCAATTACGACCATACGATGGCGGCGGTGATAAGACAACAATGGGATTGCATTCCTCCCAAATCCCTGCTATTACTTGCAAGCCAGAGTGCCAACAGCCCACAGCCTGGCACCTTTCTCTAGTTTTTCTTTCTTTCTTTATTTATTATTTTTTTAATAAGCAAGGCTCCCATGCTTATTTATCTTTTAAGTACGGAGGCTACATGATTTGTCACATTAAGGTATGAAAATAAACAACAGTAATAAACAAAAAAAAGCAATCCTACAATGCAATTGAGCTCTTGTAGTGTATATAATAGACCAGACTTATGCATGTTTTGACCCTTCAATAAATACACATTGATCAGCCATTTTAAATATATGTATATACCTAATATTGTGTGGGTCTTCCTCCTGACACCAAAACACCTCTGATCTGTCAAGGCATAGAACCCACAAATATAAGCCGGTAAAGTCACAAAACTAGCATTAAGCTTCCTAAGCTTTCACCCCTCATGTGTATCAGTGAGTCTTGAATGCCCATGATCCTGCCACAGGTTCAAGTGCAGTTGTACCTCAAAAACAATATAAGCCACTGATTTTCTTTAAAAGACAATTCTTTGCATGGCAACAGCACTAGCTTGAATTCTGCAGTTAGTAAGTTTCCTGTATTACTTACAATTCATGGTGTAGTGGGTAGTGTTACAGCCTCCCACTGTGGAGGTTCATATACTCAGGTTCAATACTGAGCATAACTGAATATAGTGGTTTATTTTATTACAGGGTTTAAAATCTCTCATTCGGATAAAACAAATAACTTTTAAACTATATTAAAACAGAATTTGTATTAATAGTATTTGTAATTGTAGTATTGAATTTAAACATTAGTAGTAATTTGTATTGTAGTATTGAATTTAAATATTGTGAAAACCTAAAATACCAGCAGTTATTATAACTACATTATTACTAAATAATACAAAACAAAAAAAATCCACAAAAATGATCAATTTTTCCATGAACATTTCAGTTACTAACTTTCCTTACTCTCTTATTTTAAAAAATGTGGACAGTTTATTTAAATAATTGTTTGAATTATTAAATGCAAAATCTAAAATAAAAATGTCAATTTGAATCATTTTGACAGTATTTCAGTATAGGATTGATAAACCAATTTGTAGCCTGTGGAGAGGACACTATAGGGTTAAAAATCTAATCGAACCCTCAGTTTGCTATGCGTTCCAATGCCTTTGTTTGACAGTTGAGGTTCAGAGTATGCCGTAATGCAGTGCTGTCCTATCACGCCATAAGCCCTATCTGCCCCCACTGCCCTCCAAGGCCCTCAAGCGAAAGAATGCTCCTCTTTCTAGGTCATTGCTCACCCTAGCCTCTTTGCAGCTGACCTAGCCCACTGTTAGCACAAGGGTTTTTTTTTTTGTTTTGGTTTTTTTTTTATTCACAGCTAATTATGAAGCAGTCTGGAGGTCAGATTAAATGAGGTCATCGTCAGCTGGTGTAGTCTGAGGCAGGAAGGGCGGCAATGGCGTGCTCACTCTGCAACCTTCTGCCCATGTCCACACTCAGGGGAAGGCTGCAGGTGGTCCATGTGCAGTGGGGGTAGCAGATTTTTGGAGCCTGTGCTGAAGCTCTGGAGGAGACCCAAGCATCCAACAGACTTACAAAAGACACAAGAGAGATAAACCCAGAGTGATCTCACCAAAGCTGGAGCTGGATTTTTTAGAAATGAGATATGTGACTTGGACTCAAGACAGCTTGAACAACCTTTCAGCTACTCTTTAAGCAAAGCTCAGCTTTTATGTTACCAGGAGGGTAGAGCAAACAAACAATCCTCTGTGAGCTCTACACACCAGCCAGTTAGGTATTGTTATTAGCTGTTATTATATCTAGCAAGGCTCCAACCTAGCACTGTCCTGTTTGTTCTGGCAATAATAGAGTTTGCAGGATGTCATTAAATCTTTTTAGTACCTTTCACAATGGTACAGATGGGTGAAGATGTAAACTTCACACGAAATGTGTGTCTAACATACAATCTTGATCCTTGTGTTGTCGTAAGGGTCAAAAATGACCAGCCACTATGTTTGTCTCTGCAGAGACAATCCCCTAAATGATGATTTGTTTCCTTGATGGACCCTAACATTAGACAAAGCGAAACATCATCAGGGTACATAGACTGCCTTCTGGTTATTTTTGACCCTTTGCAGAAGGGGAGCATACAGAAATGTTCAACATGACATATTTTACAATTCACAATGAGCTCCAGTCAACTGGTGGTGCTGTTTTGCCAAACATACACAGCATGTACTAGATGAAGAATTGAGAAAACAGCGGCGCAACAGCATGCTGCTCTTCTCCATTATGGGGCGCATAAAGTTAGGGTTAGAATAAGGGTTAGGTTAAGTTTAGCCTATGTTTAGAGTCAAATCACAGTAGGCGTAGGTTGAGGAGTAGGTTCAGGTAATACAATTACACAGGTTAGGGTAAAGGTCCAGTTAAGTTTAGGCTGGTTTAGGATATTAGGTTTAGGTGTAGGTTGAGGTGTTGGTTCAGGTTCTAAAACTACATGGCTTATGGTAAATTGGTAGGTTTAGAATTAGGTTTAGGTGTAGTAGGTTAAGTTTAGGTTTAGGTTGAAGTGTAGGTCCAGGTTTTAAAATGACATGGGTTATGGTAAGGGTTAGGTTTAGGAGATTAGGTTTAGGTGTATTAGGGTATGTGTAATTTGAGGTGTTAGTTCAGGTAATAAAATTACATGGGTTAGGGTAAGGGTTAGATTAAGTGCAAGTCAGGTCAAGGTTAGAATTGGGTTAAGGTCAATACTATGTTTAGGTGTAGCGGGTTAGGTTTAGGTCAATACTAGGTTTAGGTGTAGCAGGTCAGGTTTAGGTTGGGTTAAGGTTAATACTAGGTTTAGGTGTAGCAGGTTAGGTTTAGGTTGGGTTAAGGTTAATACTAGGTTTAGATGTAGCGGGTCAGGTTTAGGTTGGGTTAAGGTCAATACTAGGTTTAGGTGTAGCGAGTCAGGTTTAGGTTGGGTTAAGGTCAATACTAGGTTTAGGTGTAGCGGGTTAGGTTTAGGTTGGATTAAGGTTAATACTAGGTTTAGGTTGGATTAAGGTGAATACTAGGTTTAGGTGTAGCAGGTCTGGTTTAGGTTGGGTTAAGGTCAATACTAAGTTTAGGTGTAGTGGGTTAGGTTTAGGTTGGGTTAAGGTCAATACTAGGTTTAGATGTAGCGGGTTAGGTTTAGGTTGGGTTAAGGTCAATACTAGGTTTAGGTGTAGTGGGTTAGGTTTAGGTTGGATTAAAGTCAATACTAGGTTTAGGTGTAGCAGGTTAGGTTTAGGTTGGGTTAAGGTCAATACTAGGTTTAGGCATAGCAGGTTAGGTTTAGGTTGGATTAAGGTTAATACTAGGTTTAGATGTAGCGGGTTAGGTTTAGGTTGGGTTAAGGTCAATACTAGGTTTAGGTGTAGTGGGTTAGGTTTAGGTTGGGTTAAGGTCAATACTAGGTTTAGGTGTAGCGGGTTAGGTTTAGGTTGGATTAAGGTTAATACTAGGTTTAGACATAGTAGGTAAGGTTTAGGGTGGGTTAAGGTAATACTAGGTTTAGGTGTAATGTGGATTGAGTTTATGTTTAGGTTTAGGTTCAGGTAATAAAATTCTCACTGGTTGCTTTGTAAAATTTACTGTTCAAATCGTTGGATTTCTGCGTCTCTTGGTAGCGACAGTTAATTGTATGAAGGTTGATTTATATGTAGTACACATTGAACAAATCCTGAAATGGTCATTTTTTTTGTACATTTATTCCTCTTGAAACCAGGATGGAATGTTTAATATTACGATAGTGCCAGCAGTATATATGGCTGGCACAATATGTTTAATGCAGAAACCAGTTTAAGCCTTGATTATTGGTTTCCATAAGGTTTTCAATGCTTTTAGTGCAGTTGATAACAGTGAATATTTTAGAATTTCAAAAATAAAATAAAAATAAAATAAGTTTTTAAGTACAAAATAAATAAATAATATAAAAAAATAATAAATCAGAATACTAAAAGACTTGGACTTAGTTATTTATATTCATACATCGATTTATATTCACATTCCACATTGGCAGGTTCAAGAATGCAGCCCCCCCCCTTTCAATTATCAGCGATATCTGTAAATTCTTAGTATTGATCAGAAAAACATCATGGGTATCAGAGAATACCTGATATTTATGTGAAACATCCAAAGAAATATTTGTCCATCATCAAACAATGCAATGAATATATTCTCACAAAATGCTGAAAACCAACAGTTCTATCAAAGCACTGTATGTCACCATGAGTAAACATGTTGCCTTGCAGCTTATATATGATGCTTGGTCGTGGAATCATGCTGCAACAAGGTTTGTGACTTGAGGCCTGGAATATTCATTAGGAACTGTGTACTTAATATGTGCACAGCATTGACACAAGGCCATTCCTCATTAGTTATGGCACATCTACATCAGTCATTCCTGTAGTAAGTCAAAATATATGCTACACAAGCATCTCTAGAGGTTTTCTCTGGACACTGTTAAGTACACTGGAATTTCAATATGTTCCATAGCCTCAAAGACTGCAAAAAACATGGACGCTGTGGGTCCATTATCTTCCTTTCTTTAGAAATGGAGCCAAAGCTGTCCTCCATGTTGTCAAATTTACAACCAGAGTTGCAACCTGAACCGAAAAGGTGTACCAAAGGTGTAGCCAGACTCACCTACACCTTTACTGAGTCTAGTTAGTGTAATGTGAACTGCATGTTTCAGTACAACTCTCCATCACTTCATTCCAAAGCGTAACCCCACCTTCCTATGATGACGCGAGTAACATTTTAAGGTGGATTTCTGCATTACTGTGTTAGGGCTAACTATTGGAATTAGTCTAGAGGAGAAAAATGAGGTGGAAAATGGGCTGTTTCATTGAAACTTATAAGGGTGGGCGGAGCTACACATTATATTGCAACCAGTCAGCAGAGGCGCTAGATTCATTCGAGAGAGTCATTCTACAGTCATTGCATAGCCTTAAACATTGATTTATATGTAAATAGATATTTTATTTACAGCAAACAAAGCAAGATAGCCCAAAGTTTTTTGATGTCACCCATTTCCGTCAATGTAAATTTACTATAATAATTCTATGTTGTGATCCTCGTTTGTCTTTTCATTTTCAGACCAAAGACTCAACATGCTAATCAAGCAATGCAAGAAATCTTCATTTGAAAACTGACCACAGTTGCTTCTAATTTGAGGAAATTGTGGTTATCCCATCTTTCCAGAAGATCCTCATCTGAAAAGAAGGCTTCAGCTCAGTCGTGGGGCCTGGGATCTGTAAGGTGCGACAGTGATGAATTATGGATCTATAGATTGCTTAAAGAATGCTGCTACTTCAAGAACATAATCAGACTCAGATGCCATGAAAGACTGATGTTTTCTGGTTGGATTGCCTTGTAAACTGTACGTGAACAAAGCAAAATAGCATTTATTAGTTTGCTTTAGGACAATGTAAACTATGGCTTTGTAGCAATGCATAATGTGATGCTTGTGCAAGAGCTTGTTTACATTGCTTGCTTTTATAGACCTGTGTAGGTTGGAGCCAGGCGAAGTCTGTTTCATCCACAGTTGAGCCCTCTGGGGAGGATCTGTGGACTGCCTGTACTTGCCCCTGCTGTGGCTATAGAGAAGCTTGTAGAACCAGGAGAGATCAAATAAGACTATAAGACCCAGTTAACAAGGATTTCAGTTAATTTTGCTTCCTTTACATTCCATACATACATCTAGAGAATTATGAACACAAAAAACACAGAAGGAAACAGAAGAGTTTATCAATGGGTTATGTTTTAATCATGGTTTATGTAAATTATCTCCCTGGTGAAAGAGTAAGTCATTGCTGACCACTTATCAGTTTCTAGAGACCAAGGTGTAGCCTCCCTAAAAATGAAGAATACGGATATCCTTAAATATGTCCAGGGGTGTTGAAAAAAAGTTCTAGGGGTGCCAATAACTGATTTTTTTTTTCTTTGAATAATTTTATATCACTGCAAGGTTAGCTTTACTCACACATTTTCAGTGGAAGATCAAACGTCTAGACAACAGAGACACTTTTTTTTCCATCTTCACAAAGGGTGGGAATAACTCCAGAGGGCACAATAGAAAGAACAGCTATTTTTCTTTAAAAAAAAAAGCGTTGTCTATCCTCACCACTCACATTTGAAATATCACCTCCACACTCGTGATGCATGATACTAATCAATTTTTAGAACTAGATCAATTCTTAGAGCTGACTTTTCACACTGCACTCGACTTCATCATTGAGTTGAATAACATTAATAATCACGCTAGAGTGTACCTGTAAATATATTGTATGGTGGATATATTAGGCATTCAGTGAACAGTCAGTCTTTGACGTCTTCTACAAGCAGGAAACATGGCCAAGACGCTGACAACCTTGACAATACGCTGATGGCTAGACTACTGCGTCAGAATATCTTTAAAACTTCAAGCAGGTCCTGTGGGCTGTTGCTTCTGTGCAGTATTCAGTACCTAGCCAAAGTGCTACAAGAAAGGACAACTGGTGATCAGGCGACAGGGTCATGAGCGCCCATGGTTCACTGATGCAATCTATGGAGGCCCACCTCACAACTTACAGCACTTAAAGGATCTGCTGCGTCTTAGTGCAAGATACTACAGGACACCTTTAGAGGTCTTGCGGAGTCTCTGCTTTGATGGGTCAGAGCTGCTTTGACTGCAAGCGGGGGGCCGACACATAATTAAGCAGGTGATTTTACTGTTATGGATGCTTATGTATGTGAAAAGGCACTGGTAAAGTCTACCTAATAGATAGTAATGTTAACTTCGTGATAATTAAAATTCTTATTTACAGTTGTTAGTTTCAGTTACAGTAAACAGTGAAGCCTCATTAGCCAATGATGAACCCTGAATGTCTGGATTTGCAAATGCAAGGATCACTTGTGTGCTCTTATACAGTATACTTGTGTGCTTAGGGCTTTAGTAAACTTGTATAAGTAATAAACTACAACTATAACTAATACACTATCTATATTGTCTCATATCATTGCAGATTCAATTCTATTAAAAGTATTGTTAATAGTTCTTAATAGAACTAGATTCTTTGGACAGATGAAACCAAGATTAACTAGAACATGGCAAGGAAGGGTTCAAGGGTTCAAGCATACCACATCATCTGTCAAACATGATGGAGGTACTGTTATGGAATGGGCATGTATGGCTGCCAATAGAACCTGCTCACTGGAGTTCACTGATTATGTGAGTACTGACAGAAGTAGTAGGATTACTTAGAGCTGGGCAATATGACGATATTTTATCGTGTGTGATAAATTTGGTTATTGTGATACACAATATGCTTTTCTAAGCATATTGAATTTCGCACTATATTGTAAGTGCTTAATGAACACTGATCAGCTGCCAGTGTACCAACAGTGTAATTAGACTTTTTAGGCTAATTAGATGAAGTGAAGGAAGTTGAATAAAAAAAATCACTGTGTTCAGTATGAGAGACTATCTGAAGAGTAGTTTAAGAATCTGATGATGCTGATATAATTAGTCAGTTATTACATGTATTGTGATAAATATTGCGTATCGTGAAAAATGACATTGTGATCGTGTTTTTTCTGAAGTAAACGGATTCATAATGACCAAATGTTCTTAAATGGCCAAGACAGTCACTTGACCCTCAACCCAACTAAGTTTTTCACTTTCTAAACAAAACTGAAGGCTGCAATAAAGGCCTGACTTTAGGCAGTCATTCACTGGATTTGCATGTAAAGTATTATTACAATAATAATAATAATAATAATAATAATAACAATAACAACAACAACAACAACAACAACAATAATAATAATAACAATAACAACAACAATAATAATAACAACAACATAACTACATTATGGGAGATGGACCACACCCCAAACTCCCCTATATATACACCCTCCGCTTACATCCCCTGAGCAAACAAACAACCTTGCACCCACCTCCACCCAGTCTCCCCCCTCTTCTTTAATGTTCATCTCAGCCATGGCTTGGCTTGACTCATCCACCTACCTTCAAGCCATCATGAACTCCAGACCAAAAATCTTCTGAGCTCACCTCCCTGTTCCATTTTCTCAGGCATGGCCCATACTAGCAAATGTTAGTTTGTCCAATTACTTTCGAGTATGCAAAAAAATAGCTGTAATTCCTAACACCTTAAATTAAGGCTGCAATGCTACACCTACGTCACCTCCTGCCTTCATTTTAAATCCACTGAGGTAGTGCAGAGAAGCAAAAATACCTATGGACCTGACTGTAATGCAAATGGACACACTATTTTGGGAGACCGCAACCTCAAAACCCCTGTTTGTTCTCACCATCAATATATAATTATGTGTCAGCTGTAAAATATGCTGCATGAGTCCATGGAAAGATGTTTGCATGGCCAACAGTGGTGGAAAGAGGAGTAAGACATTTATTCAAACAACAAAATCAATGGGATGTGAGCTAAATACGCAACTCATTTCAGAATAATATGAATATATTCTAAAATCTGTAGAGTTGGTGATGGATTTATGGCCTTAAAGCTCCATGAAAAGGCTGGCCCACACGAAGGCGGCTATGAAATGTAGCTACTATTGCTTTACCTGATGCATTGATACGAGTCCATTCCTAATCATCTGCAGGTTAGATTACTGTGATGTAGTCTAGGTAGGACCATAATAATGCTCATGCCACTGCCTGAACCTGCCTATTCACCATCACTGCAGTGCTGTCTGAAATAACACGAGCACAGCATCCAACCATGGTAGCCTTGCCGTTGTCCCCCGGGATCCGTCACACAGACATGCCTGATTGCTTTTCGTATGTCCCACTTATCTTCCTGTTGCAATCATTACCAGCCTCCAATAACCTCACCTGATGTTCCCATCTCCCATAACCTTTCCTGAACACTCCAGGGGTTTGAACCAGTAATCTGGGTTGTCCAACTTCCATATTCTCTATAACCTAGCAAACTCTCCATTATTTGTGTGCCTAGTGTGTAGCAACAGCAGTCCCTATAGAGTTGCCAGTGTTAATACTGGCTTATCTCACAGCTTCAAGTCTGACTGCCTCTTTTTAATCCAACTCACATAAGCCTTATATCGGAACATAACTTTGCTATCCAATGTCACCAGGTTTTCCTTATGCTCTTATTACTGTGCATTATGGTTCGGGATATTGTAATAAGGTAAAATATATTGCTGAGCTTCTTTTCTAAATGGCAATTGTAAATTTCAAATAAATATTGTTAAGATTTCCTATAATTCATTCGTTGTGGCCTTTTAAACATGTGTAATTATTCCATTAAAACCACTGTGTATATGGTATTAGGCATTCTCAGGACCGTTCTGCCCTTTTGCAATGCACATGCTGGTTTTAGAGGGCCTTGCACATGCATAAGTATTATTTATAAATATTAATTTCTTCCTTTCTTTAATTCATTAGCAAAACCCAAAACCCTCAAGCATTGTAACTGGGAACAAAAGCAGTCTCTGAACTGTTTGTGGGTATTAGATTGAGAGCTTGCAGACACATCACATTTTTGCAAATATTTTTACAAGTGTAACCCATCCCACACAGTGTGAGATTATGAAGATTACAAGAAAACAGTTCAGACTATAATACATGCAAACATCGCGCCAGATCTTAATAAAAGAAGAAATGAGGTTGTGTGTATGTGCCCTAGTCCCTAGTCCAGCACACCAGATTTAACTCTTTGGAGATTTCATGTAAGCATCAGTATTATTTGTAGACACCAGTATATTGAAATCAGCCAGTTTCAGCCAATACTTTGAAACAAGCATTTTTCTTTTTCTTTTCCAAAAGTATCCAAAAGTAGGCTATTGTGCTCAAACTATTTAAACATTCTGCTACCCCATAGGAAGAAACTCAAGAAACTAATATAGAATTCTATTGTCACAAAGAAGACAGTAATACAATAAAAAAATATATACAGTGAAATGAAATCTCCTGGACTGGAATAAAGCAGCTATGCCATAAAACAACAAATTAAACTGGGGAAAATGATTATAAATATATTAATAATTAATAATAATATTGTTATTTATTATTTGGTGATTTTGGCTATATTCACATGACAAGCCATATTAATCTGTTCCATTTTCTTTTTGCTTATATTAGATTTGGCCATCTCGACAGTTCAAATTCATAAATATAAGCGACCTGTTTCTGTCTGTAATGTGAACGAATCGGTCCCTGAAACAACATGCGCGCACACTGATACATCTATGCATGTCGCCTCCGTCGCAAACAAAAATATTCCACTCCTACACTGTTGTTGTTTTGCCACGCTACCGGTGCTGGCTAATGACAACAGCACTAGGAACATTCATACAGATCTAAATAAATAAATAAACAAATAAATAAATAAAAAGTCATAGGACCACATCTGAAAGTGAGTCAAATCTGATTTGCAAAAAAATTAAATCAGGTCTGAAATGTCCACACAGCCCAGAAAAAAATCTGATCTGTGTCACATTAAAGCAAAAAATCTGATTTGAGTCACTTCAGCCTGGTAATGTGAACATAGCATTTTAATGGAAGGGGTTCAGAGCACAAAACTATGGTGCTTAAATGTTTAGTTTGCCAAATTCATTAATTAATCAGATTTTTAATTGTTTGGATTTTTATTTCACTGCATCATTGTTACAAAACTGTACATTTCTAAGAATCTGTAGAGATTTTTCTTGAGGGGGAGGTTGTAGTAGCATGTCCAATCTGTCAGCGAAACACTAAGCACTAAGCATCAATCATACGTATGCCCTCACTAGATTGTAAATTTTAATTAGTTTTTGCCACACATGTTTCACAGTGGTAATCACCACCACATTGCCATGCCACATACGCCAACCAGCCACTGCATTAAAACCACCTCCTTATTTCTGCACTCATTGTCCATTAGATCAGCTAGTTCTAATAATTACAGTCTATCTGTTTCTCTGTTAGCCTCTTTCACCCCGTTCTTCAATGCTCAGGACCCCACAGTACCTCCACAGAGCAGTGTAGTATTTGGGTGGTGGGTCATTCTCAGCAGTTCAGTGACACTGACTGACATGGTGGTGATGTTTTAGTGAGTGTGTGTTGTGCTGGCACGAGTGGTTCAGATGCAGCAGTGCTGCTGGAGTTTTTGAACACCTTAGTGTCACTGCTAGAGAATTAGTTCACCAACACAAACTGTGCAGCAACAGATAAGTTATTCTGTCTGACTTTACATCTACAAGGTGGACCAACTAGGTAGGAGTGTCTAATAGAGTGGACGGCGAGTGGACAGATGCAGTGTTTAAACACTCCAGCAGCACTGCTGTGTCTGATCTTCTCATACCACCAGTGCATTACACACTACTAACACACCACCACCACAATGTCATCTAATGTACAATAAGTGCAGAAACAAGACATTTTTAATGAAGCGGCCGGTCAGTGTAGGTTATGTGCCAAAGCTTAGTGGAGTTTTATGAATTTGGCCTTATATGTCCAAATGTTTGTAGACAATGAACTGAAATTAGAAATGAGATAAATAGACAGACAATTACTAGGCTGCAGGTGTAGTCATTCTCACTCACTGACTCTGTTCTCTATTCTATCAGTCATATTTTTTAATATAAATAAATAAACACGTTTATTTACTATATATAAATAAAACAATATATAGTCATTGTAAAGTAATAAGCTGCTGTGGATTCGATGATGTTTACCAAATTCACTCCCCTTTAGTAAAACCAAACAAGCAATGAAGCTCAGATAGACTACCGGTATCACTATCTACAGGCACTTCCCTTCTTTGTCTCTCCAACCAAAATCGCATTGGAATGGACGCTTATGTCTGCAAACTCTGACAAGCTTTTAGGGGGCTCTAAATGTTAGACAATTAAGACGGTCAATATTGAGATAATAGGCATCTCAGCTGTGATAACTACGGCACCAGACTTCTCAGAGTGCATGTGACTATTCTTGCTTTTCCCCATTGTGCTGGGTGATGGAAAGTTCTCCACAGGAAATCCCATCTGTGTTCAGAACAGTTGCACTTGTGTGCAACCGGCCCCCCACCAAGTTTCCCGCCCTTTTGTTTCTGAACAGAAGGAGACCAACGGGAAGAGTGCCATGCACCGCTGAATGGGGTCCGAAGTGAGAAGAAGCTTAGCTTAGCGTCTTCGCTCAAGTCTGCTTTTACGCTTGTCCGAACATCCAGCCAGGACAAGAGAAGGGAAAAAGGGAGGGGGGGTGTTGGTGCTGGAGAGATGGGAGAGCGGGAGGAGAGGGAGAGAGCGGGAGAGGGAAGAGGAGGAGGAGGGGGGAGAACCACACAGCAAGGCATCACAGCGGCTGTTCTGTGTTTTGAGTCGGCTGTCAGACGCATGGCCGCATCTTTCCCGTGTGCTGCCGTCCTTTGCGTTCTCCTGGTGGCTCCCTGTCCTGCTTCTACACCCCAGCCAAAGGTGTAGCAGGTGAGTATTAACTTTTGTATGTCATGGGAGGCGCTATGGTAGGCGTACTGGGTGCTGTGGTCTGAGGATGCACCTCTAATGGCCGAGGCATTGGGAATCTAGCTCCACAATGTGGGGGGTGGAGACGGGATAGAAACAGTATCCACGTGCTATGGTGGGTGCCCTGAACATGTGTGGAGTTCATTGTCCTTTCATGTGATTATGCTGATCTGCACTGCAGATGTTTGTGGAGTTTGGTGTCTTGGTGATGTTTGGAAGCAGATATTCTGGTCTTAGTTTTCATATTTCCTGTTGCTATAGTTTTTCATGTGTAATGTGTGGCCAAAATGTGCTTAAATGTGTTGAATTGAATTCATATGAGACATATTGTCCCTCTCAACTGATTGTTTAGCAGCTTTTGTAGCTTTAAATAATAAATATACCATCACAGTAGTTTAGACTTGGTCCACAGCATACAGCATGTCCTGTAATTGACGTTAATGTAATAAGGCAGCTTGAAATGAGACAAATGTGAGACTATAATATTAAGTTACAGTTACAGAAACCCAAAGATTAAATGCTGTTTCGCTGGTTGGAAGACTTCAGGACTATGTCATCTGACAGATGAATATGCACACTTACTAGAAATGGACTCTGGCGCTGGCGCTACACAGTGCTGTATGTATATGCGCAGCATTGAACACAGCCCATATAGAACAAATGAGCTGTGAGCAGGCTTGGAATTTTAAATTTAGCTCCGGGGCACAGGGTAACACACTACATTCGCTGTTTATGAACGCTTGACTGTCACAGAAATGTTTCCGGAGCTTCAGACCTACCTCATCCTCACAGTGCTGACCTGCATCCTATAGCTGCATCACTGCTGTTTTCTTCTTTTATTAATGAATTATGGCAGGGGTGCCATGGCCGGGATATCTAAAGAGACAAGGCATTACCTCTCATGGGCACAGGCTTCCACCATACGGAACCAATGCAAGAGGGCTGTAAATACATTAACTTAATTATTTTTTAAATACATATATAAATAATGAATTGCATAAACAAAACAACCACATAGCACTGAACACTGAGCACAATGTACAGTTGGCTGCATGCTGGTTTGCATCCATAGCTGTAGGAATTGACCATGGTGTTTACTTACATGGCTTACTGTCTGATCTTAGCAGACGTGTTATGCTGTACAATTATTCTGAACTACTAAGATGAACTTCACTAAACACAACTCTCAGCGGTCTATATAGGGGGTGTACTGGTAGGTGTATTCATCCTGACCCATAACAGTACAAACGTTGTGATGCCATGCATGCAGTCATACAAAAAATTTAAAAAGTAATGTGTTAGCAAGTTAGCAACATGCTGTGCTGAGCTTAGCTGAAGCTGATTGGTGTCTGACTATGGTGAGTGCAAATGATACTTTGTTTTAAGGGGGGATGAGGGTTTAATATAGCGGAAGAAAATAATATAGCGGAAGAAAAGTCAAAACACTAGTCTAGACAAGACAAGACAACTGTATTTGTCCTCTGCCTTTAACCCATCCGTGCAGTGAACACACACATACACACCAGTGACTATGAGCACACTTGCCCGGAGCAGTGGGCAGCCATTGCTGCGGCGCCCGGGGAGCAGAGAAGGCGAAGGGCCTTGCTCAAGGGGCCAACAGTGGCAGCTTGCTGAGCCCGGATATCGAACCCACAACCCTGTCATCAATAGCCTGGAGCTCTAATCGCTGAGGCACCACTGCTCCAGAGTATAATGCACAATGTTTATGATTTTTTTATTCATTTTTTTGCATTTTTTATATTACATATTAGAGATGCATTTCAGTTTTGTAGACAATTGTGACCTTATTATTTATTTATTTCAATAAACTTATACACTTAAAATATAACAAAATCTACAGTGCATGTTCACTGTT
Source organism: Salminus brasiliensis (assembly GCF_030463535.1). Taxonomy (NCBI): domain Eukaryota; kingdom Metazoa; phylum Chordata; class Actinopteri; order Characiformes; family Bryconidae; genus Salminus; species Salminus brasiliensis. Next base: position 19,675,104 of record NC_132892.1, on the reverse strand, counting down.
TACATTTTACTGCTTAATGCATCCGGCACCAACTACCAACTACCTCAGGGGGAATATACAACATTAGGTGGAACAAACTGTAGCCAAACATTTATATATATGTGTTCATTTGTTATATTATATAAAGTCATGTTTAAGTCAATCCGGATGCCTTAAGTCTCTCCCACATGGTGAGGTATACGGTATATTAATTCAGCAATGGTATCGGATTGTTATTGGGTATCGACCGATATGCAAAGTTTATGTATCGTATCAGAACTGAAAATTCCAGATGAGTGCATAGGATAATCATAGACTGATTCCAGATCAGCAATTCCTACTCAGATGCTTAATAAAAATGGGCAAATGCTGTTAAAATAAGCAAAGGTCAGCAGTAACGAAGACGTGAACGGTTTAATTACAAAGATCGATCTGTTTTCCTACTTGTTGTGATAATAAATAAACAAATGTGATATTTAATAAGGCCCTGCTATTTTTCTCCAGGCCATGCCAGTGCTAATTTTCATTTTGTGAAACTTGTGACATCTTATGGCTGTGTGGTATCAAAGTCCTGCCCAAGTCAGAATCAATACGAAGTGACAGACTGACCTTGTTCTCAGAGCTAAGCTGGGACTGATGACAGGTCGTGCTGCTGGTGCAGATAGCAACATGACCATTTATCAAAACGACACACTCAAGGGTAAAACTTACTTTTCAAGATGGCAGCAGGAGATGTGGCTGGGAGATATTCTCCGGTTACAGCTGTGTCACTTGAGCTTAAATAAGAACAACGCATCCAGCCAAAAACATCGAGCCAAGCCTTTTAAGTCCTTGTGTTGAACGGTAAACTCTACTGTCAGCTGAGAACGAGAAAGGTGATATACACACGTATTCAACTCAGCAGGTCATTATGAAGCTTTTCAAGGGCTAAGAGAGAAGCGCTAGTCTGTGTGAAGCACATACTCCATATGTCCAAATGTTTGTGGACAAACCTCTAATGAATGCATTTAGTTACTAGATCAACACAAACCTATTGGAACCATGTCTAATGCCAGGTGTGGGTTAGAGGGGCATACAGCATTGAGCTGTGGAGCAGTGGAATTGTGCTCTCTGGAATGATGGTCACTGAGGTTGGTTGCTGCTGTCGCTGAATACAATCAAATCTACACAGCAATGCTCCTCCAAAATGTAGTAGAAAGTTTTCCCTGGACAGTAGAGACAGTTAGCCCTGCAAAACCAGGATCAACTGTTTAATATTCTTCATTTCAGAAGAAACAAGCAATGAGCAGGTGTCCCAATACTTCCCGCAGTTCTGGGATTGGCGACCACAAACTTATAGTGAATAGTTCTTACAGCTTCAGCCGTATCCCCCTCAGCCCTACCGCCCAGCGTCAGTGCCCTGGTTGGAAACCAAGTCTTCTTCCCAGCACGATTTTGGCTTGTGCGTCAAGCACGCTCTCTGATCTATTCACAGCAAAGCAGTGCTCCTCATTCCAAAATGAAAGCTCCTCTTGTCCCACTGCTATGGCTACCCGGGCTTGGCAACCACTTTCCACCCTCCTTCACAATATTGCTGCATTCCCCACATCAGTCAAGAGCAGAGTCTACAATAAAAGTGGAAAGTAATTTGTTTACTGAGGATTTTCCCTCGCTGGGGATTTCTTCAGCCCATTGAAGGGATCTTGAGTGCTCTCCAGTGATGGAGCACACAAAGAGGTCCGAGAGTGACGGGTCCAATTCAACTGCATGGTCAGGCGAACATGACAGTGTGGCATCTATTCATTCATTCACTCCTGTCAGCTTCTTTGTTGATTTTCTTTTCGGGGTGGGGTGCGGTGTGGTGGTGGTGGGGGGGATGTTGGGAACTTCTAGATGAACTGCTATCTTTTCACTCTCATCATTTCAGCCAGCATGCCAGGCTTTGATAGACTTCACACATAATGAGGAATTGACCCTAGTGCCCATCACTTGATGGGCAGCATGCTGTGTCATTTATGAGAGTGCTTTCATATATGTAGAGCGAAGAAGAGGTTTTGTTATCTAAGCATCCAAGGAATGCTTCTCTGGCTGGACTCCGGCATGATCTTAACAGGACCGCAGCCAAGCCTTTGGTGGAATTATCAAAATATTATTATTATTATGATCTGATATTGCTTCTTTGGAATTTGCAAATCACTCAAAATTTGTATACAGTAACAGATGGAGAATGGATGAAATATTTTCATTTCTCCTGGCAGGAGAAAGCAAGCTCTTTACTTTACACTGCACTGTGGTCAACGGTCTAGCTATATATTATATATATATATTTCAGTGCTAATAAAGACACTAAACAATGTGGTTCTAATTAAACGGCAACTAACGCCAGCATCCATCTCAGCTGCTCCATATCTTCTGCCTGCCGTGCTTAGCATTCTCGGTGACTCCCTAAGAGAAGCGCTGTTTTTATGTGGGGTCCAACAAAAGCAGACAAGAGCCATAACTGTGCCCTGCCAATATCTGTCTCCTGATAAATCAGACACTAACTGGATGTTACGTTGGCTCATCCAATTCGTTGACCATGTTTTCCAACTGCAGTCAGGCCGAGGCCCATTAGGCAAATGTCCTCGAAACAGATGGTCAGTTAGGCTCGTCCTTCTGCTGTCTGCTGGGGATCAAGTGGACCCAGAGAGATTCATACAGGAAATGAAAATGATACAGTGAGTAAAAGGCTGGGTGGAGCGAGATCGAAGGAGAAAGAGAAAGAGGGGGAGGGAGAGAGAGAGGGGAGAGAGATGATTTTATCATGAAAGCTAAGCAAAGTCGATTCACCTTATTCTTTATTCTTCATACGTGCTGAAGTCATCCACTCATAGTAACTTGCAATCAAGCCTCTCTAGCCTGCTAGGTTTCTCCTCCCTCCAAATATCTACACAGATTAGCCATAACATTACCTACCCCCCCCCCCCCCCCCCCGCTCCCCCGCCACAACAGAGCTGACCATTTGAGGCATCTGGCACCAAGACATTTGCGATAAACCCTGTAAGTTGTGAGGTGGGACCTCCATGGTCCGTATCAATGAGCCTTAGGTGCCAGTTCATTGATTGTCCTTTCTTGGGACACTTTTGGTAGGTAATGACCACTGCTTTTCACAAAAAGACCAATATGTTGCCGATGTGGTGCCCCAGTTGTCTAGCCCTCACATTTTGGTTCTTCTGAAAGCGCCTCAGATCCTTATACAAGTAGCAAAGTAGCTCTTTTAGTTCATCTCTATCCCTACATACTACATACTACCCCCCCCCGAGTCTAATTTAACCGTTTATGTAGTTGGTAATCAATCTTTTGTTTTATTTGCTTCTCAATAGTGGCTGCAATGTCATTTGAATGCAGCCGCGTGTTCTTTTTATACCCCATCGGAATGCCATTACACACCAGGAGCAACAAACTAATCTTGGGTCCGTCACCTTCCTAAGGCCTTTCGATCCGTGCTATTGACTAAGCATCCGGGGAATAATGCAGGACCAAGCTATGCTTGTAGGGTAACCTCATTATGATGCTCGACTGAGCTCGTAACAGAGCCGTGCAATGCATACCGTGTCACTTCTGGTCTGTAAGCTGATCTCTTACTTGCAAATGAAGTTCTCTGTGTGGCAGTCGAGCTTCAGATGTTCTCACAAAAATCCCAAGATCAGATCGGAGTCAGAAATGCTACTTTCTGCCGACCCAGCAGAGCTGAAGAAAGGCTGCTAGGAATGGATAATGTGGACTCAGTGTGTGACCTAAAGCCATGGATGTGTAATCAGCTTTAGATTTCTGCTCTCCGCAGGGAAGACTGCTCCTTTGTTTCAAAGTCATGGCGAGGGCGCTCTTGACTTTGTTTTCTAGATTTCTTGACACTTACCACTAGCCCAAAGCTGAAACTGCTTGGTCTGGCCAAGAAAGATTTTGAATATCTGATGCAGAAAATCGGCTGTACCAATTCACAGAGCACACTTTAGTCTGTGGTACTTACTGTAAAGAATCTGTCCTTCCAGAATAACAAATAGAGGGAAACCAACCAAGTGATCGTCACTTAGTCTGAAACGAAGTACACAGACATGTTAAGATCATTTGAGGGGTGACACTCCTAGAATTTTCCTAACCTAAGCATTTTAAAAGACCCCCTGCACCTAAAAATGCATGTTTCCATGCTTAACTTCTCTCTCAGTGACTCTTCTTATGACCACAGACCAGTGCCGGATTCAGAGTTTACAGTTTTCCACTGAAGCTTTCTTAGGACTTAAAAGCTTTCCAAGCAATTCCTGCGTCCTTATGCGTCAGCTTAGTTTTGATGAGCCTGAACCTGAACCTACAAAAGTTTTGGGACACCTGCTCGTTCAATGTTTCTTATGAAATCAAGGGTATTAAAGAGAGTTAATCTGTACTGTCTAGGGAAGACTTTCTAATAGATTATGAAGCACTGCTTTGAGGATTCAAAAGAGCATTCAGAGTCAAAAGCCAACTCCCCAACTTATCCTGAAAAGAACCATCATTCCACAGCTCAGTGTTGTTTGATACCCCTTTGGCCCATGCCTGCCATTAAGCATGGGCCCAAATGGTTCAAGTGTATCTGCTCCAGAGTGTCATATTCTTTTGGCAAAGTATATCTCAATGAGGGCAAAACCCCTGAAAGTCATTTTGCATAACAGAAGCCTAGTGTGACCATGGCTATAGACGGTCATTGGCTGCAATGACAGTAAAGTTGCAGGAAAAAATTCTAAAGTCAACTTTGGAATCACCTACATTTTTAGATTGATTACTTATAAAATATAGCTGTCCATAGAACCATTAAGAGGGCCCGGCTTAAGTTTCCCCATATTTCATAATGTTTTTTGGAAAATGGACAGATTAGACAGAAGTGGAACAGTAAAGCATGGTGAAGGGAGATCATGGTTTAGGGCTGCTTGGCTGTCTCAAGGCCCAGATGTCTTGCAACCCCTGAGGGAACAAATGAATTCAAAGGTGTATCAAACCGTTTTACCGACAGATGTAAAGGCAGTAGTGCATGACCTTAAGCTGAAGAGATGTTGAGTGATGCAATGAGGAAATGTCTCAAAACACACAAGCAATTTAATGAATGGCGTTCAGGAATGGCCAAGTCCTGACCTCAACCCTACTGAGATGCTGCGGCATGACCTGAAGAGGGCTGTGCACACATGGTATTCAAAAAGTACTGATAAACTGAAAACACCTTTGCAGGATGTTACAGTCTAAAACCCCTCCTCAACCTTCTGCAAATCTTATCTGCAGCTACAGGAAACCTTTGGCGGAGGTGATCGCTGCTAAAAGGCGATCTATAGCTCATTAAAATCTAGTGTTCACTTTTTTTTCTAGCCTGTGAATGCTTCCTTGATGTGCTCATTGAAAGACATGGACGGCACACATGCTTGAGTGTTATTAGTTCAGTCAGATTGTGTTTGTCTATAATTGTGACTTAGAAAATGATCTGGCCACTTTTAATTAGTTTTCAATGGAAAAATACAGGACGTCCCCAAAGGCTTCACACACTTATCCTTGCAAATTTACAATTATCCACACTTGTGACAACTTGTGTAAATCCTTGCTTGAAATATTATTGTAATTATGCTGGTTACAATTATAAACATTGTTATCTACAGTGATTTTTACTGACTATCCAGAATTGAGTGCATTTCCATTGCCACACTGAAGGAGAAATAAGCAAGCTGACTGAGTAAGGGTTTTTGCTTCTTAACCTTTTCTTAAATATGGTGTGAATGCTCAGTTTCTAAATGCTGAAATATCAACAACAACAAAAACAACGTTCATTGAATATATCTTGAAGAAAAAAACAAAACAAAGAAACTTGTGCCTAGTTACTAGTCAGGGTCAAACATAAAATGTTTACCATAACCCACAAAGTATAAATTTCTCATTTCAAGTATAAAGTACTTTTAATAAGAAGGACTTTTATTTATTTTGCCTTCATATTACTGAACTATCAGTGATGCTTGTAAAACAATTATTTTGTAGTCGATAGCGGTCTGGAAAAACTTGCCTTGTGGGTCTTATTTGTCTCGCTTTTGCATATTGTTACATATTACACCACTTGCGCTTGTTCGTTTGGTTATTTTTTCATTATTTACTTTCTATTAACTAGTGTCTGTATTTAACCAAACAGAAAAGCTGCTTCATTCATTAGAATTTGTGGCATAGGCGCTTTGTGAGATGTATGTCTTTGTGAGTTGTATGAATCTGGGCTAAATACTCTAAATCTGAGTAAAGCACTATTCAACATTTAGCAGTTGCTGTTTTAAATAAAAAAAAAAAAATTCTAAGACTCTTAATCCATCCTTAATCCAATCCCAAGTGGGCGCGCAACAGATTACAGGGTTGGATTACTGGTCTGGGTGGCTATGCTGCGCTACACCAATAAGAGTTCTTGGGCAAGACTCCTAACGCTACACTGGCCACCTCTGTAACATCAGTAGCCTTGTAAGTCGCTCTGGATAAGAGCCTCAGCTAAATGCTGTGAAAGCTGAAGTGAAATCATTCAAACCAGCTTTTCTCAGCCTGGAAGCGCAAGGCGGTTGTAGAAAAATGACACAGTATTACTTGCACACATTGAGAATACCTTTTACATAAAACCTACAAAAATTAGCGGCTGTGTGAACGAAGGCACTAGTGCGCAGAGGAGTCATAGGAAGCCTGTAACTAGCATGTGTGGCACTGTATATAGGTCTGCTTAGCCCAACTAACAAGTAGAACATACTGTGTCTTAAATATCAGCTTATATGTACAGTAGACCATCACAGTCATACAAAGTCTGCTGTTTTGTTTTTATTTTTTCACTTGGGCAAAACATTTCTATATTTTTTTGCAGACATTTCGTACATTCTGTCCAAATGTCCTGCTGAATGGAACGAGAGAAACGGTCAAATCTTTTTTACATTGACTTACATTGGACATTTTAGACATTTCTGTTACACTAATGATACACAATGTGTGACTATCAGCTTGCTGCAACACAGAGCACCACATCTGAAGTGTAAAAAGAACGTCCTCCATCTGAAGCAGAGCATAGAGAGAAGTGAACTGCTTTACTCAGAGTGGCTGAGCTCTTACAGAGCTGCTGGAAATCTTTAGAAACTGTTCCAATATATTTAAATGCTTATTTAAAAATGGATCATGGTCTTTTATTTATGATCTGTGAAGGCATGCTCCTGTGTGTCTGGCACCCATGCTTGTGTGACCAACTTGCAGAAGTAGCTTCAAAATGTTTGAAAGAATATTTTGCTGTTTGTACTGAATTAAAGCAATATCTAAATTGACATTTTTTGGTTTTGGATCACTTTGTACAAACACAAAAGCTTATGCTATTCGCTGCAGAGTACTTGGGAGAAAGGGTGGAGTTTAGAAAACAGTCAGTTAGGGGCATTTACAATTTTCATTAAATGTCACATTCTTAATGACTGTAAGGATTACAGATGCCCATACGTCATTTTGTCTATGTCTTAACAATAACAGATTTAACACTTTAACAGGCATTGTAACTGCATGGCACTTTTTTCATGATGGAAGCTAGGAAAAATGGAAGTGGAAATTCAAGATAAAAAAATGTATTGCTGTAAATTGCACAGCAAATTGCTTTAATTAAAATCCCCTGCCTAAAATACCCTAACTGGGCAAGTCAACCAGTCAGTTGACTAGTGTTTTTGCTTCCTGTATGGGTCATCTGGTAAAAAATTGCCAAAGAAAGTTGCCGAATGAGGATCCAGGAACATAACTTTACCAATAATATATATTTTTTTGCAAATGTGTTCCTTAGGTGAGACTGTTAAAGGGTTAAAAAGTAATTAAACTTTTTTTTTAGTATATTAGTATGTATACTATTCGGTATGTATTAGTTTTAATGGTTTAAAAAAAGTGATGTAGGTCTTTTGCAGAGCGCTAGGACGGCCACTGATTCCAAACACATTCAACACCACATTTCATGAGCTGCTTATTAGATTTTCTACATTAGGATAATGGCTTTGCCACCATCAAACGCAGCCTCTTCCCCATAGGAAACTGTACTTTTATCTTTTCTTCTTATTTTATCCTGGAAGACAAGGGCAACATGCATCTGAGGGTGATTATCAAGTCCAGAGTTGCCCTGATCTGAAGGACCATGTGCTATCAATAGCTTCTGATTAGACCATCAAAAACCTCTTCCACTGAAACCAACCACTAAACTCCCCAAAGAATGACTCTAATGATGTGGTAATTCACCCCTGCGTGGGCCTACCATCAAGTGATTGCTGGTTTAAGACTGTTAAAGGCATTCTTTTAATGGCTCCTGCTGCCTGTAGGTCACTGCACTTTTGCAGGCGGTGGATTTTGCTGGAAGGTGGATGGAGGAGGTGTGGGAGGGAGGGGGAGTGCACTACCTTGCTCTTAGAGATCCATCACACTGCCGAGCGTAATCTCACACAACTGGCTCCAATATTCAGAAGCTTTTGAAGACCTCGAAAAGCTGAATCAGGTGTGTTAACCCGTTGAACCCTACCTTCAAGGGATAATGTGGGGACGAGACTCAGCTCAGTGGGGTAAGACATCTACAGAAGCAAGACTGTATCGCAGAGGGTAAGAAAGGTACAGGCCCAGCTGACACTAGCGCCACACACAGCGTTCTATATGCTGTAATTTATAGCTGTGCACTCCATAAAGGTCATAATGACCACATCCGTTATTTTCCATATAGTATCTGTCGATGGTCTGCTTTTCTCCCATGTATTTCGAGTATAATTAATGTTACAGTGTCTTAACCATTCCCATATTTCATTTTGCACTACTGTCTTAGCCAGTGGCTGGGGATAATGTATTACCATGATATTAGTGGAACATTATGTTTTGGCCAGCGAGCATGGCAGTGGGAAGGTGTAATGAATCAAAAACATCTGAGAGAGGCCAGAGACTTAAGCACTCCATTACTGGTTTTCCGCATTGGGAGCGCTGACATAGCTGTGGGGAGAGTGTGTGCAAGTCTTACTTAAGATTACAGCATTCATTATACCCTCTCCACTCTGGCAAACCTCGGCTTTCTGAAGAGCGAAGCTCAAGGGCATAGCAGAGGTTGTTGTGCCAACGTTGGTCTTTTCTAACACTATAGCATCTCCCTTACCACAGCTCCTCAGGGAGCCATTTCAACTTTTAAACGCGTCGTAGCTGTGGTGTTTTGGTGCTCTGAGAAATGGCTCATTTTTATGTGGCGAGTAGACGTTTCCTAAGGCTCTCACAGTCGGAGGAACTTGTGGCCGCTGCATAATGAAGAGTTCTTGGTAGAATGTTTGCTTTAGATGGTCACTGATATCCATTTTTATTAGATGGCATTCTATTAACTTTAACAAACTTGACCTTTTACTGTCTGCAAGAAATGATTTTCATAATTGGGTTTACAGACTCCGCTGCAGAGCTGACGCTTAAAGGTCAGTTCATTACTAAAGCCAAATTTAATTGTTGTACTTCTGTACTGTCTAACGTTAGCTTTGTGCTTATGCAGTCATTTAACCCTTGAACAGTCACACAGGATACTCATTTAGCCATTGTTTAGGGCCCCCCCTCCTTTTTTCCCCAGATGACCTATTCAGGATACGGAAGTCAACCAGCTGGTTGACTTGCCCAGTTAGGGTAATTTTGTCATGTTTCTGCCATTTTAACAAAAATATAATTGTTAGAGTTGTACAGAGGTGTAAAGTAATAAAGTACAAATACTCTGTTTTCTTACTTAAGTAGAAATGTTGGTTATCTATACTGGAGTAATTACTTTTCAGACGACTTTTTACTTCTACTCCTTACATTTCAACCCAATTATCTGTACTTTCTACTCCTTACATAAAAAAAATAGCCTCGTTATTCCCATTTCATTTCGGTTTGTTTTCATTCAGACTTGTCATTGTTTAAAAAAATAAATAAATAAATAAAATCATATCCAAATAAAACGCGACTTCCGGAAAGTGTGAGTTTGATTGTGGTTGGATGAGAAGTATAAACATATACCATTCTGATACCCTATTGGTCTGTAAGCAATTTATTGCACCTGCACACGTCACGTCACACTCCAGCAAGGACAGAGCAGAGCATGTACTCTAGTATGAAGACGTCTGTGACAGAGACTCAAGAGAACTTGAGTGAAACGTCCCGACTAAGCCCCACATTTACATTCCGATAAAGCTTATTGATCACACGCCTCTGAAGTTTGACTTTTTGCACCATTACAACACATATATTACAACTACTCCTCATATTTTCCCTCCATGAAGCACATGTTAATGCTCAGTAGAGCACATAGATGCTCCTTTAATAGAGCTGATATTACTAAAATGCTTCATTTTCAATGGGCAGATCTGCAACTACAACAGGCAGCCTAGTGCAGCCCAACATTTTTCAACATGAACATTTTAATAGAACATTATCGTCATAATGACTTGTAGAAAAAATGTGTTTTTGGGGAGGTGGGGTAGTGCACTATAGGCCCCTGTGGTGTGGCCTAAGCTTTTGGCCTTTGTTTTCCTTCCATTACTTTTACTTTTCTACTTTAAGTAGTTTTGAAACCAGTATTTTTACACTTTTACTGGAGTAAAAAGCTAAAGTTGATTCTTCAACCTCTATAAAAGTCTTTTTAAACCCAAGTATCTACACTTCTACCTGAGTAATGAATGTCAATACCTTTGACACCTCTGGGGTTGTAGAACATTAAATTCTTTTTTTTTTTCTTAAATTTTCCAGGTATCTTGTCACACCAATGCACTTCCATTTTTCTTAACTTCCAGACAATGATATCCTTTTATGATATTGCCACCAAGTGGGTATAATGGTATAAGTGGACACACTATTCAATGAGAGGAATAAGGTCAAACAGCCGAGGAAGGGTCAACCATGCGGTTACAATGCCTGTTAAAGGGTTAAAGAGAATAATGGGTCTGCAAGACGTAATGCATGTAGGATTTGCTGTGTACAAACGACAAGATAATGCGAAAAGGTTTTTGAAAAGACTAGTCAGTAACTCCTGTTAAAGGTGGGTTAAATGAAATGTGCTATAAATGTGTAATAACACTGCTGACTGCTGCTTACAGTGGGAGGATGGTTTGGATTTCCTGTAAATGTAATTATCTCTTTCTAAATCACTCTTTAAGAGTTGCTCAATTCAGATCCTGTGATTTAGTCAAGTGGTTACTCATGCAACCATTTGGCCTAAATGTCCATAAACAAGCAGACCCCAAAAACTGTTGCCTTGCGAAACATAAAGAGTAGAAAAACAGATACAGAAACACCACTTTCTTTCTGAGAAATAGTTGTAAATTTTACTGGTGAAATTTTTACTATTCAAACCCGAACTAAAGCCATAGCCTGATCGTCTGATCATAATGCAGGAGTGCGTGGTATTTGATTTTCAGATTTGTTGCATGGGAAATAAGATCACAGAACTCCCAGTAGGGCAGGCAAGCTTGAGATTCATCCTCTTGCTGTTTATCTACTTGCTTTGTTCTCTGTAATCCCTTGCTCTGTTACTGATTAAACTGCATTTCATTCCAAATAGTCAGTGCCACTTCCCACTCTGCTTGGGTTGGAAGGATTGTGACTTTGTGTTTCTGCTCAAAGACTCAAAGACTTAGCAAAGGTTTTTATCCACCCAAAAAAACATTTTTTTTTGTATGATGCACTACTGGTAATCAGATTGACCTCGATTAGACAGAAAATGTCCTTTTACTATTTCTCTGTTAATAACAGAGGCACTCTGTGTAACATTATTTGTAAAAAGTATTAAAAGGTTAAAGTGTTGGAATCACTGAAGGCAGCAATTACTTGTCCTCCTACAGTAGGTCCTGTTGGGGTTTATAAGCGTAAGTCACATATTGGACAAAACGGCTCTAAAATACTATAAAAATCGTATAAATAGTATATTAGTATAGTAATTTCATACATTACATCTACCTTGTAAATCCATCTGGCACATCACATGATTAGTGTTTTATACTGCATATAGAGGTTAAAGTATTAAGTAGGAATGTGCTGATAAATATATATATTTTATTATCCTTAAACACTTCAACCATATTTTAAGCAAAGAGTTTGTGGCGGAACATGTCTGAACCCCTTCCTCCATAACATCTAACATCCTATAAATGTTACTGGTTTCCTATCACCAAAGCACCTACAGTCTTCTCCTAAATCATCATAAACTCAAGAAAAAAAATATATTTCTAATGTCCTACTCCAGCTGGATGGCCAGTTACCCAATCCTTGTTCACATGAACCCCTCCTATCACTAGCAATGCCCCAAACACTAGGAGAGTTAAGAGGAGCACATGTTTTTTCCTACACATGAAGCCAGCCATCACCAGCATTGCTAAGAAAGCGTGGCTCTCCAGACGCCTGTGCTAAACATTATCACACTAGGAGTGACGTGGGGAGGAAGTGCCATCAATCCACCTCTGAGAGAGCAAGGCCAATTGTGCTCTCTCTGACTCCGGCTGCTGATGGCAAGCAGCATGATTCAGGATTCGAACCAGCGATTCTCAGATCATAGTGGCACCTTAGTCCACTTCTTGATTAAGTTTGTCCTAAAATAGTAATATTTAATACACTATACTTCTAACTAAGCGGAACTTGTTAACTAGCTTTTGTATCTTAATAAAAGGTTTATGTATTAATAAAAGGATTATGGCTCTCCCTGCCTATGTTACACAAGTGTCTATCCTTAAGGCGAGGTAAGAGGAGGACAGTGAGATGACTTTTCAGTCAAAATGAACCCACAGATAATATCATAGTAACCATTCAGTCCGGAACTGCAGATGGTTAGAAGGTCAACTAGCGAAATGCATTACGACATTAAAACATTAGTGGCGTTAATAATTGATTGTGTTAACAGCACTATGTTAAATATTACATTTAATAATCAAAAGCTTTCAGGCGTTCACACACACACACTGCTAAAAGCATTTCAGATTTTTCAGTTAAGTAAATGGAAGCATGTAGTGTATGTAGTGCATACTGTGCAGTGCAGCTGAAGCGGTTTATAAACGTGATCAATCATGGTTGACCTACATAGTTGCAGAACATTTCACCAAAAAATTAAAATTAAGAATTCACATTTGACCTGGCCACTCATGTTTGGGGTCTGATTAAGATATGCATCCTAAGTCAGGAATTTAGAGGTGATTTGTGTAGTTTAGCAGCAAGACATTCTATGAATCCTCATCATTACACAGAAGGTTAAATTCCACATGTGCTCAAACACACCTGCATATACAGTTTCAAGATTAACCCTTTAACAGACATTGTAACTGCATGGTACTCCTTTTTAATGACCAAATTTCTACAACACAAAGCCAGCAAAACTCACCCTCGGCTATTTGGCCTTTTTCACCTCAATGAATATGAATGGCAGTTATATCCACTGGGAGACAAAGTTGCAAAAAGGATACCACTGCCTGTAGGCTGAGGAAAAAAAACGTGACAAATTTGTGACAATTATTTGTGACAATTTGTGACAATTATATTTGTGTTAATTGACAGAAGCATGACAATAAAATGCATCTCTGTGTTACCCCAAAAAGCTTATGTGACCGCTCAGTTGAGTTGCCCAGATAGGGTAAACAGAACGCAGCCGCTAACACTGCACAAGACTGCAAGACCCAAGTTATTTACTTTTTACACAATAATATATGAGCTAGTAGTACTCATTATTCCTGCCATAACCATCATAGCTGAACATCACTGAAGAACACTATAGTCACTATAGTTGCAGGTATCTAGGTAGGTAGCTATAAGCATTACATTTACTCCAACACACGTGAGGTACGGCCATATTTGTTCATGTTTTATTTACCACAGTAAACTTGATTATATTCTGGCTGTATTGTGTTACAGTGATTGTTCTGTAATACTTGTTAGTTCATGCCTGAAATTACCCTAACTGGGCAAGTCAACCAGCTGGTTGATTTGTGTATCCGCTGAATGGGTCATTTAAAATAACAAACTGAAAAGATGCTAATCAATGATTAATAGTTTTACCCCCTTTTTTGCCTTTGTGTGGGTGTTTAAGGATTAAAACACTGGCAACTGTAAACCCATTTTACTGCAAATGTGTGGTAAAATAAATACTTCTATATGTGGGACCACAGTGGGATCAAAGCCCTTTCTCTCAGCCTAAAAATGACTTCTCACACTCTCGCTTCTGTTGGACTTTGAGGATCCACTCAAACTTATTAAATGCCATTAGAGCTTTAATCACCTCTGTGCCAGTCACACTTTATTATGTGTGAATTGTGCTTAACGCAGAACTGAAAGGCAGAAACCTAATATGCCCACAATGATCCCCTCGGTTGGGGAGGATTAACTGAACTGCATGTGTTTTTCCTAGGATAGAGTGAACTCCTCTTTGCCTACCACAGCTTTGTTTGAGGAGTGAGGATAATTCTGTGAATAATAAGAATGCGAATAATTGCTGAATTTTGTAAGCTTTACTACTTTCAGAATAAATGTACTGTTGTGGTCAGATGTTTCCATGAGCTTACCATGGACACGAATGTCACCGTAATATTGTTGGCGCACAAGTTTTCATTTTTTGGGGCCTGATTATGCATACAGGGTCAAAAATATAGATACAGTACACCAAATATTTGGTGAAACAAAAATTGCACCTTGACCACAGCCATTACCAAGCTTCTGACAGACCACCCTTTTTGGCAGAACAGGTCGAATTCAATTAAACAGATTTCTGATTTTGGTTTCATTAAAAAAGCTTGATTTTATGAGTTTTGGTGTGCTTGTGGGGTCACTAGAACACCTAATTGGGTCAAAGTATCAACCATCTTGCTTATGTTTGATGTGCACTTTGTGCAATGTACCCCAATAACCCTACAAGATGAAGCCACCACCATCATTCTTAACAGTTGGTACAGAGTTCTTTATAGCTGAATTCCTCCAAACATATCTCTTAACCTGTGGCCAAACTCAATCTTTACCTTATCTGACCTCAAAACACTCCTCCAGATAGCTTTTTCTTGTCCATGTGGTCAGCTGCAAACATCAGTTAAGCTTGAAGGTGTCACTCTTGGATGGGAGTCTCTCAGTCAGACAGTGGTCACTAGGGTTCCACCAGCTTCCAGTTCATGGCAAACCTGTGCTCTGATGGTTTTGGGTCTTCTTCCAGACCTTAAAAAAGTGACTTCACCTCCCAAATCATTGTGCTTTCATACAACTTCAGCTCTTTTTACAGACTGATAAAAGGCATTAGCCTTAACGATATTAAAATACCTCTAATCTAAATGGGTGTATGTATATTTTTCACCCTGTGTGTATATAAGTGTGATCCCTGTGAGCCCGATTTCAGAAACCTCTTGAAAAATTATTGCCCAACACCTTTTTTTATCCTCTATTGAAGAAGATGTATGTTGTACATTTATTCTTACCCAGGATAAAATCAATTGTACAAAAAGAAATCACTGGAAGACCAATATTGCCATGACTTTCATGTCTCTGATGAGTGAATGTAAACGTCCGACCACAACTGTAGAGAGAAATCAAGGATTGCGCAATGATGATGCAACACTGAGGAATGACTGACACAAGGTGATTTGTGTATAATGAGAGACAGATGCGAATGGGGTGTAGGTCCTGCTGAATCATTTTGGTGGACTGAGGATTATGATGAAGGCGATGCGTAGTACAAATTGATGTTTAAGATGTGAGCACTGTTCAGGTCCTCATATTACCTCATATTCTCATATTAGTTGGGACCTCATTACCTTACTACCTGCCATTGTTACGTTATCCATGCTCCCTGCTGTCCCTGAGTCAAAACATGGAATGTGACCCTCTGTATTTATTTAAGGGAGACAACACGTAGGACATGCCCTGGAGTTGCAGGGTCAAAAATATAGATACAGCACACCAAATATTTGGGGAAACAAAAATTCCACACTGACCATAGCCATTACCAAGCTTCTGACAGACCACTCTTCTTGGTAGAACAGGTCAAATTCAATTAAACTGAATTCTGATTTTTGTTTCATTCCAAAAGCTTGATTTTATGACTTTGGTGTGCTTGTGGGGTCACTAGAACACCTAATTGGGTCTAAGTTTCAACCATCTTTGCTTATGTTTGATGTGCACTTTGTGCAATGTACCCTAACAACCCTAAAAGATGAGGTAACCACCACCACCACCACCTTACTACCTGCCGTTGTTACGTTATCCATGCTCCCTGCAGTCCAGCTGAGTTGAAACATGGAATGCAGCCCTCTGTATTTATTTAAGGGAGGCAACATGTAGGACATGCCCTGGAGTTGCTTACTTGGTTTGTTTGCATGACCCTTTACAAGACCTACAGGCTGAGCGATCAAACAATTCTCTTAATTAACGAATATGCGCCCACTCTGCTGTCATTTGGGGTTTGCGTAACAGTGATTTTGCTGTTCTGAAGGACAAAGCGTGACCTACATATGAGTCATTAAAATGATGGCATTGAAAAAAAAAAAAGTCTCCAAGTTAACAAAAGGTGCAGTGTATCTTACAGCAGCTTATATGACTTAAAGCAGCTCTTTAAAGAGCCATGTGCACTTACTTTAGTGGTCAAAGGGCATGAAGACAAGCGGGGTGCTCAGGATTTTACAGAAGAGACACAACAGAGTGGCAGAGACAGACTCCATTTCTGAGTCTAATTACCACGCAAAATGATTTTATGTACCACTTATATCCTTGTAAACAGAGCAGCAATTAACTCTAGAGGAAATCCGATCAGTTGGAATCCAAATGAAGGAAAACAGGATGCGAGTTGTAAAGATACAGAGATTGGACAAAGACCAGAACATCCAACTGAATGACATTTAAAGTCATACGGAGCAGAGGACTCCTCTTTAAATGCATTTCCCAAAGATACTATCGGCACCACAGTACTCAGAGGATGGCACTGGATCGGATCGGATAGGATCAGAGAGCAGTCTTGCTGTTAAAGGGCAGGATTTTTAAGGGAGGAATCGGGCAAAGGAAAACTTGCCCCCCAACATCTTGTGGGTTTGCCAAGAGAAGAAGAAGAGGAGGGGGGAGGGGAAAAAAAAAAAAGGAGGCAAAGACCCTGAAATTCCTGGCATTCCGAAAAGCTAAAGGCAGGGTTTCCTCTTCCCAAAAAAAAATTTCAATTTCAAAGCAAACGGGGTTTTATCCAACACAGAAAGCATTTTTTGTCCTCGAACCCAATTTAAAAGTACAATATATAAAAGGCCTGTTGAACCCAGTCACTATAATTACTGTGGTATTAACAGGCCCAGTTGTGATTCATTCGCCAGAGTCACCAGAACGCCACGCCACACACTTTTCAGAGTCTTTTTTTTTTTTTACGGATTATTTGTTTGCTTGCTTCTTGGCTGCTAAAGGAATGTGGAATTCTGAGGTGCTCAGGCTGAAAGATTAGAAGGAGAGAAGAGAATGAAGCACAGCAGAGTGATTCCTTAAAGGATTAGCCATTGCTAAGAGTATTCATAGGATGAAAATCCCTGGATGTGGCACATCCGAAAGCTGAATTCAGATTCGGTGAAGTTTTATTTTCATCCATCGCTTTCCGGTCCATTTTGACACTACGAGGTTTCTCTCTCTCTCTTTTTATTTTTGCAGGCACTTAATTTTTGATAGGCACAGCTGTCTTCCAGAGTGTCTGGATGTAAGCAAGTGAGCTAAATGAGCGTTAAAGCACCATGTGGTAACAGTTAAGAAGTGTTATGGTGGTGTTTGGATTTATGGATCAAGGGCAATGTCAGGCCACGGTGACTCATTAGTGACCTGTAACATTCCTTTCATCTTCCTTGTAGACTGGCTGGCTGAGAAATGAGCGAGTAACTGACTGATCCCGCTCTTCACCAAAACATCACTTAGTGGTAGCTAATAAAAAGCGACTTAGTTTGGCTACGATGCAGAGACACTGTGTTTGTCATTGTCCGTGCTCGTCCAGATGGGAGCGATACAGAGTTTGTTATGACATGAAGAGATGGGAGACCTCAGTCGCTGCTAGTTACTCGCCACTGGTTGGACATGAGCTTCGGATTCATTCAGAATGCTCGTACATCTGCCCTGAGGAGACGGGGCTTTGACTCGTTTGACCTCAGGAGAAAAAAGTACGAAAAATCAAGAGTGAAGAACGTTCTATTGAAGTTTGTTTACGAAACAAGTCATCATTTCCCACTTGTCCCCCCGTCCCCCCGTCCCCCGCCTCTGCAATTCCGTGTTTAGAGAGAGTGGATCAGCGTGATGTAGTTGACAAACTAAAGCTTGTTTACAGGATCCAGAATATGAAGGTGAGAGTAAATTGAGAGTGACAGATGAGACAAGCTTGGATCAAATGACTTGGGAGAGTGAAAGAGAAGAAGAGAGGGAGAGAGAGAGAGAGCGCGAGAGAGAGGATGAACATGAGAAAGGCGAAAATTTTGCCTGGAGATGTGAGACCCATACAGACATCCAACAGCCTGACAAACCCACAAAACCACA
This sequence comes from Salminus brasiliensis, assembly GCF_030463535.1. Taxonomy (NCBI): domain Eukaryota; kingdom Metazoa; phylum Chordata; class Actinopteri; order Characiformes; family Bryconidae; genus Salminus; species Salminus brasiliensis. Next base: position 19,656,630 of record NC_132892.1, on the reverse strand, counting down.
TCAGCGGACTGTCTCCTCCCATCCGTCTCTTCATTGGTCTCCTTCTGCAAGCCCCCACCGCTTCACATTCACCCAGTCCGCTGGTAGAATGCAAGGGGGCAGGGCCGAGCGAGCCAGAGGCGGACTGATGCACTGGTTCACTCTTCCTGAGCCGTTCTCACCAAGGGAAGGAGGAGTGGCTGCATGGAAAGCCGAGCCGCTACGGACAATGACACAGGCGGACTCCAACGTGCTCCCTCTCCAACTTCTCAGAGCGCTGAGTGGAGAGTGAAAGAGAGCTGCTGGAGCTCAGAACGCTGGGAAACCACCGAGTCTTACTTCACATTTCTTCCCCCTTTCACTGTGTGTGTGGACAATGGAATTTTAACCATGTGGAAGGTGAGTAGAACCTGAGCTGTGGAGGACAATGCCAGATTATACACTCGCGACACCTTAGAAGGACACCACTTTTGCGTCCATAAGAACCAGATGTGTGATGCATTTGTGATTAGTGTGAGGACTTGTTAGAGGTCTGAAGAACCTTCACTTGATGTAAAAGTTCTTAACACGCACATCTCCATATCATACGCACGCTCCTTTATGGAATCAAGCTATAGTATTTAAGTCACCTGAGTGTTTAGTAAAAGCGCTGGTCATGTGTATTAATGAGACACACCTGGATTAGGAGGAACGTCTACATCTGAAAGTAAAGGCAACAACAACAACAAGAATGATAGGACTTTTTTAAGAACTTCTTGCTGTTCAAGCCATTGTGTGGACCCTTCCAGTCTCTGGAAGCTGTCAGGCTTAGGTTTGCCCCATTGGTGGAACTCCCAACAGACTTACCAGGCACGTCAGCAAATTTTAATGACGGGCTTGAAACACAGGAATGTGGAGTACTGATAGATGTTTTAGCTCAGTCACTCTGACACTCGCCACACCAGAGAGGGTGTGATCAGCAGATCCTTTTTTTTTTTCTAACTTTCTTTTTCTCAATGTGAGCTGATGACTTTTCTCCCTGGTTAATGGTGGAAGGACGATCGCATGCTAGCAGCCTTTCAAAGGTTGTAAATTTGGGAGTGTGGCAGAGATGTGTTACTGATTAAACCTCTGGTCTGAGGCGTAAAGACACACAACACCGCAGTGTGGGTTTGTTTTATTAGACTTGAGTCAAGGCGAAAGGAGAAGGATATTGTAAGGGACAAACAGTCCCCCCACCCCCCCCTTTCCGTCTTAAAAGAGTGTCGCACGCTTCTCGAGGGTGACAGTGACAGAAGCCGACACAGATCAAGTCCAGCCATCTCTGGATCAGATGAGCTTGTCTTCACGACTGGACGTCAGAGTTTTCACAAAGTGCCACCTATTGTTAGGGTACAGCGTGACACATGGACTGCCCCAATGACTTAATAATGCCCCAACGACTACCAAAATACTGTGAACATAACCAAGGGATTGCCACTAGGACCCTCAGACCTTTCAAGGTGAAAGTTTACCACAGCTGTGCAAGAGCAATCTCTTTCTCGCCATCCCAGGTCATCCCATATCAGTGCGGGGTGTCTTGGTACACCAGCGGACTGGAGCCTGATGGGCTGCTTTAGGCTGCAAGAATGATAACCTCTGACTGCATCTCTGAATGAACGGTGGGAGGCATTTCAAGTCCATGGCTAATTTTGTTCTGGGATGGCCTCACCCTCTGATTTGACCAGATTGAACATTACCTGTTTGATTTTCGGAGGCAGCGTTGCTGCTGCAGCTTAAAAAACATGAAACAAAAAAAATCAGTTCTGCAAATCAGTGCCAGCAAAGAAAGCCAGCATCAGAATATGCTGAGCCCTGAAGAGCCAAAGCTGATCAAGCCTTCCCTCTAATTCTGCTCTGGAGATCTTCCAGTGGGAAACGTGTCAGAACTTCTGTCTGTCTCGTTTTTTTCCTCATCTCTTTCCATCCTGGTGTATACTTACACTGATTATCTGATGGGTGCTCAGGTTACCCGTCTGTTGTATGCGGTGAGCAGTGTGGGGAGTGTTTTAACGGTCATTTCTGCACCAGAACATAAAAAAGGAAAAAAAAAGTATGATTATATAAATGATATAAAAACCATCTGTATCAATGTTACTCACAGTCAAGGTAATGTGTTGTCTATATGGACATGCTACAGAAAAGGGACTAAAATTTGAGGCATTTTTCAAAACATCTAAAAAGTGGCTTATTTAAGTGATTCTTTGGCAGACGCAATGACTTTCTGTTATTCTGCATTTCTGCCACCAGAGGGTGCTCCTAGGGACTCTATTCACAGCAGGTCATTTCTCACAGAACCCGCATTCTGCCTTCCTGGTGTACAATCAGAGCCTGCAGCTCAACTGAGTACTTCAACTTATTATTATTAGTGACCCTGAAGTTTAAGCCTGATGCACCTGTACCACTGTCACACCCACTACCAAGGCATTCCAGGTCAGTGTCAATGCAAATTGCTAATGGTAAGAGCCTTTGAACAAATACACTGATCAGCCATAACTTTAGCCCAGCTGAAGTGAAAGACTTTGATTCTCTTCATCTACAGTGGCATCTGTCAGGGGGTGGGATATATAAGGTAGCGAGTTCTTGAAGGTGGGCAATGGGCAAGCATAAGAATCTGAGCCAGGACAAACTGTGATGACTAGACAACTGATCTCCAAAACATCAGGCAGGTCCTCTAGGTTTTTTTTTTTTTCCTGGAATGCAGTGGTCCAGTGAAAAGCCAGATGATCATGGGATCCATGGTGATCCATGGAGGCCCCACCTCAGAACGTACAGGACTTAAAGGATCGGCTGCTAATGTCTTGGTGCCAGAAACCACAGGGTGCCTTCTGAGGTCTTGCGGAGTCCTGATCTGATGTGGTGGCACAAGGTGGAGCCTACTCAATATTAGGGAGGTGATACTAATGTTATGGCTGATCTGTGAATTCTTGTGTTTTAATTTCATGCTTAGAGGGACAAAAAAGGGCAAGCCTGCAATTTCAACTCTGATGCACCAGAAATGTTTAGTTGCATAGTTTTTTTTTATAATAATCATAATGAACATCAATACTAATACTAATACAACAAAGCAGAGGTGCTCAGTACTCCAGTAAAGCTTCAAACACACATCACATTTAACTACAAGGGAAAATGAGTTTGTTTATATATATATATATATATATATATATATATATATATATATATATATATATATATATATATATATACACACACTGAACAAAAATATGTCCTTAACGGACAGATTCTGAGTGTGGCATTCCATGCCAGTCCTCCCACACAGCCACAGCCATGGTCATCTTTGACCACCAAAATAGCAAAAACAATAAATAAATAATTTTTAAAAATCTATAGACAGCTCAAGGAGATCTGTGGTTGTCCTCATTAATAATAATAATAATAATAATAATAATAATAATAATAATAATAATTGAGTGCAGTTACATTTGAAAATACATTGAGAATTACACCTTGGCCATAAAAACGAGTGAATATCGCATAAGAACTGAACACTAGGAAGCAAACATCCGCCCACCAGCTACATTCTAATATCTGTATCTCATCTAAGCAGGACAGTCTGACAGTATCATTTTACAGGAGGGGAAATGCGGAACACAGCACTTTGAAAAAAAACTGTATGTGGTAAAAATAATGGCTATGGTTATTCAGAAAAATGAACTTTAGATCACATATTAAAAAACTGACATCATTGAATGTGTCAGAAGTTTGATTAACTATCAGAATTAATGCTTAATTAAGTTCTAATGAATCATTTAATCTGTGGTTCTGTTGTTAAACACACAAGGACAGCTTAAGCTCATCTTCTGTACAGCTTTTTACAATTCCATGTTAGCATTCTTAATGCATGCTCATAACTGAAGATCAATACATCTTTCTATTCCTGACACCGCATGTCAGAGCAAAAATAACAGCAGCATAATTTATTGTTGGTCACCTGTCAGTGAGGTATGCAGGCTCCTGACTTAGATAGGAATGAACAGTTGACAGATCTGCAATGTCACGCAAGCTAGTATCATGTAGCCTGAAATTCAGCTCAGAGTGGAGCTGTGAATTTAACTGTTAGCAGAGTCAGAGGTGGTCAGTCTGCACTCTGTACATCTGCAATTCCCTGAAGTCTCACTGAACAGCTTGTATATGTCTAACACGGTTATTTAAGAGTTTCGTTTCCTCCGTTTTCTTCCTCATGCTTTTCAGGAGGTTATCAGTTCGAGTCTTGGTTCCTTTCAGTTTTCTTCCTCGTGCTTTTCAGGAGGTTATCAGTTCTAGTTTTGGTTTCTCTGTTTCCTTCCTCATGCTTTTCAGGAGGTTATCAGTTCTAGTTTTGGTTTCTCTGTTTTCTTCCTCATGCTTTTCAGGAGGTTATCAGTTCGAGTCTTGGTTCCTTTCAGTTTTCTTCCTCATGCTTTTCAGGAGGTTATCAGTTCTAGTCTTGGTTCCTCTGTTTTTGTCCCCATGCTTTTCAGGAGATTATCAGTTCTAGTCTTGGTTCCTTTCAGTTTTCTTCCCCATGCTTTTCAGTAGGTTCTTAGTTCTTGTCTTGGTTCCTTTCAGTTTTCTTTCTCATGCTTTTCAGGAGGTTATCAGGTCAAGTCCTGGTTTCCTTCAGTTTTCTTCCTCATGCTTTCAGGAGGTTATCAGTTCTAGTCTTGGTTCCTTTCAGTTTTCTTTCCCATGCTTTTCAGGAGGTTATCAGTTCTAGTCTTGGTTCCTTTCAGTTTTCTTCCTCATGCTTTTCAGGAGGTTATCAGTTCTAGTCTTGGTTCCTTTCAATTTTCTTCCCCATGCTTTTCAGGAGGTTATCAGGTCGATTTTAGATTCTTCTCAGTTTTCTCTTTATGCTTTTCAGGAGGTTTTTAGTTCTAGTCTTGGTTCCTCACAGTTTTCTTCCTCATGCTTTTCAGGAGTTTATCAGTTCGATTTTTGGTCTCTGAAATTTCTTCCTAATGCTTTTGAGGAGGTTAGCAGTTATAATCTTGGTTCTTCATAGTTTTCTTCCTCTTGCTTTTCAGGAGTTTATCAGTTTGAGGCTTGGTTCCTCTCAGTTTTCTTCCTCTTATGGAGGTTATCAGTTTACGGCTTGGTTCTTCTCAGTGTTCTTTCTTATGTTCTTCAGGATGTTATCAGTTTGAGTTTCCTTCTCATGTAACAAACACTGCACAAATAAAACTGAAGTAAAATACAGTTAGTAACCAGGAGCCGATATCAGCATTATATTGTTTCTTACGAGAACTTGTTCCAGAATGATCACCAACAACAGAACTGTCGATAAGAAACCTTTGCTGTATTAAAACCCCTCACTTGAACGTCTGGCCTTTGTAGCAGTTTACAGTGCTGCATCAATTGCCCTGTTGATGCGTCAATGGCCACGTCTTTCTTGCGACACAGTCTGAGTTTAAATCACCTGGTTGTTTCGGGTCATGACAGCTAATAATAGGTGCCCTCCTCCCTGCACATGCACAAAAAAGGAAGAAGTTGCAGAAAGCGTGTAATTTGAGATTCCATGATTACAGCTTGGGCCATAATGGTGCCTGCTGCTTGTTTGATGTCGTGTCAGACGCGTATTAGGTTTTCTGTCTAAAATAACACACATTACCTCACACAGCTAAATATGGATACACAAACACACAGACACTCTTCAGGTAGCACTTTCCAGGTAGCTTCTATTGCTGCCCCTGGGTAACATACAGCCCTGTATTTCATGAAAGATTACTTGCTGCTCCGATCCAAGGCTTCTTTTTCTGTGAAAATAGCAGATGGTTCAAATATCAAATGGGATTATTGCCTCGTCTCAGGTCTCATATCTGCACCACGTTACAGCAACACCATCTGTCAGAGCACCTTCAAAATACAGTGTTGTTTGGTCACCTGGAGCTATTACGTGTGAACGAGGTGTTAATGTTGATGAAAGGTCATTTTTCAACTTAATGTTGTAAAACACTGTCACTGATCTTTACATGTGTGGACAGCTCATGGATGTGTTATTAACCTTTACTGTCCCGCTAGACATAACTGCACACTGCAGACACACACATGCTTAAACACTGTACGGTAGCACATTCGCTCCTATAAAATTACACACAGCATACACACGCCCTCCTCAGCTCACTTATATTCTTAGCACTGTGCAGATTGTATGCCTAAATTAGCATGCATTTGCCCCAAACTGTGCTGAGCTGCTGAAGTAACACACTTATACACAACAAAGGTTCATTGTATAGACAATTACAGTATGAGCAGCAACCCTGACGCCTGCTTTTATACAGAGTCCTGCATAATGTTTGGGATAATGGCATATTTTCTTTTTCTTCTTGTCTCTGTACTCAATTTTTGAAAATCTAAATGTTTGCATCATGTTCAGGACATAGTATTCGTGATGATTTAGGTGTGTTTAATTGCTTTATTCGTGCAGATATAAGGAAACTTACTCATGAATCTTGGCTTCTGGTCACCTCAGGAGTCTGCTTTTGCATGTCTGACCATAATGAGATCCATTGCGTTGTCCTCGTATGGTCTAGGCAAGTGTGGATTTCTCAATGACTGCTCTCAGCAGAAGACTTCATAAACAGAAATACAGAGACCACACTGCAAGTCACAAACCAGTTAGCCTTAAAAAGAAGATGGCCAGGCTAATATACTTTTTTTTCTTGTCATCATTGGTCCACAAGACCATTTTTCAGAAGTCTGTAGGATTTTAGGTACTTTTTTAAAGCATACTGTACCCTGGACTCATTGGTGGTTTGCATGTTGCTGTGTAACCTCTGTTACACAGTGGCATGCAAAGTTTGGCCTCCCCCGGTCATAACTGCTCTGTTGGTGAATAGCATAGTTAGGAGAGTAGAAGATGATGATGATCTGATCTCCAAAGGACATAGAGTTAATGTTGTCTTTTCAACATTGTAAGCAAGATTGGTGCATTATGGATGTTTTGTACAAAAGGAAGGGTGCACTATGCAAAAGTCTGAGAGATTTGAGCTCCAGGATAACATTTGCCAAGGTCCCAAAGCTTGTAAAATAGCTTGTTAGGGCTATGGATTGTTTATAATCTTCATTAGGAAAGGCAAAGTGATGCCATTCGTACAGCTTTATCAATACTCTGACTCCTCAAACCGTGTCCCGACAATTAGCAGCCATAGGCCCCTCTAAGCACCTGCTCACAAAACAGGAGGAGGCTATAAGATGACAGCAACAAGGCCTCACAATCAGAAGGCTTCTGCAGGGAAGATTGGACAAAATGCCCCTGAAGAAGAAATGAAAGCCTCTTCGCTGGCTATGAAAAGCATTTACAAGCTTCCTTACAAGGGTATTACTTAGTACTAAGTACTGACGGGTGTCCAAACATTTGAATACAGTGAATAAAGTGCACAAATCATTTGTGTTCCACACATTAGATGCAAACTGTCCCTAAATATCTGCTAAGGCCTTTCAATCAAACAGAATTACCCATATTTGATATTTAGGTCAGCCATGGGGAGCAAGTTAGGGTGCGTTGCCAGACGTCACAGGAGCTACATGTAGCAGATTAAGGTTTTGTGTCTAATCTGGCCTGCCTCACGCCCAGCCTCAAATCAACGGCCAATCCCGTTAGCCGCCGCAGCCATGCTCCATCACTGTCGATTCAGACATGAAAGGCCTGTGATTGGTCACAGACACAGCAGTCTGGGTGGATTATGGCATGGCCAAGAGAGGCGTCTGCCTGTCAAGAGATGCCATGCGGGGGGGCCGGGCGGGGTGTACAAATAACCTCCTCTAATGAGGAGGGAAAGAAGATCAGGGTCGTCATTAAAGGCATTAATGTAGACCTCGTATGACATTCGCGCAGGAGGTGGGCAAGAGCTTCGCAGTGGCTCCGCAATCCACATTTAGAGGCCGTTAACAAAGCCTCTTCTGCATTTCTGGTCTGGGATAACGTGTCAAAGCGGGAACACGGGCCGTCAAAAGTGCTTAACGTCACATAAAATTTGCAGAAATCTTGATTTGTGGTATTTGCTCCTCAGTTGGAAAGCGCAACCACAACCCTTTGCGCTTTAAGCCACACCTGAAGGCTAATTTACGGTTCTAGATCAAGTCAACACAGCGTCTGCGGAGTAGCCTGCCCCAAAGTTGTGCATAGATGCATAGTCTGCAACCCTCCACAGCCAAAAGTAGTAGTCTGGCAAGGGGGGGTCTTGATACCACTTTGTTGACGGTCTTGGCGTATTGCAATTGACGGCTACAGGCCGTTTTATAAAGTATTTACTAAAATGTCTTCATCAAAAGACAGAGAAGCCATCGAAGGAGAGTGTGTATGGCCACTGAATTGATTGAGGCAGGAGGTGGGTGAATTTTCAGCACATTTTTGGGGAGGTGCAAGTCAGGCCACAGCGTAGGGTTTAACCCAAAAGCATAACTGCCCAACTGCCCTATTCACCTTATTACAGGTCATTGGAGCTGTTATTTAAAGGTAAAAATGCTACATAATGTTGCTTTAAGCTTAGTCTTTCTCGACCTGTTGGTATGATGGCTAAGCTTTGCTTCTTTTTTAATCCAGAAAGAGGTTAACATGTGTGGCCCCTTCCCGGGTGATAAGTGTTAATCATTAGTCTGCTTAATGTACTGTGATGTGGGCAACGCTGTTCCAGCCTCCATAGGGAAAGTATGCTGCAGGGAAAGACAAAACAGGATGGTGAGCAATCAAGGTATTTCCAATGAGTCAACCCCAATCCCACAATCCCTCTTTTGAAAAATCTCCATTGTGAAATTCCATAAAAGCCTTAAGCATCATAAAAACAGGATCTGTCGCCACAAAGATTTAAGCTCTCGAGACGGTTTTGGCTTACCATGCCACTGTATGGAAGCCCTTCACGCAGTATCCAGTCATGAGTCGTTTTGTTTGTGTTCAGTTTTGCCTTTTACACATGGCCTGGCTTCGCTTGGGAGTGCAACTCCATACGTGCATGCTGACGATGTTAGATAGGTCAATGCCTTTGACCTACTTTGCGCCCCGCTCTCCACAGGATGCCACAGCCGCTCACATCAAACTCTAATCGGATAGGCAATTTCCCCTCCATTTCATAACACGCAGCTCTCTGCTGGTTTTTGTTTTTTTCATGTTGCTCAAATTTCTTCTGGGTTATGGCATGATGAACATTGCGTTATATAAGAGTTTTTGCTTCTGCGGTTGTCACTCTTGTTTTTTTATCCAAAGCAAATTAATTTGCAGGACTGGCAATGTCCATCTGCATGAATCACTCGCATTCACATTTCTAACTGAAGTGGAAAATTATTAAATTTCCACCAAGAGAATCAGGAATCATAATAATTATAATGATCAGATTTAATTGAGTTTTTTTTTTTTTTTTAAAGGAAAAGCCATTGAAAAGCATTTTTCAGCAGGTCACAGTGTATTCAGGTGGTGTATTTAGGTCTCCCCCTGGTGGTCACTCCATGGAACATGGAGAGAAAGGGTTTAAAATAAAAGCTTCGGTCCTACTGTTTGTTATTTCGTAGGCGTTAGATAGACATGCGACACCTCCAAGTCCTTCCTCATTAATGGCAGAATGAACTCCTGATACTGCTGCTCTAGCCCCCTCTCTCTCATTCCAGCCACTTCAGTCTTTCAGAGGACAGAAAGAAAAAGAGCAGATGCATTATTCATTATCAAACTACACATATAGTGGCATCCCCATATCTCCACTTCCTGGGGTGAATGAAAGATTAATGCCACCGTGCCCTGGTGAGACGCGAAGGGTAGACTAGAGTCAGGAAAGTTTTACAGTTGATTAATTGCAGTTCAGGCCTGCTTAAATGTTATAGCTGCAGGTTTTGTTAAACAAAAGGCGTGTGTAGCTCTGGTGGTGTAGCTCTGCCAAAAAAAAAAAAGTTGCTTCATGTTTAAAACAGCAGCAAGCATTCGTACGTTCCTCGGCCATGAAATGGAGAGTCACTGATGATGCTCTCTGGCTCAGGACTACAGCGCTATCTTTTGGAGAGACAAAAACAATGGTCTGGAGATGATAAAATTAATAATACCTCTAAAGGCCTGAAGGCCTTTCAAGTGGACAGAATAAAGGAGAAACAAATATACAGTTAAAAAAAAATCATAGCTATATCATAACCATACCTGCACCCCCCTTTTATTGGTCTTAAATATTTATTTTCTACATATTCCATGAGTCAATTTTATTTAATATTTTCCTGACCTCTATATATTCTATTTTATATCATTCATTTATTTTTATTGTATATATTTCGTGATATTTCGTGACATTTCTTCCCATCCTATCCTTTTTTATCTTGATTTTCTATGCGACCGGACTGCTCCCAAAGCATTTTACTGCTAACTGTACCATGTAGGAGTGTGCATAAGACATATAGCGATAAACCACACCAGTAGGGACGCAGCAAAACTGATCAGAAAACAAAGATGACATTAAAGACTATGGATCCACAACAACATTACACTTAACAAATCAGCCTTTGGAATGATAATGAAAACGAGAAGCAGTAATTAAACACTCCGTTTGTTCCCCCTGCTCTCTAGTGCCGGCCAGCGCAGATGCTTTCAAACAGTCTGAGCAACAGCAGATTAACAGTGGAAAAATGCCAGCTGTGTAGAACTGCTGCATGATTTCTAAGAGACATTAGCGAAGCGAGCAGTATTCACTGTGCATGTAGAGGATCAAGAGAGGATGTTGGATTTCAGAGGCACATTCTGTAGAAAAGAGCTTAGTTTTTAATTAACAGCACATAGTTTTATTCACCACCTTGTAGCTTACTACACTTCATTAAAATAAGAAAGAAAGAAATGCCAAATGCAAAAAATTAATGCAAATAAAATAAAATAAAATAAAATACAAATGGCATTTGGCTGATGCTCTTATTCAGAGCAACTTATATCGGAATCATGTTGCACAAGTAGGCAAACGCAATGCTAAGAGTCTTGCCCAAGGATTTTGGTTGGTGAATCAACTCTGATTGGAGAATCAAATACCAGACTGCAGCAGAAAAGGGAAGCGTTATTGGCCACAATGCTAAATCAACCAAGCTACTACTACTGAATTTCGGTTTCAGTATCAGTAACTTTTCATTTCAGTACTTTTTGGTACTTCACTACTACGCAGCATTATAGAAATGTGGTTGGTGTGGCGCAACAGTTAACACCACTACCTGCCACTGAGCTCCCCCTCCATGTGGGAGACTGGGGTTCAATTCCGGCTGTGGGTGACTGTCCTTGGTCCTTGGGCAAGACTCCTAACACTACACTGACCCACCTCTGTAATACAAGTAACCTGGATAAGAGCGCCAGCTAAATGCCATAAATGTAATGTAAATGTAGAAATACATGTCCAAACCCATAATGATGGCGGCAGACAAAAGCTTTTCCCTAAAAGTATAAATACATTCTCATGTGTGCAATCAAAAGTACAAAGTTAATTAAAAATAAATAAATAAAGAAAGAAATATCTGTAACCTGGGCCTGATGGGACAACTAGCTATTTCTACCAGTACAGCTACGGATTCCCGTTAATCGCCTGATTTCACACTGCAGTTGCGCTAGTTATTTTGACATGTAGCGAATGCAATCCAACAAGCTGAAAAACGTAGTGCTTTTACAGGTGTTTGCGTCCCAAACTACTGCTTTAGAAGCTAACCACAAACGTCAGTTGTGCCGCATCATTATTCCGACCTAACCCCTTAACACAGAAAGGCCCATTACACACTATTAGTATTATTTAGTATCTACAGGGACAAACTGTAGCTGGAGCTGGAGCTATTCTTTGGTAGAATACCAAATAGAAGTTTATCATAACACTTCCAGCCCTCCGACAGGCCTTAGGCTGTTTTAAGGGGTTAAAGCAACATTATGTGAGAAGTGGTATTTTTTTGATCCGGGGCTCCCCCTACAGTCTGGAAAGGTAATTTCCCTTTTACATCACTGCAGTAAATGCAAATCACACTTTGAGCTCCCCCTCGTGCTACACATGCATAAGATCCAAACCGGCTCTGAAAGTGAAAGAAGCACCTGGACCCACGCAGCAGAGTAATTTTATATGTTTGCCTGTACACTAATACAAGAACTCGGGTTCAGCATCATTACACAGTGCAGTTAGCAGCTTTCCAGCCTGGAGGGGCAATGACTGAGGTGCCGTTCTCACAATTACAAAACAGTGGGGCATCAACATGAATCTGAAGCCGGTCTTTTAAGGTAAAAGTGCTGCATAACGTTGCTTTAAAAGAACAATAATTATCATTAAGACAAGTCGTTCCAGAACGGCAAAGCACTTTCGCCATGGCCAATGTATACGTGCATGTAATGCCCTCTTGTGGCAGATTTAAGCAAGTGCTTTTCTTTTTTTCCCTCTGAGGTGCAGACCCGAATCAAGATATATCAAATAATAAAGCTATATATAGATCTACTTACTGTATTGGACCTAGACAAGTACATACGTTTGCCACTGCACCTCACTTCCTTCAGAGGATACAAGTGAAAACTCATTCTTTTCAACCCGGCTCCGTCGGCCTGTTCTCTGAACCAAACTAAACACTGAATCTGCAGGCACCGCCTTTCCCTTTTCACACTCTCCCTTTGGGAGTGACAGCCAGCTAGCTCTATCTCAAGGTTAGACCCTCCACATCATCAAGCATCCTTCGGAAACCTGCGATTCTCCCGCTTGGGCAGACATGTCAACAAGCATGCGGAAAAGCTTGTATGGCATTTATTTGATTCTAGAGAAAAGGGTCAAGTGTAGTTCATCCTCAGAGCTCCTGTTGGGGCCCTTTGGAAGGTGTCTCAATTCCCAGTGTACACATATCAAATGCTGACGGATGCCGACTGTGCTTTTTCTGTTTTGTAGATTTTTCAGTACAGTAAAGTTATTGTGCATGACTCATACTCTATTTTGGGCTAATGCTAAAATGCTGTGTGTCTATTTATTAGTCCCCACAGTTTTGACTTAATACACACACATTAAAGCTGTAAATGAAGCCAGCAGTGCAGAGTTAGGTCAGGTGGCAAGGCATCTCTCAATTAGCACCAAGTGTTAAAATACAAGACAAGGTCGGAGTCAGTATTTCACACCTCCCTTCATCAGTTACAGTAATCGCCTCAATTACAGAAGTGCAGTGTTGGGCCAAAATGAGGAACACAAGGCAGTTAATCAGCGGAAATATTCTGTTGTGCTCAATCATATACAGTCCAAAGAGAAGTGACTCACATTCTGCGGAGTATGGTGCTATGTTTCTTGCTATTTATGGTGTCTATTTTATTTAACATTCTGTAGACTTCCCTTATCCTATAGGTAAAAATGAACCAAAGGCAGTCTGTGTACACTGGTGGTGTGCAGCTTTCATGGACGTAGTAATATTGGGCTCAAGCTGAATTAAGACCATTCAAGGGGGTTTTCTCTGCTGCTAAAAAAAATAGTGGCAGGTCATTTTCGACCCTTCAAACAACACAAAGGTTAAAGACCACAACATAAGGAGTCCTGGCTCTAAACTAAGCCCCTGTTCTACATCTCTGAGATAAAGGCTACTGATGCACTGACCAGAAACACTGGATTTACACTTATCACTAGGGCTGGGACCACTTATCTAGTTACTGTAAGCATGGGCTTGCTGAGTAGAAGTTCTTTTTTCCTCTATTTTCTATTCATGAGCACTGTGTGCACCAACACATTATCTGAAACTCACGTCTTTAGTCTTTTCATTTACACACACACACACACACCTGTGATTTACCCTGTGAGGCACACCTGATCAAAGTTTTTTTATTATTTTTTATTATAGTTTAATCATATTTTGTCTTCATTAGGTTTTTTCTTCCCTGATTGATATGTACAAATGTAGGCAACGCTTGGCTTGGACGTTCCATTGAAGATGCCTCATTAGTTGCTCAACTAATATTGAACTGACTAGCTAATAAATGCGACTGAACTCTAAGTTAGTTAAAAAAAAAAACACCTAAGGGAGCATAGCCTTGCGTAGCCTTGCCCTTTTATGGTTTAGGTCAAGGTTAGGTGTAGGGTGTGCTTGCATAAAGAATAATTTACCCTCAACTTAAATGCTAGGCGAACATCTGCGACTATATTTAACACATTGAAAACTTTGCAATGCTTTTATTGACCTCCCTTTAGTTCAGGTATAGGTGCAGTTTTTCCAAACCTGCCCTGCATTTCTATGTATTCCTTTATTAATTGTCAGTCAGTGTTAAAAAAAAAAAAAAAAAAAGGCCTCACAAACTTCCACCACCGTCAATGATTCCAGGCTCCCTCTTCAAACTCCCATTTCCCTTGCGTTCTGCAAAATCCCCCAACACAGGAAAGCCACTCACTTCTCTGTGTGTGTGTGTGTGCACGAGCGAGTGTGTGTGTGTGTGTGTGTGTGTGCCAACATGGATCCCTGCTGTTTTTTCCTCTCCCTCGCCCCATCACTTGCACACAATAGGCACTGGGCAACACTCCTACCCTCCCTCTGTTCTTCAACTTCGGATATCCAAAGACACGCCGAAGCATGTGTGTGACCGAACCACTTTCCGCGCTGGGGCATGCTCGCAGCTTTTTTGCACTACCCAGCTTTGTCCCAACTCTCCTGACAACACCTCACCGCCCCCCGCCCCCCACGGCTCAGGGTGGAGGAAACTGACTTTCCTGGAATTGTCGGGTCAAAGCTTTTTTTTTTTTTCCTCCCTGCATCGTGTGGAACGAGCGACAGGCCGAAACTGACGTTGGTCACAACTAGCGTCCTGCTTTCCCGGGACCCTAAGCCACCGGGAGAAGGAGTTGGAATGGAAGGGGGGATTGAGGGAGGAGGGTTGGAGGGGGGCGAGCTGGAATGATGCAGGCTGTTAAGTTGCCCCAGACGAGTGGCTGTCTACATAAGGGATGAGACTCTCGCTGCGTTCTCGATTCAGGTCGTTGGTCTTTCTCGTCAGGAGAGATGTCTCCACTGTGTGGTCTGAGGCGAAATCCATTGGTGGGTACAAGCGAAAACACATGCGAAAAATGTGCGTGCGCTTGTGTGTGTGTGTGTGTGTGTGTATGTGTGTGGACAAGTGTGTGTTTATCAAAGTCAACATGTGTGTGGGAGTAAATCACTTCTCTGGAGAGCCAGCAGGTCGAGATGAGGTGTTGAGTTACGACTGCATACTTTTAACTGCTGCGTTTCTTTGTTGCAGTTGTGGGATATGTGGGTATTTCAATAACATGTATTTACTGTCAGATTGAGGTTTATTGCATCATATTTGTGAAAGTAAACTGTTTATTTATTAATATTTATATTATCTATGGATGGAGTGAGAATCTACATAAAAAATAAAAATATATGTATTTTAATGCAAAGTACAATTTCCAATTCAGTATAATCTATGTAATGAAGGTCCTTTCAGTGAGGACGGTTGTGGAGATCATTTATTTTCAAATCTAAAAGACCAGAGCGTGAGCAGGGAGAGCAGCAAAGCAGAAGAGCCCAACTAGGATGTAGGTCAGTGACGCTATCTTAGCCTGTAAAACACCATAAACAATGGCAGCTGCCTCAGTACTCCAAAGTCCCATCTGAGTCCTACCTCATACAATTATGAAAATACCAAAAAACTAATCATACTAAGTGTCTGTGAGTATGCACAGTCCTTACTGCAATTTTCTAACTGCACTTTATTCTTCTAAACCTGTACATTACAGTCATGTAACAAACAGAGTGAAATAAAATTCAGTGTAAGCGCTAGACCAGGAACTCTGGTCTCTCCTCCAGTAAAAGCTTGGTGATATTTTTTGCCTGGTACATCTGAATATTAACCGCATAGTACAGGGTTTATGCAGAGGTTAAGGATTTGGTATGTGGTAGATGTGGGCTGGTGGGGTGTGAATGTGCCAATTAGGGAAAGTATCAGATGCCCTCAAGACAAAGGACCTACTGTTTGGCTGGCCAGGGGAGAAAGCATTATGGTTAAATAAGAACCATGTTTGGGCTTGTTACGGAGGTTCCTCGCACATGTCGTAATTCAGACAGTATGTATGAACTGGTAAGAGCCAAAGAAGAATGCAAACAATCTTTTGGCACTCTAAAACAGCAGGACATGAAGGAGGAAAGATGAGCTACTGCCCAAAAAAAACCCCAGACAAGCAGCAATTTTTCATTAGCCCTTGAGTTTACACTATACAAGACTCGCTACAACCCAAAAGAACTCCAGCACACACTGTTGGAGGACAATGGGACAATGGAAATGTGTCGAGCTTGTCAATCTCCACCACGCCACAGTGTGAAACTTCACAGCCCCCCTGTTGTTGTGTCAGTTCTCATCCCATTCTGTTTGACAACACCCAAGCCAGTTTAACCTAATTTCGTCCCGTTCTCTCCATGTACCCCCCTTTACAGATAGCTGCCTGGCTTCCCTGGATTTCGCTGACGCCCTCCCCGCTTCGCTCCGCCTGAAAGGATGGACGCACTGGAGTCGGAGCTGACCTGCCCAATCTGCCTGGAGCTCTTCGAGGACCCGCTGCTGCTACCCTGTGCCCACAGCCTGTGTTTCAACTGCGCCCGGCGCATCCTGCTTTCTCACTGTGCCTCCAGCGAGTCCGTAGAGTCCATCGGCGCCTTCCAGTGCCCCACCTGCCGCTATGTCATCGCCCTGAGCCCACAGCGCGGCCTGGACGGACTCAAGCGCAACGTCACCCTTCAGAACATCATCGACCGTGTCCAGAGGGCGTCGTCCGCCACCACGCTGCTTCTGCCCACCAGTGGGCCCAACTCACCGAGCGACGAGGGACGTCCTCCACCTTCTTCTCTTGCCGCCATGACCACCACTCCGTCCCCCGAGCTGGTGCAGTGCCAGTTCTGTGAGCAGGACCCGCCACAGGACGCGGTGAAGACTTGCGTCACCTGTGAGGTGTCGTACTGCGAGGAGTGCCTGCGTGCCACCCACCCCAACAAGAAGCCCTTCACAGGGCACCGCCTCATCGAGCCCCTTCCGGACTCGCACCTCCGCGGGCTGCAGTGCCTGGAGCATGAGGAGGAGAAGGTGAACATGTACTGCGTGACCGATGAGCAGCTCATTTGCTCCCTCTGCAAGCTGGTGGGCCGCCACCGTGACCATCAAGTGGCAGCACTGAGCGAACGCTATGAGAAACTGAAGGTACGTTGAAAATCTTTTCTTGGACCTGAATTTAGCAACGTGTAATTTTGCGTTTACCCACAGCGGGGTTGGGCGGTATCCACTTTTTTCATGATGGGGAATAGCCAAAGATGCCCAAGTAGTGCAGAGGGTCCTGCATTTACGTTGCTTCTCTATCATCTCATCTTGCGCTATTTTTAAAACCCTAAAACATACAGAAAAGTTCAGTTTGCTCACAGTTTGATAACTTAGTGAATCAAACATTTAATAAATGTTAAACTGTTGGTCTGACAGTTACAAAATACTTATACTATAGTTAGCACAATACCATTCTGTTCACCACAGAACTTTCCATTTCAAGTCTGGTTGACTATAAGTCCATTTATATAAGATTAGATGAATATGGCTCACATTGAGTGACAAAGTTAATTTCCTCATGGTTTTGGATCTGTGGCCCACTCATTAGCCTATGCTTGGCTAGCTCGGCTACAGATACAGAAGCAGCATATTTGAGAGTATAGAGAGTCGAATGAACGGTCTTAAGAGTGTCTTCGACTGTTTTCATGCATAATGAACAGACTGGTTCATCCAGATTTGCTTGCTTTCCCTTTCATTTAAACTCAACACATCACCAAACTCGCAACACTCGCAACTACGCTGGACCTGTTTTCAGAGAAGGACATCCCCAATCAGTGACCCCCCATCCCATCTTAAAGGCAGATGAATGAATGAGCTAGTTTGGCTGAGTTAGCGTAGCGTATGGGAGTGGGTAGACCTTTTCTGTTGTTTCTAATTGTTGTATGTTGATTGGCTAGAGCTAGACAGAAGTACATTGGCCATTTCTGTTGTATACGTGGCGAAAAGGAATGAGCTATTGGATGGCAGGGTACAGATCAGGCAAGTCATGCCACAATCAGTGGTGATTATTGTTTAATATAGGACAAAATACATCTTTGCAAAAATAAACAAACAAAAAAAATTACCATCAAAGCTCTGCCATGACACAGCACCTTGACCTAAAAAGGCAAAACATGACATTCCCCCCTTTTAAACATTAGCACCAGATACAGCTGAGCCCAAATCGCTGTGAGGGTCCTGTCGAACGATGCATTCATCACAAAAAGTTTTGTTCGGCCTAACATTTCTAAATGTCTGCAAGAACACCCACAGAAGCTGATATTTTTGGAAAATAACAAATGAGAAGTGACAGAGTGTCAACAGTAATAAGAGGCTACTGCTTGGTGCAGTGGTTCTTGCCCTAGGTCAGAACAGAGCCATCTAAGGATGGATAAGTCCAGCACTTAAACCCCACAGAGAGAGAGAGAGCGTGTGCGAGAGCACTCACCATGTCTGCCTTGGCCAGATGTTTAGCATCGCCAGCTGAAGCAGATTAAAATGGGCAGAGAAGTAGTTCCCAGAAGGACGGTCAGATTATGGAGAACATGTTTATGAGATTTGTTCCTAAAATGAAGTGGAAACCAAACGCTGTTGTGAAAGGAGCACTGGGTCCCATCTTTCTGAGAATTTTCTTGAATTTCCTAAGAAAAATTCTAAATAAAAAAAAATAAAAAGATAAATTGTCTATGGGCCCTATTTTAGGGATCGTTAGGCGAGCTATGAACCGTGCTGCTTAATTTAGGGCGTGTCAGTGTGTCTTTGCTAGCGTAATAATGGAAAAAAGTATGCCTTACGCGGCTCGAAAGACATGTACTAAGACTAAGCCTGTGTTGACAATTCACTGCCTAGATAGCACCGAACGTCTGACTGTTGACATCTGCCTAGGTTGTTTTCTCCTGTGTTGTCCGTTGCCAAGATAGCAATCATGTACCTGAACACACCTCATTTCGAGACCACCACTCCCATCAGCATAGACATATTTGCGAGCACCGTTGCTATTTAAACGGCGCAGGCGGAAGGTGTGAAAATAGACTGTTGTCTGGGTTTAAAATAGCAATGAGCATCGCGACAGCGCCTTGCGCAGGGTGTAAGATCAGGCCCTGCATCAGATTCATGATGCATTTTTACATCGCTGAATTGTTCACAGCTCTACACTTCCCTGTAAATTTAACCAAGGATGGTTGAAGGATGAATAAGGCCCAATGTTGCCTTATATCAGTGGTGGCCCACTGATATTAATACCCTAGTGCCGCTGGAAAAAAAAGCACTGTGGATATTTTCCAATTTGTTAATGGTAACTCTACTAAGAGCTAAAATCCTAATCATGTTAATGTGGAGTCAGATAGTCATAGTTATGCTTATTAATCATGGTAGGAAGACATAAACTGCATGAGTGCAAAAGCCCAGGGGCTTAATTTTCCACTATTACTGCTTAAGAAAAAAAAATGGCCCACCTCCCAGCCTCATTAGAAAAAAAAAAAAGCAGCAAGCTGAAGCACCCCTCTGTGTTTCAGGTTAAGCAGTTCTAATTGCTCTCTCCACAGCGAGTGTGTTTAATTGAGCATAGCTGTGGTAGTGGGAGGCCCTACTGGGAAATGCCTCCCCCCCCTTATCAATCTTGCAGCTTTGAGTTATGGCTAAAACAGAAAGTTGGCACAAATGCATTGTATTTATTACCACATAACCCTACTGGTTTAATTTACTATATAGACAAAAGTATTGGGACACATGCTCATTCATTGTTTCCTCCAAAATCAAGGGCATCAAGCAAGAGTTGACCCTCTCTACTGTCAGGTAAAGGCTTTCTACTAGATTCCACTGGACTGGTGTGAGAATTTGATTGCATTCAGCGACAAGTGTGTAGTTGGGTGATCACCACCTCACTTTTTCCTCAACTCACCAACCATCATTCCAGCGAACACAGTTCCACAGCTCCACGCTGGGAGGCTTTATACCCCTCTAGCTGACGTCTGGCATTAGGCATGGTGCCAATAAGGTCATGTTTATCTGCTCCAGAGAGTCCTAGTCTGTTAGTGGCACTTCTCTACAGGGAATAGACAAGCCGATTGTGTGCATTTGCACATCTGCATCAGCAATGGGTGCAATTTATAGTAGCGGAATACACTCATTAGCACTCTTAAAACATTAAGGTGCTTTAAATGTGAAGAAACATCCTTAAAGCTCTAAAGAATTGGTTCCCTACCAATTTACACATCTCTATTACTCTAGTTCTTTATGGAACCAAATACAGTTCTTCTATAGCAGAGCTCAAAGAACTATTGAAGGAAGCATTATTTGGAATATATATGAGTACATGTGTCCTGAACGAAGGTAGCTGGTGAAGGGAATTTAACAATCGCCAGGCAACAGTACAGTTTCCAATAGCATTTCTGAATCCAAAGGACATAATACTGATTAGAGGTGAACGTTGTGTAGATTCTCACTGTAACTGTACAGGCATTAAGGACACCTGTCAGAGCCCTGGGTGGAGAACAGCCATCTGGCAGGAGTATTTCAGCCCGAACGGAGGGCTAAGACCTTGTTATTCTGTATGACCCCAAAACTGCCAATGCGATTAGACTAGATTAGCCCAGTGAAAGTTGAACAGGTTCAGGGCAGGTTTGCTGGAAACAGACTCCTTGATTGTGTACATGATAACAGAGCGGTGTTGGTGATGTCTTCAAACATATTTTAGAAAAGAATACATTTTGAAGTATGGCTGAAAGATAAACTGACGTGTGCGTCTATCCTTTAGAAGCAAAGTTTTGAGCACTGCAGATTTTATCATTGTTCATGTCTTTGTGAATTATTTAGTGCTGTGGAAAAACAAAAATAGAACTACAGGCTACATCAACTAAAACCTCTTGCATTATGGATCACATTCTGTTCTGTATAGCAGACCCGTCATCATTAAAATAATTCATACCTCAGATTTATAAGACACTTATTTTTAAAGGCAGAGTAAACTGGAGTTTGTCTTTCAACAAAGTCAACAAACTGTACTGCAGACACTCAAACTGCAACACATCGTCCAGAAAGGCCAGCAAAACATTTATGGCGAAGAAAAGTGCTAGCCAGTCATCTCAGCGGTCAAATGCGCTACCACAGCGGTCCAGGGCTCGCAAGTTCCAATCCAGAGACATGCCGCTTTGCCATCAGTGGCCGGAGTCCGAGAGGACACAGTTCCCCATTCTCTCTCTGGGAGGGGAGATGATGCTCTCCCCCTTTATCACTCTCAAAGCGGCGTCGTCCGGCATAGGCATGGTTAGCTGATGCAGATTTTACTCCAAGCCGGACGGAACGTCCAGCTATGTCGCATCAACAGCGGTGGCTAGCTTTGCATGTAGTCCTCACCTCCTAGTGTTGCCAGCATTGCTAGTGCTAGAGGCAGCTATGAATGGGTGGGTTAATTGGCAGTACCAAATTGGGAGAAATGGAGAAAAATTTACAAATAAATAAATAAATAAATAAACAAATGTTGGATATAATTATTGTCATTTATTGTGATAAAGATTTTTTAAATTTAGTTTGTTTAGTAGTATTTAGACTGTTTTTAAATTGCACAACTGTCATTTCTATTTTTTTTAAGTCATGAATAGACACTCCTCACACAGACTCATCCTTGTCTTGTTGAGAATGGTTCACAATGTTGTTAGGAAGGGGAGGAAACCAAAAGGAAATGGCCAAAAATAGTCTTGTCTTTTCTTGGTGGTCTACGGGCCTAGGTCAGAGGTCACTGGTACGCAACCCCCTAAATAACCACTGGAGGTTTGTTTTAGGTACATATGAAGCAAGTAGAGCAAGTCAATTTATGTATGTAATGTATTTATGTATTTATATTTATATTTCATTTCTGATGTGTTGTTAAAACAGACACATTCTAGCACATCTGGTTGTAGCTTGGACCCTCCAGAAAAAAAACAAACAAAAAAAAAACACAATCAGAACATACTGTACTTGGTCCGTCTGAAATGTGACGACGTATGTGCGATTGTGAAATGAGCTATATAGTCATCACTGAGCAGAAGGCAGGATAAAGCCGAAAGCCATGTTGATTAAAGCAGCACACTGAGCTGCGACTGCTCTGAGATTTTAGAGCTCTGCGTTGAATTAAACTGAACCTGAAAGAATTATGATGGGTCTCGAGATCCGTTTGCCATTTTCAACATGACCGATACAAATTAGGAGCCAGCTGGACTCTGGAAGGTCGCATTCAAACAGTGAAATAGACTGAGTGGAAAATTCAATTCACAACTAGAGCACCGCTCTCTTCCGAAACCATCTGGCACAGCTCCATCTCAGGTTTGGGATAAAGGCTTCCTTCCTAAGGGACACACACTCACTCACACACACACACACTCGCACACCAAACAATGTCCACAATTTCAGGCAGTTTCTGACCTTACCCTCGTGATATCATCATTTTGTTGGCTCTGAGCATTGATTTGGAAACCAATAAGATGCGAGATGATGAGGTTATAAGTAAGTCAAGGCCATGGCTTTAGAAATCATATTTCATCAGCTTTGTTTTCTCTGTCTAAACCAATTCCAACTCATTTGGCTCATTTTGGTTGTGGCGCATGATTGTTCCTCTCTCTATCTTTATTTAGCACGAGTGCTACCACAGGTGCTACACATTGCTCAAAGCTGCTTGTCTCGAAGAGTAAACATAATCATAGTGTTTATCTCACAGAAAGGCAGCTGGGTAGAATTAGACGTCCGGACACAAAATGTAGAACACCACATGCCACTCGTCCTTATGAGGGAGGAAACTGGACAGACCAAACACAGATCAGACATACTGCTCTTAAAACACACAGTAAAAGGCAGATTGCATAGGGTGTGGAAAAAAAAAAAGACTGAAGGTGAGTGACTACAGAAAACAGACCCAGTCTGAAGTAAGGGCAGGACTGAGACCTTTAAAAATAACACTTGTTGTGGACCTCACCGAAGCCTCACCATTAAGTAGGTTTCCACTGCTGTTTTAATCTGTGTTCAATAAATTACGTCAGATCTAATCGTTTCCCCAGTTTTAACTTTCCCATAGAGAAAGCATACAGATGCCAGTTAGACAGAGATGGGCAGAGCAGCATAAACCCCTGCTTGAGGAAAGGAATAATAAATATAATATAGAAAAATAAATAGAAAAAAAATAGAGATATCTGCATCTGTTTTTATCCCACAGTGTTGTGTTGTTTTATCACAGCGAAATGATTTTCTCTGTCTCATTTTTTTCCACTTGTTTTTCCATTACCGTCCCTTTTTGATGTAACTGGATTAGCTTGTATCTAATCTCCTCACAGATATCTACTGAAAAATAAATAACTTGTACTTGAACCCCTCGAACCTCAGCCTTATTATAAAAAGTAATTTGAACATAATTTCAGTACCTACTAATCATTCAATAAGTACTAATTAACATACATTAATGATTAAGTACTCACTACTGTAGTTACTGAATCCAAAACTAATGAGCCAAATTCACTCTACATTGTAAGGCTTGTGTTAATACTAGAGACAAATAGCAATAGAAACATATAAGTGGCACAAATGCTTGCTTGTTTGTTTATTTTTTGCATATTTTACATTACTTCCATGATTTTAATCATTTAAAACAACTTTCTGTTGCCAAGCTAATTTTTTCAAAAACAATAAAAGTATTTTAGACCAAATGTAGCAGCGCTTGTAATATAACCAGCTTGTCAGCTATGACAAAAAAAACAAGCTTCTAAAGTGATTATATATAGTCTATAGTATATACAACCAGGATCAACCCACTCACTGTCTTTTATAATATGTTTTTGTATATTATACATTGTTAAAAAGTATTGCATTAATTTAACCTAAAAATTGGTTCATGTGGCAACAAGTAATTAAACTTTGTTTACTCGACTAAAACTTTGTCAGTAAACTAAACTTTGCATCAAATAATGTCTGATTCAACATATTGAATAAACCCAGTTCAACTGCATGTTAAACGATATTTTCCCTTTTTTTGTATGGTAATTAGGGTTGCAAAGGGGTCAAAACATTTTGATAAATTTCCAGTAAATTACCAGTACATTTAACTCAGGAACTTTGGGATTATTCCAAAATGTAAACTTTCCATGGGCACTTGGGGACCTTTGGGACCTTTGGAAATGTATGGGAATTTGTGGGAATTTATAGAAAATATTGGATAATTTAAAATATATCTATACTATAGTAATACTACTATACTAAACTACATCATACACCATCATCAGTGTACTGTTTTTTGTCAACAGCAGAAATGAGAACATAATAAAAATAATAACTATGACAGGTAGTTGCAAGCAGAACTTTATAAATGCATAATTCTTTAATTGAAAATCCAAATAGCATTCTTATGGTCTTCAAAATGTTAAATAAATAATTAATAAGTATTATTTTATGGTTACAGAAACCCTTTAAAGGCAAAAAAATACAGGGAGCCTATGCTAACCTTGGTAACCTCTTTGCTAACCTTGGTAAACTAGTCTGAAATTAAGTTCCTCATTAAGCTTCTCTGGTTTACCTTGATTCAACAGTTGCTTAAATGTTTTAATGCCTTTACTGTCAATAAAAATATGAACCTTGTCAAAACGTACTTGACTTTAGGTTGTTCTTTGGTCCAAATGTGTGTTTTCAGTAGTGGCGAGTGTCAAGTTTCTAGAAATCATCTGGACATATGCTGTACATGTGACGGAGGAATGAACAGTGCATGCAGGGGGTGTGGTTTCAATAGCCCTGGCTAATGTGCAGTGTGCCTGGGATTGAGGAGCAGCTTTGCTATTCAGTCGTTTTGGTCTCATATCTAAATATTTCAGCCAAGAATATAGTAACTATATGTAAGTGTCAACTTTAGCTTTGAATATTCCCATTTTATTCCCATTTATTCCCGTTAATTCCCATAATTACCCATTAATTCCCAGGGTAAAGTTCAACCCTAATGGTAATGATTAATTGTATTAATGTAAACATATAAATGTATTTAATTGAAAAGCAACAGTGTTTGTCACTAGAATTTACCGTGCATTTAAACAGACATATGTATGGTATAACAAATATCCCACAGCATAGAATAATTTGCTGGATCATGAGGCTGATAGATAATATGCATGGAAATCTGCCCACTGAGAACTGGCCATGACTGTCCCACAACCCAGACATTAAAATGGAAATCTCTTCTTGTTCATGTGCCTCACAGCATGCTTTTGCAAGATGCCATACAATGTTAATGCCTTGCAATGCATCCCTTCCTGATAACAGAATCTATATTTAGCATCACTGATGAAGCCTTAGCTATAGAACTTGAAGCCCTTTTCGCTTCGTCCCAGCACTGAGGGCTCGTCCATTAACCGGTACAGCACTGGCCCTGCTGGGCAAATTTAATCTCTGCATCCCATTGTGGCTCAACATGCCCGATGGAGCAATAATAGGACGGCATGCAAAAATAAAGGAGACAGAGCATCCTTGTTTCTGGGCAAAGAGAAGGAGAGAGAGAGAGAGGGGGAAGAAAAATAAATAAATAACTAAACAATCTCTTGACATCTTACGTAAAAGACGCTGCACTTGATAGGTAGCCCGGATGTCAGAAAGGGGCTATTGATGCTCAATTTGCTGGTTGAGTGGGTCGACTTATTTATATATCTATTTTTTTTCCTCCCTCAAGAGAGCCTCATTCCTTGTCGAGGTTATTCCAGTCGAGTCTGTTGGAATCTAAGCTTGTAGACAAGCGGTCGCAATGAGGAGGTATCGGGCAGAGAGACAGTGCCCCGAGGTCAGTGGTTCAATCTCCAAAAACCAAAAGTGACAAGGCTTCATACAGGAAAAATAGGACAGGAAGTCTGTAAACGTGTTCAGTTTGTTTGCTGTTTGCTCCAGCTAAGGCGCTCGCGAACTACAGTCCGATGCCTGCTTTTGCAACTGCAATTTGATTTATTTATTTATTTTTAATTATTATTATTTTGTTTTTTAAATTATGGTAAGTTATTTTTTTTAAGATTCTAGGAAAGACTTTCCCCCAAAACTTGATCTTTGCTCAGGCATTTTTTGTTGTTGTTGTTCTTTCTACAGCAAACTTTGGACTCTAACCTCAGCAGTTTGATCAAGAGGAACAACGAGCTGGAATCTCTGATGGGGAAACTAATCCAAACCTGCCAACATGTGGAGGTAAGCGGCATTCGCTGTTGATCTTCACGGCTGAGTCTAAGAGGGTCATGTGTGTATGCTTAATGTCCAATTATACAATAAAGTTTGTTTTGTATGATCATAAATTAAGAGAATGTGCATGTATGTGCTCTGAAGTGTTTTTGTATTGTAAATGTGTTGCCGGGCTGGAATTTAAAAGATTCAGAAGTGGACAAATTGTTCATATAAGTATATAAGTGAACTGACAATGTGTAGCAGTTATGAGTAGAGAGTGTGTGAGTGAGTGTGTGTGTGTGCGCTTGTTCTCTGCTCTACATGACTAGTAAACCAAGCCTAATTAACAAGCCAAGTATTTCAGCATGTTGTTACATTTTTAAACTATATTCTATATTTAAAAAAAGCCTTTGAAATAAAACTCTTCTTTGCTCTGAAAAATATTATTATTGCAACTAATCTAATCTGAAAAAAATGAGGTGAAATATAGAAAATTAGAGGAATTATAGTTGCTGTAATGCTTTTTTCCAATTTAGGGTTAGAGGATCTTGATCCACTGATTTTTCACAGATATTTAATTATATCTGAAACATAATATGTATTGAATCCAATACATAATTCCCATTAAATATGAAATAATGGCGTCCTTGTAGAGAAGCAGCTTGTTTTGAGTTGTACTTTTACATTTTGTAAAAGATTATTTTTTTAATAATACTAGAATTAATACTAATGTTTATAATTAGGAAAAAATAGAACCAGTTCAATTAAAAAATAAAAATTTAAAAATAGAACCAGTTCAATTAAAACAAGCATGTCGGATTTTTGCATTTGTTTTGCAAAAATGAGTTATTAATAACTTGTATTAAATAACAACTGTTAAACTTTATTAATGCTACATTAAATATCATCTGAGACGGAGACACATATTTAAAATGCTGCACTTTATCTGCACTGCCCACCACTGATTGCTTTATTAAATAAGTGGGATATTTTGATATATTATGTCTTATCCTTTTATTTCTTATTTAAAATTGTCAAACTTACTCACGAGGTTGATGCCCATTTGCTTTCACTTGACCTAAAAGATTAAGTAAGTAAAATTCCACTTACTCCCAGTTTGGATCTGGAGTAAGTGACCTGGGAGTGTTATTATTTGATCATTTCCAATGCAGCAACCTCCATAACACAATTATTGGCTACAGGAATTCACACCCATTGTATTCGTAAACACAGCAATAGGATTAGAGGAGAAATCGAGGGTAACACCTCTGCCACAGCCACCTTAAAGCATTTCTGAAGAGTTCCAGGCCTAAAGGAGAACCGCGAACAGAACGGGACTGCAAATCGGATGTGTTTAAATAATGCATTTAGGAGAGTAAACACAAAGATGAAGAGCCTGTCCTCTTTTTTTTTGTGTTGCATTTGGGTCACCGGAGTTGAGTTCTGACGTTTCCGCACACGCTCATGCCCTTTTTACAGCTTGCACTGTGGATCTTGCGTGTGCATCATGCATGGGGCAGTGTGTAATGTCAGCATGCACATTTAATTAAGCTGGAAGTGGGAGCAGTCCCCACTGCAATGTTAGATTGTTATAAATGTTAGAAATAACCTTGAAGAATCCAATTAAAGCACAGTACATCAGCAGTGATATGACATGACATATAAATGACATTAAAGAAATATATTGCTGCTGGCATGCAAAAAACTTGTATCTCCAAAATAGCAACCTTTCAATGGAAGTCAATGTAAAAAGATTGTATTTGTGGTCATTTTGGAACATTTCTTTAGGTAAATATCTTTCATGTCAATTCATGTCAAAGTCAAAACCGGCAAAAATGGACATCTACACCTCTAGCAAGCATTACAATTTCTGCAAGGACAGTAAAACAAGCTGAGAAGCCCTCCCACATCCCCCACGCTGATGTACAAGATCAAGGCTATATGTGCATGCACATGTGGTCTAAGTGCCAAATATTGTTTCTTGTCTCTTTATGAAAAATTACCCACTGAAGCATTTTCCATATAACTTTATAAGTATGGCTAGTTGGTGATTTTTGCTATAACAAGCAGCTAACCTGCAATATGCAGCAATGTCCTTTTTACTGCCCTTTTAAATTGCTAGCTAGAAATCATCTCAAACTGTGCAATACTTGGACAAGAGTTGTTGGGATTTCTTGAGCACTCACAGCAAGAAACATAGGAGGCAGATGTGCGTTTAAGCCTGGTCTTTAAATATTTTAGAGCAAAAAGCTGCTCCATCCCTTCTATGGCTTTTCTCTTTGCCTTCTAAAAGTGGCCTTTTGCCAAGCTGCATCTCCTCAGGGTTAAATGAATCACTTATGGCTCTGTCGAGGACTATTTCGTCACATCAGTCACACTAAGGGCACTGCACTCACTGGAGTGCTGCTCTACATCTGCCTCTCAGCGTACCGGGCATGTTCATGAGTGTACAGGCGCATGTTTGTCAGAGTATACACATGTGAAAACATGAGCCATGTTGTTTCAGCTGACTTACAGAGACTCGAATGATGTAGGGCAGTGGATGTCAATACACTGTCCTGCACGGTTTATTATCTCCTCCCCACAACCCCCCCCCCCCCCCCCCCCCCTCCATGCTCGAATAACATCCAGTTAAAGAGGAAGGACTTGTTAACAGGACTGACAGGTAGAAATGCCTTCAAAAAAAAGTTTAGATCCACACACACGTATCTGGCAACTTTAGAGGAGAAGGAAAAAGTAGTTTATTTATTTATTTATTTATTTTTATTTTTACTTTTAATGGAAGTCAAAGTAAAAAGATTTTGTTCAGGTCATTTTGGAGCATTTCTATTGGTCCGTTCATCATGAAATTATGATACAATGATAGATTCACATTATGTCAAAAAGTCAAACCGCAAAAGTTTTTGACAGAATATTCATCAAACTCTTTTTGCAGGCAATCATACAGATCAGCCCAGCCCTGTCCTATTAACAAGCCGATCCTCTTTTACTGGATGTTACTATAGTAAAAAGGCCTCATTCATCAATATTACTTATGTAAGTCCCAGTGTTCCTCAGTGCTACCAATCAGTGATGCCCCTTGCTCTGTATCAAGCAAAGGATGTGAGAAAAAAAAAGGATTTCCTGGAAAGAATGGGTGTAAAGGAAAGTTTAGTTTGGTCTAAACTACTG
Organism: Salminus brasiliensis; assembly: GCF_030463535.1. Lineage (NCBI taxonomy): Eukaryota > Metazoa > Chordata > Actinopteri > Characiformes > Bryconidae > Salminus > Salminus brasiliensis. The sequence continues at coordinate 19,627,319 of NC_132892.1, read as the reverse complement.
TAACACAAGGTCTACATGGAATTTTCTGATCATTATTATTATTTTTTATTATTCTTATTATGATCATATCGTAAATTGTAACTAGTTGCAACATTCCAGTTAACATACCCATGCAGGGCCTGTATGGGAAGCCTAAATAGGAACCAGAACATTTCGTCTTGTGTTGTTTTGTTTTTTTTGAACCATGTTAGTCCCACATATGGATGCCCACCAGGGTGAGTGATGAAACCAGGAGGGGTTACATAAGGGTCCCATCTGGGCCAAACATGAGCACTGAATGTGGTGCCTAGGTGGACTCCATGTGAGATTAAGGTGCCTTGTGACGATGGGGCCCATTTGGGAAGCCTAGCTGGTTCTCAGTTACAACGCAAATGTACAAACCCACTCAGAGCCCATGTCCACCTCATCTGGAACCCACCTCGAAACCCACGTTTCACCCATGTGAGCCTCACATGTTGAGCTTGTTAGCTGGGGTTGTATACTGTATTGCAAAATATGGGTGATCAGACTCCTGATCCAAGCTTACTTTCTCAAATACTATTAAAATCTTCCAAGATAGAGAGGGTTCGGTGTGATGCTCCCTCTAGTATTTAACACCCATCTGTATTTGGGGCAAGAGGCTTGTGGAAAACCCACAGACCAGAACCAATTCTAACAAAATATTCCTAAAATATATGAATGTGCTCATACTGAATGTGTCTCACATTCATATACAGAACAAATTAGAGGCATCATTGTATATTACTTTTATCATAATAATAATAATAATAATAATAATAATAAAATAACTACAATTATAAAGAAAAATAATGACTAAGGTGAGAATGGGACACTGTTATGCAGTGCTATGGTTCATGATGTTCAGGGCTGAACCAGCACTGCTAGCTGGGCTGCCCTGGGAGATACTGAGGTATTTTTCAGTTGTCTAAACGGTATCATTACTATAATGGCATAATTATAATAAACTTAGAGATTGTAATCTTTCCAAATAGCTGGTAATAAACACTGAGCTGAAGATAGCTGCTTTTCCACTGCACCTTAAACTATGCAGCAGTTAGATTCTACAGTCCTGTATAGGTGCCAGAATGCTGCAGCATATGAAGTGGGATGGAAAGTTTGCCTCATAATGGGATAAGTAAAAATAATAGCAAGTGTTTGACATGTCTGAAATCAATCTATAACCAAAGTTTTTTCACTCCCCACCTGAGTCATCCGAAGAGCCCTGTGAGCTTTAATACGGTACCAGCCTGAGACGATGCTAAAAAACCTCTGGAAAAAAAGGGACTTGTGTGGTAGCACTACTGAGAGTACTACTCAAAGGTCAGGGGACCTAATTAGTAGTGTTGAAAGGCCAGAACTGTGAGTGAATAAGTCTCTTTCACACAGAAAAAAAAAAGCTAAAATCACTCAAGAGAGAAGCTATTACACACCTCAAAGGTCTCGCAAGTCTCAGACAACCCCTGCTTTCACATCTTACCTCATCATGTAGGCCTTGGAGAATGCTGGTTATGGCCGTACTGGCATGATTTAGGTGTTTCTGCATGGTGAATTTTCAGAACAGTTCGTTAAGGTTTGAGGTGACTTAAGGTGAATTTTAATGTTCTGACTGTTGAGACTGGTGAGTTCCTTGAAATGGTCTAAAGTCCCAATACCAAACTAAAATTAGCACATGTTTATTAGAACATTCAAACAAGACAAAGAAGCAAAATGCCTCTACAAGATGGTTAGCAATGGTCACACAGTGAAGATGACATGATGGCACTGTGCTCAACAAAAAATAACAATGACCGTGACCAAAATCCCTCCGTATTTGCATTTTAGGGCACTACTGAGCATGTAGGCCATTTTTTTATTTCAGTGTCCGAATGGTGAAATGAAATACCAGTGATTTTGAGGCACTAAAAACTCACGGCCCACTCGTAATTTCTAGTGAACATCATAGATCACAGCATTAGCTGAACTGTGAGCATGCAAAATGAGCGACATTTATCTGACCCCTCTCTCTTCAAAACAACAGCAGCACTGAATAGTTAATAGTAGGGCTGGGTGATATGGTAAAAATACTATATCACGTTATTTAAAGACATTTTTCATGTTACACAATATTTATCACGATACACTGTAATCGCAATCACAATAAATACATCAGTAGCTACAGATTCTTAAAAACTGTTATTCAGATAGTTCAGATACCCGTACTGAACACAGTGATTTATATTCAACATCTGCTGCACTTTATCTAATTAAACCAGTCTAATTACACTGCTTGTAAAGAAACCTGCAGCTGATCAGTGTTTATTAAGCTCTGAAGAAATCCTCAATATGCCTAGAAGAGCATATTGTGTATCATGATAACTAAATTAATCACAATAAAATATGATAAAATTGTCATATTGCCCAGCTCTGGTTAAATAGTTGACCACAATGTGTTTACTGCTGCTCACCATGCAGTAGAAATAAGAACTGAAAGGTAACGCAGCCCTGGACCAAGAATTATATGTATAACCTAGGCAATATCTTACTATTTTTCATGACATGCACTTTTCAAAACTTTACACCTGTAGTAGAAACATCGGCTTCACTCAAACACAAACGCTGGTTTGTTCATTAGGCTGGTGAACACTGATACATTTATTAATTTGTGTTTTAATGTTTTACCGCTATTCCGTAAACTAAATTTTAAATTGCTTCAAAGTCCAGTTGCTTTAATGATACATCTTACACTTTCCAATAAATATGAGCGGTTAGTAGTTTTATTGGTTTATGTTATTAGGTTTATTTTCTCTTCTTTTTTTTATCACCACTTAAATTTATATTATTCATAGTATTTATATTTTTCAGTTGTTAGTCTCATGTTTGGAGGCATATCGCTGCTGTCCAATACAAAACATGTATCCTCATTTTTAAACCCTGTAGCTGCTTCTGTACACAATGTAAATATTTCTGGATGAACAGACCAATAGAAATGCTCTAAATTATCCAAAATAAGCTCTTTATTTGACTTCCATTCAGAGTTAAGAACAGTTTTGCCTGCTCCTGTTAAGTCACCATTTTGGATATGCTGTGGTAATTTTTTGTCCATGATCGTGTTGTGTGTACAAATCTACACATTTAGCCTGTACCGAGAACTGGTAGATAAACGGGCTAAACAGTAAACAGGTGGTAAGTTGGTGATGATGCAAGTGCAAGGAGTGCCTGATGGTTGGAATATCACAGGGTTGAATCCTGGCAACGCTACAGTCATAAGAAATGTTGCCAAGTTCTGCAAACATGAATCTAATATGCCTTGCCTAATAGACCATGTGTGTATTTTTCTTAGATGAATGCGTCACGGCAGGAAGGCAAGCTCATGGATGAGTGTGACCTTTTGATCAATATAATTCAGGAGCGGAGACAGATCATCGGTGCTAAAATCAAAGAGGGCAAGGTAAGTCACTGGCTTTTGCAATGAAAAAACGTCTTCACAAGAGAACCTGCAGATGGACATTTAAAACCTGGACACTTAATGTCATATGTCATATAACAGGGTGTACAAAACGGAAATGTACAGAATTACTTCAACATCAACTTGCAACCATAACATTGCACTCCACACATTACCAAAAAAATGTCAGTCATATTTACAGCGACTGTTTATGGAGTTTTATGGAGGTTAAGTTTATGGACTCTAGATGAAAATATCTGTTACCGTGAGTAGCAAAGCAAGTAAGCCATGATCCAGTTCTTAATATATTCATCAAGATTACTTCTTTATTTCCTTCTTTTTTCCTTTTTTTTTTTTACAGTTTTAAAATATCAAAAACCCTACATGGTCAGGACGTAGTCACGCCTCTGAAGTTTCACAGCTTGTAAATGCTTCTTGCAACCTGTTCATTTCTTGTTGGGGGGATTTTTGCCCATTTCTCAGTCTACAAGGCTTTCTTCTGATGACTCATCCATGAAAGTCATATTTGTGCTGGTGTTGCTGCACAGTTATAGTGAATCTGCTGTGCAGCAACACCAGCACAAATATGACTTTCATGGATGAGTCATCAGAAGAATAACTGGAGAATAACTGCAGAATATCTGGAATTTTGATTTGCCCTTATAGCAATTCTACGAGATCTGGAAAGTTTTGCCAAGTCAGCTTGACCACCACCATTTAACAGTTTAACTGCCATTCCTTACAGCGCTTTGCTATCTTCTTTAGGCCTTTTCCTCCCATGTGAACATCACTGGTTTCATTTTCAGAGAATCTTGCTTAAATATGCCTTTTGGAGATCAGAACAGAACAACTAGGGCTGCCCAAATGTTTGCATACCCCTGTATATGGTTGCTTAGCTGACAGCTGTAAATACACTACATAAAATGAACACTTGCAGCACTTGCAGAGGTCAGGGATCAGGTCTAAAGAGTATGTGCTCATGCCCCTGCCATATGCCTGGCCGTATCAAACTAAAGCTACCAGCTTTACGACCTAAATCCTTCGAATCCTCTCTGACCTACATGCAAATGACAGTTTACTCACATTTTAACACACCACTATAAAAATGGGTTGCCCTTTACTGACACAGAATACCATACGCCGTCGTTACATCGACATCTGGTATTCATCCAACATCCTGACCTCACTGATGCTCTTGTTGCTAACTGCAATCAAATCTTCACAGCAATGCTCCTGAATTTAGTAGAAAGCCTTCTTCCCAAGAGAGTAGAGTACAGTTACTCCAGCAAAAGCAGGACAATCTCTTGGGGGGAAAAAAAGGAGCAGATGCCCCAATACTTATGTCCATATAGTGGATCTTTATTCAGTTCACACTCTAAATACAAAATCAGGCGTTTATAAATGTGCACTATAATACGATGAGCCTATAATACTTTCATGCTTTCTTTCTCTCTCTGCATTTCTCGTATATTGGGTTATATCATATCATAAACAGCTGCTTTTGAGTTCAACGTAACTATTATTTATATTATGTATATTCATGATGGTCATGTCTTTTTTCCCCCCAATAAGTAACACATTCTGTTCCATTTAACGATGTGATGTTTGTTGCCTTTAGACGGTTCGACTGCGCAAACTGGCACAGCAGATTGCCAACTGCAAGCAGTGCATAGAGCGTTCCTCTGCCCTTATAACTCAGGCAGACCAGACCCTCAAAGAGACCGACCATGCCCGTTTCCTCCAGACCGCCAAGAGCATCTCGGAACGGTAAGCAACCCAATAAAATCACGCTACCAATAAAATGAGCTGCACGACGAGTTTTATTGCTACTACTGGGAGACTCATCGACACTCCTGTTCTAGATCCACCATGGATCCACCTATTTCTAATAGCCTTTTTCAATTAGCAAAGTCTCCTAGCTTCATTCCGCCCCACAGGGTCCCTACAAGCAGTGCCCTTGTATTCCCTACAGGCTATGCATGTGCAATCAGCAAAGGGAGCTTCAGCTGGTTAGATACTTTCATTTGGAATCCCCTGCAACGCCATTATGTAAAAAACAGCGTCCTGTATAGACAGTAAGGAGGAGGATCTGAAGGTCCTTCTTCTTTCTATGTATCTTTTTACAAATGTCCCTCCCTCATTCATCCCATCTCCTCCCTACTACTGCTCAGTCCCTGTTCATTTGGGGACAACTAACTTTTGGCAGTAAATATACATTTATGCTAAGATTTTTTTATATTTATTTAAAATGAAAGAACAGTGATCACATGTCCATTAATTCCACTGCTGTTTCAGGGTCTCCATGGCAACCGCATCCTCCCAGGTCCTGATACCGGAGATTAATCTGACGGACACTTTTGACACCTTCGCACTGGACTTTACCAGAGAGAAGAAAATGCTGGAAAGTCTTGATTACCTCACAGGTAACTGCAAATGTCTCATGTGATATCATATCATATCATACAGCACACACACACACACACACACATATATATATATATATATATATATATATATATATATATATACACATACATACATACATACATACATACACATATTATACATATATTATATATATACACATACATATACATATACACATACACACACACACACACACACCTTGCCTAGCCCCTGTAGAGAAGTACTGCCAATAGAATTGGACTTTCTGGACATATTAACACAAACCTATTGGCACCATGCCTAATGCCAGGCATGGGCTAGAGGGGTGTAAAGCCCCCCCAGCATTGAGGTGTGGAGCAGTGGAAGAACTGTGTTCTCTGGAAAGATGGTGCTCCATTCAATACCATAGGGATGACATGGGGAATCAGGGATGAGGTGGTGTGGTGATCATCCAACATCCTGACCTCACAAATTCTCTTGTTGCGAACTGCAATCAAATCCTCACAGCAATGCTCCTGAATTTGGTAGAAAGCCTTCTTTCCAGGGGAGTAGAGACTCTAGTTACTCCAGCAAAAAAAAGGAGAATCTCTTGTGAGGAAAAAAAAAGGAACAGGCGTCCCAATACTTTTGTCCATATAGTGGATCTTTATTCAGTTCACACTCTAAATACAAAATCAGGCGTTTATAAATGTGCACTGTAATCCGATGATCCTACGATACTTCACATTCTTCCTCTCCGTTAGGCATTTCTTGTATATTGGGTTATTCGTGCAGAGACAGAGCTAAATTCGTCAGACAGCTCACGAAGTCAGTCACGACAAATCTGTCAGCGCTGTGCACTCTAAAAATCACTGCACTGTGCGGCGTGGCCCTGTGCTGCAAAGCAATTTCGACGAGGGGGCAAAAAAGCGAGGCAAATCAGTTCCAGTCTCCCCCTCACAAAACACACACACTCACACGCTGGCCAAGGGCAGTCAGAGGAGAACAAGTGAAGACTGAGAAGCAATTAAGGGCCATCAGTCTTTTGGTCACTCTGTTAAAAGTGCTGTAGCCTTGGCCAAAGTGTCCTAAATCTACTGTGATCTCCTGGGTTCAGCTCAGGCCTACACCTCCTTAATGAATTCGATGTGTACATACAGGCGACGTTCTTTTTTTTTTTTAAACCTGGATAACGTAAGACGCTCTTGAGATATCAGCACATGTGAAGTCTGAAGTTAAACTAGAGAAGTTGAGCTTTCTCACGGTGTGCCTTACTTTTATCTCATCATAAAGGAGATGGAGGGGACACTTCCATTTTGATGTTTGAAGGGGGAATCAATCACTGGCTCTTTGCTTTTAAACAGTGGTAAATAACGATGTTTAAAAATCAGACCGTTTTAAAACCACTGTGGCTTAAACAGAAGCTGTGGCCCAAAGCCAAGGCTGCAGGCGAGGTAGGCCGCATTTCTCAGCTGCTGCTTCAAATAAAAGGTTGTTTCAAAGTGAAGGACCCTTCGTACACAGCCTAGAAATGTAGCCTACGTGAGGAACGAAAAAAAAGGTTTAAAACGCTTTTCAATGAACTTGAATTCATCCCTGTGACTTTAGTAAGTGTAAAATGATTGATTAGTCAGAAATCTCTGGATCTGGATCGAGCAAGAGGCACGATGCAACAGGCTCCACTTTCTCCCACAAGCTACGAACAAGGAGTCTTTATAAGACAGCAGCCTGGGCTTTAAACCTGAGCTAGAGAGTATATTTGCTTTTCCGAATCTATATTTAAAGCAGCATTATGGAGAATTGAAATTTTGTGCTTCTGGGCTCCCCCTACTGGTGGAGAATGGCATTGATTTTACTTTACTGCAGAGGAGACATGCATTTTACAAGCACGAGAGCAATCCAGTACCGCTGTTAAAAGTGAAGGTAGAATGTGGACTGAAGTGGTAGAGCTTCACATAAATACAACTTGGGTTACGCAGTTTCTCATGCAGCTCAAACAAATGACCTGGTCCAACAGTCGGCCCAGAGCGGCAATTACAGAAACGTCATTTTCCTCATTACAGGTCAGTGGAGCATCAATGTGATTTTAAAGCTGTTATTTCAAAGTAAAAATGTTACATAAGGTTGCTTTAAAGCCATTTTTTTGGTTTATGCCTGCATGAAGGGCTGATGCAGGGAAATGCAGTCAATGCAGCTGGCATTTCTCCTGCACCTTTACTGTACCAGCAGCTCTACTTCGCCAGTGTTCAGGATTTACCAGGAGGTTTAAAAGTGAAGTCAAATGAGCAAACAGCCAGCTTCTCTAGCTGTCTTCTACTACAAATATCGTCGTAGTTAATTAGCAATAATTGTAGCAGATTGATCTACTTCTCTAAACCTATTAAAAAAAGGTTTACAGCTGAATGTGTACTGCTACGTGCCACCTGTATGCATTTAACTAGGCTTGCCAGACATCCAGTTTAGAGTCTCTCTCATTAAAGGCATTCCATTCATTAAGTTACAAATAAGTGTGCTCGATTACAGGGACGTATGGTAGTATTGCAGCCCTGTGTGTAACAGAGACAAAAAGAAAGGCTGATATTAGAACTGCTTTGAACATCAGTGCGAGTGTAAGGATGTTCATCAGTCTTCACCGGTCTTGGGTTTGTTTTAATAGACTTAAAGCAGCATTATGGAGAATTGGTAGGTCTTGCTTCTGGGCTCTACTTACAGTCAGGAATTCGCTGCGAGTTATCCATAAAAGACATGCTTTACATGCATTTCTGGACAAGCTGGGAGATACAGGACCATTACTGAAAATAAAAAGAAACATGAGTGATGTGATTTTACACAAATATGCCTAGGGTTGTACAGCATTACACAGTTTTCGCGAACGTTGTCCTGCCCACTTCACCAAAGTTACATGCAGTAGCAGCTTGCCGAGCCCAGAGTAGCAATGTTAAGATGCTACTTTCGCTATTACAACTAAAGAGCAGCACTGACAGGCTTTTGAAGTAGATATTTTATGGTAAATGTTACATAATGTTGCTTTAAAACATACAGGCAGCTAGAAAGATCTAGATAACTTGACTTTTATGTGTACCTGATCTTATTTTCTATGGACGTCCCCTAAAGAGAAAGGCTTATGTTGTTTTAAATAAATAAATAAATAAATAAATAAATGCAGGACATGGAAATATTAATGTTAATGAAGTAACAGGGCTGAAGTTAGGGAACAGTTTTTAGTTTATAGAAAAGCTTGTTAATAAAGTAGGGATTTACAGCACTGTGCTGTACAGCACAGCATGCTGCATTATAGTTGTGACAGGTTTCGTAAGAGAGGGAGACGGATAGTTCAGTGCATTTCTTTAAAATATAATATAATTATTGCCATTTAAAGTATTCCAGATCTGGTGTGTCTCACTTCCTCTGATAGTTGGTTTGATGTTTGGTTTCTGGAGTGGATCTGTCTTACCGCTCTACAGAGCGTATCATCATCACTCAGGTGTATGAGCGCTGTCCCCTCCTCGTGACACAGTGTAATGGAATTCGCACGTACCTGTGAAACCCCAGACCCATATGCAGAGGCTTCCATACTGTCTGCCAACTAGATCATAGCAGATGGAGATGGATGGTCAGCAGCTGTTTTTCCTGGCTACGTTTTCTTTAGTGTTTGGCAGACGATCAGAGGATTAAAATGCATTACCCAGCAGATCCTCTGAAAGCATTCGGTGATAGCGGTGGGTAATTTAATGGCACTTATCACTATTGTCAGAATAAGCTTTTCTGAACATACCATAGGCAACACTGCATGGTGTTGTAGGTCTTTATGCTCCTCTAGTTGATGCTTGGCACTGGCCCTCATATGCTCCTTAGGCCCATGTGTTTAATTCTACTGACAGTGCCTAAAAACAGTACATCTGCACATTTAATATAGCATCTTGCGGTCAAAATGGACACAATCATACAAATTTGAAAAAAGAAACAACAAAAAAAGAAAAAATGTGTTAGTGGGCCAACATTAGGGCTGTGTATTGGCAGAAACCTGGCGATACAGTACGTCTCACAATACAAGGGTTACTATTTAATAGATTTTGATATATCACGATACTGTAAGCAAGCCGATATTGTGATTTTATTTTTATAAAAAAATTGCCATAGCACAACTGTCATAGTATTAAAAAAACCATTATCATATGCATAAAATGCAGTGAAGTCAGAAGTCAGACAGATTGCAAAGCACAATGAGCCACTGTCTTTGTACATATAATATGAAATAAATATCAATACTGTGATTTTTGGAATCAATACAGTATTGCAAATCTTTAGTGACTTTGTAGGGCAGTGGTGGCTCAGCGGTTAGAGCTCCGGGCTATTGATGACAGTGTTGTGGGTTCGATACCTGGGCTTGACAAGCTGCCACTGTTGGGCTCTTGAGCAAGGCCCTTCACCCTCTCTGCTCCCCGGGCACTGGAATTAGTTGCCCACCGCTTTGGGTGTGCTCACTGCCCCTAGTTCACTAGTGTGTGTGTGTGTGTGTTTACTACCACAGACGGGTAAAATGCGGAGGATACATTTCACTGTACATAGTGCAGTGACAAATACGTGCACATATCATAATCTTGTTATTTCTTAATATTTTCATACACCCCTAGAAATTTCTGACGCTTCAAACTAACCTGAAATTCAGTCACTTTTGAAGATCTGTTGCTTATGCATAATCTGTTGTCGGCCTTCAAATATTATTTTATTATTATAATTGCATTTTTCGAGACTGGCAACCACTGGAGATGACCTTTTCACATGGAATCAAAAATGGAATATCAATGCTTTTGAAATACTAGATTTCAGAAGTCCAGTATTGTAATTCATCCTGGTTAATTGTGGACTGTAGCTTGAGAAATATGAAATTTACTGTACTGTTCGTAAAACTACTCCTTTTTTTTTTAAGATTATTGGAGCTTTCTGACTTATTCTGACTATATCAAACGTAAGAAAAAAAATCATGTGATGCTTATTGTGCATTGTAAAAATGTTTTTATGTACAGTAAGATTTTATTTGTGCAATACCACCTACCCCTACTGGTGCTATTCTTTTAAAAATGACTTTCAGCTTTGAACAGTTATGTTTATGAGTTTTACACTTTCGAATGAGGGCATCCTGTAATCAATCATCAGGTTCAATTCACAAATATAAATATAAGTTTGTTGAATCTTCGCCTCATCTTAAACGCTATGTATTTAAAAATCGCCGCCCCCCCTCTCGTTCCAGCACCGAGTCCCCCTGGCATCCGAGAGGAGCTGTGCACCGCCTCCTATGACACAATTACTGTGCACTGGACATCTGATGACGAGTTCTCTGTGGTTTCTTATGAGCTTCAGTATGCCATATTCACTGGACAGTCCAACATTGTCAGTAAGTACAGACACATTCTTATGGATTCTAACGAATGATACAGCATCTAGTCCACCTCAAGAGGTCACTCAATATTTGCACTTTTAAAATAATGGTCATTTATTTAATTTACAATTAGTTTATCACATAAAACTAGGTGCTTGTGCATTGCTGCTTCTGTGATTTATCTCTGGTCAAATGTGATTTAACACACCACCAGTTGTGCTACACAAAGATAACTTGGATTCACGTAATAATAGTAATATTTAATCTATATATGTTACATTACAACATTAAATTCCAATACCTAAGGAGTTCTTCAACATTGTAATGATTTCAAGACATGCATACCTGAATAACCACAATCATCCAAACAACGACTACACAGTTTTAACTGTGACTGTGCACTCACTGTAATTTTGATCTCTTCATAAAAAGGTTCATTGAATTACAGTACAATTCACTATAGCAGTTCCGCCCACAGTGGATCTACATACAATGAGCTTAAAATTAGCATTCAGTTTACTAAGGCTGTAGCTAATGCAGGCTTAGGCTCATGTGCCGGTAGAATAGAACACACAGGCAGAATTTGGCCGAACTACAGCTGAAACTGGCTCAAAAGGCTTAGCACATCAGGCCCAGCTAGTACAATAACGGAGCAGACGCATGTGCATGCTCAGTGCCGGAGGCATGAAAGCATGTGAGACGGTGGCAGTGAAGCGGAAGTGTGGCCTGCACTAAAGGCTGCAGCACACATTTCATGCTGACAGTCATCGGTAGAAGGCACTGGAGCAGCACAGCGACTGTGCATTATCCCTATTCATTACACCCGCAGGAGCTATTAACAGGAGAGGGTATGTGCGAGATCTATGACTTGTTTGAGGCAAATGCTCTTACTACAAATCGCTCGGTTGAAATGTTCTGCACATCCTCAGATCGTGTTTATTTTAGCAGTTCACAGTAAGTATGGTTTCTGTATATGGGTATCAGCTGTTAGAAATAAAGGATAAAGCCAGGCTTCACAGAGCTTCACAGTTTTTAACATTCTGAGCCATGTATTTGGGTTAACTGTGTCACACAAGTTTCATACAACAAAGGATAATGGGCAGCATTCAACACTACTGCATAATCTCTTATTCCTTAATGTAGGTCAGTGATGAGAAACATTTAAGCAATAGCATCAGGAGGTTTGGGCCAATTTGGGCCAACCAGCTACCTAACTGCATTACAAGGACTGATAAAAACATGTCTTGCCCTTCTTTAAAGCAACCATTTTTCATAATATACCTCTGAATGACCTTCACAGCAAAGGGTCATATCATTCATAATGTGAAAAAGCAAAACTGCCACCCCCAACTTCAGTTAGATAATGAAGAAGGCCATGTTAATTGTGCCTGATATTACCTGTGTGACAGTTCTCAGACAATTACGTGTATAGAAAAGAAGCTTGAATCAAAGCTGTAATATATGAACCGCAAAACTTACTTGTGCTCGTCCGTCCAGGTCTCTGCAACTCTGCTGATAGCTGGATGATCGTCCCCAACATCAAGCAAAACCACTACACGGTTCATGGCCTACAGAGCGGTACCAAGTACATCTTCATTGTCAAAGCCATCAATCAGGCAGGAAGTCGCAGCAGTGAACCTGGAACATTGAAGACCAACAGTAAGAACATGCAAAATCTCTTACTGGGCTTGTGGTCAAATACAGAAGTATTACATTAAAAACCTTTTTTTTGGATAACTTAAAGATCAGATGAGCTTTTTCTAGCCTGCTGAGTGTCTTTTAGTTTTTGCAGTTGGAATTCCATTCCATTTAAAGTCCATTCACAAATGTTGCATGATGTTTAGCTCACTGGACTGTGGGTGCCATTCCCTAATGTTCCAAAAGGTCTCTTCAGGCAATCCATTGTGGAAGCCTTCCCATCCCATTTATAGACAGGTTTGACATTTTCACTCAGAATTTGCTGATCTTTTGTGGAATCCATCCTTTCCTTCCTCCACCCAGGCAAAACTGCCAATGCCACTGGTGGCAACACAACCCAAAGCATGATGGATTTACCTAAAGCTTCACAGTTGGTGCTCTTTCTATGAAATGCAATCTTATTATTATTATTATTATTTTTTTTTTGCTTTTGCTGATGGTGGACGATGGCAGACTTCCATCAAACCACAGCACTTGTTGATGATTAAAGTTTTCTTGGTCTTACAAATCTCATCATGACCCCTACAGTAGTTTTCCTGAATTGACCGTTCTTAATAACATTCTGCACACTAGAATCTGCAAGCTGAAAACACTTGGCTATCTTCTTATAGCCTCCTGTTTCTTTAGACAGTGGCTTTAGGGGAGCCTAAAGTTCTTGTGCGCTAGGTTTGAAAAGTCAGAGAATTTCTAAAGCTTGAAAACTTTTTAGCGGACAGTCCAACTGGTGACATTCCTCAGGTCAAATTTGCTAATCAAGGTTTGATTAAATGGGATGTGTTACTGAATGCTGTCATTTTCCATTCCACAGGTCAACCATTTAAGCTTGACCCAAAGTCTGCTCACCGGAAGCTCAAAGTGTCGCACGACAATCTGACAGTAGAGCGTGACGAGACATCCTCCAAGAAGAGCCATGGTCAGGAGCGTTTCAGCAGCCAGAGCAGCTATGGGGTCACTGGGAACGTGTACATTGACAGCGGCCGCCACTACTGGGAGGCTCTTATTGGAGGGAGCACTTGGTGAGGTTTCCCAGATGCCGGAGTTGTTTATTTGAATCTGATTATTGTTGGGTCATTAGCACCACTGCAGACATGACCAAGTGTAGCCACAACTCCAAAACTGACCAACTGTTAACTTCTCTCCTCAGGTACGCAGTGGGAATAGCCTGCAAGTCCGCACCCAAGCATGAATGGATTGGGAAAAACTCTTCCTCATGGGTGCTCTGCCGCTGTAACAATTCCTGGGTAGTGCGTCATAACAGCAAGGAGATGGCCATCGAGCCCTCACCCCATCTGAGAAGAGTTGGAGTGCTCTTGGACTACGACGCCGGCTCACTGGCTTTCTACGACGCCGTGGGATCTCAGCACCTTCACACCTTCCATGTTTCCTTTACCCAGCCGGTCTGCCCAGTCTTCAACGTATGGAACAAATGTCTCACAGTCCTAACTGGCCTCCCCATTCCAGACCATCTGGAGGGCGTGGAGCTTCTGGACTGATATAGTGGCCATTGTTGAAATGAACAGGAAAGTGGACGTCTTGAGCTGCTGACAGTGGCGTTCACCAGCTCTGACTATCTTAAGCTATCCCAAGTTACCCTATGCACCCTGGACCATCGTTGGCCACAATCGCCCTCCTTTTTTCGAACCGAGAGTAAAGAAAGCATTGACAGGGACTCCTTGTGAACAGGCGGGCACAAGTCTGATGCGTTGACTTATACTCTTACTGTATAGAAAACAGTGATCTATTGGAGATGAAAGATAAGATAATTTGATATTGGTTATACTGGAGGATGTTTTGCACAGCAATGTCTATACTTTATTTATGTAAGAGGGGTTTAAGTCTAATAAGGGGTTTAAACAGGTTAAAGTCAGTCTCACAATCTGATGCACTTATGTAATTACTTAGCGCAATCCTATTACATATTCCTAAGCACATTATTTGCTTCAATAAAAGTAAGAGGCAATATATCTGTATGGTATGGGGATATTAAATGGCCAGAAATTAATTTCCACACTTTATAATAATCATTAATGCAGCAGGACTGATGAAATACATCAAACGTGTCATGCGACCTATTATATTGCTTTCAATGGACAATTGCAACAATTATTATTATTTTTGCAAATACATTATTTTTATGTTCTTGACTTTGCTAATGCTACTTTAAGACATGTTTGGAAAATGAGTGACCATGTGTTAGATTTCCAAATCTCTGGACTTTAAGTGAAGAGGTCAATGCCTCGTGCGTTGGCTTTTTTTGAGGAATCTATCTGTTTATATCCGCAAGACGACGCAAGATGAACTCACTGACTTTTCTATCTCTGTTGTGAACTCACACACTCACACACACAAAAGAAAGAAAGAAGAAAAAAAAATGTACACAGTATGTAGTATGCAAATTACCTGGATTGTGTTTGCGGGGAAAGTTCTGTCATTTTCATTCTGCTTTTAAAAACAGTGTAGGTAAGATCATTCATTGACCGTAACATAGCTTCAATTAAAAGGTCATTTCATGTCACGGTGTACGTCTCTTGCTACCCAGACTACGCAATGGTTTACACCTCTGCACTTGGACTTGATCCCAGAGAGCTACTGACCATCACACGGACTGTACAAAGCAGATCTGACCACACCTTCACTTCATCAAGAGAACGCTCTTGCCTTCAGCCTGAAATGCTTGCTTGATAAGTGTATATTATTTATGTTGCTCCAGTAGTTTTTGTGAAGTTTTAAAAGTCAGGAAATACATATTTTGTTTCAATCTGAGGTCTAAGTTTTTTCTTTGAAGATATAATAATCTATGTGACAAAGGTTAAGATTTTGCCCTTTTGTACATAAACTGCCTGCCCCGGGTCCCTGAGGGTAAAGTGAGCCCCCCCCCAAAAAAAAACACTTTTGCGAAGAGTTGTTTTAAAAGCTTGTATCACTGTGCAATTTTTGTAGCATTTGTCAAAAGATCAATTAAAACATATGGGTCACTTGTTGGTAGCATGTTTTTAGTTTTAACTAACAAAAATAAGGCTAATTAAGTTCATGTTTACAAAATACAATTATTACACTGGTTGCTTTGTAACATTCACTGTTTAATTTCACCCGTTTGATTTCTGCACGTCTGGGTTGCATCAGTAAATCGAGGCGTCAAGTAATGAAGTACAAATACATTGTTACCTTACTTAAGTAGAAATGTTGGTTATCGATACTTTACTTTAATTTTTTTTCAGCTGACTTTTTACTTTTACTGCTTACATTTCACCCAATTATCTGTACTTTCTACTCCTTACATTTTAAAAATAGCCTAGGTTCTCCTATTTTATTTCGGTTTGCATCATATTCTCATCATTCTCATCATATTTTCCCTCCATGAAACACACATTAATGCTCAGTAGTGCACATAGACGCTCCTTTAATAGAGCTGATATTACTAAAATGCTTCATTTTCAATGGGCAGATCTGCAGCTGAATCAGGCAGCCTAGTGCAGCCCAACATTTTTCAACATGAACATTTTAATAGAACATTATCCTCATTATGGCTTTTAGAAAAATGTGTTTTTGGGGAGGTGGGGTAGTGCACTATAGGCCCCTGTGGCGACCGCTAAGCTTTTGGCCTTTGTTTTCCTTACATTACTTTTACTTTTCTACTTTAAGTAGTTTTAAAACCAGTACTTTTACACTTTTACTGGAGTAAAAAGCTGAAGCTGATACTTCAACTTCTATAGAAGTCTTTTTAAACCCTAGTATCTCCACTTCTACCTGAGTAATGAATGTCAATATTTTTGACACCTTTGTTCATATGCAACCCAGACATGGAGAAATCAGATGATTTAAACAGTGAATGTTGCAAAGGATACCACAGAACGCCTTCAGAGCTCTTGTGGAGTCCATGCCTCGGCAGATCACAGCTGTTTTGGTGGCATAAGGGGCACCAACATTGTATTAGGCCGGTGGTTTTAGTGTTATGCACCATGTCCTGCCTGAATGTAAGCAGAACAACTTAGGTACCTTCAATGAGGATCTGGCAGATTAGCACCAGATCTGACATTTCGTTTCGAATCACAGATGAAAAACTGTGACTGTGGGCAAGGCTGTGGTTTGTTGCTTCACATTACAAACAAGCCATCAGTGCAGCATTTGACAATGGTACAAACAGGAAATGACATTCTGGGCCCCCACTTAACATCAGATGTTAAAGATATGACTTATATGACACCCATCTGTCCTTCTAAGGTTGAATTAAATTAGAATATTTAAAACTAAGGTAAACTGATCACACTGGTACATTACATGGCCTAAAGGTTGTGGACAACTGCTCTTCCAATGTTTCTTCCAAAAAAATAAAGAGTACTGAAAGGGTGTTTGCTGCAGTAATGGCCTCAAGTCATTGATTGTGGAACACTGATGTGAGGATCTGATTGAAATTCAGTCACAAAAGCATTGGTGAGGTCAGGTGCTGATGTTGGCTGATACGTTCTGCATCACAAATTCCACTCCAGTATTTGGATGAGGCTTCATTACACTGGAGAACAGTTGAAGTTCTGCTGCTCTTTGGTTCAGTGCTTCATACCTCTCTAGCTGATACTTGCCACTGAGCATGATGACCCCAGGGTCATGGGCAGATCTTACAGAGCATCTCATTCTACTTACTGTGAATTTCTAAGGACTGAATTTTCAGATCCAGTGACTAGGGAGGCCACTGGGGAGGCCACTGGAGGCTTTAATACACCGCTACCTGATACCTGCCACTGAGCATGATGACCTCAGGTTCATGAGCAGATTCTCCAGAGCATTCTTCAGAGCATCTGCAGTGCTTTTCTAAGGTATTCCACTGGATTCAGACACAGTGACTACTAACTGAAGAACACTGAAGGCATGTTGATGACTTTTGCTTTGTGACCTGATGCAAGTAGTCCCATAAGAAAAAGGGTCAGTTTTAGCCGTGATGGGATGCACATGGTCAGCAACAATACTCATACAGACTGTCGCATTCCAGCGATGACTGCTTGGTATCTTCCCTACACTAATCACACCAACTCCACCAGCCTGGATTTTTCACACAGGGGTCCATGGATTCATACCACTTGCCCCACATTCTGAACAGACCATAGGTATGCCCCAACCTTTTATAGGATTAGAGACTATACTAAGATGCTTTTCTGCTCACCACAACTGTACAGAGTGGTTATCTGATTTACCATGACTTTCTATCAGACTATATAAACCAGTCTGGACTTTCTCTGTTGACTCACTGGATCTTTTTATTTATTACAGATTATTTCTAATAATAATGATACAGATAATTTATATATTATTTCTTTATTTATTAACTCTTCAGATTGTTGTGGTAATAATCCCAGCATATCAGTCTATCAAACCAGTCTGTCTGGCACCAAAAATCAAGCCGTAGTAAACATCATTAATGTCCCCCCTAATTCCCCCCTCATTCTAATGGCTAATGTGAACATGACCTAAAGCTGCTGGCCTGTCTCGGCATGGTTTTATGCATTGCACTGCTGCCATAAGTGTGACGGATTAGATAACTGCATACATTAGAAGGTGCACATGGCTTCACATTAAAGAATTTGGTGAGTGGATAGGGTGTGTGAAATTAGAAGAGCCTGGGTATTTAGTCTGTAATCTATGGCACCATGAAAACCCAACCCCTTACATGCAGAGTAACTTTTGGGAGTAACCTTTACATGCATTAGTTACCGTATTCACCTCCACCGTTTTATCATACAGAACGGAAACTGTTTTTACACAATCGCTCCTCTAGGTGGCACAAACACACCACAGATCTCTTGCCTGTCAATGGGGAAAAACAATAGCAATGCAGCCTTATTCAGCAAAGATGCCCCAACACCACTATCCACACAGCTAACAAAGCAACACACATGCAAATAATACAATACAGACGTATTACAGCATGTTCTAATAGCATACCAGATCCTGTGTTCGGGAATGAATTGAAGGGGCTTCACTTTAATCTCCTTTATAGAAGTCGTCAGGATATTATTATTTGAATTGAGGCGTGTGCGGTTAATGAGAAGTGTTATTAACCATGTCCTCCAGCAAGAGGAGCTTTGTGCTCACATTCACAAATAGGATTGCCAGTTAATAGTTTTCCTCTAGGACACTGTATCTAGAGCAGCCTTGTTGTTTCAAATGACAGCTTCTCAAACAATGATTTATGAATTATTCAAAGCTTTTTAGATGTAATTGTTCTTCCATTTTGCTGAAGAGCCCTAGTTTCTATATAAGGATTATAAAAAGATTTTATTTTATTTATTTTTTTTGTAGTCCACTGACTACCCTGGGGAAGACAGGGTAAAAAAATTGTCTTGAACCTTCAGCTATTCTTTTTTTTGAATGCTGGATTTCTTTTTGGACCCATGTCTTGGGATTCGGCCTATAACGTCTTTGAGGTTTTTTGTTTTTTTTTATCCTTTGCCTTAAAAAATAGATTTAAAACAAAAAAAAAAAAACACATACATTATTAAAAACTTCATAAGAGAGGAAAGCATTAAAAAGCAAAATCTGCTGCCTGTTGTTTTTTAGTCCATATTAAAAACTCAAATTGCTTCTACTTTATCATATGCCGTCCAAAAGCTTAATCTAATCATCAGCTATTACACTGGTGCATTGCTCCCTATGGATGACTTCGGTTGGAGCGCAGCGTGCCACTGTTTGCCCATTTTCCACAGAGTTTCCACGGAGTGCCATTTCCATCACTCAAGCACGAGTACGGGCATGGGCACAGGCGCAAGGACTTATTTCCACAGCACTGGCAAGCGGGCGACGGGCTCGCAATTGTGTTAGCTGGGACGGAGGATTACAGATCCCAGCAGATGTCAAAAGAATCTGCCAGGATTGGAGGACAGAGGCCACACTGGCAACAGCAGAGAGGGAACAGCATCTGCCCATGGAGGTTTTTCAAGACATACAAGCAACCTCCATAGCCTATCACTGTCTCGCTCCTGGTTCAAAAAGTTTCATATGTAAGTTGCCCCATCCCACTGTACAGACCTTTCCCTTTGTGAGTCGTGCTTAACCTGGCTGTTATGTACTGTTGTTAGCAGCTGGCTACAGGCAGCAGCTCTCTGTTATATTCTGATATCATGCTGTGCTAATATCCAGTTCTGGAGCGTATGGTTAGCTAGCTGAGGAGATGGTAAAGCCGGTCAGCCAGGGTTAGCTTCTAGCCTAGAGCAGATATCCATGCGCTTTCCTGGCTTTGGCTTTCTGGTTCGCATAGCAGCCCATGTTCTGACATCTAGCAGAGTCTGAGGATGATGTGCTGCTCTCCAATTTTACTAACGCACAATTATGGCAAAGGCCGTCTCAGAAAAATAACTACTAGTAACAAAATCACAGAATTTGTGGCATTTTACCAACTGTCTCTAGGGTCTGCAGGTCATTTTTTGGGGGCCGTTAATATTAATCAAGACTCAAGTTAAGACTGTTACCTAAGAGTTTGGAGATTTGATGATGTGCCATTTGCTTTTAAATGATGAGACATGAGCAGTTTTTTGAGGATCAAGAGTTATTATTTAAATCAACTGAACTCTCATATTTTACCATCCTATGGCACCTCCGAGTCTATGCTAATGGAAATGGTTCTATATGGACCCATAACAACAAAAACACTTTGGATGCTTACATAGTTCTGTTCCTGGCTAAAGAGATTTTTCGCACTGGTGGAAAAACTTTACACACATGGTGGGTATTGTATTTGTAAGCAGTGCACAGATACCAACGGCTGCGGTATCTGTACTCTTTTACCTGCCAGTGTCTGAGCAGCCGCCTAGCATATTGCATTCTGAAAGTCACTGTCCTCATAGATAAAGTTCATGATGACCTCTGTGGGAATGAATATTTGAATTTCTCAGGCTGAGAATCTGATCCATTCTTCTAGGATATGCTTTCAGAAAGCCTAAATATTTGGACTGACAGAATAGAAGGAGAGGAGAATCATGCCTTTAAGGCAGGGGACGTCCAATCTTATCCGCAAAGGGGCCGGCGTGGCGGCAGGTTTTTTATTGCAGCCAAGCAGAATCACGTAATCAGCTGTTTGAAGACTCCACCAGTTGATTACACAAGTGGAATCAGGTGTGCTGCGGGTTGTTTAGCATGAAAACCAGCAAACACGCCGGCCCTTTCGGATAAGATTGGACACCCTTGCTTTAAGGCATGTTTCTGAAATCAGCTTACTCCAATCACTACCGACAGATCTGAGGTTGGAGACTGTTCTGTCACTTGGTTTGGTTTGCAATGCAGTCTGATTGGCAAGGGTATATAGAATAGACTGTGCATTATTTGTGTATCAGCACAGAATATGACTGAACAGTTATCAGTGGGTAATGTATCACGTCAATATCACGGCAGGAGAAAATGCTGCATCAGATATCAGATCGGAATAAATGAACCAATCTAAATCATGAATCCGATTATGTAACCTAACAAACCTAGCTTGGAATTTCACACACCCACACTGTGTAAGGTGTCTTTTGTGTTATAGTAGTGTAGCATATATGGTATCGTATAGTGTTTAGTGAGCAATTGCCGTCAGATGATGACTACTTTTAGAAGCTCGTCTGCTAGAGCTTAGAAGGTTTTAAAGAATAAAAAATAAAATGGGTGTTATTAAACTTGTAGGGGCTTTCCTTTCGTATGGTCATTTCAGCACAAGCCATTAATTCTCATTTCCCAAGCCACATTAGTGAAGAAAGAAACACCATTTCAAAATGTTGGCCTTGTTGCCATCGCTTGTCTTTTCCAAATGTTATCGAGAAGAGTAGGATACACAGAAATGTGATGTTAAAGCAACATAAAACTGCTCTAATCGGGTTTAATCCATGCAGAAAGGACACATTAAAAACAGCAAATACTTGCTAGTGTGTAATTTGTAATCCAGCTGGTATTCCAGGCTTTATAACTCAGGATCAGAGTAGTACAGATCAGACATCATGCACTTATCATGGCAAATAGCAAGACTTACCCTATCCAACCAGTATGGTGCCCTCCTGTAACCTGTGATAATCCAGTTCCGCAGTAATCCAGCTCAGAAAACCAGCTAAAATCCACACACAAGGCCTTTAGCAGCCTGCTCTGTTTACTCAAGAGCAGCGCAGGTTAGCAGGGTCGAGCAGGGAATCTCTCTCACACAGGCAGACACGGCCAAACACTGTCCTAGAAGTGTCCAAAATCCACAGAGTATGTATTTCTTCACTAAATATCAGTAGATTCCAGATTTAAGTTCCATTTTTAAAAGCCACAGCTTTACTGTTTCTGCAATTTTTCAGTGATCAAGAGAGACCAGAGCTGAACTGCTCATTTGGAGGCTGGTTTGCACCTGTAACAGAGGACAGCTGAGTGCGAGAGAGAGTGGCAATGACATCAGTGCCACAGCTGGTCTTCCATATTAGGAGAACTAAGAAGGCCTCACAATTTCAGAATAAAAGTCATGAGCCCAGACAACACTGTGCGAAGGTCCGAAGGTCGGTTCATTTGTATCTGTGTTTTACAGAGTTAGTAAAGTAATGCTTAAGTCAATCCTGAAGCCTTAAATCTCTCCCATATGGGGAGTTATATGGTTTATTAACTCAACATTGATATCAGATGGGTATTGAAACATAAAACGTCAGTGCGGTGCATCCTTACTTACCAGTATACTTGTAGTATAAAACTAGTATTTAAAGGGAGTTTGTATAAAATATACTTTCATAAACTAAAAAGTGGGATAGAGCTATATAACTACTACTCAACGTGTATAGCTCTTACACCTAAAGCATACTTACATGTATCCTTTCATAAACCTACATTTATTTCATTTATAAATATCGTTCCAAGAAATATTGAATAGTATTATAATAATACAAATGATAATACAAATATACTACTAATGCATTGGTATTTGTGTACTTACTGCACTCTATGCTTGACAAATAT
The DNA here is from genome assembly GCF_030463535.1 of Salminus brasiliensis. Lineage (NCBI taxonomy): Eukaryota > Metazoa > Chordata > Actinopteri > Characiformes > Bryconidae > Salminus > Salminus brasiliensis. The sequence goes on along the minus strand of NC_132892.1, from coordinate 19,604,493 downwards.
ACTTAAACTCTATTCAAGTTTATTTAAGTACACTTTTTTGTAAGGGTTAAACTATAAATACATGTAATTTTACTATACTATACTATTAGAAATGCTGAATATCTGATAACTAGGCTAAAACATTTGGTAGCCATTTTGGTCTGTTATTATGTTGTTGTTGACACTGGCAATTCTTTTCTATCAGCAGTTTTATCTGTGATGCCTCATTTGAGAAATAATTTCATTTCCAGAAGTACAAACAAGCTTAACATATTTCAGTGTTAACAACATCTGCCCACGTTGTAGCTACCATGTGACATATTTTATCATTCTTTTTAGCTCTGGTAAATGACAGTCTACCCCCACTCCTCCTATCTTTAATCCTGGCTGTGAGTGCAATGCAGTGCGTTCTACAAGCAAACCAGAATACAAAATAAACAGTATGTCCAAATGTTTGTGGTCACTCCTTCTGATGAATGCATTTTGGTACTTTAAGTTGCACCCATTGCTGACAACATTAACCTATTGGCTCCATGCCTAATGTTAGGCGTGGGCTAAAGGTGCTATAAAGCATTGAGCTGTGGAGCAGTGGAACTGTGTTCTCTGAAAATGATTGATGGTGCTCCATCCAATACCTTTGGCATGAGTTGGGGATGGGATGGGTGGTGATAATCCCCAACATCATGACCTCACTAATGCTCTTGTTGCTGAATACAATCAAATCCTCACAGCAATGCTCCAAAATCTAGCAGAAAGCCTTACTTGAACAGTAGAGACAGTTACTCCAACAAAAGCAGGATCAACTCTTTTTTAATACCTTTGATTTCAGAAGAAACAATGAGTGAGCAGACTGACAAAAGACACAATGTTCACCCTCTTTGATCTCGGTACAATGAGATGTGTCCCACACCCTTCTAGCATGTTGCCTTCACGCATTCACCAACTACAGTGACCTACTTGGAAAAGAGTGTAAAGTAGGACTGAAATGTACACAGCGGCAGTAAGCCCTTCATTACTGATTCCAATCTCGTAGCTCAATAACCACAGGGAGATGTGTCTTAGATTAAATGATGCTGGGTAAAGCATGTTTTGCACTGGGCAGTAGGAGGCGCTGTGCTAACTCTTTTAAGCATTAAAGCAGCACTGTACAAAGCCTTTCTGGTCCAGGTAAGATAGGAGAATAGAGGGCTAAGACCTAAAGTATCAACTATATACTTGAGCAAAGGTCTGATTGAGTAGGTATTGAGCTTAGGAATATGAGAGAGTGTTGGTCAGTCGATATTGCTGGGGTAAAAACACTTAAAGCATGGCATCATGAGATGTGGAGTGTTGATATATCCTGTATGTTTGTTTCTTAACAAATTAAAGAGCAAAAGAACACTATGCCAATGTAATGCTGCAGGTTCCATTGAGCTGTGACCATAATACCCACCTCAAAACACAGAAGGTCCTCGGGTCACAAACAAGCCTGCTGTTATGTGTTGCACCACAGGCCTAAAGAATGACATTCTGTTCCAATGTACCTAAAGAAACATCCGACTTAGACACATCTTCTTCCTCAAACACTCCAGCAACCACCACCACCACCATCATCATCATCATCATCATCATATCTAGCAGCATTAGAAACCCCTGCATGACATTACCTAAAGTCTACCTTAGTCTTCCAACACCTATATCACTGCTTTGCTGTAGCAACCGCTCAAGCAGTTTGACCCTCAGTTGACTTTTCACAAGGCAGGATTTGCCTCCTCAAAGCCAATTTAAAGCAAGGGCACCTAACATGCCCTTAATCCACCGCAGGACATTGCGACGTTCCCACAACATGGAGTTGAATGGCAGTCAGCACTTTTGAAAATGTTGCCTGACCTTGTTCCAGGGTGCTCAACATTCAGCAGACAACGTACTGTGTACCCCCCCCCCCACCTCCACCACCACCATCACACCTCTTTTCCCACCCCCACCCCCATGAGAAAGAACCCTCCCCAGTGGAATGAACAGAGAGGGGGGGGAAGTATAATGTGAGCACAGAGAAGAAGTGCTTAAGAATAGATTAAAATAGACAGGTGAAGAGGAGGAGAGGGAACGTAAGCTGGGAAAACGAGTGGGGGGAATGAGGGAGAAGGACTTAAGATGAAAAAAAAACGAAAAAAAAACGATGGGATGGGAGGAGGTAAAAGTAACGAGATAAGAGGAAGCGTAAGAGAGGAGTGAAAGAAGCTGAGCGGCAAGGGAAAAGAGCCTAGCAAATGGAGAGACTTTGGAGGAGAAATTGGGGGCTGTGAGACTCCGGGCAAAGAAAAGATAAAAGTAAAGAGAAAGCGCGAGAGAGAGGCACGAATGTGTTGGGTAGGCGGGAGAAGGGAGGGCGGCCTTTCGTCAGGCAGAGACAAGAGAATCTATACAGCGCGTTATCTGAGTCGTCACATTTAGCTCTCTGAAAGGGATACGGACAGCTTATTATCTCGTTAGTTGCTTTCAGGAGAATGAAGGATGATAGTGGACCCCGGGCCCAGCTCTTCTTCGTCTGTTGGTGCCTTCTGCACTTAAAACTGCACCTCAGATTCAAACAAATGTTTGCATATTGTCATTAATTCATAGACGAGTCTGAAGAAGATGCACGATTGATATGGAAAAAAAACTAGCAGTTCACAAAGATCATAGCAGGAAATGCCTATGCAAACAAAACCTGGACAGTGTTATTAGGGCTACTGTGTAATTTCACCATTCCACAGGCTCCACGCAGAAAACGACCTTGGTACCTATGCTCAACCTTTCAGCTGCAATTGCCCACATTGTTCCGATTTGGGTGTCAGAGGAGATCATAAGAAGTGCCTGTGACGAGCTGACGAGGTGACAGTTGCTGGAATGCTTTCCATCCACACCACCCCTCTGTCCCCTTCCACATGGCAAAGCCTGCCTCCAGTCACCACCAAGGTCACATCAAGAGACCTTCTGCAGTGTTCAGCACATTCATGACTCTATGGATGAGAAAACGAGGTAGACAGAAGAACGACAGCCAGCTTCAGCTTCAAATGGCACCATATGGAGTAAGTTCAGGGTGTTTCACAAGAGTGGGCGTATTTAAGGTTAGTTTTTGCTTATGTTTTCTTAATATTTTAATTCAATAGTTTGGTTAGTTCATGTACAGTTGCAGTCAAAATATTCAACTGCAGATTGGGTTTACAAACTTATAGAATAGAGAACATTTACAAATCAGGGGACAAATCAAGGGCTTTATTAGGTGGGCTTCAGATGAAATACATCAAATATCTGGACTGGCTGGGAGGGTTTGCTGACTGTGACGATTGATTGATTGTGATCACTGCATTGCACAAACAAGGAAAAGGATGTTCCTAGAGATACAGCTGAAAAATCTATGCTATGCTTTGAAGGTAGCTATGCTACCTGAACGTGGCAGAAAGAGAAGGCAGGAATAGGTGGCAGCAGGCACTGAGGTTTCAGTTTGCATAGTAAGGCGCATACTGAACACTGAAGATCCCCATGCCCGTTAATTACGACTGACCCAAAAGCACAAGAAAAGTCAGCTCCAATCTGCTAAATACCAAATAAATAAGCCACAGAAGTTTTGGGATTCTATTCTGTGGAGTGAAAAACACAAAACTGGAATTTTTCAGGTCTGTGGATCAGCGGTATGTCTGGGGGAGGAAGACTTAAAAATGCGCTGAAAAGAACACTTTGCCTACAGAAAAGCATGGTGGTGACTCTGTGATATTCTGGGGCTGCTTTGCTTCCTCCAGCATTGGAAAGCTGCAGCATGATGAGGGCAAAATTGATTCAATCAAGTATCAGAAAATTCTTGGAGAAAACATCCTGACTTCTGTAAGGAAGCTGAAGCTTAGGCATCATTGGACCTTCCAACAGGGTTAGGGTTAGGGTTAGGTGTGGTCTTCACAGTCGCTTGATTTGAATTTAAATAAGGCGGTTGCAGCACACTACCCCAAGATTCCTCAGGAACACTGCCAGAAGCTATGCTTCATGTATGCATTAGGTCATAACAGCAAAAGGGGGCTCTACTAAGTACTAAAGGGATGGAATAATTCTGAGACTGCAGTCATTAAAGGTGCTTTTCAGTGTTGAATGTGGACTTGTTCTATTAGTTATGTTAAGCGGTTTAAATTTATCTTCTTTGATCGGTTTATTGCATACAGCTTCGAAATGTTTCGAAATGTTGCTAAAAAAACCTAATTTGCAGTGGGGGTTGAATCATTTTTACATCACTCACAGACAGCAGCAGCTGACAGGTTAGGGATCTATAAGCTCAATAACAGACTAGGAGTATACCAAGCATGAAATGCAGGGTTTCTCTGTTCACTGAATAAGACAAGACAAGACAAGGGCCCAACAGTGGCAGCCACAACCCTGTCATCAATAGCCTGGAGCTCTAACCGCTAAGCCCACCAGCTAATAATCAGCTTGGGTTGGTTGTTGTCGTGATTGCATTGCGTTGTCTTGATCACATAAAAAGGCCATTTTGTTAGCAAACACAGTAGGAGTTTGTTAACCTACCACTACATTGTTGGGCAAAACAAAGAAAAAACAACTTACGGCATTTTGCATTTTACCTCACAGGTGAGCTGATGTGATTTGGAAGCATATGCTTTGCACATTCTCACTTCTGGATAGCAGGTGCTAACCCACACTTTCACAAGCAGCGAAGAGCTGAAAATAAAACCCAAAAAAACAAAAGGACGGTGAGATCTCCTTATTAGAATAGAAACCACTTAGAGACTGCCTCTTCAAGTCACAAGATGCTTGTCACATGTTTGAGAACAGCATGACTTACAATATAAATCATCTTCTCTCTGCAATATGATAATATTGCTGTCAGTTGTGTTGTTAAACTGTTTCCACAACTTTTTCAACATGTAATTGAATCATCCAAATAAATGAGAAGCATGTTTAACAGTTTATGTCACAGTTAAAATAACTGACAATTTCTAAATAACTTAATGTTTTGGTATTAAAACAATATTCAGGTTATATCTTCATTTACCGCACGTTAATGAAAGAGCATGAAATCTTTTTCGTCTTTCAACAACTGCAAAGAAAATACTAGAGCCCCACAAAGCAATGTTGCCAACATGGTCCTTCAGAACCGTTAGCATTTCCTTAACAAGCAGCTTGTGGCTACATCACGGTAATTGAACAAAAAGGGAAATGACACTTTTAAAGACTAGTGCAGTTACAAAATGATTTAACCCCTCAACAGAATTCTTCATAAGAGCACACATTTCCAAATCAGGAGGCAAGTCAAGGGCTTCATTTAGCTGCATCAGGTGTGCCTGAGATGACTACGACATTTGATTGCACACTAGAAATATAGCTAAGTCAAGAGAAGTGTCCAGAAAGTCCAGAGCCTTGCACAAGCACTAGCTAAGGGTATTTTCTGAGTAAACACAAAGTAAACAATGTGGCAGAAATAGGAAGCTATCATTGGCTGCCCCCAGATTCCTGAGGAGGCAGGTGGTCAGCAACTGCAAAAGACCTGCAGCAGGATTTGGTGGCAGCAGGCACTGACACAGTTTGCCTGGTCCCAGTAACAAACTTCACGACCAATCAGCTTGTGAGGCCGCAACTAGCTGTTGTACAATTTGCCTTACATGACTATTGCACATGACCACATTGCGTCGACAATGCCGAAACCATATATAGTGCGCAGCCCTACTAGAAATGCTAATGACTGTGGTCTGGTCAGATCATGTAGCTTGATTTGAGATTATGTGTATTCTTTAGTTTCAGTCGTTGTAATGTTTGGTGTGGTCTTTATTTATGCTGAGGTCAAGATGGGTTTCTGCGTCTTAAAATGAATATTATGAATTTCTATTATGCTTTTTTTTAGTAAAAAAAAAAAGTAAAGTGCTGAGTATTGTGGTCTCCATACTGACTTTTTTGTTTAGTAGTATTTTAGCTTCTAAGAGGAACCTTTTGGATTCTAGTCTGTACAAACTGGCTAAGAGTATTCTCTGAGTAAACAAAGAAGCACTTTTGTAAGCTGCTCTGGATAAGAGTGTCTGCTAAATGCTTTCAGTGTAAATGTAAATGAAATTAAATCTTAAATTATAACTAGCATTATTTTCTTCTTTAAGAATTTGTTTTTGTGAAGTCATTTGGAGCATGATGAACTAATGTCAAAGCTATTTGAACATATGTTTGCACCAATGTGGGCCCCTAATCCATAAGCATTTATGTCATTTAATAAGACTATGCAATAGTTTGTTCGAGAATTGTAACAACGTCCCTCATGACATTTCGGCATTACTAAAAAAAGAAATGCCAATTCCATGACTCCATTTTTTTCTTGCTCAAAATAACACTTTTCTTGTCTCCAGGAAAGATCTACAGACCCTGGAAGCAGCTGGAGCGGTTGTGAATTTGCGTAGGACGGCCATAATTAGATGGGTCAGCTCGCAGTTCAAATTTACCATCAATTTACAGCCAGAAACCCCCTGAGGCAATCTACTGTTAAAGAAGAAGACATCTAACTAACAGTAATGCTTATATTTGGTGTGTCTGGGAATAGATAAGGTCAAGAATGAGACAGAGCTAACAAAAGACACACTGTATGCGACCCTATGGGGCTGTGGTTCATCAATGTGACTTTTGCAGTGCAGCAAAGCCTTGGAATATGAATGTGCAGATGTAAAGAGCGTTCTGGTGGGGCATCGCCAGGCAAACTGACACCTTCTCTCAGGGCATATTTAAATTAGGATGGGATTATAATGATGTTGCTTAAATTGTTTACAAATAAGTTGGTTTACAAGACATTTGGTGTATTTTACAGTACAGGGTAAAAGGAAATCACGAAATGGAAAATGTCTGTCTGTCAAGTCAGTCTGTCTGTCTGTCTGTCTATTGCTCAACCTAATGTATGAGACAAAGACATAATTTTCCTTGATATGTCCCTTTGCTCCACATTTTACAATCTCAAATCAAACCAATCAGATGTCCTTAAAGTACACATTCCACAGTGTAATTTAATCATGTTGAGAGAGGTTAGGACAAAAGTTAGGACACTCTTGGTCTTTTTCAACATATTTAAACATAATATAAAACAAAAAAAGGAAATAATAAATAAAAAAAATAATTCATGTTTTTTATAATTTGTAAAATGTAATAAAAATACTATTTTCCTGTCACCAAGACAAGGACATCTGGAAAAATGTGCTTTTGACAAATGAGTCCAAAGTTGAAATATTTGGACACAGTAACCGAGGACACAGGCGTAAACCAGACACAGTATTTGAGCACAAGAACCCATATCAACTGTGACGCTTAGAGGTGGAAATGTCATGGTTCAGGGCAAGACAATAACTTTCGACATAAAAGCCGTCCACAGGGCCCCCTGGAAGTTGAGGCTTTTTGCATGTATGATGACTTCTGACCATAATTTCATGTCATATGAAGCCTTTATTTACAGGTATCGTAGTCAACACACTCCCACCTTCTATCACCTGATAGAATAACACATGCCATATGAGCAGTAAGACAACATGTGCCCGTTCAAAGCTCTAATTTTAGACACACTCTGTCTAACCACTGTGCATCATCAGCCTAACACATCCGTCACAACACTATATCTCTGTGCCAACAGATCACCAAGTCTTTATTCGACCTTACCTGTGACCCTGCCTCTCCACCTGCCTCTTCTCTGACCGAGCTACTACACACCCCGGTTGTTTCTGTCCCCTGACTAATTAACACAGTGATGCTGCCATATGTGAACAGCAAGCAGAATCAAGTATAGCATACCCACACACACTTTTAGGGTTGCCACATCTAGCTGGCAGAACTCTGGCACTTCTTACAACCACAGCCTCTTACACATTAGCAAGAAACTGCAAAGCCAATCCTGTTAGCGATGTAGGATCTGTGAGACCTGTTAACCTGTTACACTGACGGACCATTCTATTTTAATTTATGATCAAAATTATTGGTATGGACAATTCAGTAGTCGCTGGACATTGGTAGGGACGTCTCTAGCCAATTCTACGCCCTTGGTTTGTGAGTACTGTATCTCTTTATTATCTCTCTAAAAATAATGCTAAAATTTCTAAAATTGCTAAAATAATGCTAAAAGAATTCTGCATGGAGGAGTGGGACAAACTTTTTCCCAGTTTATTTCAGAGACTGGTAGATCATTATAGGAAATGTCTAACTGAGGTTATTTCATCCAAGGGGGGAAATACCAGCTATTAGGGCATAGGGCGTCCTAACTTCTTCCTTACAAGACAAATTGATTTACAACTAATTAGATTTTACTGATTTTCTTAATCCTAATTGTTAGTGTGTGTGTGTGAGAGGGGGGGGGGGGGGTGTATGCTTTACAAAGACATCTTCAGATTTACTGGTTTAGTTATATTACTTCCATTTCTTAATATTGGATGAATGAAGATCAAATCTTTATATGTTTAAATATATTAAAAACGACAAAGGTTTTCACTGGGGTATCCTAATGTTTTCCCATGACTGTATCTCTCACATAGAATGACTGCTTGTCTGTGATTCAAATGCAGCCATCTTGAGCTCTTCTGCAATTCAACAGAATTGCAATTGGGTGCTTGGCAAGAACTTCCCATTTTTCTTTTTACACCTGTGTTGCATTAGCAGTACATTTGGGATCTATCTCTGGTCAAGGGATGAGTTGCCCCCTGATTAGTTTAGAGGTATTTACTGGAAATTGATCAGATAAGATATTAATTTACTTATTATTATTCACTACCAGCAATTGCATCATCAATAAAGAGTGCCAGTGCCGGTGGCGGCCATACATGCCCAAGCCATGATACCCAAGCCATGAGTGCTGCAATTTCAACATGTTGAACCCAAAAAGTAGGCAAATATTCTTAAATGACAGTCTGGAGTGTGTCCTTTAATAGAAGTATTACTGTTGTTATGTTGTCCTATATTGTTTATAGTCAGTGATGCTTTAGTGACTAAAGCATCTGTATAAAACATGGTAACAACATTCTACCTAATTAGGCAAAACGATGCTTGACTGCTTATTAGTGCTCATTCCTTATTATCAGATAAACGTTAGCAACTAACTGAGAAAGACGAATGCATCAGTGCCGATACACTTTGGCTCTGACTCCTGTGCTGTTTAGAAAGTCACCTTAACTCTGAGACATCTGGTGGATTAACAATCCCATTAAGCTCTTATTACCTCTAAAAAGAATGTTTTAATGGACTGCTTGTCCAGCGGATGTTAAAATGAAAGAAAGGAGGATTCCTTATCTTCCTATCAACTTACGACATATACGGTAGAAGAGGGAAATTTGGGAAAGTGAATTAAAGCAGGAATGAGCAGATAATCGTAAATGACTGGCAAAGCATGCGCCGGATAACAGGGGCTCTCAGTAATAGGGACAAGGAGCTCTTCTCTGGGCATGGGCAAGAGGTGGACACTCTGGGAGGGAGGCAGAGAGGAAGAGGAACAGGGAGATAGAGAAAGAGACATGAAGAGAGATAGAGAGAGAGAGAGAGAGAGAGAGCATAATAAGAGTCAGACCCCTACATCCCCAATGCAATTACAGTTCAGCTGCATCTGGCCCTTCGGCAGTAGGCAACTGAGTGTAGGGCAGCCTGCTCCCTGGGTCTATGTGCACTGTATTACTTTCTGTATGTCTGTGTGCGCGTGTGTGATTAATGTAGTGCTAGAAGGCAACCGATGGCCTCCTTGATGCCTTTTGTGCAAAGAACATCATTTCTCCCTTACAATGCGAAAAGCCAGAATTGCATTACTGCAGGTACTACATTTCTTTAATCACACGTTTCTTGTCCTGTAGCTACATTTACATTGAATGCATTTATTATGCCTAGAAATAAGAAGAACTGCCAGTGTGCCACAGTGCAGCTGCTATACAAATGCACTGGATGTTATTTCCATTACCAAAATGGACCAGGTCATTTTTTCTTTGTATCACAAGGGGAAAAAAATACTAATGCTCCTGCTTCTTCCTAGGGAAATCTAACCAATGTGCTTGGCCAATCAATCTACTTATATGACAATGACAATTACAGTAATAATTCACGAAGTTTGGCTGTCTGGTCCTAAAACCAAATTCACTTCATTGTTTTGAGTGGTGATTGAGGGATGCATAACAAAACTCACCTACCATTGGAGAAGCCACAAGAGTAATTAGTATAGGGGTTCAGAGAATACTGCCTGATACACTTGCTGCAGTTTAGTCGAGGAAACAACAGGAGACATGGCTGTAGAAGTACTAGTGCTGGGCAATACATCATCTATACCTCCATTGGTGCCATACATCAATAAAGATTTTAAGTTTTATCTGCACTGACAGATAATGAGCTTTCCATCCTCACATAACTCTGTATTAAATATTGATCTTGGTGTAAAATATCTGGCCAACTCAAGCTCATACACTATATGGGCATAAGTATTGCGACACCTGCTCATTCATTATTTCTTCTGAAATCGAGGACATTAAAAAGTTTATCCTGATTTTGTTGGAGTAACTGTCTCTACTGTCCAGGGAAGAAGACTTTCTACTAGATTTCAAAGCACTGCTGTCAAGATTGGATTGCATTCAGCAGCAAGAGCGTCAGTGAGGTCAGGCTGTTGGATGATCACCACCTCACCTCATCTCTAACTCCCCAACTCATCCCAAAAGTATTTGATATAGCACCAGAGATCATTTCAGAGAACACAGTAGTACCTAAGGACTTGCTCTGAGACAGACTAATGAGGACTGACACAGAAATCTAGAAATCAAAGTCCTGATGTTGTTGCTTCACAGTGGCTGGCTCAAACGCCAAGGGTGCAAAGACATTGACAACAACAACAACACATTCAGTCCCTTAGCGTGGAGTCAAGCCATGACCATGACCATAATATGCTGAGAACAGCTTTATGGAATACTGTAACTTTCAGTTAACGCACTGTTCACATCTAGCTGCTAAAATAAACTAACAATTTTAAAGAGCAGTAGGTTAGCCAACAGCAAAATATAATAACGCACACTGATTCGTGTACAGACGAATGCACTGTTTGCATAGAAAACACAGCTGAAAAGTATCAGCCATTGGAGAAATGCGGGTCATGTTACCCTCTGGAACAGCTGCTTTATCCGGATTGTACATAAATGTCTCTTGTGGGAAAACTTTAAAACAGCTCCTTATCAAACTTGTAGCTCTGGGAAACAGCAGATAAATTGGCTTCTCACCCCAAACAATGCCTCATCGTCTCTGCATTAACGATCAGTAGTTAAATTATTCCCTGTTAATGGATTTTACACAGCACCAAAGTGAGTCCGTACGAAAGAGAGAGTGTGACACATTTAACAATATGTGCGAGCGATACAGAGAGGGAGACAGAGAAAAAGAGAGGTGTAAAAGAGCAAAGCAGCCATGGCTGGCAGCTGTGTCTCAGGCAGAATGAGAACAGAGAGAGTCTTTCTCAATAGCTTGGATCAGAGGGGTCACGCGGAATCACTCCAAGACAATTAATCAGCAGCGTTCCCTTCACCTTGGCTCCTGGGCACTTTGAGTTGGCCGCTGGCCAGGGCCAACAGTCTCCCGTAGCGTCTCTTCAGAGAGTGTCTCGGAAGCCTAGGCTTACGCTGTAGGGAGCGGCGGCTCATTGCGCAGACTTCGAACAAAGTGGAGCGCATAGGATTAAAATCTTCAGAATTTGACAACAAGCTGAAGCTTAGCATCGAGAATCTCTGGTTGGGTGTACAGTGGGGCGAGACTCATGTTTATTAGATATGAGGCATCTCATGGGCCTCGTCTTTTGATCACTCGCCCACTCACAGCAGGCGGAAGACTATCCACGAGGGGCGCTATTAGTACTTGAACAGTCTTTCTATTGAGTTTCTGTGCAAATTACAAGTGATAAAATGAAATGACACAAAAATGACAAACGGATTTTATACGTAAGGCAACATACTTGCGTTACGTAAGGACTATTTCTTAGACATGCTTTGTGAATATAGGCATTAGAAGGTCATATTTGAATTATTATTAGTTTCATTACTATCAAATATTTATATATTTATATATTTTTTCTACATGGTGTAGGCTTTGATATGATACAGGTTTATGTTTTTTACATATTTTAATCTTGTTAATTATCTTTTTTGCCGTTTTGTGTACAAAAATGTAAAACAGGGTGCAGTGGTCACTTGGGGGCCTCCGAAAATTCAGTTTGAACTGACATGCTTACATCTATGCGCAGAAGAGAATCCTTTACAAGTTTGTGGCTTTACTGTGGTGTCAAAATAATCTGTTTTACTTAGCAAATAACCTAAAAAATTAAACCCCAGTAGAGTTACGGCCAAAATAAGAGTCAATTCTCACTTTTTCCTTAGAAAAAAAGAACGTTCATCCCGTCAATTATACTAATTATAATAATATAAAATAAGACACGTCTAATTAGTATTACTGCATTCTGGCAGGGCCAAGTCGAATCCAATAGGTACATGTGAAAAACTCTGGATCGAACATAATACGTCCATAAGCATCAAAACCTTTTAGGTTGCCTCGCTTCTTTTTGCTGTCATTATAGCTTATGTTTAGTATTAACAGCATGTATCCTTACTTCACAAAGTTAGAATTTTCACAAGATTTTGAATCACTCTTATGATTTTTTGGATGTATGTTGCCCTAATAGTTTGTCCCCCCTGTGCCTCTCAAGGTGGAAAGTTTTCCAAATTTTGCACTACGTAGGCTTCCGTTCTGTTAAGCACCTTCAGGATCAGTTTAAATTATTTTATTTTTCGAGTCTCAGAGAGTAGGGTAGTTATACTACTCTTCCAGAGCGACACTAAAACAGCTACTGTAATATTTATACTTTTAATGATTTTGTTGGAGTAACTGTCTCTACTGTCCAGGGACGAAGACTTTCTACTAGATTTCAAAGCACTGCTGTCAAGATTGGATTGCATTCAGCGACAAGAGCGTCAGTGAGGTCAGGCTGTTGGATGATCACCACCTCACCTCATCTCCAACTCCCCAACTCATTCCAAAAGTATTTGATATAGCACCAGAGATCATTTCAGAGGACACAGCAGTACCTAAGGACTTGCTCTGAGACTTACCAATGAGGACTGACACAGAAATCTAGAAATCAAAGTTCTGAGGTTGTTGCACCTACACATTTTGCACCACGTAGGCTTCCGTTCTGTTAAGCACCTTAAGAGGACCCTGTGTCATTTGGATCAGTTTAAATGATTTTATTTTTCGAGTCTTAGAGAGTAGGGTAGTTATACTACTCTTCCAGAGCGACACTAAAACAGCTACTGTAATATTTATACTAAGTGGGAAATCGGCGTGGAATCCTTTCAGACCTGATGTTGTTCTGTTTTCTATTTCCTATTGGTTGGGACTGGTAATGTGCCAGATCAACATAATTGGAAACTGACAATGGAATCATCCAATCACGTTCCAGTTTCCAGTGGGTGGGACCAGATTTATGTGAAACTGATGCCATCTGTGAACTGATGTATTGGAACATATTTTTATATGATTATTAGCTTAAGGTATATGATAAGTGCATTACTTTCAGTTAGCGCAGTTAGCATCGAGAATCTCTGGTTGGGCGTACGGTGGGGCGAGACTCATGTTTGTCAGATGCGAGGCACCTCATGGGCCTGGCTTTTGGACTTCCTTTTGCTCACCTTCCCACTCGTAACAGACTGAAGATTACCCACAAGGGGGCGCTATTAGTACTTGAACAGTCTTTTCTGCTTCAACATCTACGTTTCCATTGACTTTCTGAGCAAATGACAAGTGATAAAGTGTAAATGTCACATAAATGATCAAACAGACTTTTTGCAATATGACAATTTGATATATACACATCATGAAACTCGAAATTACTAGCATATTGGGACATATTTGACCCAGCCATAACTGGGTTCTGCTCAGACAGCCAACATCAAATTGTAGCTAAGCAAGCAAACAAAAGGAAATGCTGCTACTGAAGCTTATGTAAATTTATCATAGCATGGTAGCATAACCTGTGACTAAGTGCATTACTTTGGAACTGCAGTTAGTGCAATAAATAGTGAGCTGCCATTGTCTCTCTCACTAATCACGCAGGTTTCACTGTTTGGGAAATGTCCTGTCTCCAGCAGAAGATTTGAATGAGTTCTGGTGCTGGGTTTAACTGCACTCTGTGCAGTTTAAAACTCAATGAAAAAGTGGAGGGGCACCACCCAGCCACTCAGCCTTGTGGCTTGGGCAGCCATGTATTATAATGATGATTTAAGGCTTGGGATAAATATCTTACCGTATTTTACTGTAAGATATGTAATGACAACAAACTCACCATCAGATAACAGGAACGACCAGTTTGATACGAAGTGGATACAGACAACCTCAGTTCAGTGACCTGTAATATCACTTTATCCCTTAAATACAAACAAGCTTTGCCAAGCTCTCACTGTGGAACGGAAGTCTGTCGTAGTCAACGCTTAGCCATAGTTAATGCTGTTCTGGACACTTTTTGAGTGGTCGATACAGTGCCATTCTAATATCTTAAACCAGGACTACAACAGACCGCTTACGGTGTGAAAGGAACACAAAGGGCTCTAGCTTCCCCTCCTTCCTGCTATCCTTTCTCCCTTTATTGTTCACCAGTGAGAACGCTTGACTGTTATTTACCCTGCTTGATCCCTGTGCTAGTTAGCTAATCGCAGAGTAGGAAGCCCTGGAGGGATGTGATGTAGCAGCATACGCCAGTGTTAAGAAACATTTGACAAAACTGCAATATTGGCCTCCTGCTGCTCTCTGATGAAATGAGAGGTGAGAGAACCTGACTCATTCCCCCGATGTGGAAAGCAAGCAAACTGCCTGTGAGTGTGAGGAGCTTATAAAGAGGCCTCTTAAAGCGACCTGTAGCTTTAGGATGAACCACATCAGACCAGTGGAAACGATATGAGGGATGATTGTGACATGGGTTGGGTGTGTCACGGAGGTGCCTGCTAATCTGCGGTGTACACAGTGAGTGTGTCATGAAGACTGGCAAGGAGTTGAACCTCACACAGTCTACCAAAAGCTACGCTTCGTAACTTTCTTCGCAAATGAAAATCTGTTGTTGTTTTCCCCTTTCCCCCATCAAACTCACTGTATGTCCAAATGTTTGTGGACACCCCTTCTAATGAATGCATTTATCTACTTTAAGTTGCACCCATTGCTGACACAGATGTGCAAATGCACACATACAGCTTGTCTAGTCCCTGTAGAGTTGTCCCTGTAAAGCCCCCCAGCATTGAGCTGTAGAGCAGTGGATCTGTGCTCTCTGGAATGATGGATGGTGGAGCTCCATCCAATACTTTTGGGATGATCTGGGGAGTTGGGGATGAGGTGGGGTGGTGATCATCCAACATCCTGACCTCACTAACGCTCTTGTAGCTTAATGCAATCAAGTCCTCACAGCAATGCTTCAAAATCTAGCAGAAAGTCTTCTTCCCTGAACAGTGGAGTAAGTTACTCCTACCAAAGCAGGATAACTCTTTTTCAATCCCCTTAATTTCAAAAGCAACAATGAATGAGATGTCCCTATACTTTTGTCCAAGTTTCCAACTTCAGTCACAACACTTATCAGAACAGATCACACTGTTCTGCCACCTTGAACATTTGGGCATCACTCTGTTTCTCAAACGTTGCTATGACCGACATGGTTCTCCTCGAAACCAACAGTGGTTGGTCCGAGTATCACCATCTGACAAACTTTCTAAAGCGTTACAACCTCTGGATGGAAACATGGCCTCTTGGTGGTCATTACACCCAATAGTTCATCAGTCATCAGTCTCTTGTTCTTCTTACGGCAATGAATTCAGCTTAAGTCCCCGAAACATTTGATCTCAATAAGGTTTCTTTACAAATTTGACCTTTATTTTATGACTCTCTCTCTTTATAACTCTCTCTCTCTCTCTCTCTCTCATACACAACCACAGACAGTCACTCATACGTATGCAACAAACAAGCCGGTATTGTTGCACACACTCTAATCCCACAAAGGCCATGTCTGTTTCAGGGTTTCACACCCTAATGTGTTACTGAAGGGGGAACAGACAGCCCCAGGCTATGGCTCCTCACTTAAACAAAGGCTTGGCTCATTTGTCTCTGGGTCGACTGCAGCCTCATGAAGCAACCTGACTACTGATTAACGCGAACCCCGTCTGCACCAGACTTTGTGTCTGTGTCTTCCAACCCACCACAGCTTGAGCATCTTTCTCCTTCTCCGTCTTTACTGGGTCAGCATTCCAGCTCCATCTAAGGCTATGCTCTTTCCTACTGAGCTTAGTCGAGCTCCCCCTAATCAATTTTATCCACTTAGTAATTTGTCCACATTATATGCAAACTGTAAAACTGTATAGCGCCAAGCTCAGCTTCCGGTGTCCTACACACCAACGTCCGAGGAAGCCTGTGGGGGGCTGGGGTTGAGTGAGATTGGGGGGAGCTGACAGTGTCACCGCTGGATGTCACCATGACAAGCAAATTAAGTCAAATTAAGGCTACAATGGTCTATTAGTGAGCTCAAAGGACGGCAGGCCTTTGGAGGCTAGACCCCACACTGAGGCACAGCTGTATGACCACTGGGAGAGCTGACAGCTGATATCGAGCTTCACAAAAAGAGCAGAGCTTAACAACGACAACGTCAACCCTAAAGCTAAAGATGGTACAAAATAAAGTCCTGGCAAATGTTTAAGTGTTGAGATGTGGAAAATGGCAAGAGCCAATTTATGGATTTACAATATACAGAAAATCTAATTCTAATTTCTGGTCATGTTTTGAAATTATGGCCGATGTTTACAGCACATAAACACACATTCTGTATAGTCCTGCTGTGATATTAATGGTTTCAAAGGTTTTTCACAGTTTCAAGCAGAGGACAGCTTAACTACAACATGTAAGTGTTTGTTTATGGTGTGAATTTAACTGTTTTGTAACATGCTACTGGATGCCGGTATCAAGCACTGTTTATCTAGCTAGCTAACATACTATGAACCCTTTCGCAAGTAAGGGTAAGTTCCCTGAGTGAGTTCCTTTTAAGGTGCATTTCAATCTCTGCATTTTAAGGATGCGCTGTATGTTGTAGGACGGCTAATTAGTAGACAGCCTCATTTGGAGGTGAACGTTCGGATCTTGTGAAAGGGTTAAAAAGTAGCTTACATATGATAACACTCACTGCATTCAAAATTCACTTATATAGTGGATTGTAGCATGAACTTGTTTTACGCTTCAGTAAAATAATTAAATACTGGCAGGAACAGCTTAGCAACCAAGCCTACTGGGCATGTGCCAATGTCCCCGGCCACTAGGTGGGCCTCGACCTACATTGATTTATAATTAGTTGTCCATTACACTGTCTCTGCATAGAAAGCCTAGGCTGCAGGCAAGGAAGACTACATTTCTCATGATGTTACGTCACTGAAGGGTTTTTGGCAGGACCCTTAAATACAGCTGAGAAATGCGTTCTTCGTTTCGGAGAAGTGAAAGAACACAACTTGTGTATCCTTTAGGATCTTCAGTGACCCATGCAGCTTTTGAAAGGGCTTTGGAAACAACCGCAAGTGAAGGGAGGGTCCATAATAAAGCATAAGGGAACACAGATGAGTTAAATGTGTTGACGTGGTTATGCCAATCATCCACGACGTGTCAGTACAGCGTGCCTTTTCAAATGTGCACTAATGAGCCCTGAAGAGGAGCCTTTGTATACAAGTACTAGCAAGGGTCTGTTCATACTCAGATGCAGCCTAGACTTTGGGACGATACATGTTTTGATCACACAACCCACACAATCTTGGACAAAATTATTACACAAGCCAATTAAAATAGAGTTAGTGAAGTAAAAAGACTTTCTCAAATGGAGAGTTCTCAAATACCTATTGAGCAGGAGGTGAAACGCATGTGAACATTCAGCAGGTAGTAATTACACTGGACACACAGTGTCATTAACGCAATGCACCACAAGCTATTGGAGTACTAACAGCACCTTGAATCTTGCCAGACATGAGTGAGTGAGTGAGAAGCCAAATCCATGAGGTGCTTCGCATCTAAAAAAAAAAATATATATATATATATATATATATATATATATATATATATATATATATATATATATATTTGGACTCTTGTCATCTGAGGCTCAGAACCATACTGTATCTCTGCGCTCCCCATTTTCTCTGGAGAGTGACATAACCTCAAAGCAACGAACAGTTGGTGAGAGAAGCTCTTGACTTTACTGTAAGGAAAAAATCACTGTCTGTCTTAACTTTCAACAGTATTGCTCTCATGCAGTCATTTAAATGACTGGCTGAAATTCTGATCCATTTAGGTAGCCTGCCTTAGGTAGTTTGTGGGATAGAAAAATGCTCCACATTACAGTCAAAACATCTGAAAACATTATTTTTATTTAATTCTATCAAACCATCCTTTATCTTCTTATTCGCCATTTAAGGTGGAATGGGGAATCCGATCAAAAAGCCAACCTCAGTTTCATCCTAACACTGGGGTGGATCACAATTATTGGGCAAAGGCCGTGCAGATTGCTGATTTACCTGTCCTAGATTACAGGTATTGGCTACAGGTTGTTAGTTTGTTCCAGAAGTTCTATATACCCTCATGCTGAAAAGACGTCCTGCATTGTTAATGAACCATAAGACTCCACAACTAGCTCTATTCCCTGTTCAGCCTGGATGTGTTTATCAGTGGGTCGTCTATAATAAAAACACGTCTTCTCAGTGATAAGATTTTTGCATTCGGACGGCAATAATACAAGTGAGTTTCTAGTACTGGTATGTTTGGATTTCACTGTGACAAAATCACATTCACAAAAGTGTTGTCCAAATGGTTGGAGAGACAGGGCAAACGTTTCAACTGCATGATTAGAAAATTTTGGATTTTCGTTTAGTTTTTGCTTCACGATTTGGAAAGTGTTTAATATCTGCTGGAGGATCTCAGATACGTGCTCAGAGAGTAACTACAGTGCAAATCCAGAAGGAAATGAAATCACAGAGGAGTAGGGATTTCTGCGATTTCTAAATACCAGTGTAATTTAGAAGGGAACCCTGTGTGCTCCTCTTTGGTAATGTGTCTGAATACCTTAAGAGACATGGCAAGTCAATATTGTAAGTTACAGTGATGTATTATCATATTTGCAACCGCTGGCAAATCTGACAAGGCAGAAAAAACAGTAGCTCTCAGACAACTGTAGAGTTTCTGGGAAAAAAAAAAGAAAAAAAAACTATGCTTACTCACTTCGGCCTCCCTGTGACCTCAATGTCCCTGTCTGCGGAGCTGCTGGAAGGGCCTGGTAAAGAGACAGACAGAAAGAAAAAACAAACTCTAATTCTTCTGGTTGTGTAAGGCTTATGCCCTCACGCCCTGAAAGACCAGCTTGCACAATGGCAGATGTTTTTCCTCAGGAAAAGGATGCTGGATATGAGCAAAAGGTCTCGGTTAAGACCAGGGATGTCAAACTAAAGATTCCAATGGGCACTGCTGACCTGAGTTTTAAGACCTACTCTAGTCCAACACACAGAGGACATCAGCTCATGAATAGTCTTATGATTAGCTGGTGACTCGAAACTGTAGGGTTACATTTTGGTTGGAATTGCTAATCTCTGAACTAAGCTCTGATAATTGTACTGGAGCCCTGCACCACACTTTTGTCCACACTTATTTGACTGCTGAAGCCCTCTGGAACGCCCGAGCCTCATGAAATGCAGGCAAAGAATAAAGATAGCACTGCTTACCAACCAAATACTGTTTAAAAAGTAGTCTGCATATCACTGTAAAAAATGTGTCTTAGATAATAAAACAAAAAACTTAACTCTAACATAGTTTACAGGACTGCAATCATAAAAAAGCTCTGATATATACAGGATACTTGGGTACACTTAAATTATAACCCCCTATTTGCCCAAAGTGGATGTCTTTTCGCCATGAGAATCTTTACCCCCCTTTTTTCCCTTTTAACTTGTTTTTCTGTTATTAAACAGTAAACACCAGGGGAAAAGTTAGGATGACACTAAGGGTGTCTGTGATTTCTTACAGGCCCAAAGATTTTTGACATCATTAGGTATTTTTCTCTTGATTTCAAATTAATCCCACCCAGCACCAGACGTCATATGGACATGTTTTTTTGGGCTAAATCTGATTGTCTAGTCATGGACTTCATTAGGCTTAAAAGGAGACATAGAAAATTGAGCTATATTTAGTCTGTCCAATTTGGTCCAGATTTAGCCCAAAGTGAATGTCTTTTCGGGCCACATACAGCCAAAATAGTCAATATCCCCCCCCCCACACACACACCCACACACCTACCCCCCCTTTTCCCTTTTAACTTGTATTTTTTCCTATGGCATTAAACAGTAAACACCAGGGAATAGAAATTGGGCTAGGTTTAGTCTGTCCAATGTGGTCCAGATTTAGCCCAAAGTGGACATCTTTTTGGGTCACATATAGCCCCAATATAGTAAAAACGAGGGGGAAAGTTTAACACTAAGAGCCTGTGACCGACAGGGCCCAAAGATTTATTGCATCATTAGGTATTTTTTCTATGATTTCTATTGAATTTCACCCAGCACCAGATGTCATATGGACACACATAAGGCCTACAAAACTGGGCTGTGTTTAGGCTGTCTGATTCAGTCCATATTTAGCCCGATGTCGGACAACATATAGCCCTAAAATTGCAGTGAAAATAATCGTGAATGTCGTGCACAAACCCAAACTAGTCTTTCTGAACACAATAACCGCTGTTTAAAAACTGAATAGTCTTGCTAGCTTGCTAGCTGGGAAATACCGCCACCCAATGCAGCTTGTCATCATGTTTCAGCTTCCTGAATACAAAACTGGCTTTAGTTCATTAATTTTAAGACAATGTTGCATTCAAGTCTTGTACCATTAACATGACTTTAAAACTGTGCAAGATTGCCTTCATCACATTTCTTATAGAGGGGATCTTTCTTGTATCAGATAATGAATTTGTTGCATGCATGTCTGCAGTGTCATATTTTCAGGGTTGGCATGGTCTTGGGTGGTGGGGCCCAATCGCAGAACCTTGTAGGCCTAGAGGGTATCAATATTAAGCCAAAGCAGCAAAAAAAATAATGGACTGGATATTGGAGGGAAGAAAAGAATGAATCCGATCTGATCCTGTAACAAATCTAGCCTGGAACAGCACACACTCACACTGTGCGATGCTGTTCAGTTGTGTGCTTCTTCCTGTGGGGTGGTAGAGTGTATGACAGTCTACTTTAAGATATTCATCCTTAAGGGCCCCATTCTACATTGTTCTTGAATTTTAACATTTTCTGGTGGAGCTATATGTAATTGTTGTAGTTGTTTTTAACACCACCATGTTCCAACATCCACCCAGTCTTTGCAGGTGAACAGCACTGTTTGTGTTTATGCACTTTCATGAGTTATGCTCTGGGTAGCTGTTCCAACCACAAGAAGCTGTAAATAGGTCTGTCACAATAAATATGACATTGACTTTTCATACACCATATGGACATGACCTCAGTCATTTCTGCTGACCCTGATATTGGACCTAGGGTATTTCAACATATTTATATTTTAATGTCTTAATAATTTAAAGTTTGCTGCTTTAAAGGGTGCAAGTGCAATAGTATGCAATTAAATTGCAGTTATATCAGTGGTTTAAATGGCAATAATATAGTGTATCGCAATTATTCCTAAGACAATAAATCGTCCAAATAGAAATAGTTATCGTGACAGGCCTAGTTGTGAATTCAGTTCTGCCGCACCGGTCAGTCAGCCTCAACCGATGATGAGGGTGGATGTAATTAAATAATAGAAAATATGAGATCGCTGACAAAGCTGTATTATACATCCATGAGACTAGAGCCACTTTTACTACTGCATAACGGGTTGATTTCTGGTTGTAGGGGAACAATCTGGCTTTAACACTAATGAGAAGGTTGGTCACATGGAGTCAGATTCACTGTGACACTGTAATTCGCATTTGTACCACCCACATTAGCTCTGAAATATAGCCACTGTCTACTGGTTCACTCCTAAAGACTTATGAATGTGTGAGACACAGTGTTTGCTTTTCCACATACCTTTAAAACAAGCCAAGAACACAAAAGCACTTTCCAGGGGCTTCTTGAGTTCATTTATCCCCTTGGCAGACATCAACAAGAGGGTGGGGTGCGCTGATATGTCCAAAAAGTCTCCACCTAAGAAACGCCAGGGGAGCAGAACTTGGAAACGGAGCCCAGACTTCTGCCGTGCATCTCCACAAATTGATTTGCACGAGTCCTTTTGACGGGGGGACACAGGAAAACGACTCTCCTGAACTAAGACAGCTCCTGTGGGCCACTGATTCTTATTTCTTCTCGTCCTGGACAACTGCTGAGACTCGCACATGTGGTGGAGCCCGTGCTTTTGGGAAAATTTTGGAAGGAACAGCAGATTCCTGGAAGCTCATCCAAAGCGGTGAGAGAAATCAGGAACAGGTGGAGGTGATATTTGAGGTCCCGTAGTCTCAGGTGGAGGAGACAGCTGAAAGCTTTAGTTTTCCCTGTGAGGAAAAAGCAGAGTGTATTTCAACAATAATGCAGCATTTAATGATATATCAGGACTCCTTTGCCTGACTCTGACCCTATCGCTTGTATTATGAGTAAAAGCATTTTAAGGAGGCCCTTTTAAATAGCTTTTAAAATTATTTTTATTTTTTATTATTATTAAATTTAAACACAGTCATGAAATGCCAGACATATGGACCATATGAAAGTTCAAATGTTAGGAGACAAATTTCCTGATGTTTTCGTTAAGCTAAATAACACTTTATGAACATTCACTCTGTGAGCTTCTCCATATTATTTTTCATGTCTTCACACTTTTTATAAAAACATAGATGTTAAAAATGTAATTGGAGACTACGACTTTCATCAGACCCGTCCTGTCCTTCACACATTCACTGACTGTCCTTTAAATGCACATGCTGTTGTATGCTGCCTATGCCAACTATTGTGTGTGCCAACTGTATTTTGAACATAGGCTTTAGAGAGGATGTCAGCTCTGCCAGCCAGCTTTTCAACACATTTAATGACTTAATTCCCCCTCTCAAAAAGATCCACAGGACGTTCTGCATGTGTTCCTGTAAGAACTTACTTTAGTACTTACACTATGGTATCATAGGGATTTAGGAATACACAGTTTGGGAATTCTGGGCTGCTGCTGATATTTGTTCATGTACATAAACGTAGATCTGCTTGCCATCAGCAGACTGGGTCAGAGGGAGCACAACTGGCCTTGGTAACTTAGGGGAGGGCTGATGGCACTTTCTTCCCACATCCCTCCTAGTGTAATGTTGGTCAGCACAGGTGTCTGTTACAGCTGTTATATCAGAGCTGGAGAGCCATGTTTTCCTCAGAGCGCACTGGCTACCTTGCCATGCTGCATCAGTAACAGTTTGAGAAGAGCTGAACATGCTTTACAAGTGCTAGCCTTCACTCTACTAGTGTTGGGGACGTTTCAATGAATGAGGGATGTGTAATTGGCCTTCCAAATTGGGTGGAAATTGGGATACATTTTTTTTGTTGTTTATTTATATATACATTTATTTTTGTATGGTTAAAAAACAGTAAAATGCAGACATTTTAGCACAGTAGCATTTTAGCACAAGTGCCAACTAAACATTGCTCTTCAATAAATAAATATTTTAAAATATCAGTCTCATATAAACATCTGCTGCTACCCTGTTCTTAAGCAAGTAACTACATTTTTATTTAAAGGTGAACATTATTATATAATAATATGATATATGCACAATGATACCGTAATCATATCTTTATCAGCAGACATTTAATTAAAAATATATTTAGGTTTTTAGATTCGACTGATATTTCAAATCAATATATGAGGATGCATTTTTTGAACAGGACTTTTAGGTGGGGCCGTGATTCTGTGCGCAAGTATCTGCATTTTATTAATTTTTCTGGTTTTGCAAACGTATGTAAATCAATGTTACGTTTCTCTGTGATGCTTGTTCTCCAGATATGCACATGGAAAATACTGAATATCAATATCGGATATCGATAAGCGGTTGGTGTGGTGCAACGGGTAACAGCACTACCTGCCAGTGAGCAACCACACCAAGTGGGAGCCTGGGCTTTGAGGGATCACAAGTCAGGTCCTGATGCACCCTCGATACCACGGCGGAACGGGAACACATCCAGGTGTTCGGACTGTACTCGGCCAGATGTGAGCTTTTGAAGGGAGCAGTCGGGCTGCTTGGGCTGCAACTGCTGACGTTTCCTAGAACACAGAAACACAAGGACAGACAAGAACGCAGATTGAGAATCGGCCTTGGGTTCCCGGTCGGGGTGACTAGGCCGCACTACACCAACAACCACACTGCCCCACCACTGTAATCCGAGTAACCTTCTAAGTCGCTCTGCTGGACATCAGCTAAATGCCATAAATGCTGAACGTTCATATCCACATCAGCCCATCACGCCCCTATCAGTGGGGCAGTGTTGGGGCAGTGTTGGGGCAGTGGTGGCTCAGCGGTTAGAGCTCCGGGCTGTCGATAACAGGGTTGTGGGTTCGATTCCCGGGCTTGGCAAGCTGCCACTGTTGGGCCCTTTACCCTCTCTGCTCCCCGGGCGCTGGAGTTGGCTGCCCACCGCTCTGGAGGTGTGTGTGTACTCACTGCCCCTAACGTGTGTGAGTGTGTGTTCACTACCAGATGGGTTAAATGCGGAGGACACATTTCACTGTACAGTGTACCTTAGTTTCTTAAAGTACAGCATGAGTGTGAGCTCCCCAGTCAAAGCAGCTACATGTGTTTTGGTTGTTTTTTTTTTAAGTGAAGATAAGTCCTCATCCTCACCCTCTAATCTTCTTTGTAATGGTCAACAGGGTCATCCTGAAGCAAAATAATGAGCAATACCACCACAGCCCCACTGATTCATCCATTAACCTCTGATCACAAGAAGGCCATCAGCATGCGCGCCGCCTCCTCCGCAACCTCCTCCCCTTAGCACCCACTCTGCGGCCAGTCATGTGGGCTGCACCCTACCTCGAAGAAAGTAGCAAGCAAGCCCGCTTTTGGGAGGAGGGCTGGTCGACTGCAAGCCTGCAGACACACTTTCATCGCCGAGCTGTTCGCTTCATCGCAGCGCCTCAGCTTCTCGGCCGGTCGGCAGGGGCGGACGGATATGGGGCGCGTTCACGGCAGCCTGTTGAGTTGTGGGCAACTTTTGAGGGGGAAAGCGGTTTACCTGTGAGGAAAACGGCCAGGAATTCATGTTTTGACGAGGAGTTTGGACCAGACAGGAGGTATTTTTCCTTCAACAAGTGTTAGCAAATAAAGTAGCTCAAGTTTTACCCCAGAAAGTTTCTTCAGGCGCGCTCCCCAGTGCCGCGATGAGCAGGGTCGAGTAAGCGCTGCCTACTCCTCACTAAACTAGTACCAGCTCACTTCACATCGAGGGGGGGGGGCAAGATGAGGACCACCACCACATTCATCCTTTTCTCACTCGTTTTCTTGGCGGGACACTTCTTCTTCCTCGCCTGCGCTCAAGTGAGAGACTCCAGCAGCAGTCAGAGAGCCGAGGCTGACAGGGACAGGTTCATCCAGCGCAGCGGGAACGTGACCGCGCCTCGGCGGCCGCGGGTCCTGCCGCCCATGTGCACGGGCCCCACCGAGATCAGAGACACCTTCAAGTACATCAACACGGTGGTCTCCTGCCTCGTCTTCGTGGTGGGCATCATCGGCAACTCGACCCTGCTCAGGATCATTTACAAAAACAAGTGCATGCGCAACGGGCCCAACATACTGATCGCCAGTCTGGCCCTGGGGGACCTGCTGCACATTGTGATAGATATCCCCATCAACGTGTACAAGGTGGGTGGGCGCGCGCCACCGTCATGGGCACAAGTTAAGTGGTCCAGGAGTACCTCTGGTACCTCTGCCCCTCTGTAGCATGGTCCCAGCTTTTGGTCTCCATGATGACACACTGTAGTAGGCTTGCTATACAAGCCTCCAGCATATATATATATATATATATATATATATATATATATATATATATATATAAATAAACATATATAAATGTCTAGATTTTTAATATATATATATGTAATTTTCTAGATTTGTTTTTACCAAATATTTATTTATATATATATATATAATTTTCTAGATTTTTTACTATATATATATATATATATATATATATATATATATATATAATTTTCTAGATTTTTTACTATATATATATATAGAATATATATATATATGTAATTTTAGAATTGTAGATTTTTTTTATATATATAAGATTTTTTTTATATATATAATATTTTCTAGCTTTTTACCATATATATATATATATATATATATGGTAAAAAGCTAGAAATATATATATATATATATATGGTAAAAATCTAGAAATATATATATATATGGTAAAAATCTAGAAAAATTTGCCTCACATCAAGAAAGCCCAGCCCTGCTGAAAAAAAGAGAAAGGTTTCTGTTGGCTCCTAATGGTTTTGAAATGGTGTGTAGTGGTCAGTAATGGTATCGTTGGGTGATTTTACAATGTAAAGGATCTTAAATGGTATAACAGATGAGCTGTGACTAATTACAGACACATTTAATGTGTTTTTAACGGAATCTAAAGGTGTCTCACATAAAACTAGTTCTAATTTCCATTAGGGAGCAAAGGCATCAGTGCTTGTATTTGTGTATGTGTTTTAGCACATTAGAATAAGCTACAGTTATTTACAGGCCAAAATGGGTACGGCTGAGGGTTCACGATTTCACATTCACATGATGTTTCGCACAAAATGTAAATGAGTCTCCAAAATGGCATCTTTACTGGCTTTCAATGGAAGAATAGGAGTTTTTCTTTACATTTGTGTCAGCAATGGATTTTTTTTAAAAAATGCATTAGAACATATGGTCCTTTAAAAACGTTGGGTGCTGAATTTTGTGGAGCAGATGCAGGAAAGTGCTTCTTCTGACAGCTCTTCCATGAAGGTCATATTTGTGCTGGTGTTGCTGCACAGTAGAACAGTGCACCGCCACCCCAGAGTCTGCTAAATGTTCCTGAAGGTCTGTCGCAGTCTGATTCGCCTTTCTAGGAATCCTACAAGCAGTTCTCTAGGACGTTTTCAGTGTCTTCTAGACTTGACTTCCACTGTCATTTTAGGGTGTTTTATTTCTGTTGCATTATTCTGACGCAGTGTGAAGAACATCTGACAGACTCAAATTGTCAAAAAGTAATCACCTGGAGATTCAAGGTTGTTGCGTGTCAGTGATGACATGTAACTCACTGATGACATTAGAGTTGGAAGGTGGGAGGAGGTGGTGTATGACGTGAGCATCCTGGGGAGGGCCAGTCGAGCATTGCAGCTGCTTTAGATGGCATAGTTATTCCACAGTGCACATTGCATTGTTGCACTTATAGTAAATAATTAACTATTATCACTATTCAAATTGTCTATGTGTGTAGCTTTATCTTCAGCAGCTTAGGAGCAATATCCACATATGTTTCCAATATGCATTACGAAAGCATGAAATGCTCCCATATATGCGCAATTGCATAAGCACAGTAATTAATTACGTTAAAGGAGAGGTTTCATGCAAAGAAGTTTACAAAACTTTACAGAGAACTTTACAGTTAATAACACTGGGTTGTTTTTACTGCAATATTTCTCACAATACTGCATAGATATGTTATATATAATCTTTTGGAAATAGTTTTCACATAAGCAGCTGCAGATATTAGCAATGATATGTGCTGTTTTACATATTTGTGCTGGTGTTGCTGCACAGTAGAACAGTGCACCGCCACCCCAGAGTCTGCTAAATGTTCCTGAAGGTCTGTTGCAATCAGATAGAGGGCTTGATTTGCCTTTCTAGGAATCCTACAAGCAATTCTCTATAAAGTTTTCTGTGTCTTCTAGACTTGACTTCCACTGTTTCTGTTCACTTACTTCTCCAGCTTCGTGACCTTCAATTATTTACAATTTAAGAGTGCTAGAGAAGCTTAAAATGTGGGAAATGTTTTATCTTTATTACTTTATTCATTTTATGTTCTACCCACTTAAATACATACAGCAACAGATATTTTGACCTGAACACATAATCTCTTTTTCAGCTTCTGGCTGAAGACTGGCCCTTCGGCGTGGGACTCTGTAAACTGGTACCATTCGTTCAGAAGGCATCAGTTGGCATCACAGTGTTAAGCTTGTGTGCATTAAGCATAGACAGGTACTACACATTGGTTAATGTTCTGTTCAGCACTGTGTCACTGTGAGTGTTTTACATGTTCTGCAACTTTATCGACCAGATTGACATTATCCAGACACAACTCTGCATCTGCTGTAATGTCATGCTGCGTCCTGACGATTTCGGGCTGTTTACATTCTGTAATTTTGTGTTCTTTGTCCAAGAAGAGCATCAGCTGATAGTTTGGAAACCCTTGTGTTCAATAACAATCGAGCTGATATATGCCAAGCTAGTTGATATGCCAAGCATAACATTCTGAAGGCTTTGGAGAAGGAAAGCTTAGCTGAGTTGAAAACTTAATCTCCAGAAGCCAGACCCTCTGTCTGTTTTCCAAAGGTATCGCGCAGTAGCGTCCTGGAACCGCATCAAAGGTATTGGAGTGCCCAAGTGGACAGCCATCGAGATCACTCTGATATGGCTTCTCTCCATTGTCCTGGCAGTGCCAGAGGCCATTGCCTTTGACATGATCACTATGGACTACAAAGGAGAGCACCTCAGGATCTGCCTGCTGCATCCCATGCAAAAGAGTCAGTTCATGCAGGTGAGTGTGTGTGTGTGTGTGTGTATGTGTGTGTGAAGTGAAAGAAAAAACCTTGTGTGAGGCTTCAAGGCTTTGTGTCATCTTATATATCTTTTTGAGACTGAATGGCAGCTGGTCTACAGTGTTCTTGTAGGTTCAGAACCAGGTTTGAGAGATGGTGGACTAGAAGCTAATGCCATTGGTGTCAGTCGCATTTTTGCACACTGGTCTGAACAGGTGCTGTCCCAGTACAGTAGAGGGCATATAAGTATCACTTACTGTTATTATTCTTGGTATGGGACACAGCATTTTTTATTGAGGACGCATGGAAATGTTGTCTTTTGACGATTCTTCCATGAAGGCCCATGGAAGGATTTAGCAATCCTACATGCAGATGTCTCTGAAAGTTTTCTTAGTCTTCCCGACTTGACCAGCACCATTCCTGCTGTTAGGTAACAGATCTGTAAAGTGCAATTCAAGGTAATATGGACAGAGGGGTCACAAGTTCGAATCCCATCCGTGCTGCTATGCCATGAGTGATGAGGGATTGTTGTGCTCTCTCTGACCCCGGCTGCTGATGGCACAGCAGCACGGATGGGATTCGAACACAGTTCGAAAAGAGGAGGTGGCTGGCTTTGCATGTATCAGAGTGTCCTTATCCTCCTAGTGTCGGGAATTACAAACGGGGGGTTCGTATTTGGCAATACCAAATTGGGAGGGAAAAAAGGGAAAAAATAACAACAAAAAAATGTAATGTGCTCCTCTGTATAAGTCTGTATATGTCAAATATGACATTGTTTTAATGCGACGTGTTTGTTTGTTGTCAGTTTTATAAGTCAGCAAAGGACTGGTGGCTCTTCAGCTTTTACTTCTGTATGCCTCTGGCCTGCACTGCCATCTTCTACACCCTCATGACGTGTGAAATGCTAAGAAAGAAGAATGGTGTACAGATCGCTCTGAATGACCACCTGAAACAGGTCAGTGTATTAGACTATGAGTGTCTATAATCGTTGAATTTAGCACATTGCAGCCCTAAAGCCCCAGTAGGCACGTGCCAGTTCTATGCTACAGTGGTGCTGAAGGCAAACACAGTCTGGGACAAATGTCTTATACTTTGTAAATGTAGCATTATGATTCCCATGCTCTATGCTACACAAGTGCAAAATGAGTCCCTATGTTACTATGAAACTGGCTTTAGCAGTTGAGTCCTTATGCTACCAAACACTGGGCAAATAGGTGAATGTTTCTCTGAACTTTTAGGGGTGAAAATCTCTGATCTCTCAATGATTAAAAATGGGTGGTTCATGGCGGGCCCACCATAGGGTCATGGTCATGGTCGTCATAGCGACCGCCCCTAGCAGAGTTGTTCACAAAGCTGGAAGCAGCGTGAATTTAGCCAATTAATGATCAAGCCCACAATTATTTCACTTTCTTCTGTAGATATGAACCAGCCTTAGGTCTGATTATGATTCTATAAGAGATTCAGTTCGGTACATCATGCAATCTCAGATTTCACTGTAGTTTGGCTCAGTTAGACTTGATGAGTTTGGTACAATTCAGAATTTATATACTCTGTCTATATATATATATATATATATATATATATATATATATATATATATATATATATACTTTGACGCAGAGTTTTGCTTTTTCTAAGATGCTAGCATCCCAAAATCGGTGCAGTATGGTTGCATCATATCAGCGTTTCCTGCAATTTTACACCAGTTTCTTATCCAGACTTTATCCTGCTTTGCTCCACAGAGACGTGAGGTGGCCAAGACCGTGTTCTGTCTGGTGCTGGTGTTTGCTCTCTGCTGGCTGCCTCTGCACCTGAGCCGTATCCTCAAGCTGACTATTTATAATGAGGAAGATCCCAACCGCTGTGAACTCCTGAGGTAAAAATATGTGCATACCCTCCTGCCATGTTTAGAACTTCGGTGGTCTGTTTTGTTGTGGTGTTCAGTCAGAGCTCACCTGCTAATTATCTCTTTATATTTAAATAGACTGAAGAATTTCAGAGATAGAATATTAGAACGATACAGTGTTATAAACAAGAGAGGCAACAGACAGGCAGCCCTCATGCATCAAACATCAAAGTGCATCTGTGTATACAAATACACTACATGTCCAAATGTTTGTGAACACCCGTACTTTAGGTTGCACCCATTGCTGGCACACAGCTTGCCTAGTCCCTGTAATGAAGTATTGGCAACTCTCTGGAGCAGGTAAATATGTACCTAGTGGTACCATGCCTAATACCAGGTGTGGGTTAGAGGGGTAAAGAAGCTCTCCAGGATTGAGCTGTGGAGCAGTGGAACTGTATTCTCTGGAATGATGGATGGTGCTCCATGCAATACTTTTGGGACGAGTTGGGGAGTTAGAGATGATGAGGTGTGGTGGTGACGGATCCTCACAGAAGTGCTAAAAAGCAGGATTCACTCTTTTTAATAACCTTGATTTGATTTCAGAAGACACACTAAATGAGCAGGTGTCCCAATATTTTTGTCCATATAGTGTATGATCATTTTATTTTATTTACCTCCAGCTTTTTCCTGGTCCTTGACTACATTGGGATCAACATGGCATCAGTGAACTCTTGCATCAACCCAATTGCTTTATACATGGTCAGCAAGCGCTTCAAGAGCTGCTTCAGGGTAAGAAGATGTGTGGTTTCATCATAAGCCTTTTTATAGGGTCTGTTCTGTTAAGTAAGTTAACCAGTGCAAGTCACAAGCCACTATTCTGGGTGCTGACAGAAAAAGCAAGGCCTTTTATAATTTTTATTTTTTAATTTTTTGTTTAATTTTTAATTATCTAACAAATTGGTTGTGACTACTCGGGCAATGTTGGTGATTAATATCTGGCAAGGCAAAACTGGATGGCATTAAAATAGCGTCTTAAAAATAAGGATCTCTTTCTTATGCTTGACTAGCCCAAATCCATTTAGTCCTTCATATGAAGGGTCCTTTTCTTCTTTTAATTCAAGTCCAGTCAGTCCAGTTTCTTTATGGTCTTCTGCAGTTTTTTTTTTCTATTTGCATTGTCCCTCCAGCATTTGATCTGATGCAAAGCTTCCCTCTCTCCATTCTCTGTGTCTAGTCTTGCCTGTGTTGCTGGTGCCTGCCTCCTGAGATGCTAGCCATGGACGAGAAGCAGTCCTGCATGAAGCTGAAAATGACGGATCGAGGATCTGAGCAAAGCAACAGCCGAAGCTCGAACAAGTACACGTCCACTTAGGCGCTGGACTGGAAGCAGAAGTTTTGTGAAACTAGTTTTAGACATAAAGGGCAGATTTCCCCAACCCAGATTAAATCTAAACTAATAAAGAATCCATCATATCAATTTTGTCTAAAACTAGGCTTAATCCATGACTGGAAAATTGGACCCAAGTGTTTCAACTTACAGTTGTTGGAGGCTCTGGTCTGCAGATTGTTACTAGTATTGATGATACAGTAAGCCTGTCACGACATTATTTTTGGACGATATACTGTCCAGGATAAAACTGCAATAAATTATATTATTGCCAATTTAAGACCATTTTATGACACTGATATAATGACAATATAATAGCATAACAATGCAGTTACACCATTTTAAAGAACAATTGACCATTGAAAATTAGGAATCACACAAAAAAATATATATATTATATATATATTTTAAAAGCAACCCCAAACAAAGTCAGCATAATGGTACATTCACATTATTGGGCTCTCCTCAGATCACAGAACTCACTGATCAGAACAGATTTCAGTTTTTGGGTCACGGATTAGATCATTTTTCAGTTCAACAAAACGAAAGAACCAGAGTGATGTCTCCTCAGATGTGTGGCCATGCTGGATTTATCACCATTGTCATTTAATGATGGTGTTTGCTAGCTCTGCTGTATTTGGCTGAGCAATGGACTCTCAGTGTGTAGCTAGTGTTCTGATGCTGTACTAGGCTGAGTGATGGACTCTCAGTGTGTAGCCGGTCTTTACTCTGCTTCCCCAAGAGGCTTGTTAATTTTACACATCTTACAGTAGCTTTGGCTCAGTTGGAGTCATATATGGTAAAAAACTGAACTCGTGGTGAAACACATGATGGATCTGCGACGCCTGTTTTACTACAGGCACAAAACACACACACGTCACAAAGCAAAAGATACAAGGTTTCTGTATTTCTTGCATTGGAATACAAGTCACAAATGTCGGCGTGCAGCTCGAATAAACGCTGTGAAAGACGACAGCAGCAGTAAAACTCTATTCTACACTATTACGGTTAAACTTTGGCAGTAAATCCGTGGTTGACGTGTGCCGAGCCGTACCTTTGGCAGTCTGCTCTGTGTATAGGCAGGCCACATTATTGATGTATCGATCACTGCACTGCTGACCTCTTTTCCCACACAATAGATGTGACGAGATAACAGAACAGCGTGACTGGTTAAACTATGCGCAATGAAAACAATGGGCAATATCGAGGACTGCAAATATGATCATGGTCATGTCCATAAATTGAACGATAAGTCAAGGACAGGCCTATGATACAATGATACAGCATGTTATTGACACAGGATTGGTGTCTATGGTCCTACTGGGCCACAAAAGATGGAAATAGCAGTAGATGCTAATGATGGTCCACAATTCCATACTGCGGACTAAATCACTTGTCCTTTAACATCGACAGCTTTAAAAACCCAATAAATAATAAAAATAGG
Organism: Salminus brasiliensis; assembly: GCF_030463535.1. Taxonomy (NCBI): domain Eukaryota; kingdom Metazoa; phylum Chordata; class Actinopteri; order Characiformes; family Bryconidae; genus Salminus; species Salminus brasiliensis. The sequence goes on along the minus strand of NC_132892.1, from coordinate 19,571,025 downwards.
ATGTAAAATCATAGGAATGTTATAATTGGTAATTTTACCAAATTTTACCAAACCAGGATTTCTCAGCTTAGCCACTTTTAATGAACCCCAAAGTCAACTTTGGGAACTTTGGGCTTAAGTTATCTGGCTAATTATTATTATTATTATTAATATTATTATTATTATTATTTTATTTCTTTTTTTCTTTTTTTTTTCTCCACTGTTTGTAAATAGATTCTCTGCTTTTTAATCATAATTGTACCATTATCAAATCAAATTATGGTAACATTTGAGAATTTCACGATGCACTGAACAATCTGCAGTCGAATTAAAATCTAACTATAAAGTTGTAAAGTCTGAGATTTTACACCCTGTTGGTTCCATGGTAGGCAAGTATGTAGTTTTCATGTAGGCTTGATCAGTGAATTCTTCACCACCAGACACAACACAAGTTAGATTCAAGACCGTTTTTTCTTATGTGCTGAATGCTAGCATGTATTGTGCCTCGTAGTGCATATAAAGGCCAAAGAAGGATTACCCAAATGTACTGATGCAATTACGTTAAACGTTCATCCGCACTTAAAGGCCTCGAGCAACAATGCCTGGTTTGTTCTTCTCCAGTGATGACTTCTCTGTAGGATATTCCAAAGGTTTAGAGACAATGACCTTTATTCTTTTGCTCCTTTCTCTCCACATAATGATATTTACTGAGTTAGAGGATTTCTCAGAAATTCACTAAAGGGGCTGAATGTTCAACTGTAAGTTACCAATGCCTGTAAATTACATGCCATCAGGACAGTGGAGTTGCTGCAAATCACACTGCTGATTCAAACCCGATACAACCTCTTTCAAATGGGTCAAAACATACTATTTTCTTCTTTTCTTCCAATAACAACTTTGTGTGCTGGTTGGAATGAATACAGTCCTTAACTGTCCAGTGCATAACAAGCTCTTGTTTAATTGAATTCTGTTGAATTATGTGTTATAAGGCAAATGCATTTTTTACTTTAAATATACAATAATGCAGACATTCATCTCAGTGTTATGGTAGAATGGCTGGCAATGCTGTAAGCATATGTTTGCAGGCTGGCAATAGTAAGAATACTAGCTCAAGACGGTTGTGCCTTTAATTCGCATTATATCACTTTCTGTATTACATGTTGATTCTGCTTCCCTTATTGCAAGCCAGGATTTCCTCAGTACACTACTGTACATGCCTTGCCTGTACATAGCCTGTACTTAGCATTGCCAGGATGTGCCTTTTCGTGTTAGTGATAACTTCAGTATCCTGCATTTGAAACAGACAGTTATTTTTTTATAAATATTCTCTTTGTATCAGCTTGGTCATATTATTTGCCATATTATATGCCTTTCGATATTAATATTGAACACCTCTGAACTGATTATAACTCTTGTCAGCTGAAGGCCTCACTGTTGATGTATATATATATATGTATCTATCGTATACAAGCCAGCTGTTTTGTATTCACCATGTGTTGTTTTTGTTTTGAAACAGCCTAATTCTGAAGCACAGGTTTATTCTTGTTGTCCAAAAAATGTTGTTTTTTTTTCATTTTTCTATATTATTTGAACACAGCAGCTCTCATTTATCTCGTGTGAACATGTCAGAATGAATGGACCAATAGAAATGCTCCAAAGTTACGTGGAATAAAATCTCCATACATTAACTTACATGGAAAATTGTTGATGAATATTTTTGCCTTCTTGTAGAAATATAAAAAATCTCAATCAGTAATGTGGCCTGTGCAGATGTTTGGGCACCTTACAAAGTCAGTTCTTGTATTTGGACCCCCCCTCCTTTTCATTGCAGAACAGTGGGACAGTTGCATGGATAGTTTGTTTAAGGTTCATTTACAAATTTTCTGTGATGTTTAGTTCTTTCTTCCATCGACCTATGCAATCGCCAGTGGCACTGGCAGCAATATAACCCCAAAACATGATATATCCGCCCCTATGCATCACAGTTGGCATGGCTTTCCTTAGCTGATTGTAACCAATACGTTCTATGTAGACTTCATCAGTCCACAGCCTTTGTTTTCAGCGCTCATCTGGATGAGTTTTGTGACAAGGTTTCCTTCATAAGACTTTCTCTCAAGATGTTTGTTTGGATACTGGAACGGTGCACCACCCTTACATCTTTAGCACAGGTTCTTGGCAGTTATATGGAGATTTTGATTTGCCTGTCTTGCCAGCACATGAGCAGCTCCCTCAGTTTTCTTAAGTCTTATAGATATTAGCTTGACTTCCACAGTTCCCCTTAACCTTAACAACATTTCACACTGTAAAAAACACAAGCCTGAAAAGGTTAAGCTATCCTCTTATAGCCTTCCCCTGCCTGCTGGGCATTCAGTACTTTCATTTCAGATCTGCTTTCAGGGAGTTGCTCAGAGGAGTTTAAAGAATTGATATTTGATTCAGCTGACAGTTCCTGACAATGGGTTACGTGCGTCATCCCGGATTGGCTCATCAAGGTCTGAGGCCTTTCTTAGGCGATTCGTAGGGTGCCAAAACAAAATGTGTCAACAGTCAAGGTGCCCAAGCATTTGAATATGATTGTATTTGGGTTTTTTTTTTTAACAGAGACAAAACAGTATTAGCATTTATCAAATCTGAATAGACCCTGGTGTTTAATCTGTGGTAAATTCATAGAGGACTTTGCACAGATATGACAAAACTGGGTCAGAGAGAAAGAACCCCCATGTGTTTTCAAGTTGGCAGTGATCAAATCACTGGACCTTGTTGAAACCCATGTAGCCCACTTCACTCGCTTACTTATGGACTCAAATTGAGGTAATAAACTTTTTTTGAGCCAGCTTTCAGACCCTACAGTGATGCTTCAGAAAGCATACTGGAGCAAGCCTACCTGTTGATTTATGGCCATTTGAACTTGTGTCTCACGAATAATGAGCGTTTGAACTGAATGGTCAGTTGTGCAGAACTGGGTTACAGACTGAAAAATGCACAGATGCTTTATGTAAGGCACACCGTGACCGATTTAGGGTTATACAGCGCTGCTGTGCCAGAAGTGGGCTAATCAATCTTTATCACACTTATTGGCTTTAACTGTGCCCTGCCTTTTGCGGAGGTCACATGATTTACAGGAGCGTTACTGATGGCCATCATGTGAGAGACTGTGAGTACACTGCCTTCTCTTATGACTTGCTAACGTCTTTCCCTTCCTCTAAGTGATCATCACGCATGCCGCATTAATGCCATGAAAGGTCCCCTCTGTGTTTTCCAGGGCTGGAGTTCACCCCCCTCGTGGGCCCTCCCTCCGGGGCTGTAAAATCGACAACAACAGCACCACTGACCGCCAGCGAATCGAGCCTCCACCATCACAGCATCTTGCCCTCAACCTGCTGTGACCTATCATCTCTGGCTCTGGCCGTGGCTCTAGGCCTTAAAACGTTAGTTTGAAGCAGACATTTCATCTCGCCTCTTGTCGATCAGCTACAACGCACTTGCTGTCTTTAAGAAACAGTCTGACGAAAAATCAAAGCAACGTGATTTATGACTTACCCCAGATGCATTCGATTCTCTAAGCCTTGTTAGATATCTGACATGAGCTTCTTTAGTTGATAATGGGAGATGCTAAGCTAATGTGACTAGAAAGACAATCAATACACATCAAATACACATCAAAATCAATTACTGATTTGCTTCAAAAATCTATTGAAAAGTTATGTAAACAGGTTTTTAAAAAATGCATGAATATCAAATTACATTTTAATTTTATTTTAATACCTAATTTCATATTTAAGCTAAACTAGAACTACATTATCATTCAAGATTCTTACGTTTACATTTACATTCACAGCATTTAGGTGACGCTCTTATCCAGAGCGACTTACCAGGTTACTCATATTACAGAGGTGGGCCAATGTAGTGTTGGGAGTCTTGCCCAAGGACTCTTATTGGTGTAGCGCTGCATAGTCACCCAGACCAGGAATCAAACCCCGGCAGGTAGTGTTGATATCCGTTGTACCACACCAACCACATCCTGCTTGTAGTACTATTCCGCTTTCAAACTCCCAATTGCGCACTACACACTAATAATATAAGGCAGCCTATAGACTATATACTAATCTTAATAGTGTGGGTTATCAGCTCAGTACACAATGCTGGGTTATCAAAAAATGACTGCAAAACACCACATGGAGCCTGCAAGCCAGTCCTCAATGCATGGGGGGATGAATGGAGCTTAACGGCTAAATGGCAAATGGGTTTTGGGCAATAGAGACGCTAGCATTACTGCTACTGAGTGCTGACTGCTTGGCATAACACCTTTGTTTGGTGGTAACTATGGCCAGCTAAAGCTGATGTTTAATGCAACTACCTTTGTAGTGTTAAGTGTGTACATTATTACAATAATAAATATTATATTATTATATTAAGATTTCTTAAATCAGTGTATAGCTCCGTCTGCGCAGGGCGGCTGCCGCGAAGCGATTCATATCACTGACACCATCGTTACATTTACATTTAAGGTATTTAGCTGACGCTCTTATCCAGAGCTACATACAACAGCGCTTCACGGTTTACTCAGAAAATACCCTTAGCTAGACTGTAGAGGCTGGGATCCAAAATATACCTCTAAGCATCTAAGAAACACAACTACATACAACGATCATATGGATACCACAGTACGCTACACTTTGCCCAAGACAGCAAGTGACTCTGGATGCCTGGAGACTGGATGCTTGTCTTCCGTGGATCTTAAAGGATGGTGGGTCAAGCCAGGTCAAGCCCTTCGAGCTTAAGTACAAATAATAATGGCACTTTTAGGTATTTTATGGCACTTTAAGTCTTATAACTGAAGTTGAAAAGCTTTAAAACTTAGGTCTGTGGTGCGGAAACATTTGTGTTGAAGAAATTGAGGGAATGATCAAACATTTTGTTCAAATGCTCCATATGAACCTATTCATTTTGGACTCGCTCGGGAGCGCCCTCTAGTGTCAGACAAACCCGAAAGACCTTCTCAAGTGGTAATTCTCCTCTCTACAAGTTGTCTGACTGCACTTGCATCCGCCATTTTTTCTCATTTTTTCCAAATGTGAGAAGCTCCTACCCTTTCCGTTGCGCTTTGCATTGTGGGACAGTAATGTTCATGGAAACCGAACTCAAAATCCCACCAGTTCTAAGTCTGCACTGTGGATACTTAAGTGTACTTAACTTTAACAGTTACCTATGTTACAGACTTATTCAAAAACTAGCCAGTATGCAATTGGGACACACCCGATATGTTTTCAAATGGCTGCCCCACCAAGCTCATTTCCGCTTTAAAATAGTCACAGAGTGTTTTAAACCACCAAAAGGTAAAGGTAAAGGTGCACGTATTTGTCACTGTACAGTGTGCACTGCACAGCGAAATGTGTCCTCCGCATTTAACCCATCTGTGGTAGTGAACACACACACACTCACACACACACTAGTGAACTAGGGGCAGTGAGTACACACACACACCCAGAGTGGTGGGCAGCCAACTCCAGCGCCCGGGGAGCAGAGAGGGTAAAGGGCCTTGCTCAAGGGCCCAACAGTGGCAGCTTGCCAAGCCCAGGAATCGAACCCACAACCTTGTTATCGACAGCCCGGCGCTCTAACCGATGAGCACCACTGCCCACAAAATAAATATGTAGCATATTTATGCAGACGAGACAGTCAGTCTAATGCCGCGTTCACATACTATCAGAATTCCGGTAAATACAAATTCCCGAACTGGACTTTGCACATGAACACCCCCTCAAATTCTAGTGGGAAACTCTTGAGTTCATTCCCGAGTTGAGGTGACCTTCAACCTTTCAAAATGATGGAGAGGAAGACAGAATTAGTATTGGATGCTACATATTGTTCTTTATTTTTAACAGAGCAGCTGCTGTTAATCGCCATATTTAATATCGCTCCGACAACAAAGCACTTGAATGTGACGTGCTGGTAATTCTAGCACTTGAACGAAGTCCAGTGTTTTTTGGCAACATTAGTCTAGCATCTTCCATTCTAAACTAAAGAAGTAAACATGGCTCAGATGATGGATCCTGAGTTTTGTGCCGGAGCTGTAAAGCTAATGTTGCTAATATATACTGGATGTTCATTAGTATCCCTCAGGATTTAAGTACTTTTTAAGTAATATGAAGCAGTTTTGTTGTATTTCTATAGAATATTGTATGTATTCTATACATATGTATTCTATAAGCTTCTATTACCTGTTAGCTATCTTCCCTCAGCCTTTTAGTTCCACTAGAAAACTAAAAAAGCAAACTCTGGACACCAAACATATATGGACACTTGGCTGACTGGCTCTATTTGGTCACTTAAAAAAATGCCTAACCACATTCATTTCCAAAGATATTTGGCTACAGAAATGGACGAGGAAATGGTGGTTTAATGAAGTATTTAAAAGCTGTCTTTTTTTTAAAATCAATGCTTACATTAATATTTTTCTATGAACAAATACTGTAGATACATCTATAAAGATTTATTGGAAACAGTGTGCATGCACCACTGAGAATTCACATTATACTCAAACGCCCTGCAAAGTAAACATTCTCTTTAGGCACTTTTTCTCCCCTTCTGCCTCTCAGAAATGTTAAAAATTCAAATAGCACGGAGCATTTCGGCTTCAAAGGAGCTTCTTGGATGAGAATCCTCTGTTGCGTTCTCTGCTTACCCTCTTGGTGGAGAGCACCCCACAGAAATAGTTGGCATGAATGCTTGGAAAAGCATCCAGATCTCAGGGGTTTGGAGAATTGTTATCTACTCCAAACCACAGATTTCCCCATTTGATAAATCCACCCCATGTGTAACCACACAAGCTACAGCTTAGACAACTGTCTAACGTTGTACCTCAAGCCATCAGTAATACTACATAGGCTAGTCTATTCTATGACAGTGGCATAACTGCGATCGGTGTAGTTGGGTCAACTGCATTAGGATCTATAGTAGAGGGGCCTGTGATGACTGGCTTATGCGATAGTACATAACCCCTTTTATTTAATGTACTTTAAAGGAAGCTTTATTGCATCTTTAGTAAAAGTTCTATACAGAAAGTGATTATTTGACGACTCAAAGAATCATTTGGGTGCTGAAAAAGGGTTTATTGGTTTGAGGTGAGGTTTTTAAGATAATACTATGGACTGAAACTCCTACTCTTCAAATATATACAACTTGATCTCTACAAGATCCATAAACAAGCAACCATGCATACCCACCCCACATGCTCATGTGAGGCTCACATAGGTGGAACATAGGCTAGGTGGGTTCCAGGTGGGCTTGGGCTTTGAGTGGGTTTGTACAGATGTTTTTACTGGGACCTAATTGGGTTTCCCAAATGGGCACCATCGTTACAGCCCACCGTAATCTCACATGGGTCCCATCTAGGCCTTATTTGCAGAGTACAACCCAGATGGGGCCCCATGTTTAACCCCTACTGGTCCAACCACTTCCCCCGAGTAGGCATCCATATGTGGGGTCAACGAGGAACCCAAGGACAAAGCGTTCTGGTTCCCAGTTGGGTCGCCCATACAGGCCCCGCACGGACATGTTAGCTGTAACCATTGCTTATACTAAGGAACCCTTGAAGAAACCCTATTTAAGACTGTACATTAGCGCACTAACCTGCACTAATCAGTCTTTTTTTTTAAAGAATTCAGTATACTTTTCATTACTTCCGAGATAATCTGATGCCAAAACACCACATCTGTAGCATGTCATTATCTGACGTGCCTCCAAGGCCAAACTCTAGTCAATACGAATTCCAGTAATGGCGTGAAAATGCTGTTTGACAGCATGTCTATGGTTCTGCTGAGACGTCCCCAATCAACACATGGGCCACCGTGGTATAACATCCCAGAGTCAATAAAAAATGATAAGTGCTGATTGCGTTATCCTGGTTGAATGGTGTTTTCCTTGCACAGTTCAGCAATGCAATTTGGACTGACAGCCCGCAGGAGAAAGTTCACCAAGTTACATCTGGCTCACGTTACACTAACATTTGGAGAGGAGAGCAAAAATGGGCCCGCACATACTTTTGGCTTAGCTGTTCAAACACTTTGGGAGAAAAATAAATGTTGAAATAATCAAAAGCTCAGTGCTGGGAAGCTGAAAGAGAGCCAGAGGAAGGTATGAGGGGTCCATGCGCCGTCCCTATCTCTGTTTGCCAAACGGAGGCATAGAAAGAAATTAGATGGCATTTCTTTCTCAGTGTTTTGTCATGTAAACATATGGACAGGCTGCAGTGTTGTAGACTCTTCATCCACTTACACTTCCCAATATGAAAGTGAAATAAATTGTTATACAGTTGTTTGCAGACATTTAGTTAACCACCCCTGGCTAAAATACACATTTTCTAAACACATTTTTCTATACATGAAAAATATATTCTCAAAAAAAAAAAAAAAAAAAAAATATATATATATATATATATATTGAATGCACAGTTCTTTTATCTTGATTAATTAAACAAATAATAAAAAATAGTACTTGTGCTTGGTGCAAAAATGTGGCCATCCTTCCAGTTTTAAAGCCTTAGATCATATCTACTTGTTAGACCTTCGTCTGGACTAATTACACAGGCCAAGTTGTTTGAATTGTTAATAAGAACTGTCAGCTGATGAGGATTACATTTTTCTTCAACTCTTTGATTCTTAATACCTTAATATTCATTAAAACAACCATGGGCCCCTCTAAGGCTACGTGAACACAGCGGGTAAAGTAGCCCAAATACGTATTAATATGTGAACATTCGTCAGAACAGTCCACGCTACTAAAAGAACAGTGCTTGGGAAGCGCAGGAAGCTTCAGTTTCATCTTTGGCAGCATCACAGGAGGTATCAAGGAGTTCCAGTGGCTGACAGCTGAGCTAATCACTGAGAATGCATTGAAGCTCGCTGTAGAAAGAAGGTGTTATTCAGCCACAGTCACTTCTTTAGTTTGCATCCTTGGTTTAAACTTAATTTTTAAGCTTTTTATTTTTCTTTGACTCTGCAGCAGCGTCCTCCTGTGGCTGCGTTTGGACATTTCTTTAGGAATTGCTTCAAACATGGAGCGGTTGTTGCGATATGTGCTGGTCTGTGACCTCGTCATCCCGCCACAGCATCGTTCATTTTCCCTTCTTCTTAGCGCACATTCAAGACTAATGTTGAGTTGGACTGATGAGTCTCACTGCCACGCATTGGATATGTATCCAATTTCGGCACCACATATGAAAGCCGTCCTAAACGGAACTTCTGTGTCACATGACAATAAAACATGTGAACAGGGCCCAAGTGGCTGACTGAGGAACTGAAAACGAAGATAACTGAGGCCTATGAATCAGGGAAAGACTATAAAAAGATATCAAGCAGTTTCATTGGCTAAAATGGTCTTTTTTAGAAATGGCAGAAGTCAAGGCAAGATCTGAAAGACTGAGAAAACGCTCAGAGTTAGGTAGACAGAGCAAACTCTCCTATGATAGCAAAGGACCTGCAGGAAGAATGAGTTCACCTTACCTTACCTGTGATGTCATTACAACAGCTAAACATCATTTAGATAAGCCAGTGGCATTTGGGAAACGAGTGCGTTGGACTGAGTAGGTCAAAATGTTTGTTGAAAAAAGGAGCAGCATTTAAAGAAAGAACACATTGCAAACTGTTAAGTATGAGGAAAAATTTCATATGGAGGCAAATGTGACACAGTTAGCGAGGAAACCAAAGCTGAAAACAATCTGGTTTCTGCAACAGGACAAGAATCCAAAAAATGCCTCACAAGACTCACAAGTTTCTTGAGTGGCCCACACAGTTCCTTGACTTGAACATCATTGAAAATCTGTGAGTAGATCCAAAACAGGCAGCATTGCAAGATGATGGCCTGAGAATACTGCAGAACTAGAAGCAAAAGCAAAAACTGCAGCTTATTACAAAAGTACAACATTCAAATGAGCTCCTGAACACTGCATGAGTACTGACTTAATTCTAGTAAATTGAGTAAAGTCTAAATTCTAAAGAAATCTGAACGTTGTTTTCTTTATTTTTTATTTCTTTCATTTTGTCCTATATTTCTCTATTTAGTTTAATCACATATAAAGTGTGTAATAATGTTATTTTATAAAATAGTTTCCTGCAGAGGATGCAAGTGTACCTTTTTTTACTTAAAAAAATGAAAAAACTCAACATGTCATTTGGTCAGGGTGTCCAAAATTTGCATACAACTGTATGTTGGGGATGTATAAAAAAATAAATAAATAAATAATAATAAAAAAACATGGGTAATAAAGGTTCATAATAACAGGTTCCTAAATGGTTTAAGGATTGAACTAACAGTTCACCACATTTACAAAAATGATTCTTTAATGAGTTCCCAATTGAAAGGTTCTGTAGAGAACCAAAAATGGTTCTTCTACCCCATCACTTTATCTTAAGAATTACACTTTTGTATGGGTATGCCTCGAAAAGAGCAGTTAGGAGACATTTGAGGCCCAGTCCAGAGAACCAAATCCAACTAGATAGTTATCTTAATGCAGAGCAACTGCACACAACTGCCCTTCATTTCATTCAGATTTCTGTTACTTTGTGTACTGACTGTGAAGGGCTTGCGGCGAGGGAAGTGTTTTGATTTCATTTTATTATAGTGTCTGTAGTTCCAAAAATGTTTGGAAAAGGGGGAAAGCAGCAACTCCCTGATGAATCTGAAAGTCTACAGAATAAAACCAGTGCTTAAAACAGGTGTATAATAAGAAAGTGCCTTCAGGACATTTAAGGGCCATGGTCCTTTTTACAGAGTATACTATATAAGTAACATACAACATTTTTAGTTATTTTTATGTTAACGCAAACTGCTTAAAAAAGGATATGCTGCAATGTCCATAATCAACTTCTTGTATGTAGGCCTACACTTCAGTTCTTCACCCTCAAAACTGCATTACTTCCACAATTAACATCAAATGCATAGACCCTAAAACTGAACCTTGTGGGACTCCACAAGATGCTGAATGCAAGTAATATATATAATATATATATATAATATATATAATAAATCTAGGGTTCAAATAGTTAAGTACATACATCACATCATTCAAGATGATGATGGGGGAGATAATGTCATAAACATTACATATTTTTTAAGAATTACAAACAACTGTTTACTGGCCAGAAGAATTGCAATCCATCTTAAAGAATGATACAAAGCTTCCAGATATTTGTGAAGCCTCAGAATGCAGAATATTCCACAAATAAATATATTTTTGTCACCTAAATAATGTGAGTTCTCCACAGATATGGTTCCTTTGATCCCACCCCCACCCCCCTTATCTGTCAAGATAAAAAAAGTGTTAGATGACAGATTCTGCCAGACAGACAGAACCGTTGTTTACTGATGGATGTAAAAAAAAAAAAAGCCTGCCTTGAGTAGTTTGTTGATTTGTTTGTTTACTGACTTTATTTAAGCATATGGCACCAGCATATGGCACCATATGCTTCAAACATGGCAAGCTCTTACTCATTCATCTATTTTCTGCTGCCACCCAGGACTACAGTAAAGTGCAAATGAAAACATTCCAAATTGGACTCTAAGCGCTTTAATCGCACTTAAAGCCCCTGATATTATTTTCTGAAAGTCTTTTCGCTCGTTTCTGTTCAGTCTTTGAGGTTTAACTCTGCTCTCCAGTCCGAATGCCACAGAAGGTTAAGGGATAGGGTACAATACCTTACTGTTTAAAAAAAACAAAACAAGAGTGGACATTAGGAAATGTGAAATATATACATGTTTCTAATACATTACAATACATGCTTTCAAGTAATAATATGCAACAGAGCCAAAGGAAGCTTAGCCCCTTAAACAGCCTACGGCCTACAAACTTCTATTAACGAAGAATAGTCCCACCAGTTTGTACACAATTCCCTGTAGTTACTGAATAATACACCTTAGTGTGTGATAAGCCTTGGAAACCCCAAAAGTAGCACTAGACAAACCTGACAACAAGTAATACCATGTTTTTTTGCAAGGTGACATATTTTTGTCTAATTTTATAAGGTAACAGTGCGATACTGTGTCAAAAGCTCTGTAAGCAAGTCTACTTGACATAATATCATAAAAGGTAAAAAAAAAAAAGGTAAAGGTGCACGTATTTGTCACTGTACTATGTACAGCGAAATGTGTCCTCCACATTTAACCCATCTGTGGTAGTGAACACACACACACACACACACACACTAGTGAACATGGGGCAGTAAGTACACACACACCCAGAGCGGTGGTCAGCCAACTCTAGCGCCCGGGGAGCAAAGAGGGTAAAAGGCCTTGTGGAATCGAACCCACAACCCTGTCATCAATAGCCCGGCGCGCTAACCGCTGAGCCACCACTGCCCCATAACTGGATGCCCATCATAACTGGATGTAGCAAGTAATCTTCATGATACCTCAACTTTGTGATATTCAGAGCATCATAAGGCTAGATACCTTAAAACGATATGATGGCAAAAAGTAAAACCTGATAAACACCCAATGTTTATTGGATTGAACTCATTCCATACTCTCTTTAAAAGGGCTCATGTGTTTTACCTTTCCCCTGGGGTCCACTTTTAACATCTGTGAGGTTTTATGTACCAAAACAATTCATTTAAAACTTGGAACTAAAACACTGCTTGTAACTTCAGTGTGGGTAGGCAGGGCTAAGCTCCTGTAGACTGTACATTTTAAAGCTTTACAATGTTTACATCCAGAGAAAAAGGAAAATCAGCAATGTCCGTGACATAGGGTCTTTTGATAAAGACCTGAACGTACTGAAAGTGGAACGGTTTTCCATGCTGTAGTGGTGAGGGAAATTTTTTAAAAACCAAGCCATTGCTTTTAATTTAAGGCCAAGGGAGAAAGCATTGCCGGCGTTCCTATCGCCCACGCCTTCATTATAAGTGCACAGGCAGAAATCAGGTCACACAACCCACCACAGCAAACTTCACTGAGAGAAACACAGAGCAGGAGGGGGGCGGCAACAAGTAGGAGAGGTTGTTTCAGAACAAAGTGAGGGTTGAGAGAGGGTGGGTAAAGCGAGAGGCGCTTTCAACGCCTCTGTTCTTGTGCCTCTCACGTGCAGATGCCCACAAGCATCTCATTAAGAACCTCCAGAGTATGGAGCTCAGAGCAAATCTAATAGTGACCTCTACTGGGCAATCAACAGGTTTCTCCTGCCTGAACCTTCTGCTCCAACCTGAAGAATGGTCCAACTCTCAGTCACGCTCACTCACAGTCTGATTACTGTAACCTTTAAAACAGAATCAAGTCCAAATCACTGAAACGCAGTCCATCAATGAAGACATACTCACTTTCTGAGGGATGTGTATGACCAAAAAAAAGGGAGCGGGGGGCAAACGTACAGGTTTATTCTCATACAGTGCTTTGGCAATCTAATCTAATTTACAATTAAATTTTCTTTAAATATTAGTTGAATAGCTAAATCAGTTCTAAATTTGCTTCTTGGTTTTGCACTGGATCCTACAATGGTGCCAAGAAATTGGAAATGTGGACAAAAGAAGAGTGACACCCAGGGGAAGTCAAGTCAAGTCAAGTCAGATTTATTTGTATAGTGCTTTTTACAACTGTTGTCGTCACAAAGCAGCTTTACATAAATCATAATTAATAAAAGACAGAGACAAAGAAGAAAGATGAAATAACGTAAGACATGAAAGATCAAAGACTCCCAGTGAGCAAGCCAACGGCGACAGTGGCAAGAAAAATTCCCTCAGAGCTGGAAGAAGAAACCTTGGAAGGAACCAAGACTCACAAGGGGGACCTGACCCATCCTCCTCTGATCAGAACTATTTAAACATTAATGAGAACAATTACCAAACCAGATACAGCAGATAGTTAATAGTGGTGATATTAATAGTGGCAGATAGTTACGAGTCCATTTAGGTTTTAGCGTGGTCATTAAACAGGTAGCAGTGGTAGGAGGGTGTGCCGCTGGTCTGTTATGGGTGGTGGTGGGTGTGGGGCCTGATGGTCAGATTGGTAGCTGGCAGCTGGTCTGACGCAGAGTTCGTTCCACCACTTTGGGGCCAGGACAGAAAAAAGCCTGGATGCTCGTCTTCCGTGGATCTAAAAGGATGGCGGGTCTAGCAACTAAGTTGGTTGCAGCTACTGTATTTAACTCTGCGCTACACTTTAATCCATTATACTTTAACGATAACACCAACCGAACAGTTTCAGAAACTATATAAGCCAGCCTGCTTGAAATTACTTTAAAAAATCCCAATGCAGTTTGAGACAAGTGTGGGTTGATTAAGGCATGCAGCTTTCATGATCATAATCTAATTAAATGATCTTCCTTGTAAGTTACATTAGCCTTGTCGCACCAGTGTGCCACCAAAGAAGTAACCTTGACTAATCTTGACACACGTGTCTTGATGTGGCTGATCGACTGAATGTTCAAAGCGAGGAGAACATTTTTGGACGATCAGCCAAGGCGTGCAAAAACACACTTGCTGACTGTAGGAATGTTATCCGTACAAATGAGCAAGTAGCTCCACATGGCAGGACTAAGAATTGTACACATTCGCTACAGCAGCCTCATAGCTTCTGGAAATGGAAGGCAACACCAAACATGTCGATTTTTAATTTTCTTATAAATTCTATTACACTATTGCTTTCACAGCGGCTGGAGTTTAAAAGATGCAGTCATGAACACTTCTAAATACATCTGCTGAGCAAATGTGGACAGTCTAATGCAATATGTACAATACGAATGATCGTGTTCTTAATGCATTCAGTCCAACCAAAGCTCTGGAGCATCCATTGGGTGTCAGTAGAGAGACACTGAAAGAGCAGTCCCTCTTGTCCCCCCCTGGCTGTGTTGCTAAGCTATTTGAATATGCTCTTTGCACTCATCTGCCTGTTAACAAGCAACGGGTTATCTGTGTTCCCCTGTGGTGAAGGCTGCGCTCATGGTTGCCACGGGTGATGTGGTTTTTTGCCTGACTGTTCAATGTCAGGCTGAAAGCAGAAGTGGGCGTAGCAGTGCACGCCCGGCTGACTATATGAAGGGGGGTGGGCAAAAGGAGGAACTCACCTTACAGTGCAAACAACCAGTACTACTCTCAGCTCAGCAGCACTCCACAGACAAGGGGGTTTGGGAGGCAAGTCCTGTGGACACAAGCAATAAAAAGGTATGTTGCACCTTGAGGTACTTCAGAGAAGATCAAAAGTAAGGCAAGAGTGAAGTAACATTCGGTTGGAAGGAGAAATATCCAGCTAGAGAGCTTTGTTTCATGACAGGAGCAGGTAGAGACTACAGAGAGGAAAGTGAAAGCAACAAGACGTTGGCGGTTGACGGGAGACATGTTGCCTCGTCAGTTCTGTAGCAGGGTTTCCTTTTCCCGCTGCTAAAACTTTAACTTGGCAGTTAATGAACAACCGCAAGCCTCCTTTTCTGCCATTGCCGAAGCAGCCGAGGCCAGGTGCAACCACCTGCTACGTTGAGGCAGAACAACAAACTGATGGACAGGCTGTGAAGAGCCAGTTGGTATGCAAAAGCATGGGGTTTACCACTATGGGGTTGAAGGCCTATAGTGGTAAGCTTCATTAGACAGAGCAGCTGTTTGTAGTCTTCAAATAAACAGGGTGGATTCAGATGGATTGGTTGCTTATAAGTCTGTATGAACGCTAAAGTCAGAGTTAATGATCCTACATGTTACTGTGTCCCTTTCTTTGTGCCTTCATTTGCCTGAAGATCATTTGAATCCCTATGTGTGTAAGAGCTGAACAGGCATTTACATCAGATAAGTCCACTAGACCTTTCCACAGAAAACAAAATGACAATAAACCCCAAAAAGCAGCCAGTCAAAAGAGAACCCTAGTTCTGGGGAAATCAGATTTACACAATACACAATTTTCGTCCCTTAGACATACTTGCTCACCATATGACTGTGTTGCCCTACGCCGCACAGCTAAAAACAGTAGTAGCAGCCATCTTGCAGCTTGGATTTGGTCCGTTCTCTTGTCCAGTCTTATAGACTCTCTTGTCCTGTGGTGTCAGAAATCACATAAGCAAGTCTTTTTCTTTGTTTTTTAAGATTACTAAACGTTTTAAGGTGATTCGATGATTCGGGCCTGCAGTTTAATATACACTAGGCTAATATGTCTCCATTCGTATTATAGCTCCACTAGCTTCACAGCTCCAAAAGTAAAGGAACACCAAAACACATGCTGTTTGACTAAACAACATTAAAGTTGAAAATCAGATATTTCACTTTACTGCGCAGTCCTTCATGACCAAATCTCCTTCCACGGTCATGTGGGGGTGGTGGAAATGGAGCATGAGAGCATGAGCGAGGGAGGGAGAGCGCATCACAGAGCGCTAACATGCACCCACACCTGACCGTAGTTGCTAACGTTAATGTTCTGCGAGTGTGCTTTTTACCTCTGTGGCCTGGTGAATGCGTTTGATATGTATATCTGAGGACACGTTGCTCCATCAGGCATACACCTGGGGGCCCTGAAACGGACTTATTGCCAGCACAGTGCGGCATAATCAAAACACCCACCACCACCAGCACACCCCCACCAAAAAAAAAAAAAAAGAAATAGGCCAAGGTTGATAACAAGGGTGGCAGAGACAGCATAAACTAGTGCTGATAAGCAGTTTGCAGCGCCGTTGGCTTGTCTGTTACACTTCTACATGGAGGAATACAGCAGGGAAGATAGAAATGAAGGGGGGGTGGCTACTCTGCATAACAACACATGTGGTGATAGGCAGAAGAAGTTGTTCAGCTTCTTTGCAGAGAGTTTGACCGACTTAGGACTTATAAACACGACGTTCGGAGGCTGCAGATCCAAAAACAGCTTTTTTTGCGCGTTCTCTCGCTGGGAATTTACGCGAGGGAGGCGTCAGCATGAAAGGGGCAAAGTCTGTTTATGAGGCACTGTATAAACATACAGAGCTTCATCATGTGTTATACACTGCAGGCTACGTCCTCTGAAGCTTTCTATGAAACTTCCTAATCACCCAATTCCATTTTGATGGCTACAATAGAACGGCTACCAGCGGCTACAGTTCTTAATACTGTTCTTTATCCTCCCATGACAAACACAAGACCATTAAAACGTGCTCACTGTGATCTGTTGCAGGAGAGTTTAATGGGATTTGTAGTAGTAGTGAAAAATCCAATGTCTACAGCCATGGCAATTTTCGCCAAGCCAGTATCAGCCATGGCACGTTTGGTGCCCAAAGTTTGCTTCTGCTTTGCATCAAGATGTGTTTCAAGTGACCATTGACCAGTGACTACTGACCACTTTCCAATGAGGATCAAATCAGATGCATCCTGTGTGTGTTTACACCCGACTTTTCATTTAGTCACCATTAAAACATGTTGCTGCAAAGTGGAAACAGCCTAGTGGATAACAAGCTGGTAAAATAGGCAACAGTAGCGGTAAAATGCAGGCCTCAAGCTGGCTGCTACAACTGGTTTTACATAATTTTACATTTTTACAAAACTGGAATCAGGAACCATGTAGGCCAGTCTGATTGAGATGACACCCAAGCATGATTTTAGGCGATTGTGTGATGATTTAGAAGTGCATTTAGCTACGTTTAGCTAAACGTTTCCATTACTTATTGGCTACATTTGGGTTGGGGCTCCAGTACAATCCCACCGTAGCAATCTTTAGACACAAAACATGTTTTGCATATCTTGAACATCAACATTTTGGGATAAGTAGAAAAAAAATGTGCAAGTTTGGCTTTTGGCTTACGGTTTACTGGAGTCCGTGCCCCAGTTCAATGCTGTTGTGCTCCACTAAAATTACAGCTGTAAAAAGTCACTTTTATCCTGGATTGCTGAGCAGAACTACAGGACACGTCACACAAAGGTACTACAGGCACTACATTTCCCATAATGCCCCAGTGTCTTTCCAAAAGCTTGAAAGGGTAACGTTTTATTTTTTTTTTTTTAGCAGAGTAATGGACATAGTAAATATTTAATAGGAAGTCAGCCACGCCACAGACAAGATCATTATTTATTTATTTATCATTTATTTATGCTAGCTGATAACAGGGGAGATGATAACACAGGCTTGCAAAACGAGTGTCACGATATAACCAATATAACAGTAAACAACGATTTTAAGGGCCTGGGTTATCTAGCTAACACAAAATGATGATGCAGAGAATTGAATGCTGCAAAAAAAATGTGAAATATTATACAACTAGTCATTTTACTACTAACATTATTATTCGAAACATATTAAGATATAATTATTAGCTAGTAATATTATTAGGCAAGCATCAGTGCCCCTCTAAATTCTATGTGTGTCCCAGTACAACGAGTAGTCTAGAAATGCCCCTGACTGAAAGGCGTTCACAAGAGCTTAAAAAGAGGAACTTCTCACATGCAACTGGTGTCCAGCCCCTGTAAGGCCACCTGTCTCGGAACAAAAAAAAAAAAAAGAAAAAAAAGTCAAGCCCACCAAACTTCCTCTGCGCTTCGCCTGTGTTAACCGCTACACATGTTTGTTCCGTCCCCCTCCCCCAACATCTTAACCCAAGCAGCCCTTAGTGTTGGAGGTGCGGAGGCTGTTTGTGTGAGTCAGAGCAAAGGGGGTGCTAACAAATGAACAAATGACACATAACAGACAAAGTCGGATTCGTGTTGTTTGTAGTCGGGGCCCAAATAGTACAGTGTAGGGGAGATTTCTGAAGCTGTCAGAATAATATGGAAGATGTGAAATAACATGAAAATGCAATGATCAAGTGTACGACAAATCAACACTGGGTTTAATAGCTCAGATTCCTCAGAGTAGCCTCCCCCCTTGCCATGATTAGAGCTTTTACATCTTGGCATTCTCTCAAGCACCTTAATGAGGAGTCACCTGGGATGCTTTTACAACAGGTACTCCAAGCATGGTCTCATTTATGGCTTTTTGGCCCTTTGTGAATCAGGCCTTTAACTGTAAGGCATGTAAATTGTTGTACCTCACAATGTCCGTACTGAGCCTATGGATTTGAATGCTTGCTTGCAAATATTCAGAGGCATACTTATAAGCACCCATCAAAGACATGAATGTCTGTTTTTATTGTATGCAATTAAAAGTTATTAGGAGATGTAGCCAGTTTACCAAGGTCCGGCAGAAAACCCAAACTGTCACCCTGAGCTGAGAGGTAATTGTTTCGAATGGTCAGGAACATCCTAAAACCACCAAAGCACAAGCCTGCCATAACCTGGAAGCTGCTGGTACCCATGTGTCATTGTCTAAATTCAAGCGAGTTTTACATGGCCATGGTCTGAGAGACCACCATCCAAGAAAGTAGCCCCAAAATGGACACCTTCAAACTCAACTACAGTTTGCAGACAACCTTATGAACAAAGAAAAAGCCTTCTGTAGGAAACTCTATGGTTGAATAAGACATTGATTAGCATGGTGGTGGTAGTGTCATGTTCTGGAGGGGCAGTTTTACTGCCAGTGGAACTGGTACATTGCAAAAATTGGATGGCATAATAAAGGAGGAGGGCTACCTCAGAATTCTCAGCAAGGAGGAGGGCTACCTCAAATACTCAGTAACTCCAACCTAACGGTGGTTGTGGAATGGATATAGCAGGCTTTTGGAAATATCCTCTCCAGAGTCCTGATCTCAGCCCTATTAAAAAACACATGGACAATGCTTAAAAGTCGAGCCTGTGCCAGGTGTTTTTGTCCACCATGGTATCCTACGTGGAACTGTGGAACTACGTGACTGTATATAAAAAAGTTATTGTTGGATGTTTCTGAGCAACTGTGCACACATTCAGAACACAATTCAGATCACTAAAGGCATATCGCTGATTTGAGGGCTTGTTCTGATTATATCAGGGTGCCTGAAGTGTTCATTATATTCTAATACACTTGTTTACTTTGGCAAATAACAAATAATTAGCTAGATGTTTTTAACATGTTAGAACATATGCCACAACAGCACTGAAAAATCATTTGGTTAAAAGAGAGTAAAGAAAGAGCCAAAATAGCTGCTTCTAACCTCTGCACTAAGAGTAAAAAAATGTTTGGTAAAGGTCTGCTGGGAATTTTATTAAATGCTTCTAACTGAAAAGGTTTAAACGTGTTGCACTGTAAGAGCAGAGACCTCACACTGTGACACGATGTGAAAGAACACGGTGTCTCCAAGCTAGGAAAGCACCTTTTTTTCAATTAGTCAATGGTATTCTGAAGATTGCTTGTTAATCATACTCTCAGTAGTAGAGTCATAAGAAGGCATTAAACATGAACATATTACTATACTTTGAAAGCTGAGAGTGTTCGTGTCTCCTGTGCCTGCATTGGTATACAGAATGAGGCATGGTATGGTATGGTATTATTTGCTGAAACAACTGCCACTGGTCAGATGTGACAGCCTTTCTAAAAAGACACAATTGCATTCTCTTAAGTGACAATCATGAATGATGCCCTTTGGTCTAAAAAAAAAGAGCCACAGGGCAAGCCTAGCATTTGTCTCATGTTAATACAGCAAAAAAAAGTCTCATCTCCATTTTTCGACTGCTTATTTCATTTTTTGTACATAATTTGAAAGATTAACGCCCTGCTTTTTCAGCTCTGAGAACCAAAACACAGCTCTAAACATATTCAAAGTCTAGATAATTAGGCCAGTAGAGGCTCTGAAAAGGCTGTGGAAGATCTACAAGACTTTCAAGTCTCTTTAGAAGTTGCTAGAGATGCAGCTATAACTGCAACGACAAAAAAGGTTCACACCAGCGGTTACCCATACGAAACAGGTCATCACGGCAGCCCTGCTGTTTGTTTCATTTCCTGGCCCTGACCAAGTCATTTTCTGTCTGAGGCACTCTAGAGGAGAGCTCACACATCTTTTATTGTATTTACTTTACAGAGGCACGTCTTTCCGTAAGCGTCAGGATACACAAATGTGGCTCTTGCTCATTAGAACAAAACAAAAATGACTTTTCAACCAAAATTGTGTCTTTTTTTGGCCAAAATGATGCTGTCCTTTTACTTTGGTCAGTCTGCAGCACAGACTTCTTAATAGCCATTGTTTGTTTCAAGACCTCCGCAGACTGCAACTGGTCCTAGTCACCACCTCAGCTGTTTTGAGACTTCCCACACGACCGTACTAGGTCCAATTCACTGTATCGTTTGTTACCAGACCCGCCCACTTTCGTTCCTGTAAATACCGTTTTCCCGTCAGAACTGTCCTGCTCCAGGAGACTGTGAACAGTTTAGAGGAACGATGGTTCTTGCATTCCCGTACCTGTGACTGACTGTTTAAACTGTAAGGGAAGAAACTCTGCTATACTGCTCTCATCTAACAGTAAATAAGCCTGATCACTTGAGGGCGTGCCCACGTTTACACACAAACACACACAGCAAGAGAGAGCGAAGGGAGATAGAAGCCAATGTATGTCCACCAATGTATTTCTGCTTGGCTGATCGAATCCGATTACGGAAAACACACTCTGTTTACACTTGTATTAAATGTGTACGAGATCTGTCTCTGACCACCTCCGATTCTGGTTTGAGTGATCTATTTGTAATCCGATCACAGAGCGCCTTGAGGGTGTTTACACTTGGCTTTTCATGTGGTCGAGTGAAATCCGAAAAAGGCATGTTAATGCCAGGTGTAAACAGGTTCAGTGTGTCTGGGTGTCACTGCTAGCTTAAATCATCCGCTCAGATCACTGCTATTTTCAGATGTGAAGCACCTCATTGACTCGGCCTATTAATCAGTTAATTAGTTACACTGGCTTCTTGACTCACTCCCACACCCGCACCTACATTAAATACTGGTCACCGCTGGCCTCAGAAGCAAGACTTCATGCCATTTTGCACATTGGCATGTTCTGGTAAATCATGAAAAACAGAAAACCACAGCCCTGAGTAACCATTTAAAGGTACCTGGATAAGTATTTTATTGCTATGGTTATCTTCAGAGGTCCCATCTCTTAAGATGTGGCTGTCACAGATATCGGACCATCTCCCCTAGACAATCTCACTTTTAAGAATCGCCGTAGACACTACAACGTTTGGGAAATCAGTATGGAGACTGTTCTCCTTTCATATGACTTTCTGCCTGGTGTCCCCCACTGCATTCTGCTTTTGTGATTCCTAAGTTCTACATTGCTGTATTCTTTTCCTGTAACAGAGGGTCTAATATAAAATGATTGGTAATCTAATTTAGAATTTTATTGCAGTGTTGTAGAGCCTCTTTCTGTCGCTGAAGCGGCGATGAATTGGTTGTTGTAAGCATAAACCTTTTGAAATCAATAAAAACACAATAAAGAAAAGATTGCCCACTGCTGGGGGCAGATTGTTTAGCCTTATGGCCCTTAAACTATGGAACTAAATCTTTTCTAGTCTGCTGTTTACGGCCCACCTAAAGGCCATCTCAAAACCTTCCACTGTTCTCAGTATTTTCAACCATGTCTTTTTCTCACTCTGACTTTTTTTGGTGTGACTGGGCAGATTACATAGTTGTTATTGTTGCGTACGTATGCTTCTGCTAACTGACCTTTGGTTATCTGAATTACACTGCTGACAATCTCTCAGTAAACCTTGCCATACCTCAGCAGATGCAGGCGCACTATTTACAGGATAGCAGACCTGTAACCCTGGGGAGTTTAAATGCCTTGAAGCTGGAGGTACCTCCACCAGTCCAGGTGAGCGTTGCAATAGGTCGGTTGTCAAGGTGCCGTCACCATGCTTACGTGCTGTAATGTGACACCAAAGGAGGGAGTGGTGAGGTAAGGGGGGGAGGGGAAATAGGTAAGAAAGAGAGAGAGAGAGAGAGAGAGAGAGAGAGAGATTTTCATAGGACAACAACACTATTCAGGTAGCTAGAAACAGGCTTTTCTGGTATAACCCAACACATTTACCGACACCCTCTGGGCTGCAGCAATATGTACGGCAAACAGGAGGGGTCAAAAGCACTGCACAGTGATCTCCAAGCCAGCGGAACGAAAGGCTATGCTCATCAAAAGCACTGATGAGGCAGTTGGCTCTACTTCAGGTAATGCTGACATCTCACTTACTGATTTTGACTTGTAGGTTCTAGGTCGTTGCTACGTTCTAACTTCTAGCTACAGCCACATGAGCTGAAAAATGGAAATTGTGTTAGTCGGATTATCTTTTTTTGAAGGATGGTGGATCAAGATTTATAGTAATCAGACAAAATGTTTGTTCGCAGGTAGTTCTTACAGTATGGCGCTATAGTGAATAGGGTTTTGTCATGTTCCAGATCTTATTTGTTGATAGGCCTTATTTACACGTCCTTTCTGAGCCTACTGCGTGTTTAGTTTATATGTGTTTCATGTGTCATTTTATGATAGTTTTGTCTACAAAATAGAATACTGAATGAAACCCCCTAGAACCCATGAAACACTAAGGTCATGCATGTCTCAATATGCTGTCCATTGGTGTTGTGGTCAAGACTGCTTGTGTCGAGTCAGAGTCAAGACCAAGACTTTTAGTAGTCAAGTCCGAGTCAAGACTAAAAACGAGAATGGCCAAGATCCAGACAAGGCCGAGCCCGGTTTAAGACTTTTTCACCATATAAAATTTATATCATCAAAATATAACATCCCAAACAGCCCAAATTGCGTATTGATCAATATAACAGTCTTACTCAAACTAAGGCAGTGTAAGTTTCGGAAGCAAATGATGGTGACAATTCTTTCAAAACCTTAATCATGAGTATCTAGTTGAGCCATCATAGGAACAGTTAGATCCTGGACGTGTGCCAGCACTCAACAACTTTGATCACTGCTCGATCACTGATCACTGCACCAGCCCGAATTCTGCCTTTCCTGTAGTAAGTTAAAGTCATATCGAGACCAAAGAAGCTAGAGTAGATAACGTGGCATGGAATTTACACAGAGATGTAAACAGCAAATGCTAAAATTTTGCTACCTCACCTAACTTCAGTAGCCTGATCTTTTTATTTTTTCACCTCGAAAACCATGAGCTTCAGAAAGGGTATTAAGCTCAGGCCAAACATTAGAAATGAGTGTAAGCCCAATTTGCGTAGCCTAGGCCTGCTTTGCTCGATATCTGCCATGTTGTGCTGCTACTTGATGCTAAACTAAATTGTTCAACGTGTTCAGCTTCCAAATACTGTTTCCTCAGACAGACGCGCTAGACTCTGAGTCCACCTCACCCAGAGACCAAGACAAGACCAATTTTAACGAGGTTTAGACAGAGAAGAGGCCTACAGCACTCGTATATGGTCTCAAGACCGAGTGCAAGCTTGAGCACTACAAAACCACTGTTCATATCTGATGCTATTAAAATGTGTTGTATAAAGCCAAGATAAAATCTTTATTTATCATATATATATACACACACACGCTACGGTAGAGCAAACATGTAGAATGAAAGAAAGCTCCAAGCTATCTGTGTATCAGTAAAACACTCAAATTAAAGTAAATGTAATTGACTACAAATGAATACAAAAAGTCATAGTTTTACATCAACGTGTTCACTCAAATCTGTCCAAAGCTCTCCTCAGGGGAGCCTAGTATTATTTACAGTTCTTGGCCGAAACCTGGTTTGGCAAATCAATGTTATTGTAATGAATGATGATAAATCAGGTGAGATTACAAACACTTATGACTGAGCTAAACAATTTTTGTAATAAACATAGGTGCCTAAAACATTTGCACAGTACTGCATAAATAATAAACTCAACCTTTTCATGGTTTCCATGGTTTCTACATCCTATTTTAATACTAAAAGGGCATCGTTTCACACTACTAAGGCGTGCAAAATTTCTAAATCAATTCAATTCAGTTCAATGTAAGACTGACTAAATATGCATTCACTGTTATTTACTATTCTGTAACCACTATGAGACTAACTACTACTGTAAGTGATGTAGTTATGTGAATTGCAGAGTCATGCGGATTGAGTTTTGGGCCTGCATGCATGCCTTTGCAGTTTAAGAGTTAGGATTGCTCATGCATGATTGGATATTGTTGATTATTGCATCCGCTGAGAGAGCGAGTGAACTTTCAGAGCTGACTGGCATTAACCCCTTGGGCCCAAGGGTTATTATTTATTCATTAATCCTAATACAGAAACCTATTTGAATTATTCGGCTAATATTTGGTATAGCATATTTTGCGGAGTCCCTCAGGGTTCTATTTTATGGCCAATGAAATTAATGTTAGTTATGACAGTACTGTACTTATGAGAGTGAAGCACTGAAGTGTTTGCTTACATACAGGGTATGAGGAGTTAATAGACTTGTTAATAGTCTTGCGTCCACAAACTGAAATAAGTGTAAAGCAGGTCAAATGTAGTCCAAAGTAACGTCACTTATGAAACAATGAAAAACTTGATTTGAGCTTGAACACATGTCTGACGTTTTCATGGGGTTCTCTGGTTTGGTTTAGTTTCCATTGTCGGCCCTGCCATCCATTCTCGTAGACTTTCTGCCATCCTGCTTGCAGCTGCTGTTTCTACCCACTCTCTTTAGGCCTGACGTCAACAAGACACTTCCTTCCTGTTTCGTGCATGGTGTGTCTACACAGAGAGATAAGCGAGTGCAGCAAGAGTAGACATGGAGGCAGAGAGAGAAAATGCTGTTTACAGAGTCTGGTGGCAGCGCGGGCGATTATAAAACAGTGACGCCTGAAAAGAGAATGGAAAGCCAATGCTAAATGTTGTGAACTGGAAAACAGCTCCTCTGTATTTCTGTCTGCTGATCAGAAGGGGTACGTAGAAAATCAGCGATGAAGACAACGGATACTGTACTTCACTTATTATTATGATCCTTTAAATGATGTTGGATATCAACTGTTCTACACTGTAGGATCTGGTACGGCGGCAAAGAGCAAGCTGAGATCATGTGTGTTAGCAGAACTAACTTGCGGTGTTCCTCTTTTACAGGTTCGGAGTTCCACACCTGTGTCACTATACTGGAAACGCCGTGAGTCAGTCAGCGTTGACTAGAGTCCTCCACTGCTTCAGTGAGTGGCATCACAGCATGGATCTTCAGGCCAGACGCCCTTTATTAGGCCTTAAAGAGGCTTGCGAGTTGAACTAGGCCTTGCAACTGGAACTAGTCTCTGTAGCATGAAAGCGGCCTGCTGTGATGACACCATAGAACTCCCACACATGTTCAGCATGGCCTCTGCAGTTCAGCAGACCGAGAGCGTCTGGGAGGGTGCGAGCAAGCAAGAGGACAACAGTTTGCAGGTAAGCACCATTAGCGTCTTTTTTTTTGAGCTAATGTATTTTGGGTATTTGGAGCAATTTATTCAACGTAGGCCTGGCGAAACCAGATGCATCCCACAGAAAGGAAAAGGAGAACAGGTTGAAAATGTAGAGAACCCATTCCTATTGTTAATTATTCATGTGCTGGTTTACTGTGTGCGATACATAATGAAAGCTGTGAGTGACCTTGATTCACTCAACCCACTTCTATTATGGAACAGGCTAATGCTGCCGACAGGGGGAAAAAAAAGAGCGAGATTTTCATGCAGCGCTATATCGAGAACTGTCTGACACTTCAGCCATACTATTACAGCTTCTTTTTTTTTTCTTGTGCTATCTGCAGCTGGCAGATCCATCAGCTTTCCCAGCGGTAATTGTGGAGCAAATGCCACACACCCACCTCCTCAACTACTCGGGGCTGACTTGTGAGCAGCCATTGACAGGTGGTCACCTAGAAACAGGGCTGGAGCAAGAGACTGTGGAGGACATAGCGCGACTGACAGGTGAAGTACAATTCTCGCTCAGGTTTCAATTGAAGTCCTTGTAATTGCGTTTCAGTTGCTTGTGTCGGCCTCTGACAGCGAGGGCCAATCGTGCAGGCAGCTTGAATGGGTGCATGTGCCCAAAATGCTAAAATCCAGGTCATGCTATGACATGCATAATTTGCATATTTTAGGTCATGCTCTGTAGGCAAAGATGTAAGCCACTGAAGCCAACACTGAGGTTCCGGTCCCCCCTCTGGATTCATGTCTAGCAAGTTTCAAATTGGGGAGGGGGGAGGGGAAGCATTTTTTTGTGAACGTTGAGGTAAAGTTTGAGGTAAAGGCTAGGATGTGCATTACAAAACCCAGCTATGAGTGAGCTAGCAGTGACATTAGTTGTCTTTGTGTCATTATTTTGTTTTTTAAATATCATGTAATGATGTAAAGCTGTAAATGATGTCCAGGCTAGGATATACTCAGCTGACTGTGAGCTTGCAGTGAGATGAATTTCCTCACCCTATTCAG
Source organism: Salminus brasiliensis (assembly GCF_030463535.1). NCBI lineage: Eukaryota > Metazoa > Chordata > Actinopteri > Characiformes > Bryconidae > Salminus > Salminus brasiliensis. The sequence continues at coordinate 19,543,846 of NC_132892.1, read as the reverse complement.
AATCTCCACTGCTCTCTGCAACCATCTGCTCGAGCTTCAATTCTTAAAAAACGAAAAAAAGAAAGAAAGGGCAGCTTTCGCAACCTTTTTTTAGCTTAATGCCTTGCTATTGGAGGCATGGGCTAAGATGTAGACCAAGGTTTCTGGAGGGCCAGTGTCCAGCACAGTCTGGTGATTTTACTGCTAATGCTGGTAATTAACATTTGAGAAGAACCAAGTGTGTTTGAGCAGTGAACCTGCCAAACAGGCTCTCCAGAACTACAGCAGAAGAGCCCTGATGTAGACCATACTACCTAAACTGAGCCAACAGTGAGACCACACATTCTTCATTTCCATCTAGAATTGCCTTGGGGATTGGTTTGCCATAAAAGGTAAATGTGTATGCTAGAATACCCAGTGCGCTAGAAGTAGGATCACTTCCCTTTAGTCTACAAATTGATATTTAATGAAAAGAAAATCATGGTAGCTGTTTTAAGTGTAGATTAGATAACTAGATAAGTAGCAACGAGGAAGCTAGTAGATGGATTGTAGTAGATGGATCCCTTACTGGCTAGCGGTGAGCCCTTTTCACACCAGATGTGGCACAGCGCAACACACAAGGGGGTCCGAGGCTTACTGAATGGAAACGTCCCAAAAGCTTATTAATTACTTATGCTACCTAGTTTCTCAGTATGAAGCATGTAGTACAGATAAAAGTGTAAAAGTTAAGTAAAGTCATATATCTAAGACATATACTCAGAACCGGCCTTTTTTTTTCGGAGAGCGGTCACAATGGACACTACTATCCCACGATACAATGTGAAACAGAAAGGAAGGAGATACTCACGTCTGGAACAACTGTTCGAAATAAATGGCAGACAGTGATGCAAGTGCAGTGGCAACGGCGACAGGAGAAGCATGCAGTGATGTATGCGGGCATAGCAATGCTTCATCACTTCCTGTTAGAACAAATCAGGTTAGCGCATTTATATAATGGCTGTGTCTGAAACTGGACGTGGCTGACCTGAGGCCTTGCTGTCCACTCGGAAGGCAGTATGGTGGTGAAGGTCTCTATAACCGAATCACACGTCCTGACATTGCTAAGATATCGGCAGCTCACTGCTGGATATGACCGGTTAGCTGTGTTGTCGTGACTGGGTGTTTTTCATTGGGCAGAGATGATATGAGTGAACACTGTATTTTGTTGTTTGCGGTACTTTGAAGTAATACTACTAATATTAATACTGTCAAAGCCCCAGGCAGGCTGGACACACCTGAAAATCACTCCAAACTGTTAAACTGTTAAAGGTGTAAATAACCAGATTTTTAAAAAATTGAGTTTAAAATTTCTATAAAACGAGTCATGAGGAAGTGCATACCAGGGGCAGTTCCTTGCTTAGCTGTAATCAAAAACAGTTACATCCAGCTATTCATTACTATTATATATTACAAGCATTATTCATTTACTAAATATTATTTAAGTTACTAAATGTTTAAGCTGCAGGCTTTTCTTTTTTTAAGATGTATAGTTGCAATAATAAATACAGTAAATGCAATTTTTACTAATAAACTACCAGTAAATATATCTCATTTAAATTCTTCACTTGATAAAGCTGTCAGTAGAGATATTTAGGCCTAATGGTTTTAGGTTTCGCTGTATTTGAGAACAGCACTGCTTCTGGCTGTTCGAGCATGTTTTCAGGTGTATTATTATTACTACTGTCAAACTCCCAGGCAAGGCTGGACCAATCTGAAAATCCCTCCAATGAAAACCGTTAAACTGTTAAAGGATTTAATAGCCAGATTTTAATTTCTGTTTCATTGTTTTTGGGTTTTTTTTTGTTGACAAATTCAGAGTTAAGATTGTATACATGTGTAGGTAATATTTTCCATAATGAAGGAGTACAGAAGAAGCGCATACCAGGGGCAGTTTGTTGTAAAACTTTGTTGTAAACTGGCCTATATATATATATATATATATATATATATATATATATATATATATATATATATAACAGTTACATCTAAATATTTCTTACTATTATTATTTATTTACTAATTGGTATTAAATTAAAAACTAAAAATGTATTAAATCTTTAAGCTGCACACGTAAGTGTTTCGTTTCTATGTTTTAATAATGGCAATTTTTAAGATGTATAGTTGCAATAATAAATACAGTAAAAGTAATATTTACCAGTAAACTACCAGTGAATATATGTAATTTAATTTCTACACATGATAAAGTTACCAACAGCTGTTCTGTATTACAGTAGAGACAGCAAGGCCTAATGGTGTTTGGTTTCACTACATTAGAATGGCACTGGTTCTGGCTGTTTATTGATTAAGTATAAGGTTATTAATATTAATACTGTCAAACTCCCAGGCAAGGCTGGACCAACCTGAACATCACTCCTGACTCCTGAATCCAGCTGTGCAGGCAAGGATAGCCATCATCACCAGCCACCGATGAGCCAGCTAGCTCGCTCAACCCCCACTGAAATACACTCCCTAAATTGTACATTTAGGGGAATAAAAAAAGATTTAGGCATTTTAACAGCTTGCTGTTGGAGATGTAGGCTAGAACACAAGCCCCCTACCAGTGAGTGAAACAGCAGTCAGGCCGTTTTTGCTCTCGGACCTCAAACCCAGGCCCACTTCTCTCACGTGGGTCGCCATGTAGATAGCCGCCTGCAGCGCAGCGCAGCGCAGCACTGCTGTCCACCATGGTGGCGGGAGGGAGGGTAAGGGAGCCCGGAGCTGGTCGACTGTAGTCCGGCCGACAATGTAAACATTCAGCTGGGTTAAAAGTTCAGTTTGACAGCTAAACTGCACATCCTCCGAGCGTTTTCAGCGCACCACGCTGGCGAAAAGTAAGTTTTACTCGCATGTTTGGCGCGGGAAGGCGGACGTTAGCCAGCGGTAGTTGAGCTGTAGGCTGGGGGTGATGGCTGGGTTAGCTTGAGGTACGGAGTGCTAACAAACAACACGGGGCTGCTCCTGGAGGGAAGCACTGTTACAGGCTGAAGTGGACCTTAAGTAGGTCGGAACATGGTTGGAGTAGCTTTTAGGCAACTTTTTGGTTGTTTGGCGAAGTGCTGAGGAGGGTTAGCTAGCCTCATAGCTGCCGTGGTTTTGGCTTATCTCAGCTCAGCCTGGCGGGTTTACTGAGGGCAAACACTCAGTGGTGTGACTCGGTTAGTCCGAGGACGGGCTTTCATTTTTTATATAAATACATACATTTATAAATAAGTTTGTTCCTCTAATAAATAGACAGATTTCCAAACGTTTTTCTTGACAAATTTAAAGTTATAAACGTATACATTTGTAGGTAATATTTTCTATAATAAATGAGTGAAGAGGAAGTGCATACTGTAAACTGGCCTATCAATCACTAGCTAACAGTTACCTCTAACTATTTATTAATATTATTATTTATTTATTGTTAAATATATTAAGTCTTTAAGCAGTACATGTAGCTATATGTTTAGTTTTTTTTAATAATGGCAATTTCTAAGATGTATAGTAGCCATAATAAAAAAGTAAAAGTAAAAATAGGGCTGGGCGATATTGTAAAAATACTATATCACAGATCATAGATCATAGACTAAACTACTATTCTGATACTTTCCCGTACTGAATACAGTGATTTCCATTATTCAGCATCTGCAGCTCTTCCAGTCTAATTACACTGTGTGTAAAGAAACCTGCAGCTGATCAGTGTTTATTAAGTACTGGCGATATCCTTCATATGCTTAGAAAAGCATATTGTGTATCACAGTACGTTAAAATATCGTCATATTGACCATCTCTACAGTACAAATAATATTTACTATTAATCGATCAGTAAATATGTCTATAAAGTTCCCAGCAGCTGTTCTGTATTGTCAGGAGAGACAGCTAGGCCTAATGGTTTTTGGTTTCGCTGTATTTGAGGATGGCACTGGTTCTGGCTGTTCCAGCACGTTGTCAGGTGTCTGCAGTATTGCTGTTCCAGAGAAACTGGGAGCTGATGTGTTGCTTTTTGGTTAACTTTCAGTGGAAGCATATCAGAATGGTAATGAGGATACTGTGGAGACGGCAGAAGCTGCTGAAGCCTTGCTGAATATAGACTCATCAGGTCCACTGTCCCTGGATGAGAAGCATTTCTGTGAGTAGATGCGTTGTGAAGTTTCTTCTTTCTCAAAGTTCTTCTTTTATTCTCTTCAAGGATTCAGTTTCTGATCTTCTTGGAAATCTTGCTTTAACGGCAAGATTGGTTGATGTTGTTGAAGATTTAGCAAATGTTTGGAGCATTGTTTGATTGTTTTTCTTTGTCTCTCTCCCATAGCTCAGATATTTTTGACGTCACCTCTTGGAGAGGGTGCCCAGGTTCTGACGGAGAGTATTGTTGGACAACAGCCGTGGCTGTTTCAGACAGAAGACAAGCCAAAGGCTAAGAAAGGTGACTTGAAACGATCAGCATAGAAAGATTTCTGAGGGTAAATTAATTGGTGTTTGGTTATTCATTCTTTCTATGCGATTCTTTTATGATCCACAGTTAGAAAACCAAAAAGAGTAAGGCCACATTCTCCAATGCCTGACATAACGGTTAAGAAGAGCAAGGACAGCAAAGGTAAGAGCGCTTTGTTACAGTTAATGATCCTTTGATGGGAATGTCTGAGAATTACTTCAGACTCTATACCATATCACAGTAGCAGTAATCTTCACTCTCAAGGCATGCTTTATTTTTCTGCTTTTCTTTTACACAGGAAATACCTTGTACCTTTGGGAGTTCTTGATTGCTTTGCTACAGGACAGGAATGCCTGTCCCAGGTACATCAAGTGGACCAATCGAGAGCAGGGCATATTCAAGCTTGTGGACTCCAAAGCTGTGTCTCAGTTGTGGGGCAAACACAAAAACAAACCTGACATGAACTATGAGACAATGGGAAGAGCACTCCGGTAGGTATCCTTTGATTTCCGTTTTCCGTGCAATAGTAAAAAGTCAGTAAAGGTTGAGGATGTTATTTATGTTCAAATAAATAGCAGTTCAATTTCTGTATGATTCAGTCATTGAGCTACAACGTCATTCAGAGTGCCTACATGAATTTATTACAAAATTTGGACTGTCTGTGCCATTTTACATCACAGAGACACAGAATGGATGAGTGAGAAATCCGACCAGCACCCTCTCCATACGCTCGCTTTTAATGCAAGCACTTTGACTCGGAAAGGGCGAAGCGAATTTCCACTTACAAACTTGCCAAGGATTTGCGTCCGTGTTCAGTCGTTCAGTACCAAGGCTTACATGGTTGTTGGTGCTTAACTGGGTAAATTCCAGCATGTGAAATGGTATTCCGCTCTGCTAGCGCTTAATTTGCCCACTGTGACAAGGTGTTTTTCCACCGCAGCCCCACTGCAAAACCCACCAGTTGATTTGCCACATTTGTTTTTATATACATAAAATATATTGGAAGTAAATTAATTATGGATCATTGCAAATACTTTACAAATTCCCAGTAAAGTAACACAAATAATGTTTTTTTTTATATGATATGCCCTGCATATACCTCTCCACCATAAATGGATTTTAGGCCTGAAAACTATTAGAAAACAATATCCGGCAGCATATTTACAACTTTGCAACTTTCTGCGAAGTAGCGTTTTAGAAGACTTAAACACTTCAGATGTTCTATCACTACCACTGTGAACCAAATATCTGATTTGATGAGTTCGAAATAATAATTTCATATTAAAATGATCAGAATTTTTGTTGTTTACATGTTTCTTTACATGTGTTTTTCCTAAACGACGGTTTCTCTGCTTTCCCTACAACAGATACTACTATCAGCGTGGGATCCTGAATAAAGTTGAGGGACAAAGACTGGTGTATCAGTTTGCAGAGATGCCAAAAAACATTGTCTACATCGGTGATGACGATGACTGCAGCGGTGGTAACGACAATAGCTTTCAAAATGAGGATGACGAGGATCCCTCCGGTGATCAGACTGTTAACTGCATCCCTTCCTCTGAGCCAAAGCTGTTCACTTCCAGCAGAGCGTCCAGTCAGAGCTCAAAAGGCCGCAGGATTGTCAACGGCAGCCAGCGTAGCGCGGCCGACCACCCCGCCGAGACAATGGGCACCACCAGGGCCGCCCGTCCGTTGGGTCTTATCCAGCAGCAACATCTGCCCATTGTTTCTGCTGAGATGCTGAGGACTCTCCAGAACGTACAGTCCATCCAGCCAGGCCAACACGGTTCAGTCTTCCGCACTGCTCAGCTATTGGAGAGCCTCCGCGAGAAGCAAGCAACCATGGAAGTACAACAGGAACACACAGAGGTTCCGAGCAGCGATGGGCAGGTCGATAGCCAGGCTACTCAGATTGTCACGCTGCAGCTGGTACCAGTACCATCCACTGAACAAGGAATGGATGGCTCTGTGCTAACCTCTCCTCAGTTCATTATGCAAGCCATTCCAGACTCGGAGGAGTTAACCCTCGTCGTGCAAAACGTTGCCCTGGACGAGTCGAATCCTAGCCAAGAAGAACCCGCCACCCACTGTGAGGTGGTAACAACCTCTCCTGCAGGGTCAAGTAGTACCAGCGCCCCAGTTGTGACGTTTGTTGGAGGAGGGCAACAGCTGGTGACTCAGCCTCCTGGCACTGTTATTCATTCTGTTGTCACGGCAACTGAACCAAAACACATCTCGGGTCAAGTTGGCCTAGATGCAGAACCCAGAGAACTGTTTGAGAGCACGTCGTTAAGCGGAGCTGACCACTCCCAAGATGTGCACCAGATTGCAGATATGGGCCTGAAGAGTCCCTCTGAAATGAAGATGGAGCCTCTGAGTGTCGTCATCATCAATGACTCTTGGGTGGGTTACACCTCCAACGGTGAGACTTTGGAGATGTCGGGCTAAGCTCAGGCTGGATTAGGAGCGACCGATTGTTTGTCCAACACCACAAAGCCTTACTCATCACATTCCTTTGAGACTTGCACATGCACTGGAATTTACAGTCACTCCTTTTTTCCTTTTCCTTGTTTCTTGACTTTTGTTTGCACCGCGTTCGCCTTGCTGTGCTATGAAATCTTGGACGTAGACTTGTGTTCCTTGTGATGCAACTTCTTAAAGCCTTGATTCCTCTTTCTTCCTTTAAGTGCCCAAAATGATGTACTGCAATGTTATGCCTCAGGGTTGTACTCGGACACAACTGATGACGTGTCAGTAATGTCGCCATGAAATGAAAGGCCAAGATATTTTCTTATATATATAATAATTAGTAATAGTTATATATATATATATATATTAGAGCTCTATCATGAATAAATAATATTACCCTTTCGCTCATAAAGCAAACTATTACTACTGTATAAAAGGGAAGACCTAAGAAAGACCTCAAATTTGGAAAAACTGCACCGAACTAGTGATACTAAGTGTCACATGCTTGCTACAGCATCCATTACGTTGTGATTGACATGTAATTACAGTGATGATGGCATGTTGTACCGAAGGTCCTTCATTCAATAAAAAGGCCCCTTTCTGACTGGACCAAATACATGATCATGCTATGCACAAAAAAGAAGGGGTACTTTTTTTTGTTGTTGTTGACCAATCAAAGTTGTACTGCTCTTATCCACGAAATATCCAAAAGAAATGCGTATGACAATCATTTCACAATACTCAGAATTATGGATATTTACGCCTAATGCGTACTCAAAAGTAGTTTTACACTGTGGCCTGTTCGCACATGGCTTCCCGAAGATGCTCAAATATGCAACCTTTAAATATACAAAAATAAAACCTTCTGCACAGATGCCCTGATCTTCAAATAATGCTCACTGGAAGATGCTGCATTTATGCTGTGTATGGGTTGTAGGCTCTGTACAGTGACTGGCTGGCTTTAGTGATGGCAATTAAGAGACCAGTGTTTAGAGTTTAGCTTCTGTTTCCCTCCAGTTCTCGATGGCCCGATTTTGTAATTGCCAGTTAGCCACTAGCTAAGACTCCCCTATCAGACGATCCTACCAGCGCTAGGAGGGTGAAGGCTGGCATGTGCTGCCACCACAGAGTCGCATAAAGCCAACCTTCCACTTCTTTGCAAACTGCCGCTGATGCAACATCATAGGACAGCTGAATGTGCTTAAACTGCCAGTTCTGTTGCGTCAGGTAGCCAACAGATACCTACGAGTGGTGGTGCAGGTCAATTACACGCTCTTGGACTTCCAGCCATGGACAGTTGTAGCATCAGCCGGGACTGAACTTGTAATCTCCTGGCGATGTTGCAAATCAAGATTTGATGATGTATTTATTGAACTCCAGAATAGCAGAACGTTGAGGTGATGCTGGGCTACTGTTTTATTTTTATTTTTTTTACTGCATTTGAAATCTATTATTATTGTTATTATAATTTTTTTACATTTCTGTGTAATGCTGATCAAGATTTCAATTTCTACTTTTGATAAATTCTTACGTATCTGCATCAGTAATGCACCAGATCTCCATCTCTGTGCATCCCCAGCCTACTTGAACACATCTCACATTTAGTCAAAAGGTGATTTCCTCTGATCAGGTGTTTTTGATAGAAGTTTAAAGATCAGAATTTCTAAAAGCTCTTCTCTGCTATGTACACTGTAAAGACAAGATCAGGAACATTGGGTTTGGATGGAGGCTGTTCTGCCTTTTTTATACAAAGCTTTGGCCTTGAATATTATTTAAAATTCAGCCATGTTTACTCCAGCTGTTGTCTCGCTGTATATTAGCTAGGATCTATATGACTGAGCTCTACAATAACTGTTGGTTTTGGGTCCAAGGTACTTACCACTCGGGTGCGGGGTGTTGGTCCATTTTGTTGCATTTGCATATTTCTCGCATTGATGGAAACACATTCCACATCTCTCAAACCTTTTTACACGAAACAAAGGTTGATAAAAAAAAAAACAATTCAGTTGATTCTGTTCATAAGAAGTTTAGCGAGTTTGGCTTAGCGGGCCAGTAAATGAACCTTTGACCAATAAAGAGAGGGGATCTTGTACCAACCATACTTTTGTATATGCCAGCAGTTAAGTCTGTGATCCTGCTTGAGTTTTCATTGGCTCATGTTTTTGAGAATGTTATGTGCTTCATTACTGACCATCGTAACTGTTGAATGTTGAATGTTTTTTTTTTTTTTATTGACTTCTTGACTTTTTATATGTTAATGGAAAAAGCCTGTACAGTGCATCTGGATAACAAAGCCATAATAATATTAATGTCTATACTTATAACTTTCTGATTTATTCCTTATATTTGATGGAGGAACTGTTCATTCAATGGATGTCTTTTTTTTCTCAGCTTTTTATTGACATAATTGAACATGTATGCCTCAGCTTGCTGCAAATATTAAGAATTGTTTTTATATTGCTATTTGATTCTCATTCATTTTATACCCCAAACGGTTGTTAAGTTACACAGCTTGTATTTAAGTAATAAAATATGCAACATTTTTTCCACATGGGCTTTAAGTTATTCTGAAACTAATGCCTGAGAAGCTGGGCCGTATAAGCTGGTGTTTTCTATATAGTGTAGCCTGCACGTAGCTCTGCAAGGCCTAGCCAAATGCCCGATTTCACAATTGCCAGTCCCACCCACTAGCTGGGACGCCCTTATCGCACAATGCTATTGGCATGGGAGGGGGGAGGGGGGAGGCTGACCTATGCTAAGCTGCTGTGCTAGAATAGATGCATCTTATTCGTTTCACTCCACAAGCGAGACTGTTCCCTACTGTGGAACTTTTCAACTGATTAGCTGAAGAGATGGTGTTTGTCCTCTTTCAGAATGCATATGAAAACATTAGCATGCTGTTTGTTCGAAAAGGCCTAGCGAGTGACGCAGTGCCAGTGGGGTTTTGACTGAAAGACTGAAGGATTTCCTTTAAAGAATTACAACATAGTATAAAGGAATTTGCCCCCAGAAATGCAGGAGACTCTTCTGCAGTCTTCTCTTTTCAACAGGAGAGTCAGATGGCAACCTTATTTTGTTGAATTGAGGAAATCCCACTCAGCCTGAACTGGTTCATATGAGGTTCATCTTATTTCTTCTCCATGCTGTGAAATGTTTGACAGCAAAACTGGTGCTGTTGCAGGACAATTATTTTTAACACCAAAATTATCATATTTATATTGGGACAGCGGATATAAAATATTTCATTGGGGGCAAAATTGAGGGCTAGCTTAATATATTTTATATAAAAAATGTAAGCTAATGCTAGCTAGCTATATTCTACTCAAATATCTAATATGAAATTAATAATCATATGATACTTTAAATTTTAGTTACAAAATCTCAAAATGCTTTACACAGACAGGGGAAAAATTTACATTTTATGTTAAAAGATATGTTAAATATCTTTTGTTTTATATTCTAGATCAGACACCCTACTGAGGTTAAATTTCTTATTCCCCATGCTAGTCCTATGATTTGCAGCCATATAAGATCCTCAACTTTTTCATCCGGCATATTACTCTATATGAATAAGGTTATAGGCACACCATTTAAATAATAATTTAAATATTATACAAAATATAATAATGCATTATACAAATTATATATTTTATGTCAGCATTTATTACACATCTCACATTTAGTCAAAAGGTGATTTCCTCTGATCAGGTGTTTTTGATAGAAGTTTAAAGATCAGAATTTCTAAAAGCTCTTCTCTGCTATGTACACTGTAAAGACAAGATCAGGAACATTGGGTTTGGATGGAGGCTGTTCTGCCTTTTTTTATACAAAGCTTTGGCCTTGAATATTATTTAAAATTCAGCCATGTTTACTCCAGCTGTTGTCTCGCTGTATATTAGCTAGGATCTATATGACTGAGCTCTACAATAACTGTTGGTTTTGGGTCCAAGGTACTTACCACTCGGGTGCGGGGTGTTGGTCCATTTTGTTGCATTTGCATATTTCTCGCATTGATGGAAACACATTCCACATCTCTCAAACCTTTTTACACGAAACAAAGGTTGATAAAAAAAAAAACAATTCAGTTGATTCTGTTCATAAGAAGTTTAGCGAGTTTGGCTTAGCGGGCCAGTAAATGAACCTTTGACCAATAAAGAGAGGGGATCTTGTACCAACCATACTTTTGTATATGCCAGCAGTTAAGTCTGTGATCCTGCTTGAGTTTTCATTGGCTCATGTTTTTGAGAATGTTATGTGCTTCATTACTGACCATCGTAACTGTTGAATGTTGAATGTTTTTTTTTTTTTATTGACTTCTTGACTTTTTATATGTTAATGGAAAAAGCCTGTACAGTGCATCTGGATAACAAAGCCATAATAATATTAATGTCTATACTTATAACTTTCTGATTTATTCCTTATATTTGATGGAGGAACTGTTCATTCAATGGATGTCTTTTTATTGACATAATTGAACATGTATGCCTCAGCTTGCTGCAAATATTAAGAATTGTTTTTATATTGCTATTTGATTCTCATTCATTTTATACCCCAAACGGTTGTTAAGTTACACAGCTTGTATTTAAGTAATAAAATATGCAACATTTTTTCCACATGGGCTTTAAGTTATTCTGAAACTAATGCCTGAGAAGCTGGGCCGTATAAGCTGGTGTTTTCTATATAGTGTAGCCTGCACGTAGCTCTGCAAGGCCTAGCCAAATGCCCGATTTCACAATTGCCAGTCCCACCCACTAGCTGGGACGCCCTTATCACACAATGCTATTGGCATGGGAGGGGGGAGGCTGACCTATGCTAAGCTGCTGTGCTAGAATAGATGTATCTTATTCGTTTCACTCCACAAGCGAGACTGTTCCCTACTGTGGAACTTTTCAACTGATTAGCTGAAGAGATGGTGTTTGTCCTCTTTCAGAATGCATATGAAAACATTAGCATGCTGTTTGTTCGAAAAGGCCTAGCGAGTGACGCAGTGCCAGTGGGGTTTTGACTGAAAGACTGAAGGATTTCCTTTAAAGAATTACAACATAGTATAAAGGAATTTGCCCCCAGAAATGCAGGAGACTCTTCTGCAGTCTTCTCTTTTCAACAGGAGAGTCAGATGGCAACCTTATTTTGTTGAATTGAGGAAATCCCACTCAGCCTGAACTGGTTCATATGAGGTTCATCTTATTTCTTCTCCATGCTGTGAAATGTTTGACAGCAAAACTGGTGCTGTTGCAGGACAATTATTTTTAACACCAAAATTATCATATTTATATTGGGACAGCAGATATAAAATATTTCATTGGGGGCAAAACTGAGGGCTAGCTTAATATATTTTATATAAAAAATGTAAGCCAATGCTAGCTAGCTATATTCTACTCAAATATCTAATATGAAATTAATAATCATATGATACTTTAAATTTTAGTTACAAAATCTCAAAATGCTTTACACAGACAGGGGGAAAATTTACATTTTATGTTAAAAGATATGTTAAATATCTTTTGTTTTATATTCTAGATCAGACACCCTACTGAGGTTAAATTTCTTATTCCCCATGCTAGTCCTATGATTTGCAGCCATATAAGATCCTCAACTTTTTCATCCGGCATATTACTCTATATGAATAAGGTTATAGGCACACCATTTAAATAATAATTTAAATATTATACAAAATATAATAATGCATTATACAAATTATATATTTTATGTCAGCATTTATTAAGTTTCACAGTAGAAATTACAATAAATAGTGCACAAAACTAAATATGGTATAATAGAGAATAGTATAACCCACATGGTATCAAAGCGAACAGTCTAGAAATCTTCCGTTTCCCCTCCCTGCTCACCGGTAGGTGTGTCTAAGTGTCACTCCAATCGAAACTGGCCAATAGAAACGCGCCTTTCATATTTGCGCAGAAACCCCGCCCACACGGGTTAGCCTTCCATGCACGCTTAGCTTTTTACATTAATTCAGGCGTCAAATGACAGGAGTTGTCTACTTAGCCATGTCTGACCACCCAACATTTTAACAATTTTTTTTTCATGTTTTCAGTGAAACAGTGTCAGTTTATTTAATTAGTTAAAGCATATTTTTCTCCCTGTCAAAAACCCTGTACAACACTGCTCTCTGCCCATTACCATCACTAACACTCGGTGCCTGGGTGTCTAAACTTCCTGCTTTTATTTTTTATTTATTTGAGATATTATTTATTTTTACTATATTCTATGTATGAATGTAACTCATTCATACCCATGTATATAAGTGAGCTTTTTATTTTATCTGCGTCTGTGGTTTGGTTATTGCCATTGCCACTGTCTGTTGCTCAAAAGGTGTTTATCTATGTAACCATGAGAAACTCTATATAATAAAATACAGTAAAAATAAATAGATAGTAAACTATCTATAGTTTACTATCTATAAACTTCTGTCTATCCATCCACCCATCCCTTCTATTGGTGTCAGCCTCTTAGACACAGTATCCCTTACATTCAATGGACATTATATATGGACAAAAGTATTGGGACACTGCTTATTTGTTGTTTCTTGCAAAATGAAAACAAAATAGAGTATCCTGCATTTGTTGGAGTAATTGTCTCTACTATAATAAATAGAAATTACTGTTAAACTGATGGAAGCTATATATATATATATATATATATATATATATATATATATATATATATCCACGTGTATGAGGCCTGATCAAAGTATGCATGTATTTTGTCGGGTGTTTTCCTCACAGTTGGAGTTTGACAGTCCTCGTGTTTACATGGCGCTAGGAAGCAGAGCGGGCCTTCCAGCTCCAGCAGCTTCAGCTTCAGCTCCAGCTTCAGTTTCAGTTAGAACTTTCTAGACCTTCATCCACGACAACGGCGGAGTCATGGCAAGCGACAGGTATCCTTCATACCCCTGCAAATGACCCGAAATACCACGATACGACGCCGATTATTAACATGTTATTAAACCTATTTTCTCGTTGCAGGAGTTTTAGTGACAGTTTCATAGACGAGGACCCGAAACGAGCTCTTCAGGTAATCACACTAGCCAGCTCACGTTGGCTAGCGCTCTTAGCTAGTGGGCTAACTCATCCAGGACTGCTACAGACTCTAAAATCTAGCCTTACAGTCCACCGCAACGTTAACAACATAACGAAAAAACACTTACGATAACGGACGAGCCAAAACCCCAATGCTTTGTGCTATCTAGCTAGCTAGCTAACTTACTAACTAGGCATTTAGGGAAACTAGCTGGAGGTAGCGCATCCAGATCCAGAAAGTGAAAATCCGCTCCGGGAGTTTGTTCCGACTGCGCGGACAGAGCTGCTGCAGCCACGCTCAGAGCCGTGCAGGCAGGCAGCCGGAGCCCCAAATCCCGGGCTGGATTCTCACTTCCTGGCCCTGGATTTGCCTCCATCGCTAATAACTGAACTGGATGGCTAAGTTAGCCTGCTAGCCGACGTGGGGTAAAGTGGGCTTACCTGGCTGGGTTTGTCAGCTAAGTTTGGCCGTGGTTATGAGACGGTTAGCTCTAGCTAACCAGCTTATCTTATGTGATTACTGTTAACCGTTAGACAGTAAGCAGCTAGTACGCATGGTTGAGTAGCTAGCTTAGCATTAGCCTGTGCTATTAGCCAGTCAGTCTGCTCTGCCTTTGTAAGTGACATTAGCTAGCACTAACTAACTTTTCTACCTCGTGTTATGTCCACGATCGCAACAGTGGTCACCGTTCCCATCTCCTCTTTTAATGTAGGATAACTAGCGACTAGGTGTATGAGGCGTTTCAGCTCACTTTGAGAGTTGGTAGCTAGCCAGGTTAACGTTGCTTGGCTAGCCGCTGCTCAGGTCCAGGCTGTTCCGTGTCCAGATGTGGAGACGCGGTCTGCTGTGCATCTTTTAGTGAGTTAGGGTGTTAGGCTTAGTCTTTCTCTCCAAACTAACGAGCTTTCCTCTATCATCAGGAGCTGGATGTGGCTTTAGGAGAGAAGGCTGACAACGCAGACTGGCTCTGTCAGCGAGCTTACGCACACATTCTGCTCCAGGATTACAACAGTAAGTTCCTGTGCTGGTTTTCTTAGCTCTCACTGGGTTACTTTGGCCTTTAGCACCGGTTTCCCAGTTAATCAGCTGCAAGACACAACATCTTTGTGTCTGGCTTGCTGTCTACCAGTCTATCTGTATCGCTGCTTGTTCATCTGTCTGTCTATCCATCCATCCCTTCCATTGGTGTCAGCCTCTTAGACACAGTATCCCTTACATTCAATGTACATTATATGGACAAAAGTATTGGGACACTGTTTATTTGTTGTTTCTTGCTAAATGAATGGTATAAAAAATAGAGTATCTTGCATTTGTTGGAGTAATTGTCTCTACTAGATTTTGGAGGAGCATTGCTGTGAGGATTTGATTGCTTTCAGTGACGAGCGTTAGTGAGGTCAGGATGTTGGACAATCACCACCTCATCAGCCATCATTCCAGAGAACACCGTTTCACTGCTCCACAGCTCAGCGCTGGGGGGCTTTATACCCATCTAGTCCACGCCTGGCATTAGACATGGAGCCAATAGGTGTGTGTCGATCTGTTCCAGAGAGTCTTGTTGTATTGGCAGTGCTTCTCGACAGGGACTAGACAAGCTGTGTGTGTGTGTGTGTGTGTGTGTGTGTGTGTGTGTGTGTGTGTGTGTGTGTGCGCGCGTGTGCGCATTTGCACATTGTTGTCAACAATGGGTGCAACTTAAAGTAGATGAATGCATTCACAAACATTTGGATTTATAATGTATATATCATCTGAGACCCGTCCTACGCAGAAACCTTGTATCTCCATTTTTGTGTGGTTTCACTTTAAGCAAAAGTGAAACTGGCAGTTGTTCTTTACATCGTTCTTTACATTCACGATGAATGGACCAATAGAAATGCTCCGAAATGACTGGGAATAAAATCTTTGTACTTTGACTTTCCATTGAAAGCAGTTTTTTTCTTTTCCTGTAAAGTTCCTGTCTTGAAGATACAAGGTTTTTGTGTGACAGTGATGATATACATCATTACAGTTATTCAAAACAGGATCTTCCACTGTTTGCACTGTTTCTTTGGTGTGGTGAATTCTTCATCATACTTTACATCTCGCTGCATTTGCCAGTGAGATGTAAAGTCACTCTCACACAGTCAAACGCACATACAAGCGCGTTCTGCGAAGAACGCCTGTGGTTAGTCTCAAGCCGTGTTTAAGGAAGTACTGACGTTTTACACCGTGCTAAAACAATGTCCTGAGGCTCGCTACCTTTGGCTAATGTTAGTGACATGACTAACTAGCAGAAAGAGAGGAACAGTATTTCTGTTTAAAACAAACAAAAATGAAATGCGTATATTTGGATTGCAATCCATGCTGCCGAACCAGAAGCCCTTTATTTACACTTGTCTTTACTTGTATCACAGCATGCTGCTCATAGCATTCACTGTGTTTTCAGTGAATCGGATCACGGGCATGTATAAATGTATAAAAAAAAACAGCCAGTGCGCTGTAAACAGATTACAGTCGGATCCCTTGAACCATATTTCGGAGTCTTCAGATGGCTTGTCACCACATTTACATGGACACCATACGTTTTCTATGTCCAGAAAATAAATGGTCTGCTAATGCAGATGAATGCTAATTTATTGCCTGTATTAAGTGTTTTGTTGTGATTCTGAGTGTAATATATTGGTAGTAACCAAAGGAAAGTAATTGTTCTTGTGGGTTACTGGAGGTTTATGAGGTTACTGTGCATTACAAGGATTTTATAAATATACTGTCGATTTTAGAGCTGCACAATATATTGAATTTTAAGCTTCGTCACTGCAATGTGTTTGTACAATAGTCGCAATGCAGGGTGTGCAGTATCACTTAGGCCAAACACAGATCTACCAGTTCTACATTGTTTATTAGGCACACATTTATTTGTTCTTCCACCCAAAAATTTGAGGATGTGCTAGCTAGCATTTTAGAATTTTGTATGCATGTCAGAATATTGCCATAAAGGTCATGTATCGTCGTTAAATATTGTAATATATCGTTTTAAGGGTTTTGTTTTTTGTTTTTGTTTTTTTTGGGGGGGGGGGTTAAGTAAAATCTAAATTTATTTGGGGTCACAAAAGAAAATCCAGCACAAGTACTTTCACACACAATTCAAACATGAGACGTGTGTTAATGCAAGGTGTACGCAAACATAGAAGTGTCTTAATGTGTCACTGTGTTGTGCACTTGAAATATTTCATATGCAGCGTCTTTAAAGAGGCACAGAGTAAACCCTGGTCCCTCAGATTAGTATTTGATTATTACATTATAAAGCCTTTCAGTTCTGATAATGTGATGTTTGTGCAGCCGACTTTATACTGATATGCATCTCCAACCTCATGAGAGTCTCTCTCTCTCTCTCTCTCTCTCTCTCTCTCTCTCTCTCTCACTTTCTCTCTCTCTCTCTCTCACTTTCTCTCTCTCTCTCTCTCTCACTTTCTCTCTCTCTCTCTCTCTCTCTCTCTCTCTCTCTCTCTCTCTCTCTCTCTGTGTTTATCTGCCTGGGTGTTTTGTCTAGTTAGAGAGATGTACCTTTCATCCCGTATTCCATGTATCATTTACATAGTAGTCGGACTTTATGTCATGGATGTTTACCCAAGGTCTTTGTAACCCTCAGGGGCAGCTGATGACGCTAAGAAAGCACAGCAGCTTCAGCCTGGTATGGCCATTGCCTTCCTGAGGAAAGGGTAAGTTGTTGTGACTGTCAGGATGCGCCACATAAGATGCAGAGAGTTCTGTTCTGAGTTCTGTCTTTGAGTCTGTGAGTCGTAATTTTACAAGACTGACAACTCCTTTCCAGTATTTACATCTCATAGTATTTAGAGTATGTATTTTATCTCAATCTAACCATTTGCTTTTCCATTTGCTGTGTTGCTAAATCAAAAAGGAAGTACACAGCTGCTCATAATAATAATTATGTGACAGTTTCGTCCTAATGCTAATGCTGCGCTAGTGATGTTGGATGAAGCCAGTAGCTGACTCAAGTATGCTGAACTTTATGATGCTACAGTGCACTAAAGTGTAATGACCAGTGCATTCGAAAAGATGCTAAGGTAAAACACCTATTCTTGTATTTATTAGATATTGTCTCTGCCATTTTCTGTACTGGCCAATCAGCGGATCCCCCTCCATTAAGCCCTCCCCAAGTGCGGTCAGCTAACTGTACTGAGAAAACCGGGCTTTGTTAGAGTTCAGTGCTGAACCGTGTTTGTGTGGAAAAGCCTCTGGAAAGGTTGCCCTCCGTGCTCAGAACTGTTCGGCCCTACAGTGCCCTACTTTTAAATAGAAAAGTGCCCTACATTAGCTAAGAAAATGACTAATTAGACATCTCCTTCAAACTCCTTAAGCCGAGATGTTGGCTGTTGCATTGTCCATATCTTTAAATTGCTCTTTTTCCTATTGTCTATGTCCAGAATTGCAGAATATCATCTCAACAACATCAGTGATGCCCAGCAGGCCTTTACAGCAGGAAAAGGACTTGATGGTAGGCACAAAGTGCATGCATCACAGATCACATTATAAGATATTTTGAGACACATAATTTGGGGTGATTTTAATATTTGCGATCCAGGTAACCAAGTTCACTGACGCAGCCCAAAGATCCTCTGCCTAGCTTAGTGGTACTCAGAGAGGCAGTTGTCTTATGTAGGGGAGAGCAGGGCACAAACTAACACAGGGTAAAATATAAGGGGTAGTTAGTTTGTTAATCAGCTGGCAGATGAACATCTCCGAATACTGTAACCAGTTCAATCTACAACGTGCAGCTTATAAATCAGATAGTGAGACATGCAACTTCGATTTAGGACATGCAAGAAATCCATTCAGTCGTCTGATGGCTCACGCAGCGTTTGTTTGGGCAGTTATTCAGGCAATGCTTGGAAATAAAATTTTATAGTGTATAGATTTTCTGTTCAAATTTGTGGTCAATGTGCCGATGTTTAACACAGTCTCTCTTCACTAATCATTCTTATTTAGATTAAGATATTGATGTGAGTCTATGTTGGAAAGCTTATTCGGTGCGAATTGTTCAGATTGGCCTAGAAGCCTTTACAAATCATTACTGTAGCCTATGTTGATCCAGTGTGGGTAAATTGAAGAGCAGAGAAAAGCTGCACACTCTGACTAGCAGTGTTTTAAATGTGGAAAAGGCTAGGCTGTGTAAACTGCCTGAGTGATCTACTTGGTTTGAAATGAAGCGATCAATGTGATACGTAGGTTATTCCTGACTTAAACACAAGGTTAGCTTGTTATATTAGAAAACCTGCTCCAGTCACAGGAAATGGAACTAAGAATGAAAAAATGATGCAATGCGTCTCACTCGACCAAGCACAGGCACCACAGGTGGACTTTTGAGAGCATCCTGTGAGGCTACATTGAGGGTGTGGGCAAAACATCCAATGTGCAACAAGTTGGTTAATTCCACAGGTCATATTTGCAGCGTTGTCTGTCATTATAGCTGGATAATGTTTGCAAACTCTCACTCTTGTATCAATTCTGGATTCAATTGCCCTTGTCTGTAAAACATGAGACATGAGTCTCCATTCGTAATTGATATAGTGAGCCGTAATTGTTAGGTACGAATCCATTGCCCTGGATGTACAGCTATCACAGGAACGGGCGACCCTAAATAAACGTAAGTCGTTTAAAACATTGATCTCGAGCTTATACGATTCAATATTGGATCATTTAAATGAAGATCGATTTACTAAACGCACCCCTAGGTCTACATTTGGCACATTGCTATATCAGTGGTGCATCGCATACTGTCTGGGAAGGCTTGCTGAAGCGGTGGAGCACCTCGCCTCTAGAATAATGTTATTTTATATTGTATTCTGTTTATTGTTGATGACAATTTACTGCCAAGATAGGAATGAACGTCTGCCTAGGTTGATGTCAGTCAGTGGCGCACCTGTGTTTTCCATTGCCAAGATAGCAATACGCTAGAAATGTACCTGAACACACCTCATTTTGAGACCACCACGCCCATCGGCTTAGATATATTTGCAACAACCGTTGCTATTTAAAGGACGCAGGCGTGAACATAGACTGTTGGCAGGGTTTAAGATAGCAATGAGCATCGCGGTGCGACTTGCGCAGGGTGTAAGATAGGGCCCATAGTGTTTTTGTGTCAAAGAGTCATTGCAGATATTTGTTTTAGGGGATTTTTTTAAAATTAATATCAGAAACAGTCTTAAACCAATATACACTGACTAGGAAGCTCTGTTTGAATTTGTTAATGGTTGTTTGTGTTTTACAGATTCCATCGAGGCTTTTGAAACGTGGATCAAGCGTTGTGAAGAGGTGACCAGTAAGTTTAACTGTCTGAAAGATGGTGAAGATGTATTGTCATGTATTGGCATTTCAGTTTTAGAAGTGTAAGATGGGGTTAATAATAAGGAATTACTGACCATATATACAAATAGCAGTGTATTCTTGCTTTATTGTGTGGGTTAAGATGTGAGGGGATGTCAAGCAACAGCACTTTCGCACCTCAGTCGCACTTAACTATGTGGTGTGCTTATTTTAAAGCTGAACAATTCTTAATAGTTTTTTGGTCTGCTTCAGATGGCACATCATCTTTTTTTATAGTGTCTACAGTTAAACTATGGAGCTAAAAGTCAAATGGGGTTGAGTGGTGTAACAGTAAAAGCGTATACCGTGGTATTGAGTAATGTTGCTGGTATCTCAAAATGAGGATAGTATTTCAAAATTACAACACGTGTCATGTTAGATTTCTGTTCTGTACCTCAGGATTTTTGATCCTTGATTATTTTAAACCAAAAAAATACCAAATACAACATTTGCCCACAGAGTAACAAAGTAAACACTGCACAGTTTTAAATAATTCAATAACTGTTAAGCCGTCTAACCATCACAAATGTTTAACTGCTCTGAGGCAGGAGAGTGAAGCTGGTTAGCATTAGCTTAGTTAGCGGCATAACAGTCTACTACATTTAGATGAGAATGACTCGAGCGACTGGTGAGTGGCTGAGCGTCTGCAGCTCAATTTAAAGGTTTTCTCCGTGGTTTTGGATCTTTTTTGGATCTGGCCTGGCTCCAGCTTCACCCAGAATCAGACAGCTCAGTTCAGCTGCTGTTGACTAACTGCTGAGCTACCGATAAAAACTCATGCCAAAGTAACAGAAAAGTGAAATGAGAGAGCAGGTCTGCTGTGTTTGGACTGTCGGCGAGCTATCAAGACTTAGATAAGTTAGCTAGCAGGTTAAACAGCACAGCACAGACCGTTATCCTGCTAACTGAGGCTAAGGCGCCCCCACTCAGTGGCCGTAAAAAATGCACATGGGGGGAATGCGCTTATTTGTCCATGGACTACATTAAAAACTGAACCGGAATCTGACACATCAGACACGTTGCAATTGTGAAATACTGTCCTCACTCAGAGATACGGTTTTAAATGCCATGGTACATGTGGTATTACAGGTATAACGCCCAGACCTAAACTGCAATAAAAACTAGTATCATCCACAAAACAGTGCAAATTATGAGTTATTCTAATGGCCTAGAAGCTTCATCTCTTCACTCTCCAGTTACACAACAGTGTTTTTATCCAGCTGTACACTAGTGCTACAGCAAGGTACAGACTTGGTTACATACCACAACATAGACAAAAGCTGGCCATGTAACGCATGTAAGGTAGACGCTCATCTAAATAAAGTAAAGTGTGAGGGGGAAAATATTTTTTTGTACTTTATGATTTAGACCTTTTGAGTTCAGTGCTCAAGGATTTTGCAACCCTAAATGAATAAACGTTGATATTTTAAACAGTACCACTATAACCTTTACACAGTATGGATCTATTTTATATGTCGGAGAGAATGTAAACTTTTTCGTATAATCATTGCTATGTAAAAGTAGTATTTGGCTTGCACAAGTTTTGGAGCTTTGGAGCAAACGCAGTAAAAAGGTTCATATTCAACAAAGTTCATAATATTAATAGTATCAATATTCCATACCATTTCTATGACAGGAAGGAAGGCTCTTCAATAATAACAGGCTTCGGGCCAAGTTTAAAAAACCGTTCATCTTGGAGGGCTAACAGGGTTTCTTATGCTCTAAGCCTAGGCCAACCTGACAGTTAATCCAGTTACCTTTAAAGCCTTGCTGCTCATATACAGTCTGGCACGGTCAGTATGTTGTTTATTTTTTGTTTGTTTGTTTGTTATTGTTGTTGTTTTTTTAACTTGTCCTGAAGCCTGTCATTATTGAAGAGCCTTCCTTCCAGTGATAGAAAGGGTATGGAATATTGATACTATTGTTATTGGTATTATATCGGCTTTGTAAACACTAGACTAGTAAACACTACTGTATATGCATTAAAGCTCAGCTACACTGTTAATATTATAAGATCATTGAGGAACTTTTGGAGGTTCTTCAAAACTGGTATATTATTATTAACAGTAGACACACAGTTCTGCTCTTCGTTGTATTTGGCTCATCTCTCTGTTCGCAGTTCTGCTCATCATCTGCTCTTTTCAGCTCAATTCCCCAGTCAGTCCGGTTCTCCGTTTTGCTCATCTTTCCGAACTCTGTTCTCGGTTCTGTTGAGCTCTCTATTCTGCATATCTCTCCAGTCTGCTTGGCTCTATGTTCTGCTCGATTCTTTGTTCTGCTCATCTCCATTCTGCTCGGCTCTCCGTTCTGCTGGACTCCCTGGTCAGCTTGGCTCTCCGTTCTGCTCCTCTCTTCATTATTTAGAGAATATAAAGTCTTCAGAATATGAAGTTTGGATCAATGAAATAAGACATTTAGTGCTAATTTAAATAAGACCTGTGTAATATTGCACTTTAACAGTAATGCATTTATAATAGTGAATACTGGATGAAGAAGTGGGACCTATATTGGGGGTTATATTTTTATTCCACAGACTTACTTCAACAAACTGTTTCTGCTGAGTAGAACTGAACTGTGAGACAAACACTACTTGGGTCCTGAAAAAAGAAAAAGAAAAAAGAAGAGTGAACCTGCATGTTGGTTTAGAGTCTAATTATATTAGCCATTTGTCAGAGAGCTTCAGAGCGAACTTGTTGACCTAAGCTTCCACCTCAGCAGCTCGTTCACAGTATCTCAAACAGCGACCAGCTATTCTTAGACGTGGTACACTCAAACGATTGCCTCTGGGCAACAAACAACTGGCAATGTGGCGACATACAACAACGCTGTCGAATTCGCCACCAGCAGAAGCCGAATGTTTTTCTTACCGAAGCCATTATCAGTTGTTAGCACAGTGTTGTGCGGCACGGGTGTTATTTTCTAAAACGTCAGCGCCGTTCTGACTCTTTTGAGATGCTTTAAGAATCAAGCAGCATGCTAAGGAGGTCTCCTCTGCAGCAGCAGGAGCTGCAAGTCGAGAGTCCCCATGCAAAGTTCCCATCAGTCATTTTTTCTTCTTTCAGAGGCCAAATTAGCGGAGATTTCTCATTAGGGGCTCCCATTAAGACTGTTGGGCTAATGATTGTGGTGTTATTAAGCACTACATCATTTGCAGTAAGCGTTCATAGCGTGAAGTATCTACAGTTGATCAAGGCCCTCCTCCTCCTCGTCCTCCTCCCTCTTCCCCTCTTGTTTTTCTCTATTGAGAATATGGGCTGTTGTAGAATCGAGAGGTTTACACTTCACTTTTATGCCATAAGTCACATTTACTGTTTTCCTGCTCTCTGGCTGTGTTGTTTTGTGTTTTTCTCTACACCCCCCTAGCAGCCTCTGACTCCTCCATACAGATCAAAACTAGATATGCAGGGGGGTACTGCTCCCCCTCTTTTTTTTTTTTTTTTTTTTTTTTTGAAATGCGACCTCATTTTAGGCGCCATTAATGCGCTGTCGGATGCTCGCGAGCTCCGTCTCATACTGTTTATGAAAATATTCAATAATTTATGAGACATAACAGCTTAATACCGGGGAAAAGGACCTCTTAGGCTTCTATTTACGCTGGCAAGAAATGCACTCGGAATGGTAAACAGCTCTCGCACTCTTAAAGCGTAGGCGTATAGGCGTTGCAGGAATAGTTTGGAGGCTTAAGACTTGTCATAAACAGACTTGAATGCATTAAAACGACTGTATGAACAGCATCGCCTTTGGAGCATCTTAAGTCGAGTGCAAATTTGAATACAATTATTTATTTCTTTTTTTTGTACTCTTAGTGAAAGAGATGGGTGTCAGTTTACATCAGGATATACTTTGTCGCGCTTCCCTCCAGCTGTGCTTCGTTTTATGATACGCATGAGATGATTGGTAGAGTTATGTTTTTTAATTACGCGTTCCCATGGTGGGTAAAGAATATGGTGGGTAAAGAGTGTGGGCACTGGTGTCTCAGCGGTTAGAGCACCGGGCTGTTGATGACAGGGTTGTGGGTTTGATACCCGGGCAAGGGCCCAACACCCTCTCTGCTACCCGGGCACCGCAGCAATAGCTGCCTACTGCTCCTACTTGTATGCTCACTGTCACTGTGTGTGTGTGTTTGATCACTAGTGATGTGTGGGTTAAATGGTGAATGTGTGTGTGTGTGTGTGTGTGTGTGTGTGTGTGTGTGTGTGAGAGAGAGATAGTTTTGCATTTAGCCTTTTGATGATTTCTAATCACTGCTCTGTTCTCTCTCACTCCATCTTAACAGCACAAAATGGAACCTCAACTTTGGTATGTATGCTTTCATTGTCTATCAACCGCATCGCTGCACGATCTTGGGACCTTGCGATATTTTGTTGTTCTGCGATTTTATATTGTGATATTACAAAAATACAGGAATTTCCACCAGATTTCAGATTTCTCCAGAAGTCAATGAGCCTACATGTTAGGATAATAATAATCTACTCTTAGACTATAATAAATGAGGCCGGGTAGATCAAAGTGGCAATTTTCCTTTTGTATAAAGCAAGTTGTAGCATGATGTGTATTATTTAACAAAGCAATAGAACACAAGAGGTGGTGCGTTCTCATGAAGTAACAGCACGGCTGTTTTTTGAGCACTAGTATTTTATCACAGCCGTGCTGTTATTTCGCGATCACACACGACCTTGAGTGTTCTGTTGCTTTACTGTTGCAGTTGTAACTGTTGAATTAAATGCTGGGTAGTAAATAACATAAGAAATGAATCAGTTGAGCCATTTAATATTTTGATGTTAGCCTTAAAACGTTCCTTCCGACAAATTGTAGTTCCTTAACAAGCAGCTTGTTGCACAATAAACAATTCCTTCCCAATGTCCTAACATAGACCAAACACAATTGCCATGTCCACATCGCGATGACAATGCTGAAGCCATACATTGTGCAGCCCTAGTCAACAGTATTTATTCACACTCAATGAATCAATGAAATAACCTCAACAGCATCACATCTGTAGAAATTCCATCCTTGATATACACAGGATCGTATACGTGCTGACATCAGCATGTGATTTGCTAGGGCGTGTGAATTACCTTGGGTCTGTGATCCACTAGATAAGAGAAAATCCCAGTCAAATAGCTAAAATCAAGTTTATCTTTATTATTCCTTTTGCTCCCCCGTTCTGTGTTCCCTCCCTTGTGTCCTGGGTTTGATTTTCTGCAGTGAATAGCAAACAGACTAGCATCAGCCCTCAGGGGTGCAGCAGCTCTCAAAGGATGCTTGGAGCATTCGTGTTGAGGTGGAATTAACAGTGTGTGCATATGCTTTTGCCCATGTGGGGGCACTGTTGCTCAGTTTATTCCCTCAAACACACTGCAGGAAATTAGGTGTAAAAGCTGCAAGATTTTCTATTTTTGAGCTATTTTTGGTGGGTTTTCATGATCTGTGTTTGTCTTTTTCTCCTTGTCCCACAACCCCCCGCCTCCATCCGGAATGCACAAACACTCAAATGTGCCTCACCTTCAGCAGCAAACTGCAACTCCACATATCAAGTAAGTGTAGTAGAATGACTGGTTTATGTATTGAGATACAATGAAACACAGAATAGACATGGAAGAGCCAAAACATTACGACAAGCAAAATAATATTGATTTAGCTCGTAGCAACGGCTATGTCGAGGTCTGGGATAAATGCTAGTCGTTAACCGTACAGTTGGTTCTTGTAGTTGTGTGTGTTGGAAGTGCAAGACTGGGTCAGAACATCTTTAAAACAGATAAGTGGTAAGTACTTACTGAAAGTGGTCCGAAGAGGGACCAATCATGAACCGGAGACAGGATGCAGGGCACTTAAGGCACTTTTCCCTGCATCAAGGGCTATACCATCCGGGCCAATTCAAGCTTAAATTTATTGATGTTTACCAGAAGAATGAGTCTGATTAGATTGGTCAGAATGCCCATGCTAACGCCTGTCCACTGTCTACAGTGCGCCCACAATGGACACACGAGTATTGGAGCTGGACAATAGACTTGTAGCAGAAGGTCATCTGGTCTGATGAGTCCTGTTTTCTTTTATATCCTGTGGACTGGTAGATACATGTGGGAAGCCGGATCCCACAGGGCACCTTTACAGTTCTTGTAGAGTGAGCTGTTTTGGTGGCACACAGCACCATAGTACCAACACCATTAATGTTTTGGCTCCTCTGTGTATAATGCCCACAAACACATTCAGTCCAAATATCAACTTCATATTCTTTTGATGATGTTTTGAGGAACCCACCGCGATGCAGTCAGACTTAATGATCTCTTGATGCACCCCTCTGTACTCACAGACATGACTGGTACCAGACAGAATCTCAAGTCACTGTCACCCTCATGGTGAAGAATGCCAAGAAGGAGGATGTTGCTGTCACCTTTGAAGAAAAAGAGGTAGCAACTGCTTGTGTGAGCTTGTTTCAACCAAATTGCAATCGATGCATTTGAGGGTTTGATTTGAGTTGTTCAGGTAGCAGTAGGTGTGTGTAGGTTTCCTGTCTTCATTTTTGCTCATGGGTTGTTTACAGCAGGACTGTTCCTTTACATTTAGTAAATGTGAGGTACTTTTTCTTATACATAGATAATGCATGTGAAAGGGATGTCCCGATCCAATCCAGTGACTCAGGATCGAGGGTCAATCCAGGCATTTTTTTGTTTTTATTGATCGGTATCTGCTTTTAGGTTCCAATCCACTTACGATTGTTAGGTTTGATGTAGGAGAGTGCTAGCTGGTGTTCTCTTGGCACCATTAATATACATGATCTTCAGCTGCTGCAGACGAACATAAAAATTTTCCAAACCAGAGCTTTGTTTGAACTAATAAGAGTGGTAATGTTACCAGTTAGCAGCCAAAACAAAATGCTAAAGTTAGCTTCTAATGCTAACTGTCTACCTTAAAAGGTGCTGCAGTTACAGTGTGTGCATTTCAACAGCAGAATGAAACAGCTGCATTATTGAAGGTTGAACTGGAAGTTCAGGGAAGAGGAAACCTTTAGCTTAGAGCCGCGCTGTGAACAACTTTGTAAGTTAATGTGTCAGAAGAGGAGGATTTAAACTTTTCACTCTTCCATTAAATGTTTGTCTATTTTCTGCTGTTTTTTCTGCGCTGCCAAAACCACCCAGTTTGGTTGTAGGTGAGCAACGACAAAGATAGATATCCCATTACATCCATTTGGGAAATCCCATTAATTCCTCCCATCCGTCTGTAATCTTGAATTACGCCTGGCTAGAAACGAAACCTTTGTGAAAGTGCTATGTTCTACCAGCGGGAGAACCACACTGCTTTCTTTAGTTCTAAACCAGCTCTGAACGGCGCATTCAGAGCAGAGGAGGAGGTTAATGCTAATGCACGCACACTAAGTGATCTGACTGCAGAGTTTTAAAGGGGCTGGGAGCTAAATGGTCAGGTCAGTCAGACTGGACTGTAAGACACTATTAAACACTATAGAGTTAAAACAGTCTCTTAAAAAGTTGCTCTGAACAAAATAAATCAGATTAGAATTTAGTCTGATTACAGAAACTGATACTAGTGATTTTACTGCTGTTTTCTGCTGTGGATAAGCACATCTTACCTAAGCTGTGGGACTTTAGTAGTTAGAAGCACAAAGATGGAGCGGTATCGGCCGATAGTCAGCATTAAGAGACTAGGATCGGATCGGGAGGGGGTTAAAAAACATTAATCGGGACATCCCCATCAGGCGATGCTGT
This sequence comes from Salminus brasiliensis, assembly GCF_030463535.1. NCBI lineage: Eukaryota > Metazoa > Chordata > Actinopteri > Characiformes > Bryconidae > Salminus > Salminus brasiliensis. The sequence goes on along the minus strand of NC_132892.1, from coordinate 19,515,823 downwards.
TTTTGATTGTGGTTTCATATATAAAAGCAAGACACGCAAAGACAGGCACGACTTTAATTGTTTACCTCTGCATCACCGCTATCGTTTTGTGGATCTTCGTTAATCATGATTGTCTAGATGAAGATGAGAGATTTCCTTCAGCTCTGAGCATTTTTAATCAAAGTCTGTCTGAGTTGAGGGATTTTGTTCTGAAACTCTCGCTGCAGAGGGTTGGGCAGGCATTTCACGCGTGGTCACAGTCGCTAACGCGCTGCATGGCACTGTGATACACAATTACACGTGTCCTCTCACAAAGCCTTCAGATTAAAAGAGGAGGAGAGTGGAGGGGGAAGAAGCTAAACAGTTATGAAAGTAAAACCGCTCTCTCCCCTTCTTCTTAGCTCCCTCCAGTCGTCTTATGCCTTTCTCCCAAATAAAAAAAATAATAAATCAAAGTATTGGCCGTTGTTTGATGTGGCTTCTATAAATTAATTACTGAAAATGTGAGTTTTGTGTAATAATTTGGTTGCAAATGAGATGGAGATTAGATAAAATATGGATGTGGTGCTATCAGGGGAATCTGCCCGCGGGCTGTTTTCACGGCTCCCACTGGGATATCCCAGCAGCCCGTGCGGCGGTAATGAGGGGGCCTCGCTGGCTCCCCAGCGGCGCCCTGACGGTGCGGCGGCGTCCTCTATGACACACTAGCTCTGTAAAGCGGGGGAGAAGCGAGGAGAGGAGCCGGGAAAAGGAGTTGAAGGAGAGGCAAGCAGGCATGAGCAGGAGGCTTAGAGTTAAAGGGAGCCTCAAAGCGAAGCCCCAGGAGGGGTTTCGGGGCCCTGGAGCCAGGGGCTTCCTCCATCTCCTCTCCTTCCAGTGAGTCATGTGCTCCCAGGCTTCAAACATGCCCCCTAGCTTCTCCCTCGCCAGGCCTGCAGTGAAGCCTCAGTAGAACAAAGTTTTCGTGTCTTGCCGCATATATTTGCAGATCTTTAATCTAATCGACAGCAGCGGCTACGTCTCTGCAAGGCAGGGGCGGCTGTGTAAAACGGCCATAAGGGTTTGTAGTAGACGCTGGGCACGGGAAGTCGAGCGGGTGTTAATTGAACGTTTATATTAAGCTGCTTTTCTCAACATGTCCTGCTTGTGTACGGATCTGCAAGTCATCAGCCCACATTATTTAAAGCAGACGTGCATTTCAGATCTTGGTTAACTTTACACTATAGTCTAGTCTGACAAAACAGTAGCATGAGGTGTCATTTCTTTTTTTTTTTCTCTCCATTTCTCCCCCCTCTTTAGTTGAATGTGCGAATGAAGCTTCCATCTGGAGAGGATTACTGTCGACATATCCACCTTCTACACCCTGTGGTTCCTGAGCAGAGCACTTTTAAGATCCTCTCCACCAAGGTCTGTCTTTTGACTTACATTTTGACGTGTAAACAGATTCATTTACCTTTTTACATAATGCAAATCTAGCAGTTTTTTTTACCTTGTGTCCGAATTTCATGCTGGAATGGACCAATGAACATGACCCAACATGGCTTGGAATACATTATGTTGACATTTTGGAGATACAAGGTTTTCATACAAGGACAGTGTGCTAGTTGGCATATTATGTGACTAACAGAGATGGGCAGATCAGTGTTGTTGGAGCCGATATCAATCGGCAATCGTCTTTGAGCACCATCCTGATTAAGGGAGTGCCACATTAGGTTTTCAGCACAAACTTGGTAATACATCATCATGCAGGGCTTCTGTATGTTTTCTCACTGTCTTTCAAGATAAAATGTACTGTAAAATGTATCGGAAAACATGCTTTTTGGAATCAACCACATTTAAAACGTCAAACTGACGAACTGCACCATGTAGCTCAAAGTGTCTAGTGGTGTTCTGATACTGTAATGGGCTAAATGAGTGAGTGAGTGGTTAATGGTGTTGAACACCTGTACTCTGTTTTCACCTTGAGGCACATTACTTTTACCCATTTTACAAATATTTGAGTCTGATACAATAAAAAAACGACAGACTGGTGACCTGCTATCGGCATACTGGGGCTGCTTATTGGCAAGAACCTGGTAATGCAATACATATCACAATACAGGGGTTCCTATTGAATATATTGTATACAATGTATTGCTATTCTGTAAACAAGGATATAGATTCAGATTTTTTTGTAGTTTATTGTTTAGCAAAGCTGTCATGGTATAAAAAGCACAATCATATGCCTAAAATCTGATTAACAGAAAAGTTTACTGTAAGAACAGTGGGATCTGAAGGGATAGGAGAACAACACTGCTATCTAGCGGCCAGGTTTTAAACACAACACTAAATGAACCACTGTCTGCCACCAATCTTTACATGTAACCTGTTCATTCAAAATCAATACTGTGTTTTTCTGAATCAATACAGTATTGCAAAACATAATACTGCAATACTTTGATATATCAATATTTTCTCACACCCCTACACACTAGGGCACAAGGCCCGTATTGCCATCTAGCAGTTCAACGAGGAATTGCAGGGGCCTCTGACCATGGGGCCTTGCACAGAGTTGCGGCAACTCCCAAAATATGTAAGAGACCATCTGATCAGCTCTCAGGATCGCCTAGAAATCAGGCGATCACTGACTTTTATATTCAGGCTGAAAATTGGTTGGGACCAGTTTTACATGGCCAATTGATCCATCTATGTCTAGAGAATACAGTTGGTTTCTTCAGCAATTACCAATAACCAGCTACCTACCCAATTGTTGTGTGCAAATGTGATGGCAGGTGTTTTTCTCTCTGTGTCAGGTATAAGAAGTGTGAGAACCAAATTAATTGCTCATTTTGTGGGATCCATTTGTTGATCTTGCAAAATACTTTTCTTTCTTATCCCACACCACTACCCTCATCACCAGCCTCCGTCTGTCTCCGTACACACATTTGCAATTTGCTCATTTTTGTAAAAGAAATGATCAGAATTAGCAAAGCCTTCAGATTACTTGGAACGGTTCTCAAAGCAAAGTCTAGGTCGTCCCCTTTGTCAGCTTGGATGTAAGTGAATACATGTAATACATATAGAAAAATCTCATTTGAAACAGTGTAACAAAATGAATGGCTGTCTTGCAAATACATCTCCCAGTCTCTTCCAGGGGTCTTTGGTTGATCGTCTTTCATGAAAACCACAGTCGCAGCCTAGCAGAGTAAAAATGGACAGGGTGGGGAGGAGCTTATGTTAGCCTTATGTTAGGGGCTTATGTGTGTGTTTTTTTAAAATATATCAGTTATCAATTCTAGGGGTGTGATCTTGTAGGTTTATTTTGTTAGAGGGCGATGCAGCATATGCATGCTGCCCGGTTCCCTTCAATGGCCCCATGACGAATGGTTTACGTAGCATAGCTGCAAGGAGCGGCGATAAGCTGAGCTTGCACTAATGTACGCTTATAGACCATTAGAGGCTGGCCGCTCTCATGTTAACGAGTTACTTTTGAAGATTTAATTGCTTTACAGTTGGGTGACTTATCCTGGGTAAGGTTCACATGCAAGTTAATGAAAGGGCATTCCAGCTCTCAAGCATGCTTGCACACATGAAAATGTTAACGCTGCTGCGTTAATGAAGCAAACAAATGCTCTCTTTACTGCTCTGGACGGACAGTGTTGCTAATTGAGCGCCTGAAAAAAAAACATGCCATGCATTCCTGTTCGTGAGGCCACGCTACCGTTGATGTTTTAAATGGACTTGTTCATGGCTTTGTGAGGGCAGAAATCAACTGTATAATGAGCAATTGATTTAAAAGGGTTTTCGTGTTTTGCAGGCAGAGTTAGGGAGCTGTCAGAGTTGGGGATCCGTCTCGAAAGGTGCTTGCAGGTATCGCAGTGTTAGGTATTGCTGTTAGTTAATTGGCCAGGTTTCTTTCTGTCTACATTTCTGTCTGGCTGTCTTATAAATAAATTACTGTACTACAGTTGTAGTACTGTGTAGACATGCAGTACTGTGCAAGTTCTAAAAACTCCTTATCTCAGCAGGAAGTGTGGATTCGCTCAGTAAACACGAATATTAGGGTAAATACAAATTACATTAATACCAAAAGTCGTGGTTTTACATCACTGTGTTCATTAAAACCTCATTAAAAACTCCAAAGCTCATGCTCCTCATGGAAGTCCAGTGTTATTTATAGTTAATATTTTACTAGTTTGGTAAGTTAGTGCTTAATAATGGTAAATCGTTTACATTTACATTTATGGCATTTAGCTGATGCTCTTATCCAGAGTGACTTACAAGGTAACTCGTAATACAGAGGCTGGCCAATGTAGTGCTAGGAATCTTGCCCAAGGACTCTTATTGGTGTAGCGCAGCATAGCCACCAGACCGGGAATCAAACCCCAGTCTCCCATGGTGTGGCATCTCAGCTCAGGTCAGCTCAGCTCAGATCAGCTCAGGCAGGTGGTGGCAGTGGTGTTATCCGTTGTGCCACACCAACCAGATGAGCTGGTGGTAATGGGCTGGCTGGGGGCGTCCAGGAGAAATCTAGAACCAAGCTCGGTCCTTCAGACTAGCTCACAAGATCTCAACTACTTTCTTCAAAATTAGAGTTTTAAAAGCAAAAATCTTATTGACTGGATAAATGGCTGTAAATAATGTGCTTAGATGCCTAAAAAGCTGCACAGTACCGTATGTCTATTGTCAATGTCATGCAAAAACTTCTTAACTTTAAAGAAAAGGCAGAAAAATATTTTGTAAGCCTTTGTGGAGCATGTATTGGTCCATTTCTTATTAAATGAGGACACAATGTACAGAACTGCCAGATTTTTTTACTTGACCACTATGACATTCATGCTAATACCATGCTAAAATGATTAATACTCACTGCAGAGTGGGTCAAACCTATTGAGAATTGCCAACAGACATATGATCAAATTGCATCCCACCACTTTCTCCTACTAGGTTTCACAATTGATTGAATGGAGTAGTTTTGACAAAGAAATTATTTCTTTGTTATTTCTAGCCATTTATTGTGCAGTGGTAGTAAGTCAGGGCATGGCTTCTAACATGTGATTATAATCTTGATCCTTGCCTTTTGCATCAGTTGGCCTGGTTATCTGAAAATCTGCCCCCTAAGGAGAAGGAAAGTAAATACAGGAAGTCTAGACTAGTACATATTTCTGTCCAGTTTAACATAGAGCAACGGCAGAAATGGCATGTGTATAGCTGTAGTAATTATACCAACTTATTATACCAACTTAGTCCAGTTGAATTGGCCTGTGATCCGTTTTCACCCTTCACACGATTCATTCGGGCAGGTGTGAACACAGTAAAACGCAGTAATCGGATGTGGACCAAAACAGCTCCACTTCTTAGTCCAGTTGAATTGGCCTGTGATCCGTTTTCACCCTTCACACGATTCATTCGGGCAGGTGTGAACACAGTAAAATGCAGTAATCGGATGTGGACCAAAACAGCTCCAATGCCAAACGAACTCTGGAAACAATCTGGATTCATTTGTGGCGAAAACGCGATCTGACCTCGATTCGGCCCAGCTGTCAGTAGTACTCCGCAAATTTGACCTTAACAGTGTAGTTTAACTTGGTATAATTACTACAGCTATACACATGCCATTTCTGTCGTTGCTCTATGTTAAACTGGACAGAAATATGTACTAGTCTAGACTTTCTGTATTTACTTTCTTGCTCCTGCCCCAGACACGTCTGACCAATAAGCAGAGGGAACGTTCTCACATGGTTTGTAGTGACCCGTTATTTTCCCTGTGTGGAAAAAAACCATACCAAGAGGAAAACGCACCAAGTTTCTGAACTCGTTAACTGATTGGGACTAGAGCGAACCAGCTCTTCACTGTTGTGAAGAGAACGGGCTACGTAGACTGTGCAGTGCCGTTATTGCTGGCACACTGTTGAATTTCTAGCTTCTCCGGAGCACATCCCCCCGTCCCCCACATGGCAAGTAAACGTTTTGAAGAAGAAGAGCACACACACGCTTGCTAAATGTTGCGCTACCAGACTTGTCCTGCTAGATTCAGCAAGGGACCTTCCACCCTGGACCTTGTGCCATGGCAACGGTGGAAAGGAGTGCATTCCTTGGGTGTCTGTGTAGGGTAGTGTAACAAGGGCTCTGTTTAAACATGAGGACGAGAGGGGAGGGAGGCACAGTTCGGGCTTCTTCGGGAGACTCCTGGCACACAGTTGACCTACCACCCCTCCTCCCAACCACCCCCCACCCCCCCATCAGTTCTACTTGCACACACACACACACACACACACACACACACACACACATACTTGCTCTCTCTTTCTCACTCTCCCTCACTCTCACACTCTTCTCCCCTGATCGCTGGACTGGAGCCCTCACAAAGGCCCATTTGTTCCCAGGTCCACTGGGCTCCTCTGGAGCACCTGGATTTAGCAAATACACCGGCACGGCACGTTGCTCAGCACTAACCCACCAGCGTCAGACATGGCCTGCAGGCACATGCTATGCATCCTAATCTCCTTTCTGCATTCACCTGAATGCATTATTATTGCAGCCATTGTTGGCAGCACCCGCCGCTCTAGATTTTTGCAGAGCAATTGCTCTTTTTTTCCCCCTCCCCAATCCAGCACTGCATTCAGCGTTCTTATGCTGTTCCTGCTAATGGATCACCCATTTTAATGTGGATCGTTTCTCAAGATATTTCACTAAACAGATTTATTTATTTGCTCACTTATGTTTAGATTTCAGGGACATATGCCGTTTAAATTATTGCTCATGTAATTGAGTAAATAATTAACTGTGCATAAACTGTGTATTTATGATCCACATTGACCACAATACCAAATTCATCCTGGTACTGTAGTGATATGGTGGTTTATTAAAGAGAAAATGTGCAGAAGTGTATTACGACCCATGAAGGATGTGAGCTGGTTAGGTGCGCAGTTGCTTTCTTGCTCTACGTCTCTACTCCTACTCTACAAACCATGATTCTGCCTGTAAAATTCAATGGCCAGAGACAATCAGTCAGCCAAAATGCATATTTCTGCTGTTATAAGCCAAACGATTAGCCACCAGGTTTAGCAGTTTTGCCATTGTAATGTTGTTGAAATTAGTGCGCTTGATTTATCAGTCTACTTCTAGCAGCTTTATTACGAATGATTTGCAGAAAAGGTTTATATGCCACTACCTTTTTAATCTTTTTTTTATTTTATTTTTTTACATTTTTTATCCATGTACTCCAAACTACTCTTCATGATGGTGTAAGCCGTATGAACACCAGAGCTTGTGTCCAAATGTTTGTGCTTGTGTGGAGTCTGATGCATCAGAACCACACATTCAGCCTCCAGATCATCATTGTTACTGAACTGCTGGGTTGTGGGTGGTAGTGTAAGGGTTGGCCAGTATGGCAAAAAAAATCACGATACCTGAGCCTGAATAATGAGCCATATGTAGGTGTGTCACTTACAAGCAAATAATTCTAATATAAAATAATTCTAATACTAAGGCTTTTTATGTACTGTAGAAAACAGCATGGCCTCGCTTTCAGCTCTGTTTTAGGTTGGCAAATAAAATCAGCTGAGCTGAGTACCAGGAGTGTCATAACATATATATATATATATATATATATATATATATGTTATGTGTGTGTGTGTGTGGTTTGGGTACGTTCCTGAGCCTTTTGGCTGCGATAGATCGTCAGTCTTTGGAATGAACTATGCCCATTAGATCAGCTCCACTTACCATATAGGAGCACAGTGTAGTTCAATAATTACAGACTGTATCCATCTGTTCCTCTGCATACTGTTAGCCCTGTTCTTCAATGCTCAGGACCCCACAGGACCACCACAGAGCAGGTGGTATTTGGGTGGTGGGTCATTCTCAGAACTGCAGTGGCAGTGACACTGACACGGTGGTGGTGGTGTGTGTTAGAAGTGTGTGCTGCGCTGGTACGAGTGGTTCAGACACAGGAGGTCTGCTGGAGTTGAAACACTTCAGCGTTACTGCTGGACTGAGAACAGTCCACCCAAATACTAACCTGCTCTGTGGTGGTCCGGTGTCTCTGACTTTACATCCACAAGGTGGACCAACTGGGTAGGAGTGTCTAGTAGAGTGGACACAGTGGTTAAAAACTCCAGCAACACTGCTGTGTCTGATCCACTCTTACCACGAGTGCAACACACACTGATCCTAGAAGAACAGGGTGAAAGGAGGCTAACAAAACCAGGGGTGGAGAATAATTTTCATGACTGTGTGTGTTTCGGTGTGTTTTTCTGGCCATTATTGTTAATGTAGCCACCTTATTTTTCAGAATCCCCAGTCATTTAGTTCCTAAAGGTTTACAGTTGTATCGTATTATAAGTGAATGTCGTCTGAAGTAGGTTACTGCTGTGGACACTGATCATGAAATGCCTAGCTGTACAGTGTCTAGCCGTGCAAACCCAACATTCAAACAGAAAGTAAGGCCAATATTGCTCTCTGTGGGCTCCGGCTGCCGATGGCTAGCAGACTGTGAATTAGACTAGCGCTGAATAAGTGAATTTTAAAATGTAGATCCAGAGAGCTCTATTCCTTTTGCCTAAGCCTCCAAATTTATCAGTTTTAAGCTAGGTTTAAGCTAGCCCATTGACTCTTAAGTGATTAGAAAATGAGATGCAAAAATAAAGCACTTCACTGACAACAAGAATTTGCATGCATTGTACATGAACAGTGTCATGACCCCAGTCAGTACTAATCGGTACTTGTCAATTTATCAGTGCTCATCTGTACTAAAGTTAAAGTAATAGTAGATGCATCAGTGGTGTAAACATGGGTAGTTGGGTAATGTAATGCATGTGCTGTATTTTCTCTTGCTTATTAGTCTCCGTCACTCTTTTTCACTCTCGCTTAAAATACTGGACATCCCATTCCAGAACCATGGACATTAAAATGCCTCTCTTGGCAGCTAGAACAGCCTCCACCCCTCTGGGAAGGTTCCCACAACATTTCGGAGTGTGTTTGGAAATTTGTGCTCATTAAGTCAAAGGAGCATTTTTAAGGTCAGGCCCGGATATTGCATGAGAAGATCTGACTCTCAGTCAAGTTGTGCAGGCCACCAGAGGTCTGAACTGCCAGTAGTAAAGCATGATTTACCACTCTAAACAACACCTTTGCACCGCTCCAGACTCCAATGTCTGTGTCCTTAACACCACTCCAGCCAACGCTTGGCCTTGTGCATAGTTAATATAGGGTTGTTTGCAGATGCTCAGACATTGAGACCCATTTCGTGAAACTTTCGGTGCATGGTTCTTGTGCTGATGCTGTTTCCAGAGGCAGTTTAGACCTCTATATGGAGTGATACAATAGAGGTGGTTCATTTTTCTAAGCTGTTTTTGCCCTTAGTTTTTTACCACTCACAGTTGAACGGGAAAGATCTAGCAGGGAGAAAATTTCATAAACTGACTTGCAAAGGTCAATGACGAGCCACTTTCCAGAGCTCTCCAGAGCGATTCATCCTAATGCCAGTGCTTGTCTATGGAGATTGCATCTGGTTGATTTTGTAAACCTGTAAACAAAGTGGGAACAGGAGGCAAAACATACTATTACTTAAAGAGTTAAAAGAAGATGGTTGTTGAAATGTAATTAGCTACCTAATATGTGCTATAATGCTCTATTTAGATATAGAAGTATATCAAGGGATGTATTGGATAATACAGCTACATAGTGAGTTAGATAGTGGGTTTCTAATACCGTAACATTTGCATCACATGGCCACGTAACCACATTCCTAAAATTTGCATCCAAGCAGTTAAAAATGCACTTGAGTAGAAAAGGTCTCTTATTTCAGTGTGGGGTGAAGCCAGTTACAAAACCAACTTGCTTTCATTTTTGTTCTACAATTTAAAATCTACTGCAGGATCTCTAAGGTTATGCACACTGGGAGACTACATATGTAATATGGCTAGAGCTGGGCAATATGATGATATTTTTTGTATCGTGATCAATTTTGTTATCGTGAGACAGAATATGCTTTTCTAATATATCTAGGATATTGTTAGTGCTTTAAGAACACTGAGCAGCTGCTGGTTTGGATTCTGATTACATGTATCGTGATAAATATTGTGTATTGAAAAAAAAAAAAATAATTTTATATTGTGACGATGTATTTTTTTTCTCATATCGCCCAGCCCTAAATATGGCAGGTACCAGAAAATGGGTTTCTTGCTGTTTGTCTCAAGTATGAAGGCTCTCAAGAAGGCTTTGTTACAGATACCTTGGGTTGTTCAAGACTATAGCAAATCTTAGGTACTGCACTCCATTTCAGAAGACAAGCCTCAGGACTCCTCAGAGGTGCAAAGCAACACTACATAACACAATTGTGTAGTGTAGCCTGTAGCCTACATATAATGAACATGTAGCTGCTAATTTTTAAACAAATTGATTGGTTAAATGATTGGTTATCATCCTCTAATACATTATCAGAGGTGACGACGTTTTTTTTCGGGGGTGATAGCAGTGCGCAAATTGAGTAGCCGATCCATCGATCATAGGCTTTACAGACGTCCTGTAGTAAAAATATTGTACTCCACCTACCCACGTAAAAGTAATCCTGTCCAAATAGGGCTTTACAAAAATGACCAGTAGGTGATTTAGAAAATCGAGGACATGGCTAATCTGGATGGCTAAAAAAAAAAATCATAGGAACCACAGTAAAAGGTGAAATGATACAGTTGAGAACAAGCAATGACTGAATCCATCATATACTTAAAAAAGGCTTCACAATACACTATTACAAAAACGACTGTTGTTTTAATAAGCCATTGTGAGGTTTATGTGGGTGAACTGGAATTAATTTATTCAGCAAATCCTCCAAAGCTTGTGTAGTTTGTCAGAAATAGTAAAGTAAAGAACAACCCTGAAAGTCAGGAGAAGAAAACTGAACTCTTGAGAGGTGCTAATATGTTATCTCCACCCAAAGTATTGCAATTAAAAGCAGTTTTATCTTTTAGGATGGGCGCTTAGATACTTGAGCACCCCTAAAACTTTGAATACCGAGAGCAATCTGACTTCATCGAAGGGCTTCTGAAGTGGCAGACTTTGGTGCTGATCCAGGTTTTGGGGGCAGTGAACAGTGAATGATGTGTTGTCGTGTGTACGCACTGTGTAATTAGTCCTTGATCTAACTCAATGGCTCGCTGGCACTCAGGAACTTAGAGATGGATGAAAGCACCAGCCTCTTAAAGCAAAAGCTGGCTTCTATTTAAAAAAAAAAAAGAAAGGAAAAAAAGAAAAAGTAGCACCTCAGGTTGGGTTTTCACTCTCGCTCGAACATGGCCTCAAATGAAATGTCAACATGGAAGTCTGAGTTGGCAAATAATAGGATTTTTACTCTCTGAAAAGCTGAGAGCCTAGGGCCTCTCTCCAGTAGGAGGTGAATTAGAATGTCAAAACTTGGAATTTTGCACTTAATCTTGTTAATGCCAACTTTTTTTTTTCTTTTTTTTTTTTTTGGTGAGAGTTCGTGGGTGCAATTTCTCGTGCGAGTGTGTGTTTTTATATACAAGTGCGTCTCTGCAGCTTTCTCTGAGGCGCTCATTGAGATTGGGATAAACAAATCGGCTCGCGCTCGTGTCCTCTCTGCGTGAAGCCTTCGACTCTGCACTGTTATCTTCACAGAAAACTCCACAAACTTGCACCCCTTAGAAAACTGAAGAGGGGGGAAAGAGAGAGAGAGAGAGAGAGGGGGGGGGGGGGGGGAGAAACACCCATAGATCCTCCTCTAACCCCCGACTTGCATGGAGGAGAGGTGGCTGACCTTGCCTGCCATGCCCGTCGGGATGGCAGGATGACAGGGAACCAATTACCAGCTGCCTTATTGGATAGGATGGATGGGGACGGGACGGAAAGGGGGCATGATCTGAAACGCTGCTCCGCCGCTGCAACCCCGGCGAGTCATTTTCCCTTCGCAAACAAATAAGCAACAGCATCCCTTTTTAATTTCCACGCCTGTCACAGTCTGCTGGTTTATTTATTTCTTTTAAAGAGACGCCTCATAATCCACAGCCAGTGCACCATTCCAGTCATCTGCATGTTGCCTCGCTTCTCTCTCCCTGCTCTGTGTCTCTCTCTCTCTCACAGTCTCTCCCCCTCTCTCTGTAACACCCCCCCCCCCCCCCCCCCATCATCTTTTTTTTTTTTTTTTTCGTATTTTGGAGGTTGTTGTGAGTTTAAGAAGCTCAGGCAAGGATACGTGACATGCCAGGGATGGCCACCCGCTCTCTTAATGGCTGTGATGGTGACAGGCAGGGAGTTTTTTTAGGTGGCATGGTGGGGGTTTTCTGCCACCCTTCAGGGTCCTAATGGCACTGTCAGGAAGCTTCGCGGATGCCCGTCAGAAATCTCAGCAGTGGTGCCGTGCCTGTCACCTCCCCTTACACCCAGTCTCAGCAGATGTAGGGGGGAGATTAATGTTGTATAGCCCAGAGAAAGAGAGAAGAGGAGGGAGGAAAGAAAGAAACAAGCCAGGCCCCACAAGTTATCAGCTGCTGCGTGTAACCGCTCCAAACCGTGAAAAGCAGGAGAGGCGTCAAAATGTTTGCTCGCTGTTCTGAGGGGGCTCTCCTCCTTCGCTGGCTTGCTCGGTTCCTTCCATTCCCTCCATCACACTTGCGTGCCTCCCTCAATTTCTTGCTCCATCCTTTCGCGCTTTCTCACGGACGGCCTGGCTATGCCGAGGGTTTTAATTTACAGCACGGTTGCCTCCCCTTAAATCAATATTTAAGGCCCTTTGATGCTCGGACTGCGTCGGTAGCTCCGACTTCAATTTGGTCCCATTTATATTTCCATTCTCCATATTAGAGGACAAGCTCTTGATGATAATGCCATTCTGTCAGGCTGCCGTAAGTGCCTGTCTTGATCAAGCGGTATTGACTGCTAAATTGCTCAGAATGAAACGAGCGCATGTCAGGGCTTGTGCTGGGAGATTTAAGAGTGGTGATATAATCAGATATTTCTCTTCCTCGCCCTCCTCACTAACCCATTTCGTGCGACCAAACAACTGCCCCTCGACCCCTATGCAACCCCTCCCCCCCCGGACGGATTCCCAAATGTCAGCAGCGCAGCTCCTGCTAACCTTCATGAAAGAAACATTCCCTATCAGGAAGCTCTGCAGAAGCGGCTTCAAATTGCGTCGACATCTGAACCCTCTCCCTGCAGTTTTCCGCTCTGTGTGCGCTTCCCGCTTTTGCAAGCTCAGTCGAGATTGGCGGGCGGGCGGGGGTGGTGTTCTACAGCTCCTGTGTGCCCTGCTGCTTCTGTGGCATGTGCCCCTGTCAGAAAAGCTCATTGTCTGTTTCTCTAACCACCCCTCCCATCCCCATACCCCCTTACTCCCTCACTACCCACCCACTCGCCTCCTTCTTCAGGTCGAGATTAAGATGAAGAAGACTGAAGCAATCCGGTGGGAGAAGCTGGAAGGAGAAGGCATCCTTCCCAACGTGAAGCACTTCGCTCCCTCCCCGAGTCAGTATCAAAAGCACATATTTGTTCTGCACAAACAAAGTCGAGCTGACAATTTCCCACGTCATTACGCCAACCTGCCTGTCTGAGGCTGCTCCCTGATTTCCCCTCTCCCTCTGTTCTCTTTTCAGACCAGTACCCGTCATCCTCCCACTATACCCGCAACTGGGACAAGTTGGTGGGCGATATTAAGGAGGAAGAGAAGAACGAGAAGATGGAGGGAGACGCAGCGCTGAACTCGCTGTTCCAGCAGATCTACTCAGACGGCTCTGATGAGGTCAAGCGGGCCATGAACAAGTCTTTCGTAAGTCTTTTGGGCTTGAGTTGAAGTTCCCCTTAACTGTGAATGCATGCTTTTATTATGTACTGCAGTAGCAAAAGCACTCTGTAACCATTAATAGACAGGGCGTAGATGTATGCAAATATGCACATAACTGATTTATGTATATGTTAAGACAAGTAGGCAATAATATTAACATATTTGTCACAAATTTGACCTTTTTTTTTTCTTCTTCTTTTTTTGTCTGCCAAAATTGTCATCATCTGCCTACACTGGGACTTGCTTGTGCGAGATCTGGAACGACAGGCTGGGACATTACCCTCCAGACCAAATTATTACGATTTAATGAACATTAAGTAGAATGTGATGAGCATATTTGCGATCACAGTGGAAGCTCTGCTCAACTCCCTCTGGGAAAATGAAAATTAATTTATGTGCTGGTCCAATTCTATCACTCTCTCTTGCTTTATTTATGAGAAATCCATGTGCTTTCGTTCCAGGGTGTTTTACGGTTTCGTATGACTTTTATGGCACATTCAGTTCAGGTTTCCACCCTAAACCCTTACACCTTGTGCTTAAATAAAAAAGCAGCTTGCTTCATAAAAAGAACTATAGAATGGCAGATTTTTGAATAATCTTTTTTTTTATCATTAATCTCTACACAGATGGAATCTGGAGGCACAGTCCTCAGTACTAACTGGTTAGATGTTGGCAAACGGAAAGTAGACGTGAATCCGCCAGACGATATGGAGTGGAAGAAATATTGATGGGAAGGTGAACAACAAAGTTGCGTGCTGCGCCAGTCTCCGCCACATGGGCCCGGTCCTTTCCTCCATTCTTTTCCATTGGTTTGTCTTTTTCTCCTCATTTGGCCAGTCTCTCAGAGCCAAGCGTAAGATTGAAATAACGACACAGTTTGAAAAGTGTTTCCGTGGGCAGTTGTTTGTTGTTCCTAGTTAGGCTTTGTGCGTCACTGAAACTAGCTAGCAATTTTGAGTGGAAAGTTATCCCAAGCCACTGAACCTTAAACTTAATTTGTGTCTAAGAACCTGTCCCTTAATATTTCAGAAACACCACAGCTGCTCTCTTGGACACTTTTTTTTCTTTCTTTCTTGGCAAGTTTCTTGGCAACAGTCAATGATGTGGAAACTGGCTGAATTCATTTTGAACATCTCTTCTACATAAAATCTTCAATATTCAAAATTCACTTTAGGTCATTATTTAGTCTTCAGTTCAGTGATCGAGAGCCACAATATTATGATATATAAGTTTTCACTTCTCAAGCACCTGTGCCTCAAGATGCATTTGGCCATTTTTATGATGTATTTAAAGGGGTCATGCTTTACTGAATAGGATTACATTGTAAATAAAATTTTCTTGCTCAAAACTGCAGTTCTCCATTTATTTCTGCATGTTTAAGTTAGTCTTCTGCCACAGGATTTTAAGGATCCTCTTGAAAAAAAAGACTTGCACCAAGTAGGGGCAGTAAGTACACATACAAGTTAATGTTAATTAAAGTATGTTCATTTTTTGCAGGGTGGGGGGTCAGTTATACATACAAAACACACATATAGTCAAAATATATAAATACCCCCTTTGATTACTAATTCAGTGATGCTGAAAGTTCCAAAATGTATTTTAACTTGTTAAAGCCTCTTAACTTCCTGTTAGTGATTATGATTGGCTATAGCTGGTAGCTTCTCTATTCCCATATAAAGTGTAGAGTGCAGATTTATTGATCCGTAGCAAACTTGCAGAAGGAGGAACGTAGATCTGCAGGAATGTCTCGTGGAGCCATTTCTAAACGACAGCACATTCCAAGAGAATCAGTACAGTCAGTTGTACGTAAGGACAAGTTCTCTGGAGGTGCCACATTCCCAAGGTCTGGAAGAAGATCCAAACTTTCAACTTCAGCTGAGAGGAAACTGGTTAAGATGGTCAGGAAAAGCGCAAGAACCATCAAGGCACAGGCCTGCCATAAACTAGAGGTTGCTGGAACACCAGTGTCACTGTCCACAGTCAAGTGGGTTTTACATATTCATGGACTGAGAGGCTGCTATCCAAAAAAGAAACCCCCTGCTCCACAATCAACACCTTCACTTTTGACTAAAGCTTAAGCCTCAAGCCTGACTCAGCTGAACACACAGACGAAGGAAAAAGCCTTTAGAAAGTTTTATGGTCAGAAGAAACAACACTGAGCTGTTTGGTAATAATGGCCAGAGGTATGTTTGGAGGAGTATAAGTTAAGCATGCAACCCTAAGAACCAACTGTTAAGCATGGTGGTGGTGGTTTCGTGTTCTAGGGCTGTTTTGCTGTCAGAGGGTCTGGTTGTGGATTGAATTTTAAAAAATAAAATAAAATAAAAAAAAGGAGCGACTACCTTCCTCAAGATTGCCTTAAACTATCATCTAGATGGTTGAAACCTGGACACGATTGGGTGTTGTGGAATGAAAAAAGACTTGCTTGTGTGTTGCTGTTAAATAACTAATAACACATTACCCATTTAAAGTAAAATAGTTTTTTTTTTTCTTTATTGACACAACTTTTTTTTGTTAGGTAGAACGTTATACATTGTAATATCGGTTCTTGGCACGTTCTGTCAACTTTCCTGGACTGTCCTGGATTTTTTATTATTATTATTATGTTTATTAATATGTTTATGATTCTCACAATTAAACACTTTTCACATTTGGTAGAAATCATAGTTAATATTATTTACTCTTTTAATATCTGTAAATTCAATTTTCCATGTTTAATAAAAGCTCTAGTTAAGTTTGGAAAATGTTTTTATGATGCATTGAATTTAATTTAATTTAGTATTTATCAGTGTGATATCAATGTGATTAAATATCAGTTTGATGAGTCTTTTATTGTATTTTATTTGTATTTTTAGTTTTGGAAAGCTCGTTCAGATGTTTCTATGATGTTAGTGTTGGTCTAACTGGGAAATCTTCTTGTGTGAAAAACGTTCTACAAACATTTTGATGCAAACCATTATTACACCACATTATAAAACGTTCCTGGAACATTCATTTCTGAGACCTTTTAAAACATTGCTAAACGTTCATATAACATTCTCTGCTAACTGGGAAATTGGTTGCTCATAAATAAGAGTTTGTGGTGGCATTCAAGTGCACTAATCTGGTAGAGATGAGATTTCCATCATGACTTTACAGCAACAATACTACTCCTCTCCACCTGCACCCACCTCTCTGAGAAGTTTAAGACACTGTTCTCTTGAATCTTCTATTCTCTTTGGGGAACTAAAATGTGTCACCTTAATGTCAAACTGTTAAGACTGGGAGGAGAGATATACCACGGTTATTTACCGTAAAAAAGAAGAAGAAAACATCTGGGGAGGGAGAGGGCAAAAAAAAAAAAAAAATCTGTCATTGATAATGGGTTAAATGATAAATTCATGGCGCACATTTCATCTCTAAAACTGATCAAACGAGGAAGTTTTACAGCTCCAGTTTCAACTCTAACAGTCATTTTCTCACTTGCTTAAAGCTCCTCTGCCAGACATCAAAAGGAGCTCAGGCATTTGCATTATAGCTAAGATCTCAGACCATGAAAGCGGAAAAAAGGGGGTAAAAAAAAATTCTGTCTCATTTATTAACCCCTAGTGATGTTCTGCTTTCTTGAACAGCTTTTGTCATTCACCAATTAAAGGCTCAATCTCTGAAAACAAACAAACGACAAATAAAAAGAACAAATATGTGAATGCCTCTGCTATAGAAAAAGACCTTTATTACACTTTGGTTTTGTGATGCACTTTAAAAGCAGCAATACAAGCCTGAAAACCAACGTCTAAAGAGGCAAATATCTTTATTTCTTTCTTTCTTTCTTTTTTATAAATCACGCATAAAGCAATATCCAGGGAAATGGGAGGGTTTCAAAGCTACGAAGCTGATCTTCAATATCTCATGCAGGCATTTATGCTTTGTGCTGTTCAAAGCCTTCTGCGCTGCCCTCTGAAAGCTAGCAAATTATTACACGTATTTACATCAAAAGAAAGAGGAGAAATACGAAGCGTTTTCTTCCCTCCGCATTTATATACTCCGTTTCTGTTCAGTCAGTGGAAAACATGGTCGTCTTTTGATTATCTGCTGCTCTTTATTATACAATATTCATGTTTTGAATGCTGAGCAAACTTTCCCGTCAAGCTGAAACCCAATTATGCATTTTCAGTCAGAGCCCAATATAAACTGCCATGTACTAACCTAACAGTTACCGCACATGAACAGTTAGCGGTTTGTGCTGATCCCCAGGTGACCCAGTTCAACACAAGACGTGCTAATTAGAGAACAGTTGCGTGGCGGGTCTGTCCTAAGATGTAGACTTCATCATGATAGAAAAGGCTAACGTTTCCAGCTGCCTTTCTTCGCAGGAAGCCTCACCGCCAAGGCCTTAGACGATGCCCATGATGCGAGCCACCCACCAGCGGCATGGCATGATCACCCGGCAGGCCACTCTGCAGCCCTGGTAGTGGTACGGCCATGGGTGGTAGCCGCCCAAGGGCTCGCAGATGCGCTGGCACTGAGTGTAGCTCCGACGGCATTCTGTGCAGCATACGCCAGTGTGGTCCAGCATGGGGTCGAAGGTCATGGTGCCCTCATCGCCCTCAACACGCTGGTGATGGCGCCGGTGCATGGGGAGAATACAAGAACAGACATTTTACACAAGGGCGCATTCTGAAGGAGTAATCTGGCAATACATTTATTTACATTTAATTTAGGGTATGTCTAAGGCTTCCTTCTTCAGGTTTGCACTCGAGCTACAAGGCAGATGGAGCTAATAAGTAATGGAAGCCTATAAGCTTAGAACCACTGATTAGCATCATGCAAACATCATTCCTGACGCATCACACCTTTACCCTGTTGTTGAGTAACCTCAAATAGGCCTGATTATGTAGTTTTTGACACTGTGTGACAGTGGCCACCAAAGTTCTACCTTTTAGATAAGCAAGCACTTCTGAGGCCAAGAAGTAGATGGATCAGGTAGCTGCATTAGGGTTGGAGCTACAGTCCTCAAGAAGGTAG
Source organism: Salminus brasiliensis (assembly GCF_030463535.1). NCBI lineage: Eukaryota > Metazoa > Chordata > Actinopteri > Characiformes > Bryconidae > Salminus > Salminus brasiliensis. Next base: position 19,497,060 of record NC_132892.1, on the reverse strand, counting down.
ATCTCCAGGAGCAGGGCTGGTGAGTTTTAGGCTTTGTCCTACATTTTTGTATTCCATGTTCCTTTTAAAACAAGGGTATTAATAGGAAGTTGCACACTTTTGCTGCAGTCTTCTCTTTTCTGGAAATGCTCTACACTGAATTTTGGAGCATTGCCTTGAGGATTTAAAAGCCACAAGAGCATGTCTAAGGATCCCCAACACCGCTCCTGCTCATCCCAAAAGTTATTGGATGGAGCACCATTGGCCCAGGGAAAACTTCCTCTACTCCACAGACCAGACTAATGCTTTGCATTGGGCATGGTGGCCTTGGGCTTATGTGCACCTGCTCCAGAGCGTCCCATTCTTTTTGCAGAGCTTTTCTATGGAGGTCATACAAGCTCTGTGCGCAAATGAGCCCTTGTGTCAATAAAAGGTAAAGTGGCAGCCTTTGGACATTAAACATGTCTTGGCGGGTCACCTTCATTCAAGAATGCTGTGGTGGGCAATTTTCGTTCTCCGACTCCAATGTTTCTCCCATACCTTCAATCAATAGCAAATCTCTGCACTTCTGAGACTTTTCAGATGGTGCGTGATGCTGTTTCACTTGTATTGAAGTAAATATGTATGTGCCCCAGATTCCTTTCTCCTTTGGTTTTTCAGTTGGAGGGAACAGAGGGGAGAAGGGATTAGACTGGAAGACTGGATTTGGGGGGTGGGTGGTGGTGGTGGCGGTGATGGTGGAACATAGAGAGAGAGAGGGATTTTTGTCAGGAGGGTGAGTTAGAGTGGCCTCCGCTAACACAATGGGTGAGAGGGTCAATAGAGGGATGCCATCTCGGTTGAAAGGAAGCGTGTGAGAATAGACGAAGGACGACAAGCATGGCCTTTTCCAGTGACCCCAACATCTGTTGCTGCTCACACAGCTGCACATGTTCCTCTGTGTTATTTGACAATAGAGGTGCCCACTTACATAAAGCTACACACGTGGTCAATGATACGTCCGTAGAGAACATTGAATTATTTCAGTTAAAGGCTAGTGCCTCATATTTACCGATTACCCATCTACCTCATTCAAATCTCCAGCTCAGATTTAGCTAGAGACATTAGAAAAGGCAAAGCCTGAGATTGAAGATAGACCTTGACACAGTGCTGTGCTTACATCTTTAAAAGGCTCTTGCACACACTCGCCTTGCTAATACAAGACCAGAAGTCCTATTTTCCTTGCAAGCTTTCAAAGTGATCATTGGCTGTATGATCAAAATGTCACAAATCTAAGCCTTGCCCCAAATGTAGTTCATCAGCTAAGACATGTTCAGTGTCTGCAGTCTATCTTTGCATTGCACAAAATGGACAAAACTGCTTAGCTAACTGCACAAAATGTGCAAAAATGGACAAAACTACTTAGCTAACTGCACAAAATGTGCAAAAATGGACAAAACTGCTTAGCTAGTTGCACAAAATGAACAAAACTGCTTAGCTAACTGCACAAAATGTTCAATAATGTGCAAATATTTACAAAAAATACGTAGCTAGTCGCAAAAATGGACAAAACTACTTCGCCTAGCTATAAAAAGCCTGTTACTACTGTTGCGTAATCGACTGATCACAGCTAGTTGAGGTGATCACAATTATTCAAATCATTCAAAATAACTTAATCATAAACAATATAAATTAGTGTGGGTTTGATGAGAAATGGTGTAATGTAGAGAAACAGGCTGTTATTTCTTTACGGTGATGGTGATAGGAACCAGGAGTCATAATGTCCATTTTACTAAAAGGTTTCTTTAGAGACTATTTTGCCTTACAGTGATCTACCGCTGCAGATTACATAGATCATTAGACTGTTTTAAGCTAAAAAGCTTATATTCTTTCTGTCATAAAACAGTGTCTCTGGCATTAGGCCGTGTGTCCACTAATCAGACAAAAAAAAAGCTAATCAGACCATTTGGACACTTTACACTTTAATAGTTGGATGCAATGGTTAAAAGGCATTTAGAAAATTATTTGATAGCAATTATTCATCAACTAAAATGTCCTGACAGGCCAAGTAACAGCCTAATGTATGTTTATATTTAGCTCCAGGTTTATAGACAACAGTGTCAATACAGTCACGTCAGAAACCACATTATGGTGGTAAGGAGTTAAACTATAAGATGATTTAGCATCTTGTAGTTTAACTCCTCAACACTCCAAGGCCGATTACTCAGTAGCTACAGGGACTTCTGTACAGACTGGTGGGGCTATTCTTTGGTAATGGAAGTTTCTAATAACACTTTCGACCCGTCGGCGGGACGTAGGCCGTTTAAGGGGTTAGGACAAGCATGTGATTTAGTATGCGCTTCCATTGCTTAGCAGTTAGCTACATTAGCCTCATAGCTACAGAAGCAAACTTCCCATGCCAAACATGTCCTGGTTGATCGACCACATGTGGGATAAGGGGGAAATTGTGTAAATTTGATATATATATTTTAGAGCAAAGAGACGAAGAACATGGACTGCCTGCTAAAAATAGTATATTAAAAAAAGTGTGTTTGGTGGTGTATGCTTGATGCAGACAAATATCGACTGGAGAGCTTGCCACAGATGTCGAGCTTTGAATTGACAGTCCTGATTTGTTGCCGCTCTGCAATCAAGCCTCGAGGGTCAGGGTGATTATGATTGGAATGGACAGTTATTCCAAATGGATATGCAAGTTTTATTGAAATTGCGCTGTATTACTGCCATGTTAAGTATGGCTGCAGGCAATACAGCCACTGCCACGTTACAACTGTCAATCATGCAGTGGTGCTTATTTAAATCCCTTGTGACTTATGTAAGTTAATTCATTTTTACATCTCTCTCGCTCTCGGTTGCCCATCCCCTCCCTCTCCCTCCTTCTCCTTCTCCTCCTCCTCCTCTTCCTTCTCTTTCCCTCCATCTGTACAAAGCGGTCCTAGCGTGGCGCAGATAAGCCAGGCATAGCCTTGGGCAACAGCTCAAAACACAGGTATCTGAATGGCACTCACATGGTAAGGGTTCTCTGGGTTGTATGGAGGCTCCTCTTCCTCGTCTTCAGCCTGTCGTCTGGCCCTCGGCACAGATCTCTTCTTCTGCCCACCTGGGGTGTACAGTTGACAGGATTCATGCAGAATAGCAGTCATATGTGTCAAATCTGTCAGACTAAGTGAGCTGATCAAGGGTAACTACTGGGATTCCTCAACCTAAGGAATATTGAAATTGACAAAGGCAAACTAATCCCACACAGGAAGTTTTTTCTTCTTCCAAGGGTAACATACATTTGCTACATCAGTTTTTTTTTTTGCTGTCATACAAAAATGCCTCAAAAACATTGTTTAGGTACATTTCTGAGATGCACCAAATGATCAGCTCACATGAATTGAGCTTAGCACTTCATCCAGAGAGGAGACCAAAAAAAAACCCCAAACAGCTGTGCAACAGGTTTTGTCTTTGCTGTGGAAAAGCAAATGACTAGACAGCCCTATTGTTGCCATCAGGGATGCACAAGGTGGTTGTCATCATTGGATCCCAGTGATCCAATGAAACACACTGGACACTGTTCACATCTGTACTGTTTGGTGCTTAGTTGCAATCAGATCTCTTTAGACGTGTGTTAACGTCAGGTGTAAACGGGCCCTAAATGAGCACATTGATGGTTAGTGTGAACCTTAAAACTGAGTGTGAACCTTAAAACTGCTAAATGTGCCCACCGTGCATATACAGTTTACATACAGGAATGTCATAGAAATATTGGGAATTCAGTGATTTCCTTGAGCTGTTCTTTATCATTCCATGCACTTTTTTGCAATGTACCAGTTCCAATGACAGCAAAACAGCCCCAGAGCCTGACACTACCACCACCATGCTTAACAGGTGGTACAGTGATCATGGGATTGAATACATTACTTTTACTCCCCCAAATATAGCTCTAGTTATTGTGGCCAAACAACTCAGGTTTTGTCTAATCGGTCAATGAAACTCCTCCACAGGGCCTTTTCTTTGTCCGTGTGTTCTGCTGTAAACTTTAGTCAAGCTTGAAGGTATCAATCAGTCCATAATGATGGAAACCTTGCTTGACTGTAGACAGAGACACTGATGGTCCAACAGCTTCCAATTCATGGAAGGCTTGTGCCTTAGTAGTTGTTGACCATCCAAGCCAATTTCCTCTCAGCTGAGGGTGACAGTTTCATCCAGACCATGGCAAAGTACCTACATGTCCTACACCAACTTACATAAAATAGTCTGAACTGATGGTCTTGGAAGCTTTAGTTGTTTTGAAATAGCTCATGGAGATGTTCCTGATTTGTGTAAAACTACGCTCATTCTTCTTAGATCTGCACAGAGCTCCTTTTGTTGGTCAGTTCAATGAGTGTTGCCAAACAAACCATTTTTATGATGGTGCAAAGAAGGCATCTGCTGTAGCCAATCATGATCACTCTCAGGAAGTTAAGATGCCTTGGCCATTGCAAGATAAAGGACATTATGGATGTTTCAGTTCCACTAAATTAATAAACTATGTGGTTGTATGCAGATTTCTGATCCTATATGTATTTTTTTTTGCCCATCCAAAAACCATTTTTATTTGTTTGTGTTAAAGATGTACATTATACACCCTTTCTGCCTGAGAAAAAGGAGCAGTTCAAAGAAAAATGGAAAATTTCAGCATGACATTAATTTTCATGTATGAGTATGTATACACACCTGATTATTGATGCCCTTTCCTAACAATTATAGATATTTATAGAATCTTAAGCGATGTGGCCATAGGTATCCTAATGCAAGGCGTTCATTTTCTCCAGGCGCACAGTATGGCACAACCTTTAAGCGTGTGCGGTTTTTGCATACTCTCAAACACATGCACGGTTGTTTCAGCTGGGCTGTTTTCAAGCAATTAACCTTGCATGCCTAACCGCCTCAGCTCAATTATAGCTCACGATGCAGACTGATGAAATTTAACACCGTTGTCTTGTAATTCGTGTTATGAGCTTGTGACTATGCCCGTTAAATATTTATAGGCCTGCCATAATGTGGTCAGGTGACCGCAGGCATTGAAGGGTACAATTAGAATGTCCTGTGATAAGGCGTTTTTTTTGCTGTTCTCTGGATTACAGATAGACACCGTATGGCTGCAAGCCAAGGTATTTCATCCTTTAAAAAGGTTATTTGTGTTGACAAAGGGAAGCAAGGCAGGGATATGAATGGGATATCCATTCTACCATTGGGATAGGTGGGACGCAGCCAGAAGATGGGTAGGTCTCCACAGAGGTCCAGGATTTTAGTGCTGAGGAAACTGTTGTCCTTGAGAGGCTGATCGGCCGCAACCCAGATAAGAGACTCCTCCTCGAACTTGGCAGGCATGATCTCATCCTCCTGTGGGAATCCAGATATACATTTGATTAATTGCAGGTTTGTCTCTCTGAGTCAAGGTGTCTTCCCATCTACTTCCCATGTCTGATTTAAAAGGGTTGATTTCTAGACTGTAGCTGATCAGCCAAGATACATTTGATGGCATGTGATTCTCACCCAAATGTTTTTTTTTGGAAACACATGGCCCACACACGTCTCTCAACCCACTCAAACCATATCCAGGTCTTCATTAAGGTGGTGCATACTTGTCACTGTGGTTTAAGGCACAGTATGACTAACTCTGAGCTATAAAAATATACAGATTTTCACCATGTCTAAAAAGGCTCCACCAGTTTCTAACTACACAATGAAGTTCTGCTCATTTTCTATAGTTATACTGTTTCCGAAACCACATCAACAAGTCTGCACAACACTGATTAAGACCTGAATGTGGCCTGAAAGAAGTGTGTGGACAAGATTTTGTTAGCAATGTTAGCCTCGTAGCCCCAGTTTAAAACTAAGGAAGCAAAATTTGGACACCAACCATGTCTTGGCTGATGGACCACCTCTGGAGTAAGTCGAAAACTGTGCAAATGAGATTTTTCACCAGACCATTTTTTAAAGGAAGGATAAGCTTGTCATGCTTTGTATTTATTCCCCGCCCCCTTTAAAGGGATGGTTTCATCAGCGATGCTAGTGTTGCTGACGAGGAATAAAAACCAACAGTCACCAAGTGGCATTATGCAAATGCCATCATACTAATTGGTGGCTTCTAGCCCTTCATTCACGATATGTTTGGCTGAGCTTCTCCTTTAAGGAAGCACTGATCTGTACAAAGGGGTTTAGATTGGACTATCGCCCTCAGTGCTACGCATAACATTCTTTTCCTGCAGTGCTGAAAGTCCAAAATGGATGTTCCAAGCAGCAATGTAAAGGCAGCGTTAGTCGCTCACAATGAGCGTTTCTCATCCATTTCATACTTTCCTCACCACCACACACATAAAGCTGGAAAGCGCTGCGAGGCATTGCTGTTGACAGGACCACCCTTATCTGTGCGGCCCAGCAAGTCGTCAAAACACACACACACCACATGAATATTCAAGTGGCCATTTGCATTAAATCGTTTAAAAATGGATCCGCGGTTGAAAGAAATTTGCTCGGCAGCAAACAACTTCACAGTCACGGCCTTTACGGAAACGTCGTCTTTAAATGTGCAATGCAAAATGAATGCTGCAGCTGTTAGGTGAGGGGGGCATCAGCACTCTAATTTGGAGATTGGTCTTGGCAGCACTCCCACAGAAAAAGGGTGGAAAGAGAGAGAGAGGGAGAGAGAAATGGAAAGAGAGAGTGTGAGAGAGAGAGAGAGAGAGAGAGAGAGACATGAGCTGCTTTTGTAGGGGTCTCCTGAGCTGTGGACTTGTTCGTGTTTGAAACTGGATGGAAGCGCCTCGGGCAGAATCACTAGCTCGCGGATCCTCTGGCGCACTGTGCCAAGAGCTATAGCTGTGTGCACACTCAATCACTTCAATTTGTTCTCATGTCTCTTTCACACAGGAAAGAAAGATGCATGGAACATGGAGGCATGGAAATCCAACCCCATTACTGGTCCGTTCGTTTCTTGGGGCTGTAGGTCTTTTTGATCTTCCATGTATAAATGCTCAAGTCGTTCTCTTGGCATACATGGCCATGAGGCGTAAGGCCTAGAATTTGCTATACATGGCCCTGCTCTGGCTGTCAGTCTCAGACGTGACCACCGCTCTGATGGTGATGATGGTGGTGGCGCTGAAATGTACACGGTCTGCAAGTCTACTGAGCAATAAGGATGGGGGAGAGCTTGCAGGTCTGTGGGAAATGTGACAGCTCTACTTACCAAGTCAAACATCAATGACTCCTTGTTTAGAGTCTCCACGTCAGGGAGGTGACCCTTGGCCTGAGTCTTGATGTAGCATTTCTCTCCTCCAGCAAAGCGGATGCCAGTAATTCCCTGTGTGTGATAAGGACATTGTCTCGAGACTGCTGGACTGCCATGGTTTGCAGAAGTGAATCTGACTTGTCTAACTTTGCAATCTTGAAAAGAAAGGTTCCTAAGAAGTTCTTGGCTTAGACAGTAGGCCAAGTTTACCTTCTTACTCCTCGCATTCTCTTTAAGTATTTTAAAGTAAATAACACACAATTACACATAAACAAACTACCATAAATAGAACTAGAAATATACTATTATACAATGATCAGCCATAACATTAAAACCACCTGTGTAATATTGTGTAGGCCCCCCTCGTTCCACCAAAACAGCTCTAACCCGTCAAGACATGGGACTTTTATGATCCTGTGCTATATGGCACCTAGACATTGGTAGCAGGTCCTGTAAGCTCATGAGTCTTGGGTGCCTATGACCCAGTGGCCAGTTTACTGGTTGTCCTTCCTCCTTCCACTTTTGGTAGGTACTAACCTCTGCATACTGGGAACACCCCACAATATCTGCAATATCTTTGGGCCTTTTCCCCACTTCCAACACATCAACTTCACAAACTGACTAGCATACATATACCCCACCCTCTGACGGGTTCCATTGTAATGAGATAATCACTGTTACTCATTTCACTGGTCAGTGGTTTTAAATGTTATGACTGATCTTTTATTGGTATTATTGTGTCTAAAGATGAAGGTGTAGGAGAAGACAGACTCACAATCTGAAAATCATGGACCTCAACAGCTTCATCATTTCCACTTCCTGTTGTGAATCTCTCCAAGTTGTTCAGTGTGTCGAGCTCCATGGAGCCCTCCTCCACTTTGCCATTGATGCTCATGCTGTAGTGGACATTGTACACCTGTGGGAGGGAAGTAGAGTGAGGCCAGATATGCCATGTCCACAGCAGCACAACTTGGGAGGAAACTGGAAAGGACCATTGACAAGAACGTGTGTGAAGCCACACTGAAATCCAGGCATAACATGGGTTACCATGATAATTACTGAACCTTGTATCATGGTTTAATCAAGTCAGGTCAAGAGGCTTTTATTGTCCAAGCACACAGTGGAGCGAAATTACTCGAAATGGATTTGTAATAGCAGTAATGTGTTGCTGGTTGTATTTTGGGGACTTCGAGCACCTTTACAGCTCACAGTAAAAAATAATACTGTTGTACGAACATACAACTACAAGCGTGCAGCTCATGGAGGAATCACAGAATGGTAGCACAGCTCAAATGGCTCTCACTTCTTGCCCAGACTGTTGCGATTTGGATGCCATGGTTTTCCAGGTGGTTCTTAGGGTGTTGCTAGCCAGTTGCTATGGTACCAGGTGGTTCCTAAAATGTTGCTAAACGCTTGGTAGATGGCTGCTACTGCATTGCAAGGTGATTGTAATGGTATCCCAGGTGGTTGCTATGGTGTCTGAAGTGGTTGCTGCAGTACCCCATGTGGTTGGTTGGCATTTGCATCATCATGGCTGCCAAAAGAAAGAGTGGCAAACCTTTTGCACCCCATTCATTCCTATGTTGAAAGAATTTTTTCCCATTGTTCAGGATAACTTTATCATGTGTGGGAGTATCGCGATATACCTTACTGTGGAATATCAGCACATGTCTAGCATGAACAACAGGGTCCAGATCTGACCCAAGACTTCATTTAGGTCAGATCTATATTACAAGTTAAATAAATTAACATGTGTGCGAGTGTGAAGGACCCTTACATTAGTAGAGAACCTCAGGTAAAGGTTCTTTATACTTTCTTTAGAAGTTCCTCACACTAAATGAATGGTTCTTAATGGAATTAAAAGTGGTTCTTCTATGCTTTTGCTGAAAGTACCATTCGCACCTTTTTTATTTAAGAGTGTGGGTCTAAAAACAGAAGTGTCAACATGGCCAATGTCTCAAATGTGCTTGAATTTAAATCAGTGAATTACTTACATTTTATTTGATTTGTTCTTAACAAATAATTAAAACAAATATTCATAAATAGTACAGAATCCTGAATAGGTCTTCTTCTTCTTATTTTTTTATGTTGTTGTTGGTTATTTACATATAAAAAACAACACTGTACATTTACCACTAATCCTGGAGTGGCTCTGGTGCTGCGGTGCTTATAAATACTGAACCTTTTATGAAGGCTAGAATGATTAAAGGGACAGTATGGTAACAGTGAAGTTTAGGAGTATATGAATCATTTAAAAAGTACATAAACCAACTTTTCAAGCCAAAAGAATGAGAATATTTTTATTTTGACTGGTATATATCATTTGTTTTTGCTAGGTTCTGCTATTATTAGCGCTGCTGAATGAAGCACAGCCCACATTCCCTTTTCCATGGAAAGGTGGTCTGTTTGTTATTACAAGAGGAGGTAGTCGCATGAAGGGGCCCTTTCATAGAAATCAGAAGCCACAGGATACATGATATATCACGAGAAATCAGAAATACAGATGGTCAGTTCTTCATAAGACTATCCCTCTTTCTCTATTCACAGTGTTTTATAGTGGCACGGCTCAAACATGGAAGCTTCCTGAAAATAGCACATTTTTTTAATCAACCTGCATTGGAGCTTCAAATGATTTGTGATTGTTTGGTTGACAAATTCCTCCATGCAGAAGCTGGGCAGAGCTGCAGCTTTGGTTTTATTGGTCAGTAGCTTATATTAATATTGGTAGAACTCATTGCATAGAAGGTTTGCAAGCAGTTGGATCTAAACGTTGGTAGATGCACCATAACGGAGGCTTTGTGGGTGGCGCACAGCACCACGGCACTCTCTGCTACACACCTCTCGACCCTTGGGCTTCAGGTAGACCACTGGAACAGTGGACTGCACGGATTTGGCACAATTCAATCAGACCCAACAGAAGCATTTGGCCAGTTCTTTGTAGACTTCGGTAAAGCCCCAAAGGATACAAAGTCACAGGATATAAGACAAGGAGATGTAGAGCGTGAAGGTAAATGGTCTTACGTGCTTGTCGCTGACATTCCAGAAGTAAAACGCACCGACGGCTCCAAACAGCAGCAGCGCGGCTCCAACGGTCAGCGCAGCCACGCCGACCTTCAGCAAGCGGGCAGAGCTCGACGGCTTCACGGTCACGGCAGTGTATGCCTGCGCACATTCACATTGAACATTCAGCATTGAACAATTTCAGGGTGTTTCAGAGATCAGTCGTTACGCACATTGCGCACGAGTTGCGCGTTAGGTGGTTTGGAAGCGAGGGGCCAACTTTCCCGGAGCGCACCCATCTGGACCCTCTAGATCCAACAACAGCTAGACATATTAGACATAACGTCTTGCATGAAACGCTTCCACAGCTTCCACAGACGTTTCTCAGACGTTTTCCAAACCAACCACGCGTATAGTCCCTTTTACCAGTTTTCTTACGCGTACAGGCTAAAGACGCGCACTGGAGACTGGGCAGCGGTTCAAATCTCCCATTATTAGGCTACTTACTGGTGGCATGAGTTGTTGCAGGTCCTCTGGTCCGGCCAGGGCAATGGGGATTTTCTCAGAAGTCGCCTCCATGGCTGGATGTGGACTTCTGTTTCGCTGCCCACTTGTTCTTTTTTCAGGACAGGGGCGAGAAAAAAAGGTTGAGTGTGGATTTGGGGACGGACGTGTGGTGACGTGTGGAAAGACCTGTACGGGTGTAGTGTTACAGTTGGGTAAATGGGAAAACTTGGGATGGGATGATTTTGCTGGGATTTTGCAGTTTTTTTAGGCAGCTGGAAGTTCAGATAAAAGGTGGAAAATGCTTGCGTGCAATGCAGACCTGGCTTTATTGTTATGGCTACTGAGCAGCCATAACAATAAAACCACCTGTATAATATTGGGTAAGTCCACCTAAATTGCTCTGATCCACTGACGCATGGACACCACACGACACAGCCAGTGTTGAATTGATCAGCAGTTTGTACTACAGCTCTTCTTCGACAATACCCTGATAAACCATAACATTAGCACCAGCTGACTAATACTGTGTAGGCCCCCCTCGTGCCACCATAACAACTCTGAACCATTGAGGCATGGACTCCACGAGACCTCTGAAGGTGGCACTGTAAGTCCTGTAAGTCCTGTAAGTTTTGAGGTGGGGCCTCCATGAGCATCAGTACGCCCTGGGTGCCCATGACCCTGTCGCTGGTTCACTAGTTGTCGTTCCTTGGAGCACCTTTGGTAGGTACTAACCATAGCATACTGGGAACACCCCACAAGACCTGGATGATGTTTTGGAGATGCTCTGACCCAGTCGTTTAGCAATCACAATTGTGTGTTTAAATGCTGCTTTAAACACACGACCTTCAAGAACCCACTTGTTGCCTAATATATCCACCCGTTGACAGGAATCATTGGAACCAGAACATTAATGTTATTCACTTTAGCTGGCAGTGGATTTAAGGGTAAGGCTGATTGGATCTTTGTTTGACACACTTTGTATAAAAGCTGGATGATTTCAGGGTATTCGTATAGAAAATAAATGAACTATTTCTGGTTTAAACTCTAGATATTCATTCATAGCCGAAAGGCTGAATCTAGTGCCAGAAATAAGGTCAGGTTTACTGTAGAATATGCAGCATAAGACCTTTGGCAGGGTCATAAGAAATCTTCATCTAAATTGGGCCTATAAACATTCTAGCTGTTTATTAAATGCTCTAGGTTCAGAGTCAGTCCACACCCCAAAATATCCCAAAGTAAATAACTAACAAATAGTAGGAGGATGCAAGTGTGAGATACTTTTAGTAATCCTTTTAATATCATCCCAAACAGAGGTAAGCGAATCAAGAAGAACAGAACTGTTTATACTGGAGAAATTCAAAAGAAACAAAACCAATAAAACAGAGGGAAAAAAGCAAGAAAACCTAAATGACAGAACTGCAAAGCTGCCGAAAACCAAACGAATTCAACCACGGCACCCAAACACCATCAACATCAACAATGCTGAAGCAGGAAGGGAGCAAACACAGGAGGATAAGAGCAGAGGCACAAACAGGAGCACCTGGGGAGGATAACGGGAAGGCAGGGCTACAAGGGAGACACAGGTGGGAACACTGATGACTAGGCAGGGCTAGAGCAGAGACAAGTGAGGAGACAAGAACACAAAACAGGGCCATGTGCTGAAGAGCATCTAGGGGAACCAAGACAAAACACAGACACAGAGCAGGAAGAGGAGACACAAGACAGAGACACGTTACAATGAGCCACAGGTGAAGGGCCAGAGGACGGCTAACACAAACTGTGCATCAACAGATGAGAACAAACTTTTATTTTCAGCCGTGGACTTCACTGGTGTTGATGATCATGTTTCAAAATACTGCATGGGTGGAGAAATATAATATAATAAAAGAACATAATACTAATTGGACCCTTCACCATTAATATTCCATTTTTATAATTTTAACTTCTCTCTTCCATTGAAATGATAAAAAGTGATCAATTAATTTAAATAACTCTCACAGTGTGTTTAATCATAACCTTAAATGACACAATCTACGTTCCTGTGAATCCAACTTGCATGTTTTTTAAATAATTTATTACCACCCCAAACATTACTGTCATTACCGCAACAGCCTGGGACATCTGTAAGTGGTGCTTTAATGGTAATACTTGATTATTGTATAATCATGGAAACAAAAAGGACCATGCCAGCCATAATTAAAAAGTAAGATTTAGATTTCTGGAGAAGTATTCAGCGTTCATTACCATTTATCCAATTACTATTAGGAACTATTAGGAAATCCATGATGTAGGGTCTTTTTTTGCTGAAAAAGTGATAATTGTCATTATCGCGCCTCTTCATTACCAACACAAAACTAGTTGTGATGGTAATGGCGGGTAATTTCAGTTTCACCCTCAGTATTTTTAGTGTACTTCCTAAAAGTAAAGTTCAGAGTTCTAGAGAATACAGAATTGAGTAAAATGTGAAAAAGTAAGTAAAGCCTTTAGAGTAACCTAGATTTCTGCACTATATAAATATAAAATAATTCTACATAAGCTCAACTTTGGCCATTAATATTCTTTGAACTCTGTAAACCACATTTCTACACCACAAATAATGTTCTACTGAACGCACTCCTAGCAGTGTGCAGTATTGATTTTATAGGCCGTGACCATAATGGATCCTTATTTACATTTACGGCATTTAGCAGACGCTCATACAAAAGTGCTTCACTATATATATAACCTTAACTAGTTTTAATAGACTAAAATTCAAGATACCTCTAAGCTTAGACACTACTAAACACAAGTCGATATGGAGACTCTACTCTTCGGAAGAGGTGGATCTTCAGTCTGTGTTTGGAGACAGAGAGAGACTCTGCCGTTTGGACACCCAGGGGAAGTTTGTTTACCACTTCGGTGCCAGGACAGAACAAAGCCTGGGTGCTTGTCTTCTGTGGATCTTAAGGGATGGCGAGCTGTACTTGAAGCTTGAAGGGCTCTTGGTGTGGATCGGCTTTTGACCATTGCCATCAAGTACAGAGGGGTTTGAATCTGATGCGGGCAGCAGCTACAGGAAGCCAGTGAAGAGAACGCAGCAGAGGAGTGACCTGTCTGAACTTAGAAACGTTGAAGACGATCCGTGCCGCTACATTCTGGATAAGTTGCAGGTGCCTGATGGTGCGAAAAGATCAGCCAGAAGAGAGTTGCAGTAGTCAGGCTCACTAATCCCTTACATTGCACACCACATGTTCATGTCTTCCATATTTCTGTTCCATATTGTGTACATGTAGTGTACATATTCCTATTCATACAGTGTACATATTGCTATTCCTATAGTATATACCTATAGTGTACATATTGCTATTTCTATAAAATATACCTAACGTGTACATGCTGCTATTCCTACAGTGTAGATATTTCTATTCCTATAGCATATACCTATAGTGTACACATTGCCATTTCTATAGTATATACCTACAGTGTACATATTGCTATTCCCATAGTATATACCTATAGTGTACATATTCCTATTCCTATAGTATATATCTATAGTGTACACATTCCTATACCTATAGTATATACCTATAGTGTACACATTCCTATCCCTATAGTATATACCTATAGTGTACATATTCCTACCCCTATAGTATATACCTATAGTGTACACATTCCTGTACCTATAGTATATACCTATAGTGTACACATTGCCATTTCTATAGTATATACCTACAGTGTACATATTGCTATTCCCATAGTATATACCTATAGTGTACACATTCCTATCCCTATAGTATTTATCTATAGTGTACCTATTGCTATTCCTATAGTATATACCTATAGTGTACATGCTGCTATTCATGTAGTGCAGATATTTCTATCCCTATAGTATATACCTATAGTGTATATATTGCTATTCCCATAGTATATACCTATAGTGTACACATTGCCATTCCTATAGTATATACCTACAGTGTACATATTCCTATCCCTATAGTATATATCTATAGTGTGCCTATTGCTATTCCTATAGTATACACTTATAGTGTACATATTCCTATCCCTATAGTATATACTTATAGTGTACCTATTGCTATTCCTATAGTATATACCTACAGTATATACCTAGAGTGTACATATTCCTATCCCTATAGTATATATCTATAGTGTACCTGTTGCTATTCCTACATTATAAACCCATAGTGTATATATTGCTAATACTGTATGTATTCATATATTATTCAAATATATATATATATATATATATATATATATATATATATATATATATATATATATATATTGTTTTTTTGTTTGTTTGGTTTTTTTACACACTTATTGAATGTTCTTCTTAATAGTGTTAATTAGAAAAAATCAGGCTGAAGTTTTGTTTTAATGGTTTGGGCAGCTCTACTCTAATGAACACACTTCTAAGTTTGTTGGTTTGATTGTGAAAGAATACCAGCATGTGGCATCACCGAGAGGTAAAAGAAAAGGTTTATTTTTTTAAAGAGATGAAGGTGGAGAAGGATGTCCAGATGGCAGAGCAGGTCAGCGAAGAGGCAGATACAAAGCTGTCATCTAAGGAAATGGAACAGTGTGCGCAGAGGATCATTGCAGAGGACAAGAAGGAGGAGAAGATAAAGAAGAAGGTGGAAAAGAAGAGGAAGGAGGAGGAGAAAAAAAGGAAAGCGCTGGAGAAGGAGGAAAAGAAGGCGATTGAGCTTAAGAAGAATGAGGAGAAGGCAGAGGAGAAAGCTAGAAAGGAAATCTTTAAGCAAAAGGAGAAGGCATTAAAGAAAGAGCTTACAGAACTGAAGCTACAGTACAAGGAGGAAATGAAGATCCTGAAAAAATGAGGGAGGAGAAAAAAAGGGCAGTGAAACAAGCCAAGAAAGCTAAACAGATGAATCAGAAAGGTACCGCAGAGGAAGCAGGAATGGAGAAGCCTGAGCAGAAGCATGAGCCGCAGCAGCAGTGTGAGGAGAAGATGAGCTGGTTGTTCAAGCTGAGAAAGACACTGGGGTTTCTGCAGGTGGAAGGAGGAAGGAAGAAGAGGAGAGAAGAAAGAAAGGAGTAAGAGAAGAAGATTGTAAAGAGGAGGAGGAAGAGAAGAGGGGAAAGAGGCGAGGAAGAGGGGGAGGAGAAAGAGGGAAGGGAGAGGGTTCTGGTAGTGGAGGAGGAGAGGAGGAAAAGAAGAGGATAAGGAGAGGATTCTGGTGGAGAAGGAGGAAGAGAAGAAAAGAAAGAGGGCAGGTGGAGGAGAGGAGGAAGAGGAGATTTTTCTCTAAATGTTTTTATGAATAAACTTTTTGTTTACCTGTAATATCATTGATCGCTTCATTTTTACACTTTTACATAATATAATTCCTATCGAATTACTTAACCTTATGTGATGTGTTCAGTCCAAATAACACATGCATTAAAGTAGGGCTAACTAGGGCTAACACATATGACATCTCCTGTAACAGAAAGCCACAGTATACAGAACCTTTCAATAGGCTAAAAATTCAAAGATACCTCTAAGTTTAGACACTACTAAACACAAGTCAATAGGGTGACCATAGTACTCTACTATTCACCCAAGTAGGTGGGTCTTCAGTCTGTGTTTGAAGACAGCCTGAAAAGCCTGGATGCTTGTCTTTCATGGATTTTGAGGGATGGCCGAGCCGTACTTGAAGCTCGTAGGGCTCTTGGTGCCGATCGGCTTGTGCTCATCACCCTGTCTCTGGGTCATCTGTTGTTCTTTCTTGAAAGTCTTTTGGTAGGTACTAACCACTGCACATTGGAAACACCCCCCAAATCTGCTGTTCTGAATATGTTCTGACCTAGTCACCTACCCATCACATTCTGGCCTCTGTCGAAGTGGCTTCGATCTCTGTGCTGGCCCATTTTCCCCCCTTCCAACACTTTAGGTGTTTCCCAATTGCGTACCAATTAGTAATACTAACTAGTATTTCAATATGCAGTTCATAGTATAAATAAAAGTGTATACTTGTATGTGTACTTATTCAGTGTATACTTAGAACTGGTTGGCTTTTACGTGTAGGTTCAATGAACATTATTATGCCCCAAAATGCAATTTAAATGGAGATAGAGGAGCTACTAAATTGACCAGCATAGGATATGTTTTAATCTGGATGACCACCTTGGCCATCAAAGACCAGTTTAGACCATTTGAATTCAGCTACCATGAAAAGCTGGTAGCATTAGTGCATAATTGTGATGCAGCCAAGACCTTTAAGACCTGACTGGTCACCTGCTGCCAATATGCATATCCTACCCCTGGACCGGCGCGATTGTACCCAGATAACCAATGTTATTCATGCCACCTGTCAGTGGTTTTAATGTTATGGCTGATTGTTTTATGTGACTAATTGATGACCATTACTGTATATAGTGTCAGTGTATATAACAACAGTATATGGTCTTCTTGTCATGTTCTCATCTGTCTCTTATAGTGTTTAGGTTGGAGCGAGTGTTTGTGTGTGTGTGTGTGTGTGTGTGTGTGTGTGTGTGTGTGTGAGGGACTGAACGAGGGTGTGAGTGTCAGTGTGTATGAGTGAGGGTGTCTGTGCATGTGTGTGAGAGCCAAGTGTGAGAGAGGGAGTGAAGGTATGTGTGAGTGTATGAGTGGGCGCCTAAGTGGGTGAGTGAGGGGATAAAGGAGTGTGAAGAAGTGTGTGTTAAAGGGTGAGAGAGTGGATGTGTGTGAGTGGGTGAGTGAGAGAGAGGGAGTGTGTGTGTGATGTACTGTGTGTGTGAGAGTGGATATGTATGAGTGTGAGAGAGACAACGTGAGTCAGGGTGTGAGATTGACAAAGGTGTAAATAGTACAGAAAGTCTGGAAGTCTGGAGCCGAAAACAAAAAGTCGAAAGTCAGACTGAAGGTCGAAGAGTTTATCACTGCTGTCCAATTAAAAACACGTATCTCCATTTTTTGTCCGTTTATAGTTTTCTCCTGTGTTTCTTTCTAAAGCCACTTAGCTGCATGGGTGAATAGACCAATAGAAATGCTCTAGATTATATGAAATTAACTCTTATTTTACTTTGACGAAGATTTTTGCCTTCTCCTCTACTCCACTATTTTGGAGATACAGGTTTTTCATTGGACAGCGACAATCTACTTTAAACAGATCTCCAGTGTGTAAGTAACCAGCATATGCATTACAATATATTGCTTTTGCATCAACCTCATTCACAACCTCCTCATCCTAAGAAGGTTCTTAAATTAGTTCTTGAAAAAGGTCCAAAAAGCTCTGCTCTTATAATGTTAGATCTCATTGTCCTAAACTAAACAAATCCCAAATAAGAAAACACAGGTGGGTGTCAGAATCTTCATGAAAACTCCAGTAGTGGATTTTAAGAAAAAATTTCTTCCTCAGAAAGATTGATAAATAAGTGCTTTTCTCTGTTTGTTTATTTCTGAAAAAAAAAAAAACAGAAAAAACAAATTAACATAGTTTCTTGGGGAGTTTCCTTTTTGCACGGATACTAACTAATATTTGAGTATGTAGTACAGATAAATATTACATAACCTCCCAATATTCCCAATGTATACCTAGAACCGGTTCGTTTTGAAGTGTGGGTGCAATGGACACTATTATTCCACAAAGCAATGCAAAACTGGTAAAATAAATAATAAAGAAATAATGGCAAATGATGATGCAAGTGTAGCATCAATGGTTTTAGGAGAACTTGCAGTGATGTATGTTGGCATAGCAACGCTTCATCAAAAAAGACAGATTTGCACAGTTTTGGGCAGTTTCCATTTTGCATTGATATGAATTTTGTTGGATGTTTTAATAAAACAAGAAAAAACAGGAAAGCTATGATTTGCTAGACTATCACTGAATCGTCAATGACATTTCAACAATGGGGAGTTTGGGACCAAAATGTCTGCTGAAAAAGGTTCTGTGGCATAAAATGACATCTATTGTGTTTCATGTACCATTTCTGTCTGGTAAAGCACTTGCGGCTGGTCTACAGAGCCATAAACTGTAGGCCACACATTTACCAGTCTTCAGATGTGAAGGGCCCAGGACCTCATGAACATGGCTTCTGACTAACATTGTGTTAGAGATGCTGGCCAAGGCCAGTAGCTGGCACAGTAATAATATCAGTGCTAACACTGCAGTAGCAATGCTGGGTGAGACCTGTGACTGGCACGGCAGGGATGCTAACACCACAGTAGCAGTGTAAATGCTGTGAAAGCGATGCTAACACTGCGATAGTCAGAATCAGAATCAGAATCTCCTTATGTTACACATACAAAGAATTTTACTTTGTGAGATCAACACTAAGATAGTGATGCTAAAGCCACAGTTGTGGTGCTGGCTGAGGCCTGCAGCTGGCACACTAAGCCCATGGTAGCAATGCTGGACAAGGCAGATGGCACCGCAATAACAATAGCTGGGTGAGTCAACATGCTATTTCTGCAAACTTTGACACACATTAATGCCACAGTATGTCTTCACACCACTTCCCTTTACAATAATATGTAGAGCAAGGAGGCCCAACCTTATATATCTCATATATATATATATATCCTCTCTGCAGCACAGCTACTCATTAGCTTTGTGGCAAAATGTAGTCCTCAGACCATGAGTGTGAGAAAATATCTTCTAGGCAAACAAGAATCATGCAGATTACAAGAAGATCCATCAGTCAAGTGAAAATGCCCTTTCTAGACCGGTCCACTAGGCAGTCTGGCAAAAAACACAAGAAATGTGATTTAACTGATGTGTTAGACCTCCACTCTATAAAATCTCATGGTCTTTGAGAATACTTTGAAGGTCTAAACTCCCAATACTGGTTCTGGAGATTTACCACCCTGAAGATCTCAGATCCAACACTTTTGGCTCCAAGATTTAGATGTCCCTCAAGGCCTTCGCTACCTGAACCAGGTGTGTTAGATTAGGGTTGGCACTAAATTCTGCACGGTGGTAGATCTCCAAGACCAGGATTTGGCACCCCCCCATCGAAATGTAAAGTAAATGAAGAAGAATTTTCTGCCTCTGCTGACGGAATGTGTGAGGGCGTATGAGTGAGTGAGTAAGGGTAAGCCCTGGCTTGTGTATAGCCACTGCTTGTTGGCAGCGTGGGCGAGGTGTTGGCGTGGCACATGGCCACAGCACAATGCAGGTGCGCATAATTATAGGATGCACATGGATGGTTTATGTTATGCTAGTTTGGATGAGGAAAAAAAAATTCTGAGATACTTTGGATCTTGGATACTTGGAAAGACCAAAGTAGATAAACAACTTCTGATGTTCCAAATCCCAGATGGTGTCTACAGAAGCTCACGTTTTTAGACTGTATTTAAGACACATGTGGTTGAAATAGCCTATGAGGTTGTGGTAAACATTAAGTCAGTCTGGTTTTGGTACAGCCCAATGAATGCAGGCCAACGTGTGGTTGAGGGCCCAAAAAATGGCAAATTTAGAGCATTGGCGCATTGCTCATGGATTGTGACACAATGCAAAGAACAAATGCTAGTTTTAGATAATGTCAGAAAGTTAAAAATGGAGGTACAAGGTTCTGATGTGCATCCCCTCAAGTCTTGCAAACAGCATCATCATCGAACTTCATCATCCATGGTAAATGAATTGAGTCTTTGCCTTTCAATGATTTTCAATGTTTATTTTTATAACAGTGAAAGAATTTGTTCAAAAAGGTACATCTTGCATTCAGACAGCCTTACACAAGTATAGGGGTTGGGACTTTAAAATCTTAGGCTTTTTTAAATAACGAACATGCTTTAAAATAAAGTATATCTCCAATATCTTTTGCTTTACTTAGGAATAATATTATAAAAAATAGACTCTATATTTACAAAAAACTTGCATAATATACACAGAATTTTCAACAAGGTCATCTGATTGCTTAAAGTTGTGGTAAAGACCAATACTGACAGGAAAGATGCGCTTTTCTTAAATACAGAAACATTATTAATACCTATACATTTTCAAACAGTTGCCATAGAGTGCAGTGTTAATAACAGCCATTAACAGTCTTATTATCTGAAGGCTGTGTTGCTTCTCACACTTCGTCCGTGGGACAGCATGTTGTTGTGGGCGAATACACTGGGATGGTGACATCATTGATCTCTCGTACCCTGATTGGTTGAGGTGGGGGGACTAAAACATAGTCATATTCTCTGTGCAGAACCTTTTCGTACACGCTCTGGAGGCCCACCGTTTTGGGTATGTGGGCCTGGTAGTAGTTCTCCCTCCTGATAGAGTCTCTGGGAAGTGAGCCGGTCTTTGCAGAGCTGTTGCTCGCCCTAGTGGCGGTTGGGCTCCAGCAACGGTCGGAGTGGCCAAGGATCTTACACTCACTGGTACATGCCCACAGAGCTGGAAAGAGAAAAACATTTTCAATATTATGTTCACTATTTACTAATTTGAAAATGCCACCAATAATTTTTCAAGAGCTTTAACACACATTCGTTTATGCTAATACTGTATGGAAGCAAATAGCCACATCTTGGGTCTAAAAGCATAGCAACAATAGCATAGAAGCTAACATTTCCTGTCAGAACTGCTCTTTAAAATCTCTGGCCTTACCATTGGGAGCATTGTTTTGGTGTCCGTCTTTCTTCAGGCCGTCGCCGCTGATGTCTGAGTCACTGTCGTTGAAATCGCTGTCTCCTTTACCACTGTCTTTCCCGCTGAACTGAGGATCCCTTGCCGAAACGGTGGTGTAAGAGTTGCCTTTCCATATCGTGATTGGTCTCACAGGCTCTTTGCCATAGCCAGGCAGAGTTGAATATCCCTGCATGAATAAAACACATAGCAAATTAGTTACACCACAAACTACTCCCAGTTAACCGAAAGTAAAGTTACCATAAAGAAAATACAGCAGGCATTCAGCAAGAGATGTGTATCGTAACCTACCTCAAGTTTTGCTCCGCGGCTTTTGTTCTCTGATTCGTACACGCAGGTGGTCTCAGTGCCATCCTCAGAGCTGCAGCACATGTCACTGCCTCCCTGAATGGAACCAGTGAAGCTGGGCTTGTTGGAGTATGGGTGGACATCAAACACACCATCGCCATGAACTGGTATGAGGGGGTCACAGTTGTTCTTCCCCCCCTCCAGGTTCATGCCATCCTCCTTTTCCGGATGGAAGCCATCACGCCGCTTGTCCAGCTTCCGCTTGTTGCAGCTTGTCGCAATCACGATGATGGCCAAGAGCAGCAGTGTGCAGCTCCCTGCCAGAACAACGATGATGACAATGGAGAGGTCCCACTCTTGAACTTCATCATCTTCGCCGCCACGCTGGAATATGTTGCGGTCACTGGGGGGCGCTCCCGCAACGATGGTGAAGCGGATGGTGGCCGTTGAAGTCAGCGAAGGTCTCCCATTGTCGCTAACAGTTACTGTGACTTTCAGGCTCTCGTCAACTTCATAGTTCAACTCACGGTTCAGGTAGACCTCCCCCGTGGCTCTGTTGATGGAAAACACAGAGACTTCACCTGCAGCAATTTTGTAGGACAGCTCTGCGTTGACCCCCTCATCGGCATCCCGGGCATTTATCTGGGTTACCACATAGCCCGAAGGGGCATCTTTTGGCAGGAGAACTTCTGCAGAGCCATTATTGAGCACTGGCTGTGTGATAGAGGGAGCGTTATCATTCTGATCCACTATGCGTAGGTTGACCGTTGCACTTCCGTGGAGTTGTGGCGATCCACCATCGCTCGCTTGAATTCGCAGATCAAGCTGCTTTAAAACCTCATAGTTGAAACTCCGAAGCGCATAGATTGAGCCAGTTGCAGGGTCCAGAGAGACAAATGCTGATATCGGAGAACCCATAACAAAGGTATCTGCGAGTTTATAGCTGACTTTGCTGTTTTGCCCCAGGTCTAAGTCTCTAGCCACCACTGTGGTTATGTACGCGCCTGGTGCATTGTTCTCCACTACAGAAACTTCATAGACAGGTTTGCTAAACATGGGGGCGTTGTCATTTTCATCACTCAGCCTAATTGTGTACTGTTTAATTGTTCTGAAAGGGGGGGAGCCGAGGTCCTCAGCCACCACAGTTAAATTGTACTCTGCAATTTTCTCTCTGTCCAGGGGAGCTGTGGTTACAATCATATAGCTGTCCTCATAAGCCTGTTGGAGTTTGAAGTGGTCATGTCCATACAATGTGCAGTGAACCTGGCCGTTGGCGCCTGAGTCCCTGTCCGTGGTGCTGATCAGCGCCACAAAGCTGTCCTTGCCGGCTGCCTCTGTGATGTGTGCGATCCCTGCTGTGATGGAGGTCATTGGGGTGATGGTGATCTCTGGTGCGTTGTCATTCACATCCTGCACCTGGACGATGATTTTGCAGACGGTTGGTGGGCTCGGGTTGGGACCCAGGTCGGACGCCTGGACATCAAACTCGTACGTTGTTTTGCTTTCAAAGTCGATCTGACTCTCCAGGGTTAGGCGACCAGATTTTCTGTCCACTTTGAAAAGCTGGCGGATCTCTGAGGGCACTTGATTGCTGAACCCATACACAACTTCCCCGTTCAAGCCCTCGTCTGGGTCGACGGCGTTCAGATCGAGCAGCAGGAATCCCACTGGTGCGTCCTCTGGTATTTCAACTGAGAAATTGTTCCGGTCAAAGACGGGGCTGTTGTCGTTGTAGTCTTTCACCTTGACATTGATCTTCGTGGTGCCAGACCTTGGCGGGTTTCCTCCGTCGGTTGCGGCCAGTTCCAGGATGAAGGACGCCTGTGCCTCCCTGTCCAGTTCTTTCATTAGCACCAGCTCCGCATATTTAACCCCATCAGCTCTGCTCAGCATGTCAATGGTGAAGTGGCTGTTGACAGAGATTTGGTAGCTCTGAATGTAGTTTGTGCCCACGTCTTCATCCACCGCCACATCCAGGGGTATCCGGGTACCCACTGCTGTGTTTTCGGAGATTTCCAGCGTAGACTCTTTCCTGGGAAACTCTGGAGAGTTGTCGTTGATGTCCTTCACCTCCACTTCGACGTGTATCAGTTTGAACTGTTCTTTGGAGAAACTCACCACGTCAAAGGCGATGAGACACTGAACCGTGTGCTTGCAGATCTTCTCCCGGTCGATCCTCTCCCCGATGGTGAGCTGTCCGTCGCTCTCGCGCAGCCGGATAAAAGAAGCGTTGAACTGTTTCATCATCCTGAAATTGGTCTTGGAGCCCGTGGACGGACTTAGCGCCATGTCCTTGGCCAGGCTTCCGATAACGGTCGCTGGGGCGTCCTCTTCGTATGTCTGGTACTTCATGGTCCGTCCCGCGGCGAGTGCTGGCAGGACGGGCAGTGACAGAAAGGTGAAAGCGAGCATCCATGCGGCTGCGCTGCCTGGATTGCCTCCCATGATAACTCAGCTGTGTCGCTCTGTCGGAGCGAAATGCGCTATTAAGAAAATGAGTCGGAGCGCGTGCTGTCAGGTTCAATTTCCCGTTTTCCTCCTTCGTCACATGAGATCCTCCGGACCCGCGTAGGGGAAAAATGCAAAAGTCACTCTCACTCTCTCACTCTCTCTCTCTCTCTTTCTCTCTCACTCTCTCTCTCTCTCTTTCTCTCTCGCTCTCTCTCGCTTTTCTGCGTGTGCGCGCGCGCTGCTGTACCCGCGCCCCCAAAGCTTTAAACGCAACTGGAGAGAACTGCAGTGGCGGGGCGGTTTATAGACAGCCTCATGCAAATGAGATCAACTGTGACCAATCCCCGCTTTGAATGAGGAAAAGGGCACTTTTAAAAGACACCTAAGCCTATTTGGAGATTCCTTAAAGCAAATAGCTTGGCACCAAAGCGCAGTATCTGATTTACTATACCCCTCTCTCCCTCTCCCTCTCCCTCTCTCTCTCTCTCTCTCTCTCTCTCCCTTTCACAATATCGACTATCTCTCTTACAGCCCAAGTTCACTGTAAGCGTTTTTTTTTTTATGTTATTGTTGTTGTTGTTGTTGTTGTTTTTGTTGTTGTTTTTGTTGTTGAACAACAGGCTCATGCAGTGTCCACGGTCTTCCTTTCGGTGAAAGGCTGTTCGGGACAGACACGTCCTCGCTCGCCACTTTCTTGCCCTGTCTTATTTTGCGCAGGGGTTTTCATTGGAGTCTGTGGCACTAAACGAGTGCAGCTCGATCACCTGACCCATCCCGCGCGTGAAAACTCTTCGGCTCGCGAGACGTCGCGTGAGATGATCGGCGCTCTCGCCACAAGAAACGTGCGCTTATTTCTTTGTCGCGCGCCCGTTTAACATGCATGTCACCGCCTCTGCGGTTCCAGTCTCCCCTCCCGTTCCAGACCTCTCCGCGCCTCGCCTCGGCTGCCGGAGCAGGTGAAAAAGCCCCCCTATCGCACCCCACCCCACCCCACCCCACCCCACACCCCACTCCGTTTCGAATAGGATTTATTTCCAGCGCCGGGGAGATTTAGGCGGATTTCTATGGTCAGATTCTATCAAAGGCTTATGAAGCCCTCGTTAGTACTGCGGATATAATAGCGTGGTGGGGGGATCCCACTGGAGGCATGGGCGCCCGCATTATTCTCGCCTTGGCAGCCCAGAGGGAGGAGAACTTCCAGCAGGTTTTCACACAGGGCTTGAGCCTAAGTTGGACATAATGAGGCAGCGCCACATGCGTCCTTTGTATCACACACACACACACACACACATACACTCAGACACACACCCTTCCCCAACAGCCTCAATCACGCCTATAACTCTTTTGACCTAAACGAAGATGGTCGGTGAATTGGCCAGGGCTCGTATTAAAACGCGTTTAGGGGAGCCACCGGCCCCGTCACGGCTATTTAAGAGATTTACCCCCCCCCCCCCCCCACACACACACACACAACCCCCCCAACCATCCTCCCCACCTCTCTCTCTCTCTCTTTCTCTCTTCTGTCTGCCACTTTTGGTTCAACACAAAAAAGTGGACGTTCTGTAGGGGTCTTTAAATGTTCCTCACACTCATAGGTTCCTCACAAGAACTACACGTGGTTCTTCCATGGCTCTATGAACACACCAGTGCAGTGGTAGCACCTTTGAGAGCGCAGGCGGACGGAAAAACAGCACAAACCAACAGCGTCGACAAGCTGTAGCACTGAGCTCTGAGCCCAAGTGCGGCTTGTAGAGCTTCGGTGATTGTGGTCGCATCGCTTAGGCTAATTAAGCAGCTCCAAAGAACAGATAGATGCGCCCATCTGGACGCGCAGTAGTGCAATCAGCTGGTGCGCGCGTTTAATTCACTCCCCAGCCTGAGTGCAGCTCAAGGGTTCTCGGAATTAGCAGCAACCTCCCCTCCAGTTTACAGAGCCGTGTCTTTGTTTCAGCTCCTGTCCTTAAAGCAAAAATAACAGCAACGACAGAACCGTGCGTGACTGCTCTGAAGGATGAGCTCACCGTTTTCTGACAATTGCAAGTCTATTGGAAACTCCTTCAGAATGAAGGGGAGAAGAGAAAGGAATGACTGCCTTGGCCTTCTTTCACGCGATCCGTGTGTCAATCTCGCCGTCTGCACGCGAGCTGAACAATGGATGGATTAGGCAGGACCTCTGGAAAATCCCATCCTCGCGAGTTCTGCTTTGCATTCTCTTTAAAACACAGATAAAGCGGAGTGGCCGAGCCTTTTGTGGCCGGGTTTGCTCTCGTGAACGCCTGGCCCTTGTTGTCTAAAGTTGCGCGCATGAGGCGCGTTTTGTGAAGAGGCTTAACTCTTTTGGTATGATAACGAGGAGATTTGGCCTCCGTCACCCGCGCGGGCACTGGGAATCAGGGCTGTGTGTGCTGGTTCTGGGTGTCTCACACACTTACACACACCATAACATTAGCAACACTGGTGGGTAGGTGAGGTGGCATGCGTCAATGGGTGGGTACATTAGGCAGACGACTGGGTCAGAGCATCTTCAAAACGGGTAATTCTGGTATGCAGTGGTCAGTACCTACCATAGATGCTCCAGAAGAAAGGATGAGGGTCATGGGCACCTATGGCTCATTGGTGCGCTCCATGGAAACCCCACCTCACAACTTACAGGACTTACAGGATCAGGCTGCTTACGCATTGGTGCCTGATTCCATAGGACGCCTCGTGGAGTCCCGGCCTCGAGGCAGGTGGTACCAAGGGTATGCCTGATCGGTGTAGATGCAGTGGTGGTGAAAGAAGAACCACTCTGGCCCTGATGGATGTCTCCTGGAATCATCGAGATTAGATCCCCACGTGTTCTCCACTACACTGTCCACATGCCTCCTAACTACTGAACTACTGCTCTGCTGTTCATGGCATCACCTGCTTGCTCCTCAACCCTCTCCACCACTTGATGAGCGATGTGGCATCTTGGATAGTCTTGTTGGCAGATCAAGTCATTGTTTGTGGACCTCCACCAAAAAAGAATAGCTAGATACCTTCAAACATCAGCAAAGCACAGTCGCTGAATGTCAGTGTACGGTGGAGTGCTAAATCTAAATAGGCCTAATCCCTTTATTATCCAGTACCTACATACATACACATATCCACTTCTATACACGCCAGTTCATATTTATCTGCTCCAGAGGGTCCTATACTATTGGCCTAACTTCTCCACAGGGACTAGAGAAGCTGTGTGTGTGCATTTGCACATCTGTGTCAGCAATGGGTGCAACTCAAAGTAGCTGAATGCGTTCATTCATTAGAATGAATGCACACACACCAGGAGTCAGGGACCCCGCTGTAACCTCAGCTCAGCTCCCGTGCCATCACTCCAACCACTAATTGCTTCTTAACACAATTTACAAGTCATTAGTCCGACTTCCTCGGATACGAATCTGCCGCCCTTGAAGGAAGCTCCGTAGTTAGTTAACCCTCCCGTGCGCCGCCGCAGCGCACAAAGCCGTTCATTTTTGCACCATTAGGCACCGTTTTAGAAGTAAGATGAAAAGCTGGGGTCTGGTCGTTGAGTCTTTTTCGCGTTTGGGTCAAGTAAGTTACCAATCCCTGCCCAAATGGAAACTTCTCCAAGTAATTAAAGAGTTTGTTCTACACTGCTCGCTTGTCACCATCCAAGAGAAAGTTTTAAGCCTGTGCTCATTTATAGTGTTGGATTTGGCACAGTTTCAGTAGCGGTGGTCGCCCACATTAAGACATTTTCATTAGTACCGTTAGAAAAGAGGTTTGAGCGTTGACAGCCTGTCAGAAGAATATTGCACATGTACATTATGTCCTCTAATGTATAAACAATGTTAACATGCTCTCAAAGTTTATAATTGAACTTTCTCAATTGAAATATACACCACACATCTAAGGCCAAAACAGGGACTCCCATTTCAACAAGCAATTTTGTCTTGCAATCTTAAGTTGACTTATTATCTCGGAATAATAGATAACAATGACTCTTTACACTCTTAAAGTCTTAACTTTTTTCTTTAAGAATTTCAAAATAATCGGTATTAAAAAAATTAAAATAATGTTTTTTTTTTCAATTTTTAACATTTTTGACTTTTATTTGACGTATTACCTCAAGATAACGCCTTACTGTAATCATTTATTTTCTCAACATTTTGACTTAGCATCCCGAAATAATGATTTTAACATTATTAAACAACTTTTGTAATAATTCAAAAAAACAAAACGAGCAAAAAACGTAATAAAAAACGTATAAAAAATGTTTATTATCTCGGCAGTGTCTCAGAATAAGGCATAATAATGTCAAAATTAGTCTCCTAAAATTATGAGCATTTTAAAAGTTGAAAGATTCACTTACTATCCCAAAATGATTTCATTCATATTTCATAAATATTACTTATTTATACCACATTATTGACTTGGCCTCTCTATATATTATTGACTTGTTTTCTGTTTAACTCCATATCTCCAACAAATGGTTTCTTTTTTCAACATTTTGACTTCTTGGCATCTGAAATTATGATGCATCACCCTCAAACAGTTACTTATTTTAATGCATTGTTAATAAATATTTTGAAATACTAAGTGGAACTTTACTATCTACTACTACTATCAGAAAGAGATAAGTATGGCTTACATGGTATGAAGCCAATGCAGCTTAACACATAACATAAAATACATGAATAATAACTGCAACTGAGAGTAGCAGCCCAGTTTCTGTCCAGGACCTTTTTTCTGTATTGGCTCTGGGGACTCTTTTCAGTTCACACACTTTCACTTAACTTAGCTTTACTTTAGTTTATGTGAAGAGCATTTCACAACCATCTGGCATTCCACTGGAAGAGAAAACCCCTTTGAATAAATTTCCCATTAAGGGACAAAATAGTTAACAACTCATGAATATAACTTTACACATGCGAATGGGTAGGAAACTTTATGGGCCCATTTTGCCCCGATAGATGTGTCCTAAAACCACTCCCTCTTCCCTTCCGCTTCATTTGCGTCTTTGTTCCTAAAGAGCGGCGCTTTTTAGGGCGCCCCGCGCGCCAATCTGCGCTCTCCTCCCCGCCACATTTCTAATGGCTTTCCAATGATGATTTAGGGAGGACTTGTCGGCCCAGTCCTTTTGCTCTACTTTGCCCAGTCCCTTTGAATCTCGGCGCCCCCTTTTCTGTGTCCACTCCTCGCCTAGTCGCCCCCAATGCACCGTGTCACCGGAGCCGCAGAGGGTCATGGGAGACAAAAAAAAACTGTGCCTCACGAACTTGAAGCCTGTCTTTAGATGAATGGTTGTATGGTGATAATGGATGAGCAAGACAACCCACGGTTCTTCTCAACACTGCAGACTGAAATGAGGCCTACACGTTTATAAAAAAAAAATGAGGGCTTGCTATTGGCTTCTAAGAAACTATCAGTTGTAGAACCGTTATAAAATCATATTCATATATATTTCAGGCATGGTTCTTCAAAGGAGCACTCATGAAAAGGTTCTTCAACCAAGAATTCATCCTTAAGAGTGTAAGGCAAATAGAAAGCGAGACAGACCATCAGAAGGGTCACTGCAACACGCAGGCAATAAGCTACTTTTGCAGGATGCCATAACACTGCCATATTTATAGACTATAATTAAAAACGTTATACACACACATCCCCTCTCTTGTACTCTTCCCAGTCTCACGCCCCGCCATTCTCAACAACAGGTAGAAGAAGAGGGGCTCCCATGAAGATGGTGGAGGGCTGCTGGACCAGTTCAGTTCAACATTTTTACAGATAGGTGCGTCAGTTGATCATAGAAGACCTGCCTTTGCTTCCATAATGTTGGGAATAGAGAAATGTGAGTGTGAAGACCCTATGGAAAGATCTAAAGAACCTTATTTAGATGCAATGGTCCTTTTTATGGCATCGAATCATTTAAAGCATCTTATGTAGGAACATGTGTTACATACATGGGGGCTGTATGAGCTACCTAATATGAGGTAATCATACAGCTCTTTGATTTTTATTGGCTTTCTTGCTTCTGTGACCTAAATGCCACAACGACAGTCATTACGAGCGAATGGAATTATGCAAATCGCGCCCACGGTTGGAAGGCATTTTTCGGCAGATGGACTCAGATCTTGGGGCAACTCTCTCTCTCTCTCTCGCTCGCTCGACCCCGGCCAAATGTTCCAGTGGAGACCCCTCTCAAGATGGAGCGTGAAATCTTTAATACACCGTAAAGGAATTGGTCAATAACGGGAACAATAGCGCATGCTGGAACGCGCGCCACCGCTCGCTGTGTCCAGTTGGTCATTACTGCATGAATTATGTCATCGATTATAGGAGAGATGAAAGGCCTCACGCGGACATTCATTGACACTATGATGGGATAGTTAAGAGAGCGATAAAAAGACATAGTGGCCCCACGTGAATTAGCCTAATGCATGTACTTAAACGGCATCGACAGATCGAGTGGTTTCTCAGGTCTACATGAGGTTAGATACACAGTCATTTTTTTTTCTCAGAGGCCAGGCAAAGCCCTGATTCTTCTTGAACACGTTGGGATTAGCTACACTAATAAATAAAGATGCTATAAAGATAATAAAGATGCTATGAAAGGTTCTTAGAGTGATGCTACAGAAGAGTCATTACATAAAGTAACGGTTCTTCACACTCACACGTATCCAGGCTGGTCCAGGTATGGTTTATTTTTTTGGTGACTGAAAATCTCCACTTCTTTGCCCTGCATTTTAACTATCTTGTTGCCCCAGGGCAACAAATCCATTTCCTAATTTTTATAGACAACTAAAGGGTTAATAATTAAGAGAAGAGCTTGAATACAGCAATAAAAGGTTTCTACCTAGGGGGTGTTTTTAACCTGAGGCAACTTGTGGATGAAACAGGTTTGGATACATGGTGGATAAATATGGATGCATCAAAAACGATGACAATATTTTATTTTACTATTTTATCTATTCAGAAATATGAATCGCATCTGATGATGTTTGTGACATATATATATATATATATATATATATATATATATATATATATATATACACACATTATATTTTGGTTAATATGAATGATATTAATGTTTTATCATAGTGAGAAAATGCTTAACATGTATGTTGCCCAGAAGCAACATTCCAGACTTTCGTTTTTCTTTCGTTTTTCTATAGGAAGTTGTTTGCAACTGTTTTTGTTTATTTGTTTTGTCTATTTTATGCAAGAAAATGAAATCAAAAATGATTAGTTTACGCTGAACGTCCTACACAACATCCAATCATGATATATTCAAGTTACACATCAATTAAAGTTCCATCAGAGACCATTAGGATTGTTTCCTGTCCTCTTTAGCCTGAGGTCATCATATCAGTGTGTCGCGTTGCTGAATTGGGTCAACTCGCTCCTTTAGAACAGATGCGCGCACCCCGGTCCCCTCGACGTTCTGGCTCCACCAATCGCGCGCGCGGTTTTTCTTCTTTCTCCCTCGACAGGCAGGTGAAAGTTGGCCCCGCTAATGAGCTCTGTCTTGAGTCGTTTAAGGCACCCTGTTTCTGTTTATCATGCATTGACTTCATCGCGCACAAAAGAGCATCGCAGGATGGCGCGGGTGTTTGCCAGTCAATGGGCGAACGCAGCGTGGGCCTCATTTCCAACCAAACACCCCGTGGACCAAAGCTTTCAGCTATTTAACAGCCGAGCCGCAGGGCATCTCCTTTTCCAACAATGCCCAGCTATTAACGTCCGAATTAAAATCATCAAAGAACTTTCTCTAACCTGCTTGTGTGTTTTAGCGCCCCCCCCCCCTTTCCCCCCTAACGAGGCCTTCAGCAAAGACCTCTCAAGATCCAACTGGGAGTTAAAGACCCGTGGGCATCAATCAGGCCATTAGGCTATATAATGTGCCATTGGTATTTGCCTTTCTTTTGAAACCATCAATAACAGTAATGGGATGGCTGTTTGAGCATGTACCTCCATTGGTCCAAATAAATAGACATTTCTCATTCGCTTTACGCAGTAGATTCTGTCACCAAGCCAGACAGGAGATCTCCATTAAGCAAACGATTGGGCTCAGGCCGATGCCATCTTGTCGTTCTTTAGAACACAACTGAAATCTGCTCCTATTCTTACCTACTGGGATGCTCAGCAGTTTGGCAAACTCCCAAAATAAATTCATTGTGACTAATCTAGTCCGTCTGTTTTAAAAATATCCACATGCTGGGTGTAAACAGTGCAGTCTGTAAGTATGAAATGCAATGAAACAGTGAGGCTAATCCCTTACACTGCAAGGGCTGGTAAAGGCACACTTTCATTTATCACTGTCATTGCTACTAAAAGGGCCTACATGCAAAACCATGCTAATTTTTCTCCCTATATTTAGAGTTCTGATGTAGTATGAACACTGTTCAAAACACACCATCTACTCCCCAGTCATTACAGTAATTATATGGAAATTAAGCTTGAAATATAGTTTTTATGGTATTTAGCCTTCAACTGTTTGGCCCCACCTATCCTCTTTGCCCTGGCTGCTTTTTGACTACAACCAATCAGAACAGATATTATCCAATTAAAAAATTCAGTTTAATTGATCTCAGAATCAAATACACTGCATTTGCTTTTATGGTAGACTTGTAAAAAGTGTTTTACGTCACTGTGACGGCCCACAGTCACATAGCCTAGCCTAGCCTAACATTGATTTTATATCTGCAACAAGTGTTTCTGATGATTTCTAAATCTTGCCAGATATTGTTGCTGTCCTCTCTGGGTCCTCTCAGTGTCCAGTTGGCATGGCATAGCAGAAGTAAGGTCTGGTAGTCTTTTAGCTATTAGCCTAGATCCTAACTAGTACCCAGACTTTGTGATAGTCCTTGTGTCCATCCTGCACAACCGCTATTAGCTGTATTAGATTTTAGCCTTTTTAGTCTTGCTTCCACATTCTCCCAAAATAGCTGTTGCACTTATTAGGTTTGGTAGTCTGCCTTTTTATGTACAGCTATTTTACTAAGTAACAGCTGAGTAGCCTTGGTCTAGACACTTACCATCCTCCATAATGGCTTAACAGTGTACTAACAGAGCTGTCTTCCTTACCCAGTTCACCCTCTAATGTACATGCCATAATTAAAGCTGCCATTCTGCACTTTAACATCACAATGATTGCTTCATTAAATTATTAAATCTAATTATGTGTAGTACAGAGCCAACAGCGCAAACACCCTGTCACAGTTCAAATACGTGCGGCCTGCTCCACATATAATATGCAACTGCAACAGATGTCACGAGTGGACCGGCGTACACTCACTGCAGGGGTTAAACGTGTGATAATTGTTCACATTCTTCCGCTTTGTCACTAACGGGGAGCTGAAAGGGACGGGAGCTTATGTAAATGAACCTCTGTTGAGGCCTTGCAGACAATACCTCATACCAGCATTTGACTCTTACTTATGTGCAACAACAGCGAGCAAGCTGTCCACGAAATGTGTGACTCTCTTTAGGCCACACACTTATGTGCAAGCCCAGTTTTTGTCTCAGTGTGGGTGCAGAAGCAAATGTCACTGGATTGTCACTTTGTCTTTTAACAGGTAGCAGAAAGTTGGGCTGTTGATTGCACATTCTGTTCCCGGCCTTTCAAGACACAGTCTAACAGCAGGGACTGTGTTTCTGCAATTTTTTTTTTTTACATTAAGGAAATACTTCAGTGTTTTTCAGCCGAATCTCCATCTGCCAGTTGTCTACTGTTTCGATTCAATATAATTTTCAGTTTCGACCATGCAATATGAATGTGGAAGTAAGAGATATGCACAAAAAATGCACAAATACAAGGTATACAGTCACTGAGCACTTTTTGCAGCAGTGCAATATACAAAACTTTGCAGACACAGGTCAAAAAATGACATTAGTGATTTTGCGCGTGCTGTGATTGTTGGTACCAGACGGGCTGGTTTCGGGATTTCTAGAATTGATCTCCTGGAATTGTCAGTACAACAGTGACTAGAGTTTGCTCAGAGCAATGCAATAAAGGAAAAATAGCCAGTGTGCCGTAGTTCTACACACGCTTTGTTGATGAGAGAAGTAAACAGAGAATGGCCAGACTGGTTGGAGCTGACAAAGACTACAGCAACTCAATCAATCACTGTGTACAATTGTGGTGAGCAGAACAGCATCTCAGCACCACATATTTAACCTTGAGGAGAATGGGCTACAATAGCAGAAAACCATGTCGGGTTCCACTACTGTCAGCCTTTAGTGGGAACAAGCTTTTAAACTGGACAGTTAAAGACTGCCTGAAGAATCTCAATGTCTGCTGAGGTACACAGATGGTAGGGTCAGAATTTGGCTTTAACAGCATAAATCCACTTTGGGCCTGGTAATACCAATCAATCGCTGCTTGCATTGCACATGAGTATTGTTGATGACCATGTGCAAATCCTTTCATGGCCACAATTTACCCATCTTCTATCGCGGAGGAAGGGGGTGGGGTCAACAGGGGCTAAGTTGTACTGACAGAGTTCCTGCTGTACTGCAACCTACTAAACCTTAAATCAGGTGTGCTTGAGCAGCAAGAAAAGCCAAAATTGCAGGAATCCGGCCCCCCAGGACCGGATATTGCCCAACCTTCTTCTAACGGCTACTTCCAGCATGATACTGCCACCAGGTCACAAAACCAGTTTCATAAACATGACAAAGAGTTCAGTATTCTTCTTCCCAGTCACCAACAGAACACTTTCAGGATGTAGAACAGAAGATTCGCAGCATGAAAGCAATCCTAAAATCTGCAGGAATTGTGTGCCACAATCTCAACTACACGGAAAAGAGTCTTAAATGAAAGTTTCCAGAAGAATTGTGGAATCTATGCCACAAAACATTGAGGGTGTTTTGAGAGCAAAAGGAGGCCCTACCCAGTTTTAGTATAATGTTCCTAATACAGTGCTTGGTGAGGATACATGCTCACTATTATTTATATATTCTTTCATTTTTGTGACTGGGAGAATCAAAGTTATGTACATTTTTATGATGATGGGGAAAGAAAATTAAAATCTGAACTGCTTAACTGCATTCCTGCTCCAAACCGATATGACAACATTTAATCACTTTAGGATTTGTTTCTAAGCAGAGGCAATCTGAACTAATCATCCCAGTCATCGCGCAGAACACTGCAGCAAGTCCAAACACTTCACTGACTAATATACCTAATGTCAGCAAACTATGGTAACATAAATGAAAAAAAAACCCATATATATATTCTCTCTTATATTGACATGCACTCCTGTGGCACCTTTCTCCCATATTTTACACCATTTTCTCATCCAGTGACAAAGCAGTATGCATCAACTGCAACTTGTAACAGCCTTTGACAGCCTTTCCTGGTGCACAGGGGTGGATTGTGAACTAAAATGTACACATCCAGTATTATTTGCCCGTCACGTGGCAGAATGAAGTTTAAATCCTCAGCTGGGCAAGTGGAACATGCTATACCAATAAGAATCCTCTGTAATATGATTAAACTGCAAGTTGTTATGGATAAGAACATCTGCCAAATGCCATAAATGGAAAAAACAATATAGAAAAATGCTGTGCGTCATGCACCACTTGATCATAGTCAAATCTTTGGGATGCACACTCTCTTGTTTTGCTTTCCGTAAGAGTGAGGATTGACTGACATTTAAGCTGATTATGCAGAAATATGGTGTGACCATTGGGCAGTCTCTAGACAATTGTTTGGTATTGCCAAGTTGTCCACATCTCTAGGCCTACACCAGAAAGTGACCTGTCTCTGGCCACACATCTGTTCTTTTGTAGAAACCATTATCAGCTTTATTGAATCCAGGAAAAGTCCCTTTCACCTTAATGAATTTAGGTTGGAGTTCTTATTCTCTACATAAAGATGAGTTTCTGGTTTTCTAAACTATCCTACTGAGCTGTTTATATATATAAACCATATATATATATATATATATATATATATATATATATATATATATATATACGGTTGCAGCACACAAACACAATAATATTAGTAAACTGGAGGCCATTGCCCAACAGAAATGGGCTAAGATTCACAGCACAGCAGTTACAGCAGGTTGGTTATATATATATTTTTGGTATTATAACCAAATCTGGACAAAATGGAAACAACTGTTAACTTAATATCATGCTAATATTAGTTACAATACATCTAGTCCAACAGTCTGATCTTTCACAGGCTGCACCTCTGAAAATTAAAATCATTCAATGGTCATTACAAATTTACATACTTTCAGCTGTTTGCAATAAACCAGTTTAAATAGCTCAACACAACTAATAGAACAAGTGTTTTCTCCAAATTCATACATAATACCACTTTTAATGACAACTGCAGTCTCAGAATTATTTAACCCATTGAATAGAATCCTTCATAAAAACATACTTTTCCAAATCCGGAGACAAATCAAGGGCTTCATTAGTTGCATCAGGTGTGCTTGAGATAAAGCATATCAAACATATAAAATATCTGGACTGGCTAGGGGGGTTGCTGACTGTGATGTTTCAGTGCATGTCAGAAATATGGCTGAGTCAAGAGAGTTAACCCAAAAAACTGACCCAAAAGCACAAGAAAAGTCGGTACCATATACATAAACCACAGAAGTGGAGTGATTTAACAAAACTGCCCCTTTTCTGGCTAATGGATCAGCATTGATCCACCAACACCCTGCCTACAGTGAAGCATGGCATGACTCTGTGATGCTCTGGGGCAAAGTCTATTCAATCAAGAGTCAGACAATCCAAAAAAAAAAAACATCATGCCTTCTGTGTGGAAGCTATAACCTTCCAACAGGACAATGATCCCAAGCATACATCAAAGTCCACCAGGGCTGGGTTTCATAAGAAGTCCTGAAAGATTCTGGAGTGGCTGTCACAATTGGCTGACTTGAACCCCACAGAAAATCTTTGGTGGGATTTGAAGAAAGCGGTTGCAGCACACAAATACAATAATATTAGTAAACTGGAGGCCATTGCCCAAGAGCAATGGGCTAAGATTCCTCAGGAATGCCGCCAGAAGCTGGTGACTGGCTACGTTTCACGTTTACAGCAGGTCAAATTAACAAAAGGGAGCTTGTGATAAAGAGGTTGAATAATTCTGAGATTGCAGTTACCATTAAAAGTTTTGAATTTGAAAAAAAAAACAACACACAGATAGTTGTGTTGAGATTTAAAGTTATTTGCAGACAGCTGACAGTTTGTACACTGTGCTAATAAACCTAATTTGCAATGGGAGTTGAAAAATTTTGATTGTCTCTGTCATACAAAAACCTTGAATCTCAAATATGACTTTACAGGAAAGGGAAAAAGCTTTGTAACTTGCAGTGGACGTCAGTATAAAAAGATCTTATTTCAAGTCATTTGAAACATTTCTATTGGCCCATTCATCATGAAATTTCAACACAATGTGTAGAAAAACTGCCAGAGTCAAATTCTGCCAAAAAGAAAGATACCACAGAATTGGAGATGCAAGGTTTTAAAGTGACAGCAAAGATACAGTGTAATATACTGCACTTCAAATCTTCAAAAAAATCCCCTCTTTGGACAAAAACTGAATTGGGTCTCACTAGGTCGGGTGTTTTTTTGACAACGTTCTGTAAAACTGAAGTTCATCCAGCTTTAGAACAATTGCTATGGGAAGATGCATTTTGTGGGTGGAGCATAGATGGATAGCTTTATTATTTATGAATGCTCTGTCAAACCTATAGGAAATCATTTTTCCACGCTCTACCAAACCTTTAGGAATCATTTTACCTCTCAATGAGCAAATATTACCCTTTTCATCAATTTAATTAGGAGAAATCACCCATTTCCTTGGATTATAGTCATTACAGCATGAGCAATGGCATTAATTTTACTCAAACACAAAGCGTGCCCTACTTTATGTTCAGAAGAAGAATATAAATTAGCCTAAAATGATTTTCCGAACGCCTGTCAAGATTTTAATTAGGAAAAGCTGCTGTGCGAAAAAGTGGAAGGAGTGCGGGAGAGCGGGAGAGCGAGAGAGAGAGAGAGAGAGAGAGAGAGAGAGAAAGCGTGAGAGAGGGAGAAAGAGAGAATTCAGTGGCTGTATCTTAAAAGAGGTTATTGGTATTACCCTCGTTTTAAGTTGAGAGAGATTACTCTTTAAGTTAAAAAATACATGAAATACATAATTTAAACAAATGCCCACGAGCATTTCGAAGGCTTTCGAATATAAGAACCACATTCAACTCAAAGTTTCTCCACTACTGTGGTTTTTGCAAGCAATTACTAGCTTGTGGCTTAGGGTGTTTTCTTTTTTTCATCTTTTTTTTTTTTTTTTTTTTTTTTTTGGTGGGTGACATATTTCATTCAATATTTAATTACATTTTTCATTTTTCTATTTTGCTGTGTCCTATTCTGAATGTAAGTGGACAGCATTTGCATGGATTTGGTGCACAGTTTGTGAAATGCTTTATATGGTTTCAAATCAAGCAACCAAGAATGCTAATTGTAGCTTCTGCACCCTCATACACGTACACAGAACATGGGGGTTAGAGAGAGACAGAAGAGAGAGAGAGAGAGAGACAGATGACTTCAGGCAAGCAGCACTAACAAGCACTTTTCTGCTCCTGGCAATAACTGTGATTTTCTGGTATTTTCATCAAAATTGACTGCCCAGGGATTTGCACTTTCGCTGCACGGCTAATCTCCACATGTCTATGTGCCACCTTATTTCATTTGATTTCTTAAAGGAACTTCCCTCTGAGTGCCATGTCTTGGCCGTGCCCTTTTTAACTGGAAGGAAGAACATGCAAGACCAAGGCAGCGGTGTCAGTAAAAAGGTACATGGCTGAGACATGGACCTTTAGAGGGTTGCAATGTTCATATCATCTTAGGAGGCTTTCTGTCACCATATGTATGAAATGTCTCGAGAAACGAGAAATAGGTTTTTACCATTCATATTCTGTCAAGTACACCTATGTGGCCTGGACCACATTTCTGACATCTATTCATTAAATATGGATTTAGATGGATGGATTCATGATGATGTGTATTCGTGTAATTATATAATTAGATTTGATGTGATGCTGTTGGGTCGTAATATAGCAAAATAAGGAGTGCATATATATGTGCTTGTAGTGATACTATAAGGTATTCTTATTCTTCTAGGACTATAGTGTCCTATAGTAAACCTCCTCTGTATTGTACATTCATTCTCTACCTGAATCATGCCTATTTCACTCTGTTCCATTACCTGCACCTTATTCCCACTCCTGGTTAGATACTAACTGCATTTCACTGCCTTGTACTTGTACTTTGAGAATGACAGTAAAGTTGAATTCAATCTAATCTAAGACATAGTAATTGTTTGAATAATCTGTGTAAAAAAAAAAACCTGTATAATTACAACAGAAAGTCTTTATAAGTGCATGTTAAAGTTACCCTAGAAGGGAAACTGTATTTACCTTGGAATAGTTCAATAATAAGAGTTACCACTATGGCACAGGGGTTGCGAGTTCGAATCCCAAGCCGTGTCACTTTGCCATCAGCAGCCAAAGTCCAAGTCTCTGGGTGGGTAGATGGCACTCTCTTCTATCATCACTCTTAAAGCAATGTTTGCCGGCAGAGGCATCTGTTGGCTGGTGCGGTGGAGCTGGGGACCCACTGCTTTCCTCCAACTCTTCCTTCAGAGCACGCCGGCTGCCTGGCAATGGTGCATAGGTGGAAGTTTGGTGGCTGGCTTCTCATGTACTGGAAAAGACATGGGTTCCTTGGAGTCCTTCAGCTTCTATTGTTGGGAGCATTGCTATTGCTAGGGGGCTTTACAAACATGTGGGTTCACTGGTGGTACTAAATTGGGAGAAAAAGGGAAAAATTCAACAACTAAATGTATATATATATATATATATATATATATATATATATATATATATATATATAGAGAGAGAGAGAGAGAGAGAGAGAGAGAGGGAGAATAGGAGTGACATACCATTAACCTCAATCGCTTGTGTCTTCATATAAGCATAATCAAAACAGGCCTGTAAAACGGGCCAAACCCCAAAACTGTTACATACAATCTTGGCTATCCAAAATTTATATACCCACCAATGTAAGTCTTTCAAGGCAAAACATAATGAGTACTTCAGGAAAATATGGACAATGAAAGCGTTTGTGCGGAGACCCGGGGGAGCATGTTGCAAGGAAGCTAGTAAAGCATGGAGGTTTATGGCTAAAAGCTGACCCTGCTAACCAGCTAGCTCTTCCGAGGACACAGAGCAACACTATCTACTAAGGCTCAGAAATAATAAAATAAAATAATTACAATTACAATGGTAAGTTATGCTAAGGTAAACTAGGCTAGACTAAGCTGTGCAGCTCCGTAACAACCACAGCACTGAACTGATGGACTGTTTTCTTCTTAGTCCACTAAAAGAAAGCGAAATGTGACCTAATATGCTAACCACAAATAAACGCACCAACCGTGAAGTAATATGGCAAACATAAACTAATATGTTATGAGTGCGCTAAGGCCCTAACTCAAAGCTAGTGGGCTAACCATAAACTAA
Organism: Salminus brasiliensis; assembly: GCF_030463535.1. Taxonomy (NCBI): domain Eukaryota; kingdom Metazoa; phylum Chordata; class Actinopteri; order Characiformes; family Bryconidae; genus Salminus; species Salminus brasiliensis. The sequence goes on along the minus strand of NC_132892.1, from coordinate 19,456,465 downwards.
CACGCTAAACCCAGCTTACACTCTAACCATGAGCAACTCATTCCGCACTGAATGCCTTTGTGCATCAAGTCTAATACAAGTAAACTTTTGACACCAAACATGTCGTGACAGATTGCCCACATTTGGTGTTGGGGGGAACTGCATGCATTATGTGTGGAATTATGGCTTTAATCTGCTTTAAATTCGCATGTCTAGCTGGATATACACCTCAACGCCTTGCTTCAAGTCTCCAAGGTGGGCCACGTGTGGCACCCCTGCCCAAAACGAGGTTGCATGGTTGTAGTGTCAACCTAGTCGACACAGAAAAGCTCTCTGAGATCCCCACCTGTCAGTCCCCTGTCCCATTCGGCTCGGCAAACCTGACAGGCAGCGTATACTCACGGTGTGTCCCGCTGACACAAATCCCTCCACCGCTTCCCATTAGCATCAATATTTGAGAATGGAGAAGAGGCCGCTGTCAGTCGTTGTGGGGACACTGAACCCACCTTCATTTGGGGACCTTGAGTCAGGCATTAATACTTAATGCCGGCCAGAGTACTTATGCTTAATATGGGACCCCCGATGAGCTACATCAGCAAGAACGAACGAGTATGGAGGTCGAGGGCCAGACGGAGGATGATGGGATTGTTGCTAGGTCTGTCTGGGAGTGTAATCAAGGCTCGTCCACTGTGCAATGTACAGGACAGCGACCATGTTTATTTGATCAAGTGCAAGTGACTGAGTGACCAGAGCTGCACATCAGTAAGACTGTGCTACTGTATTGCAATGCAGTTAGTACATAGCATCGCAGAGCAAAGTAGGGATAGTAGGAATTTCCAACCATGGGTTTGACAAACTCCTAGACGTTTTGTGGTGGCATTACAGGAGATTTATGAGACCATGATGGAAATATCACGGTCACATCTAATTAAATTTTTTGTAACACTGGTTTATAGGTTGGTTATAAAGCTTCTTGATACAAAATACATTAAAATGGTTTTAATGTTAAGTTCTTAGGGGGTACTTTAGTATTTAGAGTTTAGAGTGAAGGGTTTTATCTGAGTCAAAATCTTGGGAAGCCCTGCAGCACAGTAAATGTACAGGACGATACAGTTGTATCTTATAAAATATAATACTTTATAAAAATGTGAGTTAGGCAAGAGACTACAGACTAAACTGTAAACTGTAACTGCAGCATAACGTAGGGATGTTAGACCATTGCAGGTAGCAGATACTAATGAGGATTTGCTTTCGACTGCTTAAATACCTCAGTGAACTGCTAAATGGCTCAAATGGCTGCCATTCAAGCTCAGTCCACAAATGAGGGCTTCCCAGTAATGTAACCATCTACACTGCGACAAACTTCTGTAGTTTTCACAGCATTACCACTGTATATTGAGCACATTCTTACTGTAGAACCTGAATACAGCAGCTCACTGTAGATCTGTAGAGCATCATGGTGAAAATTCAGGGATGGGTGAATTACAGTGCAATACACTACAGTAGACCTAATTTATCCTGTTTGAGGAGAATTAGTTTTCAGCAGTTTAAACAACAGTCCATCTTTGTTATTGGTACATCCAACTCAGATACTAGTTTTTAGCGTCACACAGACAGAAGGCTGTCTTTATATCTTTATATCCTCCATAAACACTGAAAGCTACAGTAAGTGGCAACCAGTCTTTAAGATAAACAGACATATGCTAACTAGCTGTTACCTCAGCTTGCTAATGTTACTAGCTGAACCGTTATTAGCTCCTATCTTTCAGTTGGTAAACAGTCAGTCTGTGAAATACAGTCAACTGATACCCACTGAGAAAAATCCATCTTTACTAATGGTACTTCTTCATATTTTTTCCAACTCTACGATACTAGTTTTATCATCACACAGACCAAGGGACATCTTTATATCCTCCATAACTGTTGATAAACATTGAAAGCTACAGTAAGTTGCCCCCAGACACTTAGTCTTTTAGCTAAACAGACATATGCTAGTGGCCTGTTACCTCAGCTTTAATAAAAGCAAAATCTATCAAATAATTTTGATAGATTTTGTCATATGCCATCATCAGTGTATGTGAGTAACATAACAGGATAACATTTGTGTGTGTGTGTGCACCTTGTTTATATAGCTAGCTAGCTAGGTGTGTTGGTGCACTAGCTCATTTCCCTCTTGCTAGCTAAAAATACATTTATTTTGTTTTAAATGTTAAAACTTATACAATATTGTTGTGATAAAAACTCATTTTACAGCATATCATTTTACTGTTAATTTACAGTGTTAAAATGAATGCAGAAATGCTCTCTAAAGTAGTTCAATATTTGCTGTGATAAAACGCTGTGATTATTACTGTAATACAAATTACAGTATTTTATAGCTGTGCATTATGCATACTGTGAAATTTACTACAGCAACTTACTAGCCATTTGCTGCCAGCAAGTTACTGTACATTTCAGTGTAAGTACCGGCTCCATTAGAGGGCGATCACAAATAAATTTCCCTGGTGAAGTCACAGCTATCTGTGACGTGGATTTCTGAAGAGCATAATTGGCCTTATTCTCTGCGGGTGGGTAGAGTGGCCCTTCAACCCCCCCAATTCATAGTGTGATGTTAGCCAGTGTAGGCGTCCGTTAGCTGACGTAAAAGCTAGCGTTCTCCTTCAAGCTTGTTCAGCTGTTTGATGCCTTTGCTCCGGCAGCAATTTGTAAAGACGCTCGCAGTCACTCGTTTTTTTTTTTAATCTTTTTTAATCATTTAAAAATGTGAGCTGTCCAACAGTAATGGGAAATGAAATCTTGCTATATTAACTGTAAGACTACATTAAGCAAAGGCAGTGTTTGGCTTCTGTGGTACATTTATTTGGAGAATAGAGGTTTGATATGTATTTTAACAACATATTGATTTCTTATTCTACTGGGTGCTTTGCCTTTTAATTTCCCCTTTATTTCTATGACCTTTCAATTCAGTTAAATACACACTCTGGTTGTCTTTCTGTACAAAGTCCAAAAACATAAATATCTATTTGGCCCCCTTTTGCTTTCAGTTGTTGTCTGGACACATGATGTAAGGCGTAAGGGCAGGCTTAAAGGAGAAAGGTGATTTATGGAAGCCAGCCAGCTATGGGGCCACGACCACACTGACATTTCAGAGAAGACAGAAAAGGAACCTCTAGCTGGAGAGTTTTCCTCTCACACTGCTGGGCTCTGAATGGACTTTTTTAAGGCAAAGAAAAGGCTGTGATGGCTTCACAATAGATATCTGGCCTACTGCGGAGGATAAAGGAGGCCCTTGATGCAGTGGAGGGAAAATCTTTCAGTTCTTCTTTGGCGGAGCTGTTGGAGGAGAGTGGGGTGGTCACACACAGGTTCTGATTATGCTTTTGGTCGGCTGAACTCAACCAGCACCCCTCCCTCTTCAATCTTCCACCCCCCACCCCCCTCCGCCCCTCGTTCCTGGTCCCTGTAGCCCTTTGAACTTCTGGAGGCAATTCTTACCAAACCAAAAGCTCTGTTTTAGAAATTCTCTTAGAAACCTCTTCAACATCTATACCGCTGAATTTTTCAGCAGAACATGCTCCTTTGTTCAAAGCCATGTTTCTCTCGTGCTTCCATTACCATATGCTTTAAATGGAAAATTGTATTTGTATTCTTGTGATTTCTGTCATCTAGGTGAGCAAAACAGCAGAGAAATGGAAGGGAATCTTAACAGATACTGTGTCTTTATGTGCCTGATGAGAGAGAGGGAGCGAGAACAGAGGGAGAGAAACAAAAACATACCTCAGACCTCCTCCTGCCGTCTGCTCCTTCCCAGCTCTGGGAGGAACAAGCTCAATTAAGCATGCAAGGGGCAACTAAACGGAAGGCTTTTGTAATGCGGTAGCATACGTGAGGCTTCGTAAATCTTTCATCGAGCCGCGTGCTTACACCCCAGCTCACAATGTGGGCCCCAGCGAATACGTTTGGGCAAAAAAAAAAAAAACAACCGTTGCAACACTGCAATTCCTATGAACCTCACAGCCTGACAGCAAATGCACCTGACAATTCGACTAAAACGTAAGGCCATAAAAGTATAATGGGATGAGGAGCAAGCATGATTGAGAGAGCAGTCTTTGCATAACTCAAGTCAAGTCTTGAACCATGTTTTCTTTTTTATTCATGTGGCTTACTTTAACTACACTTTTAAAAAGGGGGTTCAAAAAGGTTCTTTAGCAAAGGCAATTGATCTATATAGAACCACAACAAACCAAAGGACCAATTAAATGCATTCATGGGTATTTTTGTCTGGTTACATGGTTCTTCATATACAAGTAAAATCTCTTGTAGAGTGGTTTAATGCAATAAACCCTAAGTTTATTTCTCAGTTATTAGTCTTAATGCAGAATCCATAATGAGATATTTGGTTATTAGTGTAGCACATCGTGTGGAGTCCCACATGGTTCTGTTGTAGGGTTTCTGAAAGTGTTGCTAATTGTGGAGTAAAGGTTTAAAGGGGTTAAAGAACATTAATATTTTGAATATGTCAAAGAACCCCTTCTTTAGTACTATTTATTCATTTAGGCTCACAGTGTAGACACTTAAAAAATCTGCAGTGGCTTGTGTCCAAAAAAATGTACACCATTTTTTAAAGCTAAACATGTTTGGTGTCCAAAGGTTTTATAGTTTTGTACTGGAGCTATGAGGCAAATAAGTCACAAGATGGAAGTGTATAGCACAGTAATTGGGACTGTGGAAAATGCATTTATACCCTAGCATGCAAACGTCTGGTGTTGCTGTTTAAAAGTAGAATGAATGTTTTGAGCAATATAAAACCAATATGGTTATTTAAAATAATTCAAATGTTCATATGTACCTTTACAGGTTTCCAACATTAGAACAAAAGGAAGCTGCAAGTAAAAACTTTACCTCAAAAAATGAAGATCCAGTTTTAAGGCTGGAAAGGTTCTTGTTCACAGAACTGGTGAAATTGTGAATAAAACATCTATAAATATCTTTAATCACCAAAAGGAGCAGCAAATTCTACAACTAACTGTATGGTGTTGTTAACTAATCCTAAGTAGACTTTCTTAATGCGGTTTCTGTATGACACTGCATACACTGTTGTCTATAAAAATGTATGTCTAATACTTACAAACAGTAGCAGCCATCTTGACACTTCACTTGTGTTTGTAATTTTGTTCATGTGCAACTCAGAGTCAAAACACTGTCAGAAACCACATAAGCAAATATGACTGGCAAAGAAAAAAAAGCAGTGCAACCTCAATAAACCTTTATGATTGAGAGGGCTGTATTTACCCTACATCTTCATCATCTTAAGTCAAGATCATGTGGTTAAGGCGAAGGAGCAGCACCGCAAATCATTCGGATTCACACCACACTAGTCGGGAACCATGGTTGACTGGTGTGAAATGATTCTGACACGTTAAAATGGGAGTCTTTAATAAGCACATGTTTCATCGCAGGCCAATTTCAGAGTCGCTGTCGCTGGAAGCATGTGACAGTGCGAGTTTAACGTCGCTGCTGGGACGTTTTTTGAGATCTTTGATACCACCGATGACAGTGTGAAAACGAGGCAGGGATGTGCAAAGAAACGTGTGATCGCTATATGAAAAACAAAGCCTGTGAAAGTGTTGGGCAAGGACACAAACATTACAGTGGCATAACAGCTTAACATGGTGCCTTAGGTTAATTAGTGGTTTTAGATGGCATGTGGCTGATAACCATAGAAAACAATGTGCAAATAAGCTCAAAATGAGCAACAGAACAATTGCTTTTGGTTTCTTACAGAAACCTATTTTTAAATAATCATCCACTAAAAGGTTCCAGATAAAACAACCTCTGAGATTTCTGAGAATATTAGATACAAGATAATCAATTTGCATATGGAACGATGAAGTCAAAGTAGGAGAAACAGAGTTTGTAAAAATAGTAAAAGATACAGAGAAAATGAGACTCCTGACAACCATGCAAGACCTGGTAAACCACCAATCATCTGATGTTTCTATCAGAGAAACAGCACTAAGAGGTTTTTATCTTTGAGATAGAGGAAAAAAATAAAGCCCCTTGTTTCGGTTCTGAGAACTAAAAGCAATGGACTGAGTCAAGATTTCAACATCATTGAATGTGCTTGCGGATGACTAGGATGGTGAGAAGGCTGAACTTTGTAGATGTGAAGATTCTCTCTGAAGATTTCTGCAAGACAACTGAAAGTGAGTCTCCAAGCGACATATCCAAAAACAAGAACTGAAACCAGGAGTCAGAATTCAGAGTCCAAGTTCGTAAAATGTGCATCAAAAATTATTGTGGCATTACAAGTGCACCAAGAGAATGAACTGAAAAGAAAAAAAGAAACATAATGCTAATTAGCTGTATTTCTTTTTCACTGCTGTAGAACTAAAATAGTTAACACCTCTACAATTACGACTTTAAACATAACCAAATCTTTATTCCAATTCCCCTCTGATGGGCAGAGCACAATCTCATCACCTCAACAACATCCTTCAGCAGGAGCCCTCTGCAAACATCATAGCTCCTGGAAAAGTATGAAACAAAAATAACTCTTGTCAATCTTGTCTCAACTAACAGTTACAAGGAGACACTTTGGGAAGATCCAAAATTTAGAAGTGGACCCCATCCTCTTTGCGGCACACTACTTTATTATTTAATATGTCTGTAATCATTAGTAAGATGGGTTATTAAGGCAGTTCCACATTGAAGATACACACTGGCAGCGGGATCAATAATGAGGAAGTCAAGGTTACATATATGGGGCATATAGTATTAAGAGTTTAATAGAAAGTAGTTTACGGCACTGCGGCAGCTCACAGGAACCATGAAACATTTAACTGGTAGTGCATGTAAACAAGAAGAGATAGTAAAAGCTTGTCAGCTATGGTTAGCTTTTAGTCTAGCATGGATAACTGCTCGCTAACCCAGCTTTAGCTTCTTCCGAGTCCGAGTTACTCTTTCACGGACAGAGGCATAGGAACAGGCATGGTTTGCATAGCAACCGACCAGAGTCTGGTAGGGATGTACTGCTTGTCTAACAAAGTATAAAAACACCATATTCTCCTAAAGTAGCAGTTGCAGGCTTTCGCTAGTGGGTTGGGTGTATATAAATTCTGAGGCCATAGACTGTTAAGTCTCTTAGTTAACTGTCTCAGGTCATTTTATTTAAGAGTCTTAAGTGAGAGTTTTGATGTTTTATAATCGGCCCATTTCACCGTTCTGGTTTGGTTACAACGGTGTTTAAGGTTTATAGTTTGTCGCTTCCATTTATTGAACTCTCATCATTCAATTAAGCTAAGAAAAACACAGTTTTTAATTCTTTGGGTGCCTTTAAACAAGCCTTTTACCCTTTAAAACAGTTGGATTTGGATGTGGTTGGCTTGTTAAACACATTCCCTACTTTTCTTCACACTGTAGTTTCTTGCTCACTCCTGCTCACCAAGACTCATGTTCCATTTCTGATTGCGCTTGCAGAGTTGTTCCGATTCACTTAAGCTGTGTAATATATGAAATGCTGGCTTGACTGAAAAAAAAGCTTGAGCGATACGTTTGGGTGAGGAGCGAGAAATAGATACACCCTTTCTTCTCTTACTACGTCAGGGGTTGGTATTTGTACGATAAGCAATCTCACATTCCCACTCTCCCATCCTCATGCATGCCATACTATGAATATAAAGTGAATACCTATCTGTATCACAATCACATATGAAGATACACATAGGCACACATACACATACACACACAGCACAAGCTTTTACGCTTTCTAATGCATGAAGCAGGGTTCAGCCAGCAGGGTTGACGGGGAGGGACTGCAATAGGGAACAACACAAAGAAGGAAAGGGGGTCTGGCTTGGTGAAAGGAACCACGATTCTCAGGAAGGCGCCCTGAAAATAGACGTGAAATAAATGCAGGGGCTCACACACTAACACACACCCAAAAGGCCCCTAAATAATCATTGGAAAATCATTAGAAAGCTGGCAGAATTGAGAGGCACAGATTGTGGGGTAGACCAGGACAGACCCCACATTCTGCTCCAGCACAAAGACAGCAATGAGCTGGAAGAGAAAGGGGAGTGCCTGTCCATTTCAAAAGGCCCTCGCACACACAGACACACACACACAGAGACTGGCCCGCCCATCCCGCATCTTTGCGCACAAATACAAGAGAAGTTGGGCCCGCCTTCCTGACATCTATCTGCAGCTCTGTTTGGATGTGTTAGAATTTCATTGCGCTGTGGTTAACTATTGTCCCAGCCTGGCAACATTTTATCTGTCTGACCCTCACCCTAGCCATATGTCGCCTTAAAGTCTCTGCTTCCACTCCCACCACTGTCCCGCCGGTCCCAAATGAGGCAAACAGTCTGGATCCCCACAACTGTTCCTCCTTGCTCAATTGCTATTCATGAATAGGTTTGTACAGTGTAGTAAATCGTCGTGGACGTTAATTGACGAAACGTGTCGGGTTGCATCTTGCTGGCTTTGTGCTGAAAACAGGCGCCCACATGGTCTGTTTAGGAGCTGCTCTTACAAAAGGATCCATTTTTTGTGGTGGTGGTAGAGCAGACTTCGCTCTGGCCATTGTAGGAATACACAAAGGGGAAAAGAAAATGCTGTGTTTGGCTCTTTGGGTTCTTGGGTGTCATTAATTACGCTATGGAAGGATACATGTGCCTTGCAACGCTGTGCTGTGCTTTTGTTAGAAAACAACCTTTGCTGGGATGTTTTCCTCCTCTGTTGTACCCAGAACCTCAAAAGTATTCAAGAACATGAGTCTCGGACCAGCACAGTACAGTCTGAGAAACATGGTTTCTTTAAAACAATGCCATCAATAAAAAATAAAACACTATTGTAGTGGATGATACTTTGAAGAACCATATATTTACATGAGAAGAACATTTTAAGTTTCTAGGTTTTCCTGGAACTACTGTCCAAGCCAACAAACATTTAGGAACCTTTATTTTCTAAGGGTGTACATTAAGGCTGTGCTCAGAAACAACCTTGGGTAGGCCACATTCTCCTACTCAACACCTTAAATCAGCTGCTAATTATCACTTCTGTTAACACCCTGTAGTCTTAAAAATAAAGGTGCGATGAAGCATTCTTTGGAACGATGCCATTGATTAGCTCTTCTCTGTTGGTTCTCTAAGCAACATCTCAGTCGATGGTACTTTAAACAATACTAATTTTAAAGACGCATAGGACCTGTTCTCCTACATTTAAGACAAACTACAATGACTGGACTTAGACCAGCATTAAACATTCACTCCAATCAACACCATGTACAGCAGTGGTCATCATCTTTCCTTCTGGAGAGCTACCCTTCTCCAATCCAAATATCACACCCCCTCACAAGTTAATCAGAAATTAATTACTTTATTCTTCTTATTATAATTTTTTAGTTGGTTGATTGAGACTGGAGATAAAGTTTGCCAGAGGGTAGATCTCCAGGAGCAGGATTGGTCAAGCTGTCCCTCTGGCCATTGCTGCACTCTTGGCCCGCCCCATTGGCCTTTGCAGCCCTTATAGCACCCCCTACCCCTGGTTTTTACTATTGGCTCTTTTCTTTCCTTTTTATGACCGGTGTTTCACCCATTCTGTTGCCTTTATATTTTAGCATCTCTTAGGCTTTTTATTAGTGGGTTGGATGCATGTGTTTTGGGGGATGTCTAGATGGTCATGTAACCAAAAGTCTCATTATTCAACTATGTCAAGGTAAATACAGTTTTCTGTTATAGGGCACCTTAAAAATAAAGGAAGCAAAGTGTTTATTGGTCAGAAAAACAATAAAGACTCTTGTCTGATTCCAGTACAAACAGTGCATCAATAGATACGTTCTTTGTAAACGAAAAATCTTCCACATTATGTGTTCAAATCAAATGACCATTTAGGAATCTTTATTTAAGAGTTCATTAACGCTGGTCTTCAGGATAGGTCCAATGGTCTGCTTTCTCTTTAGTAACTGAAGCCTGTCAACTGAGCGAAAAAGTAGTTCTTCTAAAGTATTGCCTAAACAATCCCTTTTCGCATTTTAAGGCATACGTGCATAGAAGTACTTCGTTCCTCCCCTTATAGTTCCCCATATTTGGAGTCAGGAGCTTCATCACAGGGAAGGTCGTCAGATGGAGAAGGGCTTTTGGATTCTTTTTTGGAATACGCACAGTTGGGGATAATCTCGAGGACACCCTTGGTGTGCTTAAGTCTCCAGCCTCTGTCTCTGGGAGGAAGGGCATGCTTTAGATCTTATTTCCTTTCTTTTTTTTTTTCTTGCCTTTACAAAAGGGCTGCCTGAGTTATTTTCGGGGTGAATATAGCGCACCACGTTCTTAATCTGTTTGGTATGCTAGCAGTAAGCATAGGAAGGGAAGGGAAGGGGAAGGGGGAGCACTATGGAATTTAGCTTCTCTTTCCAGGGATGGTTAGTTACTGCTGTGATATCCGCATTGCAAAGTGATGGAACCAATGATGGCAAATTGATCTCAGCACGCACTGTATATTGTAATAGCCAGAGGCTGATAGATACTGGTCCCATTTACTCAGTTTAACGTGACATTTTCTTTTTCTTTGAGTACTTCTCTGTACGAGTTTTAAAATGATAATATTTATAAAACTCCACATTCTAAGAAAAGGGGCTTCAGTGTAGCCTTGTAAATTGTTCATTGGCTTGTAACAATATTGGAACCCTGTATAGAACCATTTTATAAAAGGATGCAATATAAAAGAATGAAATACAAGGTTTCCATTATAGTAAAAAGCCCTTTAATGAAGCAATGAACCATTTAAACACTCACAAGGTTGTTGTCAATGTAATGGTCCTATACAATATACTAGAATGCTTGCTTTTACCTATTTTAAGCATGTAGTACAGTCAACAGTTCTCTGGTTCAGATCTGTTGCTGTCTTATGACAGGAGTTTTGCTTCGTCTTTCTTGCCAGCATATGAGCGTTTCCCTCCATTTCCCACTGAAGCTTTTTTGTTTTTTCAGATCATACCTTGACTTCCACAATGACCCTTAACTATCATTTTCTAATGACAGCGAAACTAAGTGCTTTGGTGTCTTTTAAAAAACGTTCCCCTTGCTTTTCAGAAATTATCTTCATTTTCTAAATGTTCAGAGGAGCCCATTGGTGCTCAGTGTTAGCACAGGATTTGAAGAGAGAATTGATTAAGCTTTGGAATTCTAATCAGCTGACATTTCTTACAAGGCTAATCAGTCCTAAGGTCAAGGACTAGCATGTTACTCAAAAAGTACAACTAGAATAGTTTCAAAAGATGTAATGTGCAGATGTAAACATTATATCAAATATATGGGGAAACATGTCTGCAGGAATTGTTTACTTTTCACTTCAAACATTCAAAAGTGTAATTCCAGCAGAGTGTCACGTTTGGGTGGCTTGCAAGGATTTGGAGAATGTAAGGGGTCAGTTCAGAGTAATAGTGTTTAATAAAGACAGCTACACACCAAAATAACCAAAGCAAACACTAGGTCAAACAGAAAGAGCAAACTTACTAAAGCACCAAACAGAACCACAGCCAACAAAGGTACTACATATACTCGATAAACGAGGAACACCTGAGAGGTAACAAAGGGGTAGGGCTACAATAGAGAACACCTGGACGACAAATGACAAGGTGGGACAAAGGCGGAGACTAGGGAGGGCAGGAAGGGAAACACAAGGGCAAGATGAAGATACCTGTTACACAGGATGAGGCTGCCCCACTTGTAAAATTCATTATTTATCATCATTATCAGTATTGATTAAACTGAGAATAATCTGTGTGGGTGGCAATTCTGCTTCATATTCATCCACTGCTCTGCTCTAAGTTAAATCTCACCTCTAACTAATCAAAAGGATCCAAATACAGAAAAACTGAGCCAAGCAAACTTTGAGTTCTTTAATTAATAGTCAAGTCAAGTCAAATTTAAAACTCCTTCAAAGCTGGAGGAAGAAACCATGGGAGGAACCAAGAGTCACAAGTGGGACCCGACTCATCCTCCTCTGGTCAGAACTATTTATAAATTATTGATAAGTTACCAAACCATCTATACTGTTGAACTGCTCTGATCATAATCATAATATAATAATCATGGTATAGTAGAAGTTAATATAGTCATGGCAGTGATGGTCAGAGTAATGAAAGTCATGGTTAATTGTGGTAATATTAATAGAGGCAGATAGTTAAGAGTCAATAGCTATACCGAATGCATTCCACAGAAATTTCATAGGTAACTTTGTTCAGGAACATGCAGAACAAGAGGAGAACATGTAAACCGATCCCTGCTAGCTAGCTCATATTCCTTGTTAGCCACGCACGTTCCTACTTTGGGTTAAAGTATTTCTGCACTCACTATATATACACTTCACTATACCTTGGTTGATCTTCACATTCGTTCGGCTCACAATGTGTTGTTGAGGAATGCGGAAACATGTGGCCTGCTGACCTCTTGATGAAGTAGTAGTTTTAGCATTGAAGTGCAGCATCTGTTTCCCAGTGCTGTCGCTCTGCAAAGAGATGATGTGACCAATCTCCAGGGTCCAGCATCCCTGGTAATAGAGCACGCTAGTATTCATAGCTGGAATTTCCTGCCATGGAGCGGCACTCTCCTTTGCACTTATTATGACCTTTTACAAGCCAATTATACCTTTTTTATCCACAGACTGGAAGATTTCCAGAGCAAGCTTATTAACGGAGGGAGCTTAAAGTAACCTCCAAGCTTCGAAACTGTGAAACCACTAAACTAAGTTTGTTTAGCTCAGCTTTTCCTTTGCTCCTCATCACAATTGAGCTGTGAGAGCAACAGAAGAGCTTTTTCAATCCTACCTTCTTCATTAACGCATGCAAGTGTGACTTGATGTTTCTATTCATTGCTCTGTAGAGAGACATCTTTTTCTTTTCTTGTTTTCTCCACCTTGCTTGCTTTTTTTTTTCTTTCTTTCTTTTTTTCAACTGAAGCTTTTCTTAGAAGTATTGACCTCTGCCGGCCGCCTCTTGCGAAGCTCTTTCGCCTTCCCACTCTCCAAACGTCAAAGAAATTCCGCCTCTCTCCATCAGTGCTGTGCTTCTGGGCCTTTATTCCTTACACTATGAGATGACCTCCAGTGTCACATCTGTCCTCGTTCATATTTTTGTGTCCAGCTCCGACTTATCCAGGCCAAATGTTTTCCGAGTTTCGAAACAGTGCAAACTCAAGTGTCATTTCGAAAGGCCTCATCTGTCAATAACAATTATGCTGAAATGAAAGCGGCGGCGGCAGCGGCAGTGGCGCTAACATAGAAAAGGGAAAAGAGACTACAGAAAAAAAAGGACTCACTGCTGTCGGAATCCAAATCAATGGGATGAATAGTGCACGGTTTGTGATTGCATGTTAATGGGAAAACGTTAAAATGTTAAGCAGCCGAGCGGAGCGCAGACCTCAGATGATGGAGCGATTTCAGTGAATCTTTATTTAAGTTTTGCCGGCTCTAGCATGCTATCTCTCTATATCCCTCAGTCTCCCTGCTTTTCCTCTTCCCCTCTTTTTAAGGCCTCTCTTTTTCTTTCTCTGTATGTTCTGATTAGTCTCCCTCCCTCTCTCCATTTCTATAGTCACAGTTGTCTATATCTCAATCTATATAAAATGTCAAATTGTCTCATTTGCTCATTGTCTCATCTGCTTATTGGGAACTGAGTGTAAACAGAATCCGGTCAAAGTAGATTCAGATACTATCTGGATACAAAATGCTAAAAAAAAGTGAATGCCTGGTGTAAACAGGCTCTTGGTCTCTCTCTCTCTCTCTCTCTCTCTCTCTCTCTCTCTCTCTCTCTCTCTTTCTCTCGCTTGCTTGCTTGCTCTATCTCTCTGTCCCCCTGTATCTTTCTCTTACACTGCTTTGACACTGCTCTGGTGCGACAACGGATGTTATGCGTTAACAATGGTGCTCCCAGCGTCATCCAATTGAACTCACGTCCTGCTAGGTCAATGGAAAACCTGATTTATATATATTTAAAAATGTTTCAGGGCTTGAAGGGAGAAAGATTGGCGCTTGTGTTCATAGGATATTTACATCCAACCAGGCGTTTTGCTGTTGTTCTGTTGTTCTGCTGTCCCTGTAATCATAGATGGATCAAAAAGAAAACTGCCATAATGAGCTTTTCCTCCATGCTTCACTGGAACACTTGAATACGGCGAAAATGTTTCATACATTGCATTGTGGACACTTATCGCACAAACGCCAGCTATCTTCTGATTGGACAGTCACGTCGCATTGGTCTAATTCATTTGAATGAAGTTCCTCTTGGCTCAACGTCTTGCCGCACCACATCCCCCGGACGCATCCATCTATTTTGCTCTCCCTCTCTTTGTCTTAGTCTCATTCTCTCTTTGTCACAGTCTCTCTCTCTCTCTTTTTGTGCCTTCATTCGTCATTTTGGCAGTATGTACTCCAAGGCCGTCCACACGAAATGTCTCAGTAGGGAAGGCTAAGTTAGCGATTTGGGAATCTTTCAGATTGATGTCAGACAGGCAGGACATAGAGGACACATAAGGCTCACTTTTAGTAGAACCTTGTTCCTAATGGTGCCTAAAGTCTCTATCGGTCTCTTAGTCTCTCATTCTTGCTCTCCAGCTTTCTCTCCCTACCCCCCCAAACACAGACAAACGCACTAAGACACACACACATGCATCCATTTCAACATAGGCTCGGACACATATGCACTCTCACTTACATTTACTGACACCCCCCCACACACACACTCACATGCAATGTTAGAGACTCAGCCACGCTCTCTCACTCAATCCTGCTTTCTCACTCTGTCTCTGTCTCTCTCTGTCTCTCTCCCTTTCTGTCGCCATGTACACACACACACACACACACAGTATGTCCTTGACACTGCCAGTGCGATTCCTGACAGCCCGCCGATATATGTGTGTGTGTATGTCTTGACAGGAGGCTGCCTTTAGGTACCCGGTGCAGCAGAAGGCAGGTTTAAATATTAAAACCTAAACTTCAGCCTGTGCTAGATTTTAAGCAGCAGCCACTTGTACACACACATACGTGCAAAGACATACACACACACAGACACACACAAACACAGTGTTCAGAGAGAAGTGTAGCCAGTCTAAAAGTGTGTGAATAGCTGAACCGATCATAGTTAGCAAGACTAACCAAGCTAGCCCATACAATTCTAATAAAAAAAACTCCTAGCTACATTACATAACAGTAAATCTGGTTTCACACTGAGCACGGCATGAGCTTGCGAGTGCAGAAAAGAGAGAGGAGCTTTTTGTAGCAAAGAGAAGGTCTGCAAATGCGTACTTGCTAATTGGAGGCAGTGCGTTAGCTTGCAAGCCTATTTCTGAGGCTCTCTCTTACAACAAACCTAAAACACCAACTCAGGCTGACTCACCTGCTTCTATGCTAAACCTTTTTTGATAAGTCACGATAGGTTCTCTGACTGGGTTTGTACAGCTAGTGTTCAGAAACAGATAATACTAGCCATTCCTCAATGTACGAGGGAACTACCAGACGCTCCCACTGATCGACAAATCGACTTAGCCCATGCAAACACACACACACATAGACACACACACACACACATGCACAAAGAAGAATTGATAAAACAGCACTGGCAGATCGTGTTGGAGAAAAAGGATTAATGTGGAGGTTAAGGTTAAGGTTAGGCTTATGTGTAGATTAAGGTGTAGGTTAAGGATAGGTTAATATTAGGTTAAAATGAATATTAAGGTTTAAGTGTAGGTAAAATTAGGTTTAGGTATAGATTAAGGTTTAGATGTAGGTTAAGATTCGGTTTAGGTGTAGATTAAGGTTTAGGTGTAGGTAAAATTAGGTTTAGGTGTAGATTAAGGTATAGGTTAAGGTTAGGTTACGATTAGGTTTAGGTGTAGATTAAGGTATAGGTTAAGGTTAGGTTACGATTAGATTTAGGGGGGATTAATGTTAGGTCAAGATTAGGTTAGGTTAAGAATAGGTGTATGTGTAGGTTAATGTTAGGTCAAGATTAGGTTTAAGTGTAGATTAAGATGTAGGTTAAGGTTAGGTTTAGGTGTAGGTTAAGATTAGGTTTGGGTGTAGATTAAGGTGTATGTTAAGGTTAGGTTAAGATTAGATCCAGGGGTAGATTAAAGTTAGGTCAAGATTAGGTTAAGATTAGGTTTAAGTTAGATTAAGTTTAGGTGTAGATTAAGGTGTAGGTTACATTTAGGTTAAAATTAGGTTTAGGTGTAAATCAAGATGTAGGTTAAAATAGGTTTAGGTGTAGGTAAAGGTTAGGTTCAGATTTAGTTTAGGTGTAGATTAAAGTATAGGTTAAGGTCAGGTTAAGAGAATTGAGGGGTAGATTAAGGTTAGGTCAAGATTAGGTTAGTTTAAGATTAAGTTTAGGTGTAGGTCATTTTTACATTGAAATTAGGTTTAGGTGTAGATTAAGGTTTATGTTAAGGTTAGATTTAGGTGTAGATTAAGGTGTAGGTTACGGTTAGTTCAAGATTAGATTTAGGTGATGATTAATGTGTAGGTTAATGTTAAATTAAGATTAGGTTTAGGGGTGGATTGAGGTAATATTAAGGTTAGGTTAAGATTAGTTTTAGGTGTAGGTTAAGGTCAGGTTAAAATTAGTTTTAGGTGTAGGTTAAGGTCAGGTTAAAATTAGGTTTAGGTGTAGATTAAGGTTAGGTTAAGAATAGGTTAAGATTAGGTTTAGGTGTAGGTTATGGTTAGGTTAAGATTAGGTTTAGATGTAAAGTGTAGGTTAAATTTAAGTTAAGATTAGGTTTAGGTGAAAAGTGTAAGTTATGGTTAGGTCAAGATTAGATTTAGGTGAAGATTGAGGTTTAGGTGTAGGTTAAGATTAGGTTTAGGTGTAGGTTAGAATTAGGTTTAGGTGTAGATTAAGGTTAGGTCAAGATTAGGTTTAGGCATAGATTAATCTTATGTTAAGATTAGGTTTAGGTGTAGATTCATTTTAGGTTAAGATTAGGTTTAGGTGTAGACTAGCCTATAAATATAAAGCCGGATAACCTGAACACAACAAGCTAACTAAGCTGTCTCTTTGCTGAAAAACAAATCATGGCAGTCACACAAAAACCTTGTATCTCCAGAATAGTCATATTACAGGAGAAGAAAAAAGACATTCTTACCTCTCAATGGACATCAATGTCACTCTGTTTCTGTGGACTATTTTTATTGGTCCATTTATCATGAGGTTTTGAGGCAATATAAAGCATACCTGCCAGATGCTGGTTTATGCTGGTCTGGTACCGGTGGGGTGCTAATTGATTGGAATAGCAGTGTTCCAAACACAACAAATGCTGTGACTTGCATTTGTAAAACACCTTAAAGCTTTGTCTTCAATTTGACAAACAGCTTATTCATCTGTTCAGCATTGGGTTTCACTGTTAATTATTTGTTGTGTCACATCTTCAAAACAAGTGGTGGGAACACTGTGCCTTTTTAAGGCAGTATACTGAGGCTATGCAAATCCTAGAGGTTTCCTAATGGCTATACGGTGTCAACTTCCATATCACGTACACCTCTGGATCCAGCCAGCTCCTGCTTATCCTTGCTTGAGAGTGGAGGGCGGTGTTTCAGCCCACATGGCATGGTGCACTCAGCAGTCTCTTCTTATAAATGATAGATACTAGAGGTAGCAGCCAGCCTGCTCTGCCCTGGTGCTGGAGGTAGTCGAGAGACTGAAAGACGTGCTTGAGATGATCGTCTCCTTTATTCGAGGTCTATTATTAGAGTTCCTCTCGAAACGTATATGTGAAACTGAGATGAGAAATTGAAGACTGCATGCAGCATAGATTTTTAGTGACCTTGGACCGCTGTTTGAGGAAACAACACATTTATTTATTGTGCCTTTTGGAAACTGTGCCAGACCTGTGTGTAGTGATGTACAGATTGAGATTCTGTGGGCAGTTACTAAACCTATTGAGGTTATTACTTTTTAATTAATGCTGTCATTACCCATTAAATCAGCGGTTCCCAATCCCCTGTCCTTGAAACTCGGCGCTCTGCACCCCCCCCCCCCCCAACTCATGCTAATTCCTGATTCAAATAATCAGATAATTATCAAGCCCTTGGTGAGCCGAGGCACATATCTCAGTACAGGAGAAGCACAAAAATAGGTGAAAACACAGCGTCCTCGGGTTTGGGACTGGGAACTATTGCTTAATGGACCCTCATACAAGAACGCTCAGAATCGTCTACTATGTTATGTTATTAAATGAATAAATCCAGTTGCCAGCCATTCCCTGTAGCTTTGTGGTTGAGGATATTATCAGTTTACAAGGAGGTGAAGGGCTGTTTTAGCCTCGCTGGACAGATAAACAAAGCTGCAGAAACGCAGTGCGGTGGAGATTTGTAAAAGATCAGTACAATCTATAAATACATATCATTTTAATACAGAGTAGTGGTTTTATGTAGTGGGAAACTTTAGCATTCTATAGCCTTTGAGTGAAGGATTGATTTCTGGGAACTACAAATACCTGCCATTTAAACTAAGCAAACTTTCCCATTGGTAAGGACTTCACAAGCTGGACTGAAGACCTTACATATCAAATTTACCAATTAACCATCAATGCCAATTACAAAGTGGCACAGACATCAACCAGTCTTTTATATATTTAGAAAATGTGTGGAACCATTTTTTAAAATAAAACATCACTTCAGTCTTTATAAAAGTCTTACATATGTCACAGGCTACGAGCTGTGGTCTAACCAGGATTCAGTCGGTAACCGTTCGAAACGGAAAACAGCTGCAGATCGTTGGAAATAACATACACTGTTTGCCACCAAAACAGCTCTGACCCATCGAGGTATGGACTCCACAAGACGTCTGAAAGTGTTCTATGGTTCTGGTACTGTGTAAGATGTTAGCAGCAGATCCTCTATCTCTGGTAGGTTGTGAGGTGGGGCCTCCATAGATCACCATCATCAGTGTCCTTCCTTGGATTACTTTGGGTAGGTACTAACCACTGCCTATATTTGATGTTTTGGAGATGTTATGCTTGCCTGTTTTTCTTGCTTCCAATATATCAACTTCAAGAACTGACTGTTCACTTGCTAACAGGCGCCAGGTAATCAATGTTATTCACTTCCTTTGTTGAGATATACACTACTATATGTTTCAAGCTTTAATTTAAGCATAATCATTGTCTTTATTAGGCTTACAATTGGCCATGTCTGTTCTAGAATAACCAAAAAATGCCTGCAGAAACAAGCATTAGCGTAGAGGTGGAGTTTTTTTTGTTTGTTTTTTTTAAACAAATTTTTCCAAAATAAAGTCAATTGCACTGTTGCCTACTGATTTTATGTGTATGAATATGTTAATATAACCATTTCTAAATCACTATTGGAACGTGATACCAATCTATGCGATGGCTTTGAGCTTTAAGAAGAAATATGAAAAGTACATTCTCACCACAAATTTCTAACTAGCTTAAAAGATACCTAGGCTACTCTTTTAAAAACAAGAAACTTATGATGTTTCCAGAGGCAAAAACACACTTATTGCCAAGACAAATGGTTTTAAATAGTCTTTGTATATTGTCTGAATATCCTTTAGCCTTTACAGCAATCTACCCAATTAAAGCAGCATTATGGAGAATTGGTCATTCTTGCCCCTGGGCTCCCCCTACAGTCAGGAAGTGTACTCCACTAAAGAAGCACATGCTGTACACATGGATTTCTGGATGCGCTGAGAGGTACGGAGCCGTCACTGAAAGTGAAAGAATGATGCGGATTCTACAGCATGAATATGACTTGGATTGCGCAGCGTTATGCAGTTCTCACAAGCATTGTCCTGCCCGAGTTACATAGTGCAGTTAGCAGTGTGCTGAGCCTGGAGTAGCAATAACAGGGATGCTGTTCTTCCTTGTAACACGATTTTGAATTGGTAATATTAAGGTAAAAATGCTACATAATGTTGCTTTAAATAAAAAGACGCCATATAATCAGCTTATACGTTTTTATGCTTACTACATTACTACAAACCGGATTCCAAAAAAGTTGGGACACTAAACAAATTGTGAATAAAAACTGAATGCAATGATGTGGAGATGGCAAATGTCAATATTTTATTTGTAATAGAACATAGATGACAGATCAAAAGTTTAATCTGAGTAAATGTAACATTTTAAAGGAGAATTATGTTGATTCAAAATTTCATGGCGTCAACAAATCCCAAAAAGGTTGGGACAAGTAGCAATAAGTGGCTGGAAAAAGGAAATTGAGCATATAACGAACAGCTGGAAGACCAATTAACACTAATTAGGTCAATTGACAACATGATTGGGTATAAAAAGAGCTTCTCAGAGTGTCAGTGTCTCTCTGAAGCCAAGATGGTAAGAGGATCACCAATTCCACCATTGTTGCGCAAAAAGATATATATCAGCAATACCAGAATGGTGTTACCCAGCGTAAAATAGCAAAGACTTTTAAGTTATCATCATCAACCGTGCTTAACATCATCAACAGATTCAGAGAATCTGGAACAATCGCTGTGCGTAAGAGTCAAGGCCGTAAAACTCTACTGGATGCTCGTGATCATCCGCCGTTGCCAGCTGAAACTCTACAGTGCAAAGAGGAAGCCATTTCTAAGCAAGCTCCACAAGCTCAGACATTTGCACTGGGCCAGGGGTCTTTTAAAATGGAGTGTGGCAAAATGGAAGACTGTTCTGTGGTCAGATGAGTCACGATTTGAAGTTCTTTATGGAACACTGGGACGCCATGTCATCCGGACCAGAGAGGACAAGGATAACTCAAGTTGTTATCAACGCTCCGTTCAGAAGCCTGCATCACTGATGGTATGGGGTTGCATGAGTGCTTGTGGCATGGGCAGCTTGCATATTTGGAAAGGCACCATTAATGCAGAGAACTATGTTCAGGTTCTAGAACAACATATGCTCCCATCTAGACGTCATCTCTTTCAGGGAAGACCCTGCATTTTTCAACAAGATAATGCCAGACCACATTCTGCAGCAATCACAACATCATGGCTACATTGGAGAAGGATCCGGGTACTGAAATGGCCAGCCTGCAGTCCAGATCTTTCACCTATAGGGAACATTTGGCGCATAAAGAGGAAGGTGCGACAAAGAAGGCCCAAGACGATTGAACAGTTAGAGGCCTGTATTAGACATGAATGGGAGAGCATTCCTATTTCTAAACTTGAGAAACTGGTCTCCTCTGTACCCAGACGTCTGTTGAGTGTTGTAAGAAGAAGGGGGGATGCCACACAGTGGTAAAAATGGCCTTGTCCCAACTTTTTTGGGATTTGATGACGCCATGAAATTTTGAATCAACATATTTCTCCTTTAAAATGTTGCATTTACTCAGATTAAACTTTTGATCTGTCATCTATGTTCTATTACAAATAAAATATTGACATTTGCCATCTCCACATCATTGCATTCAGTTTTTATTCACAATTTGTTTAGTGTCCCAATTTTTTTGGAATCCGGTTTGTATTTGAATACCTCTGAAACTACAAGGCTAAGACTGAAACTGCCTCCAAAACAATATTTAAAAGTAAATGACATCCTCCTCTACAACTACTTTGAAGTTTAACATGATTAAACAGCTTAGGACAGCGTGGTATAGGATTTTTAAACTCGGCCTCCTGCTGTGCATTGTGTTTGAGGGGACGCTTTCAATTCAGGTTTGTATCCTTGGTTTTTACAAGCCAGCATTAGATGTCCAACCGTAGCTCAGCCCTCTTTTGGTGTAATTGTTAATGAAGGTGCGTGCTTTGCATAAAACAAGGCCATGTCTCGCTCGGACAGAATGACACGAATTTGTGTATTTATGAGTCATTAGCGCCCGGGTCTGTGTCTGTTTTTCCACCTTATTTATTCTGCTGAAGTCACATGCACTAATTAGTCCCTAGGAGGACCTTGGGGCGATTTCAGCCTCCCACTGATTAAAAAAAAAAAAACAGCAAAAAAAACAACAAGTCTGCCTCCACTTTTCACTTGCACCCAGCATGTGTGAGCGAGACAAACACACACACACACACACCTACGTCGGCACACCATCATGCACAGAGGCACAAGCCCATGTGACACACCCACACACCCTTACACAAGCAAGATAACACAAACTAATTGCCTACACACTCAGCCTGTCAGTCTGTCCTCTCTCTCTCTCTCTCTCTCTCTCCTTTTCTCTTGCAAACACAGACTGTCTGTCTGTCTTCTTTTTTGTGCCTCTCTCTCTCTCTCTCTCTCTCTCTTTTCCTTTAGCACAGAATACAGACACAGTCTTGCTCTTTCTTTGTCTCTCGTCACTCACCCATCTCTCCTCCATCTCACTCTCTCTCTCTACCCCTCCATTTCTCTCTAGCTCATTCTTTACCCATCCTTCCCCCCCCCCTCTCTCTCTCTCTCTCTCCCTCTCTCTCATTTACATTACCCCTCCATCTCTCTCTCTTTAACCCTCAGTGTCTCTCTGTCATTGTCTCCTCTCTCTATCCCTCTCTCTGTCTCTCTCTGTCTCTCTCTCTCTCTTTACCCCTCAGTCTGTTTCTTCGTCATCTTAGGGGGCCCTCCATCTATCTATCCCTCTCTCTTTTTACCCCTCCATCT
The DNA here is from genome assembly GCF_030463535.1 of Salminus brasiliensis. Taxonomy (NCBI): domain Eukaryota; kingdom Metazoa; phylum Chordata; class Actinopteri; order Characiformes; family Bryconidae; genus Salminus; species Salminus brasiliensis. The sequence continues at coordinate 19,433,897 of NC_132892.1, read as the reverse complement.
TTCTGTCTTCGTCCCCCTCTCTTTACCCTCTCTCCCTATCTCTGTGGAAATGCAGGCTCCCTCTTTTCTTTGTCACCCTCTTCATCACTGCTCCCCCAGTCTGTCTTTGTCTCTCTCTCTCCATCTCTCTCTCTCTCTATTCATCTCTGTCTCTCTCTATTTCTCTGGTTCTTTCTCTCCCTTTCTTTCTTTTCATCTCTCTCTCTCCCTCCCTCTCTCTCCCTCTCTTTCTCCCTAGCGCACATGCATGCACACACAGACACAGTCTGTGCAACAGCCAAACACAAGCTAACACAAACCCAACACCCAACACCACCCCCCTCCTCCCCGCCCTTAACCCCCCCCCCCAACACACACACACACACACCAGCCTCTGCTGCATAATGTGTTGACAGCCTGTGCCCCTGTGAGAGCAGAAGGCAAGAGCTCCTCCGGCTTTTCCAGCAGTGCCTCCACCTTCACCCCTTCCACCCGTCTCTCCATCCCTGTCTCCTCTCCCCTCCGGAACGCGCATAAAGATTAGCTACTCACTGAATTCGGAGGTTAGATGGCCGCTTAATGGAGAAACCACACTGTGTGCCTCTTCTCTGTCACAACTGCGCCCATAATTGAATCACCAGCATGCTATTAACTCACCGTTAATTTGATTGAAAGATTGTAAAGTAATACCTCACTAATATTTCCACGCTCCATTTCAATTCCAATAAGTTTCATGCTAATTCTTCAACGTCTTGGTTTTGCTAAGCACGTTGACTCCTGTGTTAGTCAAATAATAAGGTGCAGTAAGGGTTCTAATGAGGATCTTGTCTAAAGACACAACCTAAACGCCTGTATGACATTTCATGAGTTCCATAGTCCTATAAACGAATTTGATCTTTTAAACGTATGCTGGTTTAAGTCGTGTGAAAAAACATGGCAGTGTCATAACTGATCAGGATGGGGTCGACTGTAAACACATTTGCAGCCTAGTCTCAATATATGGACCACATGATCTGGAAAGTTAGCCCTTTAGCTTCTGTTACAACTGACCATGGTATCAGAGACACGTTGTGTGGGGCAAGATAGAACATAAAGACTTTGTGGACTTTGTTAAAGAAGTGAAATGCTGGTTGTCGCATAACTCCTTCTAAAAGGTTCTCCTTTTGGGAGGAAATACATGATCAGACCTTAAATCTGGCAGATTTCTCTGTTATTGCTGGCTCATAATCAACTGCTGATGTCATAAATGATTCATCTATTGATCTATAATTTGACCAACAAATAGTTTATATTACTAAGACAGCATTTCTACATTTTCAAAACATCACCAAACTAAGAAATGCCTTATCCCTGATGAGTACATGCTTTTATTATCTCAAAGCTAGACTATTGCAATCATTGAATATTGTCAGGATGTTCCAGCAGGAACCTCCGTAAACTTGTAAAGTTCATTTAAAATGCTGCAGCCAGGGTCAAATTTGAATATATTAAGCCAGTCCTATCAGTTTTTATTATTGATTATAAAATTATGTTATTGACACAAATTCAATTTTCAAGTCTAGGCTGAAAATTAATTTGTTTAGTTCAGCTTTTGGTCATTAATATTTCCTTTTGGTTGAAGGGTACAGATCCTGGGGTTTGTGGATGGTGGAGTGGATGGTGCCATTGTTTCAGGGTGCTGCCATGTCTGTGTTACCCTCTGGCTCTCTCCTTTAAATTAGGCTGTTATAGTCAGATCAGCAACACTCTGATAATGTTTAACATTCTCTGTTCTCTATTAATCCAATCATAACAAATTCTATCTCTTTACCTTCTCAGAATAAATGACTGCCCACTTGTTCAGCCTGATTTCAATGGAAGACTGACCGCTAGGATCTCCTGCTAACCTTGTCAGAGCAGCTGCCCACCCTCCAGCTACTGCCAACCAACTATGTTGAAGCTTATCAAGTATCAGGAAATCCTGGTAGAAAACATGAAGCTAAAGCTTTGCACCTTCCAACAGGACAGTGATCCTAAGCATGCATTTTAGAAGAAGTCCTGGAAGATTCTGCAGTAGTCAAAACAGTCGCCTGACTTGAACACCATAACAAATCTTTGTAGGGAAGAATATTAGTGAACTGGAGGATACTGCCTATGAGGAATGGGCTAAGATTCCTCAAGATCGCTGCCAGAAGCTGGTGTCTGTCTTTTCATCACATCTGCAGCAGGTCATAACACCAAGAGGGTGCTCTACTAAGTACTAAAGATACTTGTGATGAAGTGATTGAATAGTTCAGCGACTGCGTCGTCATTAAAAGTGGTATTTTGTGTTGAATTTTGAATTTTGAATTTTGAAACTAATTGTTAGTTGGGTTGAGTTATTTAAATCAGCCCTTTAGAATGCTTTATTTTAAACAGCTGAAAGTTTGTAAGTTTTGCTAATAAACCTAACTCGATTGAAACCAGTATTTTTTTAATTACACCAGTTGCAATATGATACATTGGTACCAATTGGCCTTGTGAGGGTGATTTGTGGCATGACACATTTTATAGCAAACATAAATGTAAAGTACTCTTCTGTAAGATGACTAATTAAAGGGTTTTTGTCAGGCTCAAATAAAAAAGCTGGAGGGTTCAAATGAAGGAGTGTGAGAGAAAATCTCCTCAGCACTGTGAAAAGAGTAAAGTTTTTTTTTCAACCCCAAGTGAAGAGCTTGTGTAAAAGCTTTTCATTTTAAAACCATTCCCCCCTCAAGTGCCCTCTTTTTCAGAGAATGGACGCCTTTCTCTATGTGACCAAGACCTAATTGCATTACTAGCATAATCACTAGTGTAGATTGAGTGGCCCTGGCATTTACGCCGAATACCCTTTTTCTCCTTGCCGCTGTTGTTTCAGAAACCTAAAGGAATAATTTACCAAAAACTTTAAAACTAAAACAATTACTATGATTTAGCATGTTATCACCCCAATGTGCAGCTGATCAGACAAGATATGTTTGGTATCTGACATGTGTTTCTTTAGTTTACAGCAAAAGATGCTAGGCTAACGCTATCAAACACTAGACTTGCACTTGCACCAAACACACATTATATGGCACCTGGCATTAGGCAAGATGCCAACAGGTTCATATTGATCTGCCCCATCCTATTCTATTGACATTCCTTCCTTACAGGGACTAGACAAGCTGTGTGTGTGTGCATTCGCACATCTGTGTCAGCAATGTGTGCAACTTAAATCAGCTGAATGCATTCATTAGAAGAGGCGTCCACAAACATTTGGACATACAGTGTATTATTGTAAATACATTTACATTCACCTCAAAAAGATACATAAACAAGCTAAGTGGACAGCACAGACAGTTTCACTTTACAATGGAATTCTTACTTTGCTAATCCTCCACTAACCCACAAGCAACTAACACATAAGTAAAAACTATACAACATAAGCTAAAGATAATACACATACTTAAATGAGAGATATGATTAAAACTAAAGACATGAATAAAAAACTATAGACATATAAGAGGTAGACATAAATATGTAGCTTAATACTGTAAACATTGCTGTGTCATTGCAAACAATAGTATGACAGCAGCAATAAATGTAAGAAATGTAGTGTATCTGTACAGACCCATTATAATGTGTGTGTGTGTGTGTGTGTGTTTGTGTGTGTGTTGTCAAAGTTTAACCAGTCAGAGTGATGGGAAGGAGCAGTGTGCCAATGGAGTCATTCACACGCCTGATGGCCCATGGATAGAAGCTGTTGGTGAGTCTGGTTGTCCTGGGCTTCACACTCCTGTAATGTCTGTCTGATGGTAGAAGCGTGAAAAGGCTGTTTTGGGGGTGTGTGCTGTCCCTGATGATGTGGAGTGCCCTCGTAATTTTTGGGTGTGTATTCAGACAGCTGAGATTGGTGACAGACTAAAACCAGTGTTTGTTAGCTTCATGTTAGCTTAGCATTTCCTGTTTTAAACTAAAGAAGCGCATGTCAGGTACAGATAAAGTTGTCTTGACTGATCAACTGTGTGAGTGTAAGTGATGAATCATCTCAGAAAGACTTACCACACACTATGGTGTATTATTCAGTAACTACGGGGACTTCTGTATAAAATGGTAAGGCTCTTCTTTGGTAATAGAAGTTTGGTCCATAGGCTGTTTAAGGGCTACCACAGTATATTTGGAAGTTGAGACTGATTTCTAACATTAAAAGAGAATATATACACTGGTGTTCTGCAATGAACTGAGTTTTAGAGAAAAGTAAAGTGTGAAAAAGTTTGAAATTCTCTCTTGGAACTGAGAAGATCTCCTCAGCACCCAGAATTGTCCCCCAACCAGCCCCCCCCCAGATTTAAGTGAAGTAAAGCGGTTTAGTTTGGGAATGAGTTGAAGCTGCCCCCCGCCCCCCCTCGAGTGCCCTCTTTTTCAGAGAATGGACGCCCTTCTCGACGTGACCAAGACCTAATTACATTACTAGCATAATCGCTAGTGTAGATTGAGTGGTCTCTGTCTTTACGATGAAGAGCTTTTCTCTCTGTTGCCCTCACTCTCTGAAAATTGTCCCATGTGGTGTGAGAGGTTCTTGAGGAACACACACATTCACAGACAGACACACAAAGGAGATGGGGTAAGACTGGGGAGTGGGGGGAGGTGGGGGGTGGACGGAAGCCACAAAGCTTTTCCAAGCCAGTGCACCTCAACACTAATCTCTCGTTCCCTCTCTTGCCCACGCTCCTCATACACACACACACACACACACACACATCCATACACATCAACACAACATCATGTCTAGCCTCGTGAGAACACCTCTCTGCTTGACACACACCTTAAAGGCGCTATAATGACAAAGTCTGTCATATTCACCACTCTAGCGACTGGAATCTAGTCCAATTTCGCCACATTGTTATGTTGTTACATCAAGACCCTCAGTGACGGTCGCAAGCTGGGTTGATGTATTCTATAAGCTATTTGCATGAAGTCTATTCAGCATGTCAGTCTGGGGGGTCCTTCATTGCCATATTTGTATTCAGGGCAGCGAAGAGCCACGTTCTGAATGGTCTGAGCCTGTTTCGAATACAGCAAAGCACGCCTCTGCCAAGTTCTGGAAATGAGGGGGGAAAAAAGCAAACGGTTATCTCGGGCCCTAGAACGAATAAGGGATCCAAGGACAGAGCCTCTGATCTTCCGCCTAACAGAGCCTGAGGGTGTCAGGCCCGATCCAAAGCCTTAGTCCCTGATCTAAATCTCAGAGGAGACGCAAACCCAACCGCTTTATTAGCCCTCGCTTCAAAAAGTTGCCTCAAGATCACAGAAGACTTGAATAGACATGTGTTTTCAGCGATAGTAGGTTAAAGATAATTCATGAAGGTGAATGCATGAAAGAGATTACAGCCTCTGTGATGTTAGCTGGAGAGCAAGTCCTCAAGTCAGTCCAATGCAGCCATTTAACTGCAGAAGTCATTACATATACTTGAACCTACAGGCCTCAAATACATTTCAAAGGTAGGCTCGTTCAATTTCCGTCCTAGAGCGTGCTTCGCCTACCATCCATTTGTGGAATTAAGGCAAAGTAAGATAAACAAGGGGGAGGGAGGGGTGGCGAGTCTAAAGCTCATTTAGCTAACCATAATCCAGTTGTTTCAACCACAATAAACAATCTTTTACTTTCCCTAATTATGGATTGGAACATGTGGATGAAAGCTTTCCGCTAAGCTTTTGATGTTTATGTCTGACCCCATTAACACAGGACAAACCATGACAGACTCGTGAGCCTTTTAGCGTGGTGACAATGGGATTTTTTCAATTAAATTATTACCCTAGCTAATCCTTATTAATTCCCATTTGTGGGCTTTTTTTCCAAGTCTGATTTATTTAATTTGTAGATTAGCCATTACAGCAGTTCATTATTTCAGATCAGGTTTTTAAAGCTGATTTAATTAAGGATTTTGCTGGAGAATTGTCTCTGGTTGAGATGCTTTTCTATCAGAAAAGATAATTATTAAATTGATGGATGTGGAGAACAGTTGATGCTTTATTAAAGCTAAAGCTTATCGACCCATTGCCTTGAATTAGGCAATTTATGCAGCTTTCTACAGTGGAAAAGCCTTTCTACTGACATTTCAAATCATCTGTATTTTTAGCCATGTACACACTTAAAAAAGGTTCCTATGTGGTTCTAGGCTGGGATGTACAGTTTAAAGAAAAATGTTTTATGGTGTAGAACCTTTAAATAATGTGGAGGTTCTTCACATGAACACTTTTTATCTCCTTTACAAGCATGGTTCTGTCAAAAGCCATCCATAGAAAGGGTCTTTGTTCAAACAAGAGTGGCTCATCTGCACACTTAAAAAAGGGATTCTTTAGTAAAGGCAATGATTATCTTATCTACACAGTTATGACAACTCAATGGTACCATTCAAAAACATGTAAATGGTTAAATGGCTCTTTTCTACGATGGAGAAACTTTTGTGTCATGTTCCGAATAGTACCAGGACCTAAAAAATGACTGTGTAGCACCAAAAAGGGTTGCGCTATTGTTACAAGCCAGTGTATAACAGGAGTAAGAGTGTATGGCATGAAAAATAGATAACAGCAAAGTACTTTGTAGGTCCATCTATGGCCTTGATGATCTCACACCACATTGTCACATTTCCTCTTCTTTAAATGGTCTAAAACAGGACTGTCAAAACTTGGGAAGTCAAACCACCAGTCAAACAAACATCTATGTATTTAGATTTAAACCAGATTGGGGTGTGGCCAATATCTAAAGTTTATGTTTAATATATAACGGATCCCTTAAGCAGCATTTTGGTCTACATGTCTTGTGTTCATTTATGGTCAATGTTAAATATAGATACAGAAGAAGTCTTCTGTCCATTGTTGCGTTCAACTGAAAGCTTACAAATATGGACTGGACAGATCCATTGGAAATCGTGGGGACAGTATAGCTAATATAGTTATAGCCGCTGCTGCTTTCTTCTTTTTTGTAGTAAGTTCATTATCATGGCCTCCTCCACCATTGCTTGTTGTTGTCAGAAACCTTTGACTCTGAACTGCCCTCTAGTGGTTGTGTTGCTTAACATTCATGTCAATGTAAAGGACACATACAGGTAATTTACAAATACATAAAGGGAGTATAAATGAGTCGTATAAGTGACTGAGAACATGCACAATGGATGCTTTTGTTCATTTACACTGACTGCATTGCCTTATATTGTGCAGGTTCCTCTCATGCCGCAAAAACAGCTCTGACCAATGAGGGCAAGGTCTCCACAAGATCCTCTAAAGGTATCCTATGGTGTCAGACACAAAGAAATTACAATAGTAGCAGATAGTAGCAGCAAGTCATGGAAGTTGCAAGTTGGTTCCTCCATGGAATGGAAATGTTCATCCAGGAAATTCCAGATGCTCAATTGGATTGAGGACTGGGAAAGCTGGAGGTCAAGTCCAGACTTTGAACTCTTTGTCATGTTTCTTAAACCATTCTTGAACTATTGTACAGTGCGGCAGGGAGCATTATCCTGCTAAAAGAGGCCATTGCTTTCATGAAATACCATTGCATCAAAGAGTTTACTTGCTTTGTCTGCAACAATGTTTAGGTAGGTGGTACATATCAAAGTAACATCCACATGAATGGCAGGACACAAGCTTTTCTAGCAGAACATTGCCTAGAGCAATCTTTTTCCTAGTTAAGCGATGCACACACACCTCGCTGTCCACATGATGTCGACATAGGGTTCGCAGGGTACTATGACTGGTCTGTAGCTATGCAGCTCCATGCACAGCAAGTTCTCTGCAATCTCTGATCTGACACCTTTCTATCAACATCAGCACTAACATTTCCAGCTTTTTGCACACACCTGTGAGCATTGAGTGCTAATGTCCTTGACTCTGGGTTCCCCCTTAAACCACTTTTAGGTACTAACCACAACTTACCTCACCAGACCTGCAGGACGTTTTGGAAGTGCTGTGACCCACTCATCTAGATATCACAATCTGGCCCTTGTCAAAGTCACTCAGGTCCTTACACTTGGCCATTCTTCTCTGTTTCCAACACATAAGACTGTTCATTTGCTGCCTAATAGATCCCACCTCTTGACAGGTGGCATTATAATGACATAATTAGTGTTTTTCGCTTCAACTACATCCGTGTTTGAGAGATCTGCTGCCCTGAGAGATCTGCTGCCCTATGCACATCAACAGGCATATAATCTGCATGAATGGAGCAGCATCTCTGATGAGAAGGGGTGTTTAATAAGTAAATGTTCTACTGGCATTGTTTTTCAGTCAGTAAATGTAAATGTGAATAAAAGCATATATATATAATTTATTTTTTTGGTTTCCAAACAGTTTTTATAAAATTTGGGTTTATTCTGAAGCTCAGTAAAGAAGTATTTATCTATAGATGAAGAAGTGGGACCTAGGCAGTAGGAAACAAGCAAACAAACAAGCTAAAAGAAATAATGTGTCTTCTATTCATCTTCTATTCATGTGTCTGAATAATGTATTTGAATGTGGTTACATCCCTGGTAGGTAGACATGTTTCCACAATGGCAGTATATTATTCCACTCTATTTTGATACTACAATCAGTTATAAATACTAGAAAATGTTCTTTCATTGGGTACGAGAGTTGGGTTCAGTGAACTCCAGCCAAATCAATATTCTTCAGGCTACTGGGGAGCCTGAGTTAATCCAGATAACTCAAGCACAAAGTCAAGCCTGTCAAATAGGAACAGAGCCAAGGGACATTTCTTTTAGTCAACCCTCAATTTTGGGCTTAAGCTATCTGGCTCACAGAGAAATCCTGATTTATGAACTCCCCCTCTAGTCGACTTCCCGTACATGTTTCACTGCCGTCCATATACCTCCTAGTTTGACTGGATTTTGTCTTCTCCAAACATTTCCCAACAAACTCCCACAAGTTGTGAATACTGTTCAGAACTGCTGATTATGTCGTTCAAGTCATTTTTAATTCTTCACTTAAAAAGAAGGGATAAAACAGCTGCTCAACATCAGTGAATGGCACATCCCAGCCATTCTTTTTGACCCCGTTTACACCTGGTCACTTCACATGTCTTGAGAATCAGGATTATGTGTAAACACACCCAAGAATCATTTAAACCAGATTCAAATTCAGTTGCTCAAACCACTTTCAACCCCATTTGTACCTGTTCACTTCATGTCATTGTATCCTGGCAACATTTTAGCGCTATGCATTATGTGTGGGACAGAATATGCAAATTCACTCACTGTGCTGCAATAATTACTGGTGTTTCGGTTGTACTAAGAGGGGTTTTGGTTGTTTAATATGTCTTGGAGCAACGGATGCATTTACACTGCTATAATATGTGGCTTAAATGTGTCTCAGACCACCTCCTGAAGTGGTTTGAGTGGTCGGATTTGAAATGAGCCTTGGGTGTGTTTACACTTGCATTTTTATCTGGCAGGACAAATGAAAAGTGATAATTGCAGCGCAATTGGATGTGAATTGGAAGTGAATTTGCATATTCTGTCCCACACAGAAGTCGGATTTCAGTCTGAGTAAATGGAGACACATTGGACTACCCAGTGTAAATGCATGTGGCTAAAATCGTATTAAGATACAATCCAGATACACTTGAAGTGACAGGTGTAAACAGAGTATTTTACTGCCAGTGATGAACATAATTGTAATTGTCCATTCAGTAAACCAATGTACAGTATTTTGGCACTGCAAATCTGCTTATATCTCCAGAATGGCGTAACATACATTCTTAACTCTCAATGGACGTCAATCGCAAACGATTTTATTCCAAGTCATTTTGGACCATTTCTGTTGGTCCATTTATTATGAAATTTTGACACAACATATATAATTGCCGGATTCAAATGATGTCAAACAGCGGAAAAATGACAAAGAAAGATATGCAAGGAATTTGCGTGGCTGTGGCTACATTCAGGTCATACAATAAAGTAAACCTACTCTCCTGGCGTCTACCAGTGTGTATGTGTGTGTGTGTGTGTGTGTGTGTGTTTTTTTTTAAGGCGAGAACCCATGGTGTGAAGAAAATGTCAACCCTACACCTTCACCGCCACATGCTCAATGACATTCATGATGCAGCCTGCCAGCAAAGCTGTATTGCTACTTCCACTGCTTCAAGAAGTCAGTTCTAGGCGTTAGAAACCACCCGCAGGCAATCTTTCTCTCTCCTCTCTCTCCCTCTCACTTTCTTTTTCTTTCTCTGGTATGTCTAAACCATCCGTATCACCTCTAGCTGTCTGGGCCAGTTTTGCAGTAGCTTTGTGATGGATTGATTTTTTCCCGGTGTGTTTACACAGGTGTGAAAGTTGTAGCTCCCTTCACCACCACAATGCGATTGAATACGGCGCGGGCACTGGTATGTTTGGGATGGGATTTTGTCAGTTACAGCAAGCATTGTGGCTTGCTAAATTGCCATTTTATGGCACATTAAGGAAGTGTTCTGCCTTGCCATTTTCCACAATCTGATTCAATGCACTGTCTCAACATTTTGTAGTCTCCGCATCCACATCTAAAAAACCCTATCACACCTGCTGTGAGGAGGACACTCCCCAGCACAGCACAGTGGCAGCACAAAGCCTGCTTGAACCTCACCTTCTCAAACCAACAGCCCCCTCCCGCCAGTGAGGGCCCCAAGGAGAACAGGTTAAACAATGAAAGAACCCTTCTGCTTCTCACGTGCCGTGCCTCCAGCCTGCCTGGAAACATGACTGCTGCTTTCCTTGGCCATGCTACAAAGAGGCTACTGCAGCAGCATCATCCATTGTTGTGGCAGGAGGGGGGAGCCTCCAGGGAGACTCGCAAGACGGAGCAGCTACCGCAGGCCACAGAGGGGATTTATGCCACATTCCTCTGGCGCTCCTCTGCACGCCACGAGCGTAGGCAAGCGGCGAACCAGGAAAGGCAAACAGAGACGTCAGCCAGAGCTGGTGGCCAGTCGGCCCTTGGGGACGAGAATTAGGGATGAGAGAGTGTATGCAGACAACAAAGAGGAAAAAAGAGAATGGGAGTGGGGTCTTCTTTTGTGTTTGAGTGAGGGGGCTTATATCAGCCAACAGAAAAGAATAAACTCACCCAAGCAAAAAGGATTCCTGACAAATTTGCAGTGTGGCTAAGGTTAAGGTAGAGAATACGAGTAGGGTTGGGTGATATGTAGTACTAAAAAAATGGATAGTAGAACCATTTTTGATGTTATTCAGAACCTTTTATTAGAACCATGGGCAAGTGGTCTTTCATTGTTAAGAGGAACACTTTAACCAGCCAGCAATAGTTCTTTATACACTGATCAGCCATAGTGCATTAACCTGCCAAAGATCTTTGAAGACATTCTGGAGTATCGGGCACCAAGACGTTACCAGCAAATTCCTGGATCATGGATTGCATCAGATACCCTTGGGTGCCCATGACCCTGTTGCCGGTTCACCAGTTGTCCTTCCTTGGAGCACATTTGGTGGGTACTGACCACTGCATACCAGGAACCCTCCACATAAGCTGCCTGATGTTGAAAATGCTCTGTCCCAGTCATTTAGTCACCATACTTCGGCACAATTTGCTCAAAATGGCTCAGATTCTTAAGCTTACCCATTTTTCAGCTTCCAACACATCGAATCCAAGAACTGACTCTCTTGCTGCCTATCCCACCCCTTGACAGGTACCACTGTAACAAGATAATCAGTGTTAATCACTACACTGGTTTAACGTTGTGGCCGATCGGTGTATAACCATGGCATTTATGAATGCAAGAACCCTCCTATTTAAAGAATGTGGCAAAAGCAGGTAATGTTTTAATGAAGGGCAGCATTTACAAGGCTATAAAACACCTACGTAAGCCTTTTCTGAGAACTGGCATAAACCTACATGAACATTTGTGGAGGCTAGTTCCAATAAAGGTCAGTTCTCATAAAGGCTGCTTTTGTCAATGCTGTCATTTCAACTCAGCAAGTGGTCAAACAACTAATGCTTGTTGGAATAAGACTGTATAACTGTATTACCTGTGTATGTAGGTTCATGCCTGGTGTCTTGAATGCTTTTTTTTCCTGGTGTTTCACAATGATTCTGCACTAAATGCAATTAAACCAGACAAATTATGATATTTCCTTAATTAAGCATGCAGTTGTACAGTGTTATCATTATGCATGACATGTATTATGACGAAATGTAATAATATATAGGTAATGTATCATATTGCCCATCTTAGCTTTATTGTATGTGTCTTATTTATGGTCACCTATAACTGCTACAGCAGTGGTTAATAACATCAAATGTGGATAAGTATAATCATGGGTTGTAATGTTGTCAAATGCTCCTGACAGAACTCTATAAAAGGGGGTTCTACTAGGGTTCTTTAGTAAAAAAAGCAATGGTAAAGAACCATGGCAACTCAAAGAACCATTTGACGAATGCTTAAATTGGACCTAGTAGTTAATTAGTTCTTCTGTATGATTTCTAGGTCCTAAAATTAAGCCCTGTGGGACTCCACAAAATATGCTAAACAGTTAACAAATGATTCATAATAGTTTCTGCACTTGGATTCATATCTGAATCATGAACATAGTGTCCAAGAGGTTAAACCTCCTGAATGTGCCATACAAAACATTACATAAGCCTTGCCACTCCTCAACACACTCCTTTCCTTAATAAGTGGCGTGGCATCTTGCATTGCTTTATTAGCAAATCAAGCCATTTTTGGTAATTATCCACCATAAAAGCTATTAGTTAAATAGTTCTTCTGTATGATGGAGAACATCTCAGATATTAGCCTTTAAATCATAAATCAAGGAGCATTTATTCAGTACCATACAGTGAAAAAAAAACACAGCACTGTGACAATGATTCAATACGGTAGCCTCTCACCCCAGGGACCAGAACATGATGGAGATCAAGAGACACTAGTTTGACCTGAGACTGGGTACCAGCCACACTGACCTAATACTGGAGGGCTGTGGTTTCAACTGAGCATTTAAAGCAAGGCGTTTGACCCCAGGTTACTCCTAGGGGATGCTACACAACACAACACCCCTGAAAATAGCTCAGGAACCCTACTGTGCTTGAAGAGAGTGTTGGAAGCCAAAGACAAATTTATTTTTTATATACTGTATCACCACTGAAACTGCTGGAAGGATGTCCCAGTACTCTTGGATAAAATGCACCAAACTGTCACTGGGATGGTACCCAACATGTCACTGGTACGTCTTCGGTACTTTTAGGTAGGGAACATCTGCTTTGAAATGCGTAGTTGGACCTTAGCGGCTTTTTTCTGACAGCATTTTAAAGCCAATAAACAGCTTACAATAAATAAACAATACAGTAGTGATTTATATTACATACAACACTCTAAGCTAAAGGCTTCCACACTATATGGACAAAAGTATTGGGACACCTGCTCATTCATCGTTTCTTGTTCTAAAAAAAAAAAGTGCCTGCTTTTTATTGGAGTAACTGTCTCCAATAGTGTCTTCCCTACTGTCCAGGGAAGGCTTTCTACAATGTTGTGAGGATTTGATTGCATTGAGTGACAAGAGCATTAGTGAGGTCAGAGTGTTGGATGTTCACCACCCCACCCCACCTCATCCCCAACTCCCCAACTTTTCTCAAAAGCATTGGCTTGAGGACCATCCATCATTCCAGATAACACAGTCCACTGCACCACATTTCAATGCTGGGGTGGGGGGGGTCTTCATACCCCTCTAGCATCATCTTTGCATTAGGCATGTTGCCATTAGGTTCATATTTGTCTGCTCTAGAGAGTCATATTCTATTGGCAATACATCTCTACAGGGACAACACATCTGTGTCAGCAATGGGTGGAACGTAAAGTAGCTGAATGCATTTATTAGAAGGGGTGTCCACAAACATTTGGACACGTAGTGGATTTTGGTAAATACATGCCCAACTCTTAATGTAATGTTAAACCAGCAAAGACCCTCATTTGTAGGGGTGTACTAATCACATTTAGCTTCATTAAGCAGAGTGTTGTTACCTGCCACACTGCACATGTAATGTGTCTACTCCACATTATATCATAGTATGTAGTGATCTAATTACTTGATCATTACATCTGTGCACAAGTGCTCAAATCCTGTCTTTTGTAGGGAAAACACCTTTAACACTTTAAATCCAGTACATAAGCCCACACTTTAGTTCTTCACTCTCATAACTACATTACTGTCATGAATAAACAATTGCTAGGCCCTAAAATTAAGCCCTGTGGATTCATATTATAGAACATAGTGTCCAAGAGGTTAAATCTCCTGAATGTGCCATACAAAACATTACCTAAGCCTCGTCACCCCTTTCCTTAATGAGTGGCGTAGAATCTTGCATTGCTTTATTAGCAAATCAAGCCATTATCCACCATGAAAGCAGAGATGGATCCCTTCAAACACATCCAGAACAGCTGCTGAACATCGCCGTATGACACATGCACATCTGAGCAATTCTGTTTGACTGCCAGTGTATTTTTGATCTCACCATGCTTCTCTGCCATTGCTGAGCATCACTCAATTTATGTGAGCTACACACTGAGAGTCTGCTGCTCAAAAAAAGGAGACTGCAGAGGATGGAAGCTTTCGAGACAACCCTTTGTCTATCAAGCTGACCATAGCTTGCTCGCTTCTGCCATCTACCGGCCGTATGTGGCCATGCACCACGTTTTGGGCCCATTTCGTGAGTGCTGATGTCCTCTTTAAAACTTCAGGGGACTAAGGCCTATGGACTGATGACCATAGCAGGACAGAGAGAGTGTCACTGACGCTATTGTGCTCCTTCATCTGTATTAATCGGTCAAATGATGCCCCTTCGTGAAGAGACATGAAGCTTTCATGTCAGCTTAGTGTTGGGAAAGCGTGGCTCTGGAGGTCTGCTGTGTAGGCCATCTCCTTCACTATCCTGCTGGCTCTTTTCACCTTGGGGAAAAAGAAGGGAGTGCAAGCAGTTGCATCAAACAATGCAATCGGCGTCGAGCAGTTGGCTTAAGTCAGCTATAAAACATGCCTGTCGTGTCATGTACAATAAAGGACATGCACAGTTAAGGTAATTTGGAGGGGATGTGGAGGAAAGGGGGGGGGGGGGGCGTGGAAAAGATGCACACACGGTTGCCTGTCGCTCCTGGTTTCCATCACCTCCACCTTCAGGTGATGAAATGCAATATGCGCTGTGAAATTGGGTCAACACAACAGTTGAGGAGCCCCTGCATACGCTGTAGGAGGAGGAGGGCATTTGCATATTCATATGGCCGGAACAGGCCTTCAAAAGGACACTTTCTTTCTACAGCTCTGCCTTTCTTTACTCCACTTCAGCTCCACAGGCAGAGGTTTATCAGGAGCCACCATGATGTCAGAATTGACAGAAGACAACTGTCAGTCAAGCACATTGACTGGCTTAGTATAGTAGTGACCCAAAAAACTAGTGGAACACTTTTTGGCGCTTCTTTAAAGAACCGAATACAAGACATTTAGCACAACTAAAGGAAGAACCATTCAGGCATCCAGTTGGTTCTTTGAGTTACCATGATTCTGTACGTATGTATAGAAGGCCAATAGAATAGGCCTCTCTGGAGCAGATGAACATGAACCTCTTGGCATGGGACAGAGGGATATAAAGCCCCCCAGTGTTAAGCGGTGGAGCAGGGGAAGAACTGTGTTCTCTGGAACAATGATGGTGCTCTATCCCATAATTTGGGATGAGTTAGAGAGTTGAGGGGGGGGGGTGTAGTGATTATTCAATACATCCAACATCCTTACCTCACTAACGCTCTCGTCACTGAATGCACTGAAGTCCTCACAGCAATGCGCCTCCAAAATCTAGTAGAAAGCCTTCTTCCCTGGACAGTAGAGACAGTTAATCCAACAGAAGCAGGATAAGCTCTTTTTAATACCCTTGGTTTCAGAAGAAATGATAAATGAGCAGGTGTCCCAATACTTTTACAAAAATGGTTCTTCTGTGGCATCGCTCAAAAAACCATTTGGAGACCCTTTATTTTTTTAAGAGCATGGTTTTAGAACAAACCACTATTTTGAAGATTCTATGTAGGCATATAGAACATTACAAGAACTTTTAAGAAACAAGAAAACAACAAAAAAGCAGATAAATGGCCAAAAATCAGGTCAATGTTTTACCAAGCCTATAATCAGTCAAAAACTTTCATTTATCAGTGTGCAGATGTTTACAAGATTGTTGAAGCCTGGAAAAAAAATCAAATGGAGCTCAGAAATTCTTAGAAAACTTTTCTCCTTTTCTCTGTGGTGCTGATGCCACGGTCCTGCAGGGGTCACTGTCTTTTACCTTTAGTGACTCACTGACCTTCCTCTCAAACCTCTCCCACTACAACACCAACATTGCTATAAACGAACTCAGCAAAATTGCCCTCTATCATTTTGGGGCAGGTCTATTTGTGATATGCAGGTTACTGTTTTGAATTAGCTCTGTTTTTGTGGATCTACTGGCTTATAGGTTTGAGACTTCTGCTGTATCCTGGATTTTCTAATAGCAATTTTACAGTCTTTTTAAAATTACATTTGGAAAAAGAGAATACGCAAGGTCATCATGCACAGTGTTCATTCACTCAGCCTCAAAGGGGAAAGGATTTGGGGATTTTTTGGCTTAAGCAATAAGGTGTCTGTGTGTGTGTGTGTGTAGAGGGGGGTGGAATTGTATGTGCTTCATTTCAGCATGCTAATGTTTCTTTTGATCTCTCCTCGCTTTCAAAAACAGTCTTGCTGTGATCACACGCTGAATTTATTGTGGTGTCCCTCTCAATTCCTTGTTAAGTTAGGGCCTTCAGAAGCACTGCACATGCATTTGTTTGAATACACACACACATGCACACACACACTCACACAGATGTCTATTTTAACTTGCATCAAATCCACAGGGAGCCAATTACAGAGATATTTATTTTGCTGTGTGCATCCTAAAAGACTAATTAATTTTTCATGTAAAAGTAAGAAATATTTGATATTTACAAACTGCCTCTTGCATTCATTTTAGTAATTGCTCTTTGTTGTACAAATCTCTTGCAGTTTCCAACCTACGTCTTAAGCTAATCACCACACAGACCCTGCTTAGCACAAATTCTATTTTTACTGCTGCAGAGGAAGGATATAAAGGACAATGTAATTTCCAAGCATATTCCAATCAGCCATAACATTAAAAACACTGATTATCTTCTTCTACAGTGGCATCTGTCAGTGGGGGGATAAATTCGGCAGCAAGTGGCAGTCAGTTCTTAGGGTGAGGTGCTAAAAGCAGGAAAAATGGGCAAGCATAAGGATCTGAGCCACTTTGACAAGAACCAAATTGTGACAGCTAGACGACTGACTGGGTCAGAATATCTTCAAAACATCAGGCAGATCTTGTAGGGTTTTTTTATGGTATGCGGTGGTCAATACCTACCAAAAGTGGTTCACAAAAGGACACCCAGGGAACTGGCAACGGGGTCATGGGCACCTAAGGCTCATTAATGCAATCCATGGAGGCCTCACCTAACAACGTACAGGACTTAAAGGATCTGATGCTGTTGTCTTAGTGCCAGATACCTCGGGACGCCTTCAGACGTCTTGTGGAGTCCATGCCTCGAATGGTTAGATATATTGTGGCAGCACAAAGAGGACTTACTTAATACTAGTCAATATTATTATCGTTCTGGCTAATCTGTGTATCAGAACTCAGTTTCTAGTATGCAGTGGCCTTGCAACGTTGGTGACGTTAAACTAGCAACAAAATAAATGCTTGCTTATTAACTATTTAAAATTAAAAAGCACATTTGTTACACATATTCTAAAGAAAAACTCAAAAAATTTTTCAATCTAAATGTTTACCTAATTTGGCATGAATGAATATAGAGTTTATGGCCTATATTTAATGCCTGTATTTGACTTCTTTATGGGGTAAACTAGCTAATTAGCAGTGGTGGCTGGGGGCAGTGGTGACTGCTCTGGGTGTGTGTGTGTGTACTCACTGCCCCTAACACATGTGTGTGTGTGAGTGTGTGTTCACTACCAGATGGGTTAAATGCGGAGGACACATTTCGCTGTACAGTGTACACTGTACAGTGACAAATACGTGCACCTTTACCTTTTAACCTGAATGTTTAGTATATAGCCTTTATTTTATTCTTCTAATTTCTGTTATTTTCATGTTTTAATTTATAATCAAATTTTCTATCACTTTGTTAAAATTTGTAATCCCATAAACTTATTTTTAGTTAATCTTGTAAAAATGTATCCACATATGAGCTCATGCAAGTTGTGAGACGGAGAACGTCTCAGAAATGTTCAGATATTATTAAAACTTAGACAAATTAACTTATTTTGAGTAAATTTTAAATTTTGGTCATGCCAGTGGTATGTCCCGTAACATCAACACTGCTTGCAGCACATGCATAAGTAGACTGATCAATCACTGTGCTGATCAGTCATGAATCACAGTGTTACTGAGCTCAGCTAAAACATGAGTAGACTGATCAATAAATGTTCTAATCAGTTATTTATCTCAGTGTTACTGAGCTCAGCTAAAACATGAGTAGACTGATCAAAAACTGTGCTGATCAGTCATGTATCTCAGTGTTACTGAGCTCAGCTAAAACATGAGTAGACTGATAAATCACTGTGCTGATCAGTTATTTATCTCAGTGTTAGTGAACTCTACTAAAGCATGAGTAGACTGATAAATCAATAAGTTATGTTACTGAGCGTGGCTAAAGAATGAATAGTTTCTGATTAATACTGTAATGGACATGTGCATGTGTTTCATGGCATGAAATTACATACATTTTAATTCAGTCAAATGTAATATTGCTGTACACAGGATTGTACTGTTTTGTCAGTTTGCTAATGTGTTTGTAATGTGCAAATGTGTTTTCTATGTTTAAAGCACTGCCCCACGTTATAAACAGTTACAGTGATAATATGTAAATACAATGGGTCTTGAAGTATTTACCAAGTGTCAGTTTTGCTTACTTCACAGGCAGCAGTCCAGCTCGGGAGGGGGGGTGGATTACAACAGATTAAGAATGCCATTTTTAACCATCACTACTACGTTTTCAAGTATTCTAGCCAACTCTGTCAACAGCATTATATAGAGCGCACTATAGATGAGATCCATTGATCAGGAAAGGGGCCAATCCCCATGGGTGAAGTTGGACAGATGGTTGAGCAGCCAGGATCACCCAACATAATAAAGAGATGAAAGAGTAAAGAAAAGAAGAGGAACGTATTTATTTTTTAAAGGTCTTTACTTTCACTCCAGTATATTTAAAACATACATCATACATATCCTACTTTTTACTACACTAGTTTATGCAAAAAAGATTCCTTATCATAATGTAAAGTGGGAGAAAACTGGACTATGAAGCAAACTATTAAACTGAAGCAAACCATACTGCCAAACAATACACTGATCCAATTATAACTGTAGCATACAACAGTAACATGCTGCTCGTGATTAATGCATTTTTTAATAAACCAGAAACAAATTATTATTAAAAGAACAACTAAACTAATCTCTCGCTCTCGCCATCTCTCTCTCTTTCTCTGTACACACACACACACACACACACACACACACACATATATATATAACTCTAAATTAAATTAAATTAAAAACTCTAAATAACTCTGGTAGAAATCTAAATTACAAAGATTAACATTTTCCACCCTTACTTGCACTTCCAAACTAAAGATATTCATTATTATTGACATATTATTGGAATAATAATTGTATTTGTAATATTGTATTGTAATATAATTGGATAATTTTTAGTCTATTTTCTTTGAAAAACCTCCACATGTGTAAGGGTTCCATATATAATGTCAATTATTTATCTACGTTTTTGAGTGTCTTGCTATCCCTCTCTGCTGTGACACTGAGAATTTCCCCACTGTGGGACTAATAAAGGATTATCCTATCTCTTATCTTATCTTATCTTATCTTATCTTATCTTATACCAAATAAAGCCTTTTCTTAGAAATAAATTGTCAACACATATATCTCACAAATGGACACTTTACAGGATATGTCATTTTAAAAATGCTCACTTCAAGAATGGCTGTTGTATGTAAAAGAATTTAGATGTTTAATTTTTTGGAAAGTATCAATATGTCCGTGCCAAGAACCATATACACACCTAAATTTTTAAAAAGGTACATCATAACAATGGCATTTGTTCAAACAGTTTTGAAAGATATGATATTACTCCCTTTCCCCAACATTTTATGCCAGTTCTTTCCGTTAGTCTCTCTACACCCTGCAACCATTACCCTTTCTCACTTCCCCCAGCACACACAGCAAGGACTAGAGGTGTTAAGTCTCCACGACTCCTGGCTGGAGTGGCCCTGATATGTCATCCTCCCATCTGCTCCCCACACACACTCACGCCCTCCCATTTGTCACTTTAGCCCTCTGCTAAAACTAATCCGGCTTTTCAGATCAGCCCAAATGGCCCAAATTATGTGTCACCTCGTCCAATATGCATCTGTCCCTGCACTACCCCTTAGGTGACATGTATACCTCTACTTAAGAAGCCAAAAGAGGTTGAGCAGTGAAAAGTTTAGGAGAGGCTCTTTGAGGGAGACGGTAAGAGGAGCCTTGTGGAGATACTAAGAGGTGTAAAGGCAGTCAGTAGGGCTAAACATTCTCAGGAAACAAGACTCTTCAAATATGAATCTGTATTTTACATAACATATACTGTGAGAGTTCTTTGCAGTTTGAGTGCATATCATGTTATATGGGGTAAGACAAAGCTGTAAATCCTCAAGGGGCTTTCAAACAACAATTTCAAGCCATTATAGGCAATTTTATTCCATTTCTAAAACCCTTTGTGATATTTGCACTGGTTGGAGCATAAGGCTGGATTTAGAGCACCTACGCTTATTATTAAAACCAGTTATCTCAGCAATAAGAGCCTTTTTGCTTGTAAGAGTATAAATTGAACAGAAGTAAGAGCATTTTGATCACATTAGATCAAATGCAGGTAAACATAATCATGGTAGAATAACACAAATTCATCATTACATAAGATCTTGTGAGCTAGTTTGAAGAACTAAGGTTGGTTCCAGATTTCTCTTGGATGCTCCACGTCAGTGTGTGAAGATGTTCAATTCCATCACCAGCTCACCTGATTTAACATCATTAAGCACTATTTAATGATTTGCTTTAACAAAGCAATAATTTATCAAACTAGGTGTTAGATAATAACAATAAATAATACTAGACTCCCATGCGGAGAGCTTTGGAGATGTTTCAATGAACACAGTGATATAAAACCACTACTTTATGTATTCTTGCTATTTGTATTTATGCTAATATTGGTATTTTGAGCCTAAGACCTTTGCTCAGGACTGCAAATCAAGTGTGTGGAATTTGACAAACCAGACTTTTTGAACCCATTGGTGGTAGGGAGATGTGTGTTTTTCATAAGGATTTCTGTGAACTGGTATAGTATAGTTTAATTTTTTGTTTGTTTAACCTAAAAAAATGGAACACATTAAAAGGCTAGTCTTTCCTTGCTGAAATGCTCAGTCACTATCCTCTATCACATCCCCTATAATTAGAATTTTACTACTTTAAGCTGCACTCATTGCTAAACAATAGTTTTACATGCACACACACTGCATATATCGTTCTTGAAAAGCACTGACTATACAATGGTATGCTCTGGATCTGCACATAAGTCTAAGGTCACCATTCCCAATGCCAAGCATTAACTAAAGGTATATGAAGCCCCTGAATTAGGCTGTGGAGCAGTGGAACTGCATTCCCTGCAGCAATGGAGCTCCATCCGATACCTTTGTGATGAGTTGAGTGGCCATTGTGATCCAGAACTTATCTTACATTATCAGTTCCTGACCTCTCTCATGCCATCTTGTAGCGAAATGAAATCAAAATCCTCACAACATCTGCTAGGTTACATGAGATTTATTTTCCTGTGTTTCTTAATTTGTCTGTTCTGTAGCCATTGCTAGTCGTCTCTCCTTACATATTTAGTCAGGCATAAATTTCGGCCACCACAAACATTGCACTTTGGTCCTCAAGACTAAAAAAAGGTTGGGCAACCCTGGTGCACATTTCTTTAAGATTCTAGTCCATGTTGATGTGATTGCATCCCACAATTCCTGTAGGTTTTTTTCAGAAGAACTTTCAGGCTGCAAATTTCTCGCTGTGCCACATATTGGGTTCAGTTGAGTTGAGTTGACTGGAAAGCCCACTAAAGAGCACTGATCTCACCCTCATGTTCAGAACCCAGTTTGCGACATGGTGCATTGTCATGTTGGAGGTAGCCATTAGAAGATGGGTAAATTGTGACCATGAAGTGATGCACCTGGTCAGTAACAATACTCAAGTAGTCTGTGGCATTCAAACAGTGGCTGATTGGTAATTTCCCACACCAATACACCACCTCCTTCAGCCTGGACTGTGACCAAGTCAGGTTGATTTGACAGATTCCAAATTCTGACTCTACCATCTGTGTGCCTCAGCAAAAATTCAGATGGATCAGACCAAGCTAATGTTTTCCAGTCTTCAACTGTCCAGTACTGGTGAGCTTTTACTCACTTGCAGCCTTAGCTTTCTGTTTAAAAAAAAAAGGAATCTGACATGGTATTCTGCTTTCATCTCAAGGCTTGATGTGTTCTGAGATGTTTTTCTGCTCAAAACATCTGTACAAATAGCTGATTAGACAACTACATGAATAAGTAGCTGTGCTTTGTGAGTGTAGAGTTGCTATTTTCAAATCCTGTGCAGAAGCTATACCACAAGCAATGTCAAGTTACCGCTTTCCAGCCTGTGTTTCACAGCTTGTGAAAGCTCCTCTGCGAACAGCACCTCTGATCGCAGTCACACCTCAACACATGGCTCATCCTGACTGACTGGCGCTAATGCTCTTACAGCCACCAGACAAGGCCCTGATCATGCCTGTGATCTGGTTTTCCTGCCCTGCCTGAGAGTCCAGCCAAGACCGGAGAGCCTGAGGTCCAAGAGACAAGCCACTTTCTTGTCAGTTCCTCAAAGTAATGGCAGAAGTAAAAATGACTGTTGTGTTGTGTGTTGATTTACATTAGCCTACATCAGCCAGCATCAGTGTGTGCATTGCAGTAGCTGGAAAGCTGTCGAACAGTTCTCAGAGGAGGAAGTTGGCAGCTAAAGCTTTTGGTGTGCTTAACAGCGGGATTATCCTCAAACCCGGATGAGTGGCTTAGTGGCACTCCCATTGCCTTAATTATTTGGCATTAAATGCCAAACACCGGGTTGCATTAAGTCTGAGAGCTTTGATTGAATTCCAGTGTTTTGGTACTGTGTGTTTTTACTAGACCTACAAGTGGTGCAGGTCTTTCTTGTGGTACCATTGGTTTGATTTTTCGCATTTCTTTAGCCAAGCAAAGAGAGCCTAACAATAATACGCAATGTAGCTGGATAGAGAGTAGTGTCAGGATGAAGAGGGGCATTTCCAAGACCCCATTAAAGGGTGCAAGTGTTTGACATATCCTGGTAAAACTGCCTGTTGTATATCATGAATCTCATGCAATGTCATCATATTTGTTTATGAACTCTTGAGGGCCCTAAACGTTTACATGTATGGTATTTTATTGATCCTTTATCCAGAGCAACTTTTTCCAGGCTTTACCAGAGTCCTAGAATCCTAGATTGCTGCAGGGAAGGCATTGTTGTTACCCACAATACTACACCACCCTATCTGGAATCAGTGGGTGCAGGGCAGGCCCCTTGCATACCCCCTTGCAGGGTGCCACACACACCTACTCACTGACACCTTGGGGCAATTTAGCACAGCTAGTTCAGTTACCATGTGTGTTTTTGGGAGATGGGAGAAAACTGAAGCACCTGGAGGGCACCCACATGGTGGACGAGACATCTCACAGATAGAGACCAGAGCGAGGATCAGCTTCATGACCCCAGAACCCTAGAAATGTGTGGCTTCACTGTGGCACCATCAGTTTTATACTGAAAGTAATCATTTGAAAACAAATGTAAGGGCCCCCTAAGCAACTACACTGTTAAACGTATACGATCCTTGAGAAGCTTTTGGAGGTTCTTTAGGCTGAAACTGTGGGGGAACCTCTTAAAGGAGCCTTCAAGAAAAGGTTTCAGAAGAAAAAGGTTCCTTAAAGATTCTTCAAAGCATCTGAAGAGGTTCCTCCATAGTTTCGAACTGAAGAACCTCCAAAAGCTTCTCAAGGTACCTATACTTTTAACAGCAAGAAACACCTCTGAGTGTCATTGTGTGATATCATATTTCTCTTAGCAGTGTTTTTATTCCATTTGCAGTATATCTGAGATTTCTTCACTTTATGATCTAATCTTTCTATACAAATGGGATGAGAGATACCTGAAGAAGACTTTGTTTCATTTAATGTATTTATTTCAGTTGAATAAAACTGGTTAACCCTTTAAAGCCGTGTGTGTTATATTTAATACATATCCAATATAATACAGGCTTGATGTTTTTTTAGACCCCTGCACTATCAATGTGATAAATAAACAATGAATTATCTCAAATAATTACTTATAGTATATTAAACAATAAAATAATTCTTAATTACATAAATAACTACAGGAAATCAGATTACATGTTATCTGCTTCCATTCACTTCAGTCACCAAGAAAATACATTGAGATTTTTAGTAAAATGTCAGAGTAACATTATACAGTATAAGTATACAGTACACAGTATAAGGGGTTAAATGTTGGGGTGTTTTAGTTTGTTTAGAGAAAATAATAATTGTTGAGCAAAATATGACCCAAAATAAAAGTCATATATGTTATTACATTGGGCAGAAGGTCACAGAAGCTCTCCAGTTTTAGAGAATTAGAATTGTCTGGCAATTGTTTGATGGTTCAAGCTTTAAAGGGTTTAACTGCTTGTTGCCATTTTATTTTTTAAGTCTGACACATCATTTTTACAGTGCAGAAATGGTTGTTGGCAGCATTCTGTTTAGAGTATTTACATGTTTTT